>NW_028139187.1:0-600000 GCF_964270905.1 Leucopleurus acutus
CGCCCATCAGCATAACAAGGCTCCCAGTTCTCCATGGCCTGTCCTGCCTTTCTGGATTTTACACTTTTTTCAGATGGCCCTTTTGACCGGGCAGCAGTGAGACTTCATTGTAGTGCAGATATCCTTTGCAAGCTTGCTTGGTTGGCCAAAAAGGGCGTATGCGTTTTTTCCTGAATATATTCAGGAAAAAACGCATACGCCCTTTTTGGCCAAGTGCATCATTGTGGACGTTCTGCCTCTTTTCCTATGCTTTACATGCAATTCCAATCTACCTCCTGAAATCGATTTCCTGCAATTCTGCCCCGCTTTCAAGTCCTCTTGGCAGCCTTACTTCAATATATTTTTGGACGATAGCTGTCATTTATAACTCTGCAGGTTTGTGAATTACACTGCCCCTGAGCTCGTTTCTTCAACTCGCTTTCTTGTGAGCTGGCCGCAACACCGCAGGATTGCTTCAGGCCCTAGTGTAGTTCCGGCACGGCACGCTGAGCCTTTGGTTAATTCCTCTTCCTGGTGGGAAATGAGAGTTAAATTTGCCCGTACAGACACCTCCAGCTAGTCTCTCTTTCGTTCTCCCTATTCCTGTTCATTTTCCACAGAAATTACAAACTGGGCCAAACAGGAGGTTAAAGGCACTGACTCTCCAAGTGGGGAGAGTGTTAGTAAAGCATGTGGAATGTTGCACCCGAGTACCAGGGGACGAAAACGAGACACATTTGAACACGTTTCCCGATCACACGGTGGATCATACTCTGGGTTCCACATGCATGTTTTAGCTGAAGGAAGAATCCCTTAAACCTGGAGAGTTGAGACCCATGGAATGGGTACCATGCAATATGACTTCAAAGGGTCTGCATTTGCTCAGCAAACGTCACCAATCCTATCACTGCTGCGTTTATGCCGCTGTACACACGCTTGATTCTCTTTCGGAGACATATAAATCCGTAGGTTTTAAGATTATTTCTAGTCAGGTATATTCTTAGGCGTTTAATATGGGGTGTTGAGTCCACTTCGTTCAGCAAGGAGTAGCTCTTGTCTATTGCATATTTGGCTTATGGAACGGTATCTGTGCTAATTTCAATCTCTGGTTTCATGCAGCACCCCAACTCACCTTTCCCCTTAAGCAAGCATAAGTTGCTTTTCTACATTTGAGACCCTGTTCTGTTTTGTAATTCAGTACCTGTGTAGCCAAGTTTACATTCCGTGTATTGGTGACATCTTATGATGTTTCTTTTTCTCTGTGACTTATTTCACTTAGAATCATCGTACCTGAATCCACTCATTATGCTGCTACGGGCCTGATGACATAGATTTCATTGCTGAGTGATATTGCATTGTACGTAAGTACCACAACTTCTTTATCCATTTTTCACTTTCTGTGATATTGAACTTGTACCATAAACGAGGTTCTTGTAAACAGAGCCGTCCCAAACTTTTGGGTGGCTGTGTCTTTTTTATTTTAATTTCCCTAAGCTATAGGACCATAAGTGGAAGTGACCTAGGCTCTGTTGCTTTGTTTTTTAGATGTTTCAGGAAACACCATACACTTCTCCAGAGTGGCTGTTGGCAATTTACATCCCGCCCATCAGCATAACAAGGCTCCCAGTTCTCCATGGCCTGTCCTGCCTTTCTGGATTTTACACATTTTTCAGATGGCCCTTTTGACTGGGCGGCAGTGAGACTTCATTGTAGTGCAGATTTCCTTTGCAAGATTTCTTGGTTGGCCAAAAAGGGCGTATGCGTTTTTTCCTGAATATATTCAGGAAAAAACGCATACGCCCTTTTTGGCCAAGTGCATCATTGTGGACGTTCTGCCTCTTTTCCTATGCTTTACATGCAATTCCCGTCTACCTCCTGAAATCGGTTTCCTGCAATTCTGCCCCGCTTTCAAGTCCTCTTGGCAGCCTTACTTCAATATTTTTTTGGACGATAGCTGTCATTTATAACTCTGCAGGTTTGTGAATTACAGTGCCCCTGAGCTCCTTTCTTCAACTCGCTTTCTTGTGAGCTGGCCGCAACACCGCAGGATTGCTTCAGGCCCTAGTGTGGTTCCGGCACGGCATGCTGAGTCTTTGGTTAATTCCTCTTCCTGGTGGGAAATGAGAGTTAAATTTGCCCGTCCAGACACCTCCAGCTAGTTTCTCATTGGTTCTCCCTATTGCTGTACATTTTCCGCAGAAATTGCAAACTGGGCCATACAGGAGGTTAAAGGCACTGACTCTCCAAGTGGGGAGAGTGTTAGTAAAGCGTCTGGAGTGTTGCACCCGAGTACCAGGGGACGAAAACTGAGACACATTTGAACACGTTTCCCGATCACACGGTGGATCATACTCTGGGTTCCACATGCATGTTTTAGCTGAAGGAAGAATCCCTTAAACCTGGAGAGTTGAGACCCATGGAATGGGTACCATGCAATATGACTTCAAAGAGTCTGCATTTGCTCACCGAACCTCACCAATCCTATCACTGCTGCGTTTATGCCGCTGTACACACGCTTGATTCTCTTTCGGAGACATATAAATCCGTAGGTTTTAAGATTATTTCTAGTCAGGTATATTCTTAGGCGTTTAATATGGGGTGTTGAGTCCACTTCGTTCAGCAAGGAGTAGCTCTTGTCTATTGCATATTTGGCTTATGGAACGGTATCTGTGCTAATTTCAATCTCTGGTTTCATGCAGCACCCCAACTCACCTTTCCCCTTAAGCAAGCATAAGTTGGTTTTCTACATATGAGACCCTGTTCTGTTTTGTAATTCAGTTCCTGTGTAGCCAAGTTTACATTCCGTGTATTGGTGACATCTTATGATGTTTCTTTTTCTCTGTGACTTATTTCACTTAGAATCATCGTACCTGAATCCACTCATTATGCTGCTACGGGCCTGATGACATAGATTTCATTGCTGAGTGATATTGCATTGTACGTAAGTACCACAACTTCTTTATCCATTTTTCGCTTTCTGTGATATTGAACTTGTACCATAAACGAGGTTCTTGTAAACAGAGCCGTCCCAAACTTTTGGGTGGCTGTGTCTTTTTTATTTTAATTTCCCTAAGCTATAGGACCATAAGTGGAAGTGCCCTAGGCTCTGTTGCTTTGTTTTTTAGATGTTTCAGGAAACACCATACACTTCTCCAGAGTGGCTGTTGGCAATTTACATCCCGCCCACCAGCATAACAAGGCTCCCAGTTCTCCATGGCCTGTCCTGCCTTTCTGGATTTTACACTTTTTTCAGATGGCCCTTTTGACCGGGGGGCAGTGAGACTTCATTGTAGTGCAGATTTCCTTTGCAAGCTTGCTTGGTTGGCCAAAAAGGGCGTATGCATTTTTTCCTGAATATATTCAGGAAAAAACGCATACGCCCTTTTTGGCCAAGTGCATCATTGTGGACGTTCTGCCTCGTTTCCTATGCTTTACATGCAATTCCTGTCTACCTCCTGAAATCGGTTTCCTGCAATTCTGCCCCGCTTTCAAGTCCTCTTGGCAGCCTTACTTCAATATATTTTTGGACGATAGCTGTCATTTATAACTCTGCAGGTTTGTGAATTACAGTGCCCCTGAGCTCCTTTCTTCAACTCGCTTTCTTGTGAGCTGGCCGCAACACCGCAGGATTGCTTCAGGCCCTAGTGTAGATCCAGCACGGCACGCTGAGCCTTTGGTTAATTCCTCTTCCTGGTGGGAAATGAGAGTTAAATTTGCCCGTCCAGACACCTCCAGCTAGTCTCTCTTTCGTTCTCCCTATTCCTGTTCATTTTCCACAGAAATTACAAACTGGGCGAAACAGGAGGTTAAAGGCACTGACTCTCCAAGTGGGGAGAGTGTTAGTAAAGCATCTGGAATGTTGCACCCGAGTACCAGGGACGAAAACGAGACACATTTGAACACGTTTCCCGATCACACGGTGGATCATACTCTGGGTTCCACATGCATGTTTTAGCTGAAGGAAGAATCCCTTAAACCTGGAGAGTTGAGACCCATGGAATGGGTACCATGCAATATGACTTCAAAGGGTCTGCATTTGCTCACCGAACCTCACCAATCCTATCACTGCTGCGTTTATGCCGCTGTACACACGCTTGATTCTCTTTCGGAGACATATAAATCCGTAGGTTTTAAGATTATTTCTAGTCAGGTATATTCTTAGGCGTTTAATATGGGGTGTTGAGTCTACTTCGTTCAGCAAGGGGTAGCTCTTGTCTATTGCATATTTGGCTTATGGAACGGTATCTGTGCTAATTTCAATCTCTGGTTTCATGCAGCACCCCAACTCACCTTTCCCCTTAAGCAAGCATAAGTTGGTTTTCTACATTTGACACCCTGTTCTGTTTTGTAATTCAGTTCCTGTGTAGCCAAGTTTACATTCCATGTAGTAGTGATATCCTATGATGTTTCTTTTTCTGTGTGACTTATTTCACTTAGACTCATCATACCTGCATCCACTCATTATGCTGCTACGGGCCTGATGACATAGATTTCATTGCTGAGTGATATTGCATTGTACGTAAGTACCACAACTTCTTTATCCATTTCTCGCTTTTTGCGATATTGAACTTGTACCGTAAACGAGGTTCTTGTAAACAGAGCCGTCCCAAACTTTGGGGTGACTGTGTCTTTTTTATTTTAATTTCCCTAAGCTATAGGACCATAAGTGGAAGTGCCCTAGGCTCTGTTGCTTTGTTTTTTAGATGTTTCAGGAAACACCATACACTTCTCCAGAGTTGCTGTTGGCAATTTACATCCCGCCCATCAGCATAACAAGGCTCCCAGTTCTCTATGGCCTGTCCTGCCTTTCTGGATTTTACACATTTTTCAGATGGCCCTTTTGACTGGGCGGCAGTGAGACTTCATTGTAGTGCAGATTTCCTTTGCAAGCTTTCTTGGTTGGCCAAAAAGGGCGTATGCGTTTTTTCCTGAATTCAGGAAAAAACGCATACGCCCTTTTTGGCCAAGTGCATCATTGTGGACGTTCTGCCTCTTTTCCTATGCTTTACATGCAATTCCAGTCTACCTCCTGAAATCGGTTTCGTGCAATTCTGCACCACTTTCAAGTCCTCTTGGCAGCCTTACTTCAATATATTTTTGGACGATAGCTGTCATTTATAACTCTGCAGGTTTGTGAATTACAGTGCCCCTGAGCTCCTTTCTTCAACTCGCTTTTTTGTGAGCTGGCCGCAACACCACAGGATTGCTTCAGGCCCTAGTGTGGATCCGGCACGGCACGCTGAGCCTTTGGTTAATTCCTCTTCCTGGTGGGAAATGAGAGTTAAATTTGCCCGTCCAGACACCTCCAGCTAGTTTATCATTGGTTCTCCCTATTCCTGTACATTTTCCGCAGAAATTGCAAACTGGGCCATAGAGGAGGTTAAAGGCACTGACTCTCCAAGTGGAGAGATTGTTAGTAAAGCGTCTGGAGTGTTGCACCCGAGTACCAGGGGACGAAAACTGAGACACATTTGAACATGTTTCCTGATCACACGGTGGATCATACTCTGTGTTCCACATGCATGTTTTAGCTGAAGGAAGAATCCCTTAAACTTGGAGAGTTGAGACCCATGGAATGGGTACCATGCAATATGACTTCAAAGAGTCTGCATTTGCTCACCGAACCTCACCAATCCTATCACTGCTGCGTTTATGCCGCTGTACACACGCTTGATTCTCTTTCGGAGACATATAAATCCAAAGGTTTTAAGATTATTTCTACTCAGGTATATTCTTAGGCGTTTAATATGGGGTGTTGAGTCCACTTCGTTCAGCAAGGAGTAGCTCTTGTCTATTGCATATTTGGCTTATGGAATGGTATCTGTGCTAATTTCAATCTCTGGTTTCATGCAGCACCCCAACTCACCTTTCCCCTTAAGCAAGCATAAGTTGGTTTTCTACATATGAGACCCTGTTCTGTTTTGTAATTCAGTTCCTGTGTAGCCAAGTTTACATTCCGTGTATTGGTGACATTTTATGATGTTTCTTTTTCTCTGTGACTTATTTCACTTAGAATCATCGTAGCTGAATCCACTCATTATGCTGCTACGGGCCTGATGACATAGATTTCATTGCTGAGTGATATTGCATTGTACGTAAGTACCACAACTTCTGTATCCATTTTTCGCTTTCTGTGATATTGAACTTGTACCATAAACGAGGTTCTTGTAAACAGAGCCGTCCGAAACTTTTGGGTGGCTGTGTCTTTTTTATTTTAATTTCCCTAAGCTATAGGACCATAAGTGGAAGTGCCCTAGGCTCTGTTGCTTTGTTTTTTAGATGTTTCAGGAAACACCATACACTTCTCCAGAGTGGCTGTTGGCAATTTACATCCCGCCCACCAGCATAACAAGGCTCCCAGTTCTCCATGGCCTGTCCTGCCTTTCTGGATTTTACACTTTTTTCAGATGGCCCTTTTGACCGGGGGGCAGTGAGACTTCATTGTAGTGCAGATTTCCTTTGCAAGCTTGCTTGGTTGGCCAAAAAGTGCGTATGCGTTTTTTCCTGAATATATTCAGGAAAAAATGTATAGGGCCTTTTTGGCCAAGTGCATCATTGTGGATGTTCTGCCTCTTTTCTTATGCTTTAAATGCAATTCCAGTCTACCTCCTGAAATCCGTTTTTTGCAATTCTGCCCCACTTTCAAGTCCTCTTGGCAGCCTCACTTCAATATATTTTTGGACGATAGCTGTCATTTATAACTCTGCAGGTTTGTGAATTACAGTGCCCCTGAGCTCCTTTCTTCAACTCGCTTTCTTGTGAGCTGGCCGCAACACTGCATGATTGCTTCAGGACCTCTTGTGGTTACGGCATGGCACGCTGAGCCTTTGGTTAATTCCTCTTCCTCGTGTGAAGTGAGAGTTAAATTTGCCCGTCCAGACACCTCCAGCTAGTTTCTCATTGGTTCTCCCTATTCCTTTTCATCTTCCTTAGAAATTGTAGCTCTCTTTTTTAGATGATTTAGGAACCAGTATACACTTCTCCAGAGTGGCTCTCTGCAGTTCACACACTGTTCATCAGCATATAAAGGCTCCCTGTTCTCCATGGCCTGTCCTGCATTTCTGGTTTTTACAAATTTTTCGGATGGCCCTTTTGACCGGTGGGAAATGAGACTTCTTTGTTGTGCACATTTGCATTGCTTGCTTGCTTGGTTGCCCATAAATTGTGTATGCGTTTTTTCCTGGATATATTCAGGAAAAAACGCATACTCCCTTTTGGGCCAACTGCATCATTGTCGAAATTCTGCCGCTTTTCTTGTACTTTAAAGACGAGTGTAATCTATCTCTTGAAATCTGTTTCTTGCAATTCTGTCTTGCATCAGATCCTCTTCTTTGCCTTACCTCAACATATTTTTGGACGTTAGTTTTCATTTATAACTCTGCAGGTTTGTGAATTGCAGTGACCCTGAGCCCCATTTTTTAAGTTGCTCTTTTGTGAGCTGGCCTCAAAGCCGCAGGATTGCTTCAGGCCCTATTTTGGCTCCGGCGAGGCGGGCTGAGCCTTTTTTTAATTCTTATTCTTAATGGGAAATTAGAGTGACATGTGCCCGTCCAAACCCCTACAACTATTCTCTCATTGGTTCCCCCTCTTCCCGTTCATCCTCCTCACAATTTGTAAAATGTGTGAAACAGAAGTTTAAATGTGCTGATTCTCTAAGTGGGGAGGTTCTAAGTAACGTGGCTGGAATGATGAACAGGAGCACCAGGAGAGGATAAATGAGGTGCATTTTAGACACATCTCCCAATCACATGGTGTACAGTCCTCTGGGTTTTCCATGCATGTTTTAGCTGTAGGAAGATTCCTTGAACCTGCAGATTTGGGACCCATTGAATGGGTACCAGGTAGTATTACTTTAAAGGGTGTGCATTTCCTCACCCAACCTCACATTTCTCTTAGCGTGAACAGTTTCCAGCCTTATGTCTCATCCTGCTATGGGTCTAGATGTGTTTAATCCATGTTGCATCACCGTCCCTGAGGAAAAGTTGTAAGAGGTTTTCTCTGTCTCTCTGTCATTTATTTTTTTCAATTTATTACTATGTTGGTTACAGCTGATTTTCAAAGCTCTGTTTCTTGCTGCTGTACATCCACTTGATTCACGTACAGAGAGACATCAATAAATTCTTTTTCAGATTCTTACCAGTCATAGATATTCTTTTCCGGTGACTTGAGTGTGCTGAGTGCAGTTCTTTTAGCTACCGTGTAGGCCTTGTTGATTATCAGTTTGGTATTTGGAATGGTATCTTTGCTAATTTCAACCTCCTGGATGATGTCTCACCCCTCCCCACCTTTTCCGTTTAGCAGCCTTACGCGTGTTTTCTACATATTTGAATATGTTTTTGTTTTGTAATTTATTTCATGTGTAGCCATTTTGGATTCCACCTTTAAGTGATATCTTATGATATGTGTCTTTTTCTTTTTGAATTATGTCACTTAGAATGATCATACGTAACTCCTCCGGAGTTGTTACAACTGGCCATATTTCATTGATTTCCAGGCTGAGTAATATTCCACTCTACATAAGTACCACATCTCTATCCATTTTTTCCCTCCAGAGACATTTAAGTTATATCCTAGTCGAGGATCTTTTAAACAGAGAGGCAGTAAACATTGGGGTGCCTGTGTCCTCTCGATTTTTGTTTTTCCCAAGATATACGCCCATGAGTGCAAGTGCCCTATGCTCTGTAGCTCATTTTTTAGATGCTTCAGTAAACACAATACACTTCTCCAGAATGGCCGTTGGCCATATACATTTCCACTATAAGCCTCACAGGGCTCCCTCTTCTCCTTGCCCTGTCCTGCATTTCTGGTGTTTACACTTTATGAGGATAGCTCTTCTGACTGATGCGAAGTGATATCTTTTGTAGTATTGATTTCCAGTGCCCACCTGTTTGGTTGGCTAAAAAAGTGTATGCCCTTTTCTTGAATATATGCAGAAAAAAACGCATACAGCCTTTTTGGCCAACTGCAATGTTGGCAATGTTCAGCCCCTTTTCTTGTGCTTAATGGCGAGTCCTTTCTACCTCCTCAAATCCCTTTCCTGCCATTCTCCCTAGCTTACCAATCCTTTTCTCTGACTTTCCTCAAGACATTTTTCAGTGATAGATATTTTCAACTCTGCAGTTTCATGAATTTTACTGCCCCTGAGTTCCATTGTTCAACTTGTGTTTATGGGAACTGGCCACAAAGCAGTGGGATTTCCTCAAGCCCTATACTGTTTCCATAGGCAACCCTAGCCTTTGGTCAATTCGTCTTCCTGATTGGAAATTAGAGTGACATGTGCCTGTCTGAACACCTAGGACTTGTCTCTCATTGTTCCTCATCCTTCCGCTTCATCCTCTGGACAAATTCCAAACTGTACGCAACAGGATGTTGACAGTGCTGACATCTCCAAGTGGGGAGACTGTTAGTAAAGACGCTGGAGGGGTGAACCCGAGCACCAGGAGATGAGGAGATGAGATGCCTTTTCCAAACTCTTCCCAATCAGACGGTATACCATCCTCTGGGTGTGACAGACATGTTTTAGCAGTAGGAAGAGTCCCATTCATGTAAGGAGAACACCAGGGCTTTTTCAAAATCAGTGTCTCCCCGAAACCCAAACTGGGGAGTTTTTTAAGCTACGGCTACACATATGTTCATTAAGGGCCTTGGGAAGTAGGCAGAGTCCAAACTTTAGATGACTGAAGTCTTCAGGGTCAGAAGCACTCACCACCGGCTTCCCTTAGGTTACACTTTAACTGTCATTGATAGATGATGTCAATAAAAATATCTATTCTTTTTCCGATTATTTCCCCTTATAGGTTATTGCACAATATTGAGTGTAGTTCCCTGTGCTATACAGTAGTTCCTTGTTGATGATCTATTTTATACATAGCAGTGTGTATGTGTTAATTCCAAACTGTTAATTTATCCCTCCTCCCACCTTTCCCCTTTGGTAATAATAAATTATAAGATTTTATACTTCTCAGAAATGGGGGAGCTGAAAGAGAGGTATCATTTTCAATGGAAAAGCATTTAAAACAAGATTGAAGCTTTAACCAAGATTATTAGATGTACATCCTTGGAAAGAAATCACTTCATTTCTCTAATATTGACCTGACAAATAAGACAAACCTTTTCACTGAACTTGCTTATAATAAAGTGATGGAAATATCAAATGGAAGTGTTAGAAACATCTTATTTTACCCGAGCCTTATAAACTGTTCTATGTTAACTACAGTTTGGCTCACACATCTGTTCATTGAAGTTACAATAGTCTCAATTTCTGTTACTGATCCTCCAGAGTGGACCCCAACAAGGGTCCCCCTGCCCAGTGTCATTGGGGCCAACAGATCGAGACTGAGTTTGGTTCCCAAGCAAAGGAAACTTTATATTTTCATCAGAGAATGGAGAGGTGAGAGCATGCACTACCCCGTGGGCTGTGGGCTGGGCTGCTGTGTAGAGATCCTGTCAGAGTCAGTGAGAGGGAGGGGGCGGAGCTCTCAAGGGCCGGGTTGGCTGCAGCTCAGGCTCTATATCTCGGAGTCTGCACTGGGCCCCAGGAGCTGAGGTGTCGACCCAGCCATTCTGCACCAGGAAATCTGGTCTGAAGTGCCGGGTGTGGAACCTCTGCATGCGGGACCCTAGGAGCACGTGAAATTAGACAAAGCACAAAGGATAAAAAAGGTCAGACTTGACTTTATTGCCCACATTCTATTTTTATCTCCCAGGGATTTTTAATGGGCTTTGCTGGGGACAAACCCCTCCTCTGCCTTTTGTCCCGTTCCTCATTCTTGGAGTGCTGAGGGTGCAGACCCTTCTTCTGTAACTGCTGAGTGCTGAGTTGGGAGCCCTCATACCAGGGGACGAGGGTCAGAACTTCTCCCCAGCAGCCTCCAGGTGACGTTGATTGGCCCCAGGACCCCTGCCTCCCTGCTCGTCCGCCTGAGCACCAGCATTGGAAGTGTTATAGATTCTAATGACCTTTAAGGGTCCAGGAAAGAGATGTGCAGAGACGCTGTGGGGGCCGGTTTCACCCCGCCCCACATTTGTTCGGCCACCTTAGGCTGACCGTTTCTGCCAGCCTAGATGCTCTGACCAGTAGTCTGCTCTTTCTTCAATTAGGCCCCTGAATTAACGTAAAAACAGCACCAGGTGTCAGAGCCCTGCCCGCTCAACTCCCAGACAGTCCAGGGTCAGTGGTGATCAAGGACCATGATGGCCACTGAGTCAACAGCCTTTTGAAGTAAACAGGAGTCCAGCCGGTCTTATTGGCCACCATCATCACGGTGTCTGTAGGCTTTTCTATGGTGACAGTGTGATATACGGTTCCCCCGCCAAGATTATTAGCTCCCCTCCGGGTGCAGGAAGTCCTGCAAGCAGTAGTCTACTCCTTCGGGACACACTATTGTTGTTTTATGAGAGAAACTCCAGGTCAAGTGATGTTCACACGAGTCGTCATGGTGCCCTGTTGCCCCCGGTTATCTCTCTGGATGTTGGAGTTGGAGGGCCTCCTCACTCGAGGTCGGTGTGCCCACGGAGCGAACCCTGCAACTTCAGGGCATGGTTGGTGATTAGGATCACCACGTGGGGTCCTTTTCCCTTAGGAGGGAGGTGGCCTTTTGGGCTGCTGATTTCCAGGTTTTTAGATACCGCCAGTATCTTGGCCAGATGTGGCAGTGGGCCAAGCCCTTTGGTGACTGTAGTTTATCCTACCTGGATGGCATTCTTGCGTTGTTCCATTTCAAGTGGTCCCAGTTTTTGCACTAATTCTCCAATGGCGATTCACCTTTCACCGGGAATGGAAAGGTCAAAGGGTTTAGCTCAATTAGGGAGTTCCAGGGCAAGGGTCTGAATTGACTGCTCTTTCCATTCTTGAAAGGCCACTTCTGGATTCTGTTCAAAAGGATCATCATCTTTTCCTTTCAGTGTTTCATATAGAGGCCCAGCTAGTAGACTGTAGTTAGGGATCCAGAAGCAGCAAACCCTGGCCTCCCCAGGAACCCCTAAGCTGTCTTCTAGTTTTAGAAAGGGGTAAGGCTGCAAATGGTTTCTTCCCTTTCCTGGGATGGGCTTCTCTGACCTTGTGTGAGAATGAAGCCCAGGCAGGTCACTGCAGTCTGTGATATTTGAGCTTTTTCTTGGACAACTTCTATCCTTTATTGGCTTGGTAGTTCAGAGGCCTCCTTAGTAGGGCTGGTGATCAGAATGTCGTCTGCATATTGAAGGAGGGTTTCCTTTTCCAGAGGTAGAACTTTTCGGTCTTTAGCTAAGCTTTCCCCAAAGATGGTGTGGGAATTTTTGAACCCTTGGGGCAAGACGGCCCGGAAGTATTGTTTTAGTTGTATGTTGAGTCCTGCCACTCACAAGCCAAAATTTCTTGTGACTCTGGGACTAATGGAATACAAAAGAAGGCATCATTGAAGACTAATACAGAATACCATGTCCTGGTGGTTGGTAGAATGACCAGCAGGGTGTAGGAATCAGGAGCAACTGGAGGTATATCCTCGGTGGCTTCACTGACTGTCCTGACATCCTTTACCAGGTCCCCAGCAGGGGCTGGGGCTCTCGTGGTCAGGCCAATCCCAGGATATGGAGCTCTCCTGGGCAGGTACCCCACCCCCAACCCAGCCCACGGGGCTCTCATGGTCAGGCCCCTCCCAGGATACAGAGCTACCCTTGCAGGTACCGTGGCAGGGCTGGGCACACAGGAACCGTGCACATAGCCCTCATTGAAGAGCACCCCCAGCTCACCTGTCGCTCAGAGCTGACACAGAGCACCTCAGAGCAGGACTTGAACTAACAAACAGCAGCTCCGACAGGTCTGTGACCCTGGGCATCACTCTGTGTGGCCTCCCTCCACCTGGTCTTCCAGAGACTTCCACTGCACCCAGGGCACCAGGCCTCTGTCTCCAACCACCACCCACCCCTCCTCTCCCTGACTCCTGGGTTCCTCTCATTAGGAGAGGGTTTTCTTGAAGTTGTCTCCCACTCATGGGCCAGATAAAATGATTAGAAAACAAGCCAAAGCTGCAGCCCCTTGTCTATCCTGACTCTCAGGAGCCCACACCTGTTCCTTGGACCTGGCTGGTTCAGCAAGTTCCATTTTCTGCAACTGTGAGCCCCTGAGGGGTGATGATTGGCTGACCTGGGCAGCCTTACCATGCCGGCCAGCCCTCCCCAGGTGTGCCTGGGTTGAGATCAATATAAATACCACTCCAGGCAGCAAAAGCCCCTGCAGCTGTGCCTGACGCCATTTTCTCTGCCCTGTCAGCAGTCTCGGGGCTGGGCTGGTGGGAGGGAGTGAGAGGCCACGGCTTTGTGGGTGGCCCAGTGTGAGTGGGGCTCTGCTGGACTTTCTGCAGCAGTTGCCAGGCTGCCACCTGCTAAAGAAGAGGATGTGTCACCCATACCTGCTGCTGGAATTTCTCCCTGGGCAGAGGTGAGGAAGGAAAAAAGCAGTGGGGGCAGGGACAGGACGGGTATCTCAGGCAGGGAAATGGAAATCTTCCAGAAGAGCACCCAGGGCCAGGACCATCCTGGCTGGCCTGCAGGCACCAAGTCAGCTGGCATGCTGTCACTCGTGTGGCTCCATGGCCCTTCCTCTAGGCTTTCAAGTCCTTGTATATATTCAGGTGTTTTACCTGGGAAGGGCGGGAACAGTTCAGCAGCAACTGGCCTGGGGCTCAGCTCACGTTTACTCACAGATGCCTCGGCACGGTGCCCCAGCTTTGCAATGAGGACGCTTGTTGTGTGGGGGCTGCTGGCTGAATGGGAGACGATTCCCCACCACTGACCAACTTCAGAATTGTTTACAACTGGAGCAAGTGCCCTGATACGGTTTTCCTCTGAGTAACTGGTGGGTTCTGTTTTTTTTTTTCTCTTTTTTGTTTTTGGTTCAAGGTAGATTTTATTCCTCTTTTTTGTATTTACAGATATAAGCATGGAAATAATTTATTCATATAAATGTATGTGAAGGGAATAATTGTTTTTTCTGTTTTATTTTTTAAATTTTATTTCTTTTTAATTTTGAATTTTATTTTATATTTTTATACAGCAGGTTCTCATTGGTTATCTATTTTATACATATAAATGTTTACATGCCAATCCCAATCTCTCAACTCCTCCCACCACCACCCCTCCAAGAGCTTTCCCCCCTTGTTGTCCATACGATTGTTGTCTACATCTGTTGCTCTATTTATGCCTTGCAAAACGGTTAATCTGTACAGTTTTTCTAGGTTCCACATATATGCATGAATATACAAGATTTGTTTTTCTCTTTCTGACTTACTTCACTCTGTATGACAGTCTCTAGATCCATCGACGTCTCTACAAATGACCCAATTTCATTCCTTTCATGGCTTAGTAATATTCCATTTTATATATGTACCACATCTTTATGCATTCGTCTGTCTGTGGGCATTTAGGTTGCTTCCATTACCTCGATATTGTAAATAGTGATGCAATGAACATTGCGGTGAATGTCTCTTTTTGATTTATGGTTTTGTCTGGGTATATGTCCAGTCCTGGGATCGCTGTATCATATGGTAATTCTATTATTAGTTTCTTAAGAAACTCCATATTGTTCTCCATAGTGACTGTATCAACTTATATTCCCAACAATAGTGGAAGAGGGTTCCTTTTCTCCACACCCTTTCCAGCATTTGTTGTTTGTAGATTTTCAGATGATGCCCATTCTAACAGGTGTGAGGTGATACCTCATTGTTGAGTCCATTTCGTTGAGCAGGGGGTAGGTCTTGTCTATTACATATTTGGCTTATGGAACGGTATCTGTGCTAATTTCAATCTCTGGTTTTATGCAGCACCCCCTTAACTCACCTTTCCCTTTAAGCAAGCATAAGTTGGTTTTCTAATCTTGAGACCCTGTTCTGTTTTGTAATTCAGTTCATGTGTAGCCAAGTTTACATTCCGTGCATTAGTGATACCTTATGATGTTTCTTTTTCTGTGTGACTTATTTCACTTAGAATCATCATGCCTCAATCCACTCATTATGCTGGTACAGGCCTGGTGACACAGATTTCATTGCTGAGTGGTATTCTGTTGTATGTAAGTACCGCAACTTCTTTATCAATTATTTGTTCTCTGGGATATTTAACTCGTACTGTAGAAGAGGTTCCTGTAAACAGAGCCGTCCCAAATTTTGGGGTGGCTGTGTCTTTTTGATTTTAATTTCCCTAAGCTATAGGACCATAAGTGGAAATGCCCTAGACTCTGTTGCTTTGTTTTTCAGATGTATCAGGAAACACCATACACTTCTCCAGAGTGGCTGTTGGCAATTTACATCCCGCCCATCAGCATAACAAGGCTCCTTTTTCCCCATGGCCTGTCTTGCCTTTCTGGATTTTACACTTTTCTCAGATGGCCCTTTAGACCGGGGGGAAGTGACACTTCATAGTAGTTCGGATTTCCATTGCAAGCTTGCTTGGTTTGCCAAAAAGGGCATATGTGTTTTTTCCTGAATATATTCAGGAACAAACTCATACGCCCTTTGTTGCCAAGTGCATCATTGTCGATGTTCTGCCTCTTTTCCTATGCTTTAAATGCAATTCCAGTCTACCTCCTGAAATCGGTTTCCTGAAATTCTGCCCCGCTTTCAAGTCCTCTTCGCAGCCTTACTTCAATATATTTTTGGACGTTATCTGTTATTTATAACTCTCCAGGTTTGTGAATTACAGGGCCCCTGAGCTCCTTTCTTCAACTCGCTTTCTTGTGAGCTGGCCGCAAACCCGCAAGACTGCTTCAGGCCCTAATCTGCTTCTGGCAGGGCACGCTGAGCCTTTGGTTAATTTCTCTTCCTGGTGGGAAATGAGTGTTAAATATACCCGTCCAGACACCTACCTCACTCTCAACCCCTTGGTGATGTGGGTCCTCTGGTTTGTGGCCACCTTTGCTGGGTTCCTCACCTTTCGATGATGTGGCCCCACTAGTGTGAGGACACTCCTGCTTGGTTCTCATCCACGTGGTTATGTGGACCCCCTGGTGAGAGTCTGTTCCTGGCTTTGTTCCTCACCCACCTGTGAGGGAGACCCTCTGCTGATAGGTCACTCCTGCATGGCTGGCACACATTGCCTTGGTGAAGTCAGCCGTGTGGTGGCAGTTGGAGCGTGCTGGGAATCTCCTCCCCCCGGTGATGAGGACCCTCTTGCGTCAGGCCCTAACTGCTGGACTCACCAACTTTTCTTAGGGAGCCCGGTGATGCTTTGGCACTCCTCTTAGGATCCCATCTCCATGGGGTTGTGGGCCTTCTGCTCTGAGGTCCCAACGGCTGGGTTGTTCACATTTTCATGATGTGGGCTCTCTGGTGTTCACAGAAGCCTGGATCCCATAGCCTCTGTGCTCTTGGCCGCCTGCTGGGAGGTTCCAACTGCTGGATTCCTCACTTTTTTAATTTTTTGGGCCCTCTGTTGTGAGGATCCTCCTGCCTGCCTCACTCCCATCCCCTTCGTGATGTGTGTCGTCTGGTTTGAGGCCACATGTGCTGGGTTCCTCACCTTTCGATGATGTGGGACCAATGGTCTTAGGAGACTCCTGCCTGGTTCACATCCCCTTGGTGATGTGGGCCCTCTGTTGAGAGTCTGATCCTGGCTGGGTTCCTCACCCATCTGTGAGGTGGGCCGTCTGATGTGAGGTCACTCCTGCCTGGCTTGCTCACCTCGCCTTGTGGACATGAGCCCTCTGGTGGCACTTGGAGCCTGCTGGGAGCCTCCTCTCCTCGGTGATGAGGGCCCTCTGGCATCAGGCCTTAACTGCTGGGCTCCCCACATTTTGTGATGTGCGCCCAGTGGTGCGAGGACACTCCAGCCAGGTTCACATCCCCATTGGGATGTGGGCCTTCTGCTCTGAGGTCCCAAAGCCTGGGTTGCTCACAGTTTCATGATGTGGGCTCTCTGGTATTAGTTCACTCCTGCCTGCATCCCATAGCTTCTGTGCTCTGGGCCGCCTGCTGGGAGGTTCCAAATGCTGGATTCCTCACCTTTCTTATTCTTTGGGTCCTCTGATTTTAGGCTACTCCTGCCTGCCTCACTCCCATTCCCTTTGTGATATGTGTCCTCTGATTTGAGGCCACATGTGCTGGGTTCCGCACCTTTCGATGATGTGACCCCACTGGAGGGAAGACAGTCCTGACTGGTTCCCATCCCCTTGCTGATGTGGGCCCTCAGGTGAGAGTCTGATCCTGGCTGGGTTCCTCACCCTTCTGTGAGGTGGGCCCTCTGCTGTGAGGTCAATCATGCCTGTCTGGCACAGGTCACCTTGGCGACGTGGGCCCTCTGGTGGCAGTTGGAGTGTGCTGGGATCCTCCTTCCCTCAGTGATGAGGGCCCTCTTGCCTTAGGCCATAACTGCTGGGCTCCCCACATTTTCTGATGTGCGCCAAGTGAGTGAGGAGACTCTTGCCAGGTTCCCATCCCCATGGCGATATGGGCCTTCTGCTCTGAGGTCAAAACGGCTGGCTTGCTCACAGTACCATGATGTGGGCCCTCTGCTGTGAGTTCACTCCGGCAAGGATCCCTTATCATCGGTGCTCTGAGCCGCCTGCTGGGAGGTTCCAACTGCTGGATTCCTCAACTTTTTTATTCTATGTGCCCTCTGTTGTGAGGCTCCTCCTGCCTGCCTCACTGCCAGCCCCTTGGTGATGACTGTCCTATGGCTTGAGGCCACATGTGCTGCGTTCCTCACCTTTCGATGATGTGACCCCACTCGTGTGAGGACACTCCTGCCTGGTTCCCATCCCCTTGGTGAGGTGGGCCCTCTGGCGAGAGTCTAATCCTGGCTGGGTTCCTCAACGTTCTGTGAGGTAGGCCCTCTTCTGTGAGGTCACTCCTGCCTGGCTGGCACACGTCACCTTGGAGACGTGAGCCCTCTGGTGGCAGTTGGAGCGTGCAGGGCACCTCCTCCTCTCGGTGATGACGGCCCTCTGGCGTCAGGCCCTAAATGGTGGGCTCCCCACATTTTCTGATGTGCGCCCAGTGGTGCGAGGACACTCCAGCCAGGTTCCCATTCCCATGGGGATGTGGGCCTTCTGCGCTGAGGTCTCAACTCCTGGGTTGCTCACAGTTTTGTGATGTGGGCCCTCTGCTGTGAGTTCACTGTGGCCTGGATCCCATAGCCTCGGTGTTCTGGGCCGCCTGCTGGAAGGTCTAAATGCTGGAATTCTCACGTTTTTTATATTATGTGCCCTGTGTTGTGAGGCTACTCCTGCCTGCCTCACTCCAAGGCCCTTGGTGATGTGGGTCCTCTGGTTTGAGGACACATGTGCTGGGTTCCTCACCTTAAGATGATGAGGCCCCACTGGTGTGAGGATAATCCTGACTGGGTCCCATCCCCTTTGTGATGTGGGCCCTCTGGTGAGAGTCTGATCCTGGCTGGGTTCCTCACCCATCTGTGAGGTGGGCCCTCTACTATCAGGTAACTCTTGCCTGGGTTGCTCACCTCGCCTTGTTGACATGAGCCCTCTGGTGGCAATTGGACCCTGCTGGGAGCCTCCTCAGCTCTGTGATGAGGGCCCTCTGACGTCAGGCCCTAACTGCTGGGCTCCCCAACTTTTCTTAGTGAGCCCAGTGTTGCTCAAGCACTCCTCTTAGGTTCCCATCCCCATGGGGATGTGGGCCTTCTGCTCTGAGGTTCCAACGGCTGGGTTGATCACAATTTCATGATGTGGGCTCTCTGGTGTTAGTTCACTGTGGCCTGGATCCCATAGCCTCTGTGGTCTTGGCTGCCTGCTGGGAGGTTCCAACTGCTCGATTCCTCAACTTTTGTATTCTATGGGTCCTGTGTTGTGATGCTCCTCCTGCCTGCCTCACTCGCAACCCCTTCGTGATGTGGGTCTTCTGGTTTGAGGCCACATGTGCTGGGTTAGGCAACTTTCAATGATGTGGCCCCACTGGTGTGAGGACACTCCTGCCTGGTTCCCATCCCCTTGGTGATGTGGGCCTTCTGGTGACAGTCTTATCCTGGCTGGGTTCCTCACTCTTCTGTGAGGTAGGCCCTCTGCTGTGAGGTCAATCCTGCCTGACTTGCACACATCACCTTGGCGACGTGGGCCCTCTGTTGGCACATGGAACCTGCTGGGAGCCTCCTGCCCTCGGTGATGATGGCCCTCTAGCATCAGGCTCTAACTGCTGGGCTCCCCACGTTTTCTGATGTGAGCCCAGTGATGCCAGGACACTCCTGTCAGGTTCCCATCCCCATGGGGATGTGGGCTTTCTGCTCTGAGGTCCCAATGCCTGGGTTGCTCACAGTTTCATGATGTGGGCTCTCTGGTGTTAGTTAACTCCTGCCTGCATCCCATAGCTTCTGTGCTCTCGGCCGCCTGCTGGGAGGTTCCAAATGCTGGATTCCTCACTTTTTTTTATTCTTTGGGCCCTCTGTTTTTAGGCTACTCCTACCTGCCTCACTCCCATCCCCTTTGTGATGTATGTCCTCTGATATGAGGCCACATGTGCTGGGTTCCTCACCTTTCGATGATGTGGCCCCACTGGTGGGAGGACAGTCCTGACTGGTTCCCATCCCCTTGGTGTTGTGGGCCCTCTGGTGAGAGTCTCATCCTGCCTCGGTTCCTCACCCTTCTGTGAGATAGGCCCTCTGCTGTGAGGTCACTACTGCCTGGCTGGCGCATGCCACCTTGTAGATGTGGGCCCTCTGTTGGCAGTTGGAACCTGCTGGGAGTCTCCTCCCCTCAGTTATGAGGGCCCCCTGGCGTCAGGCCCTAACTGCTGGGCTCCTAACTTTTTCTGATATGTGCTAAGTGGTGCAAAGCCACTCCTGCCAGGTTCCCATCCCAATGGGGATGTGGGCCTTCTGTTCTGAGGTCCCAACAGCTGGGCTGCTCACAGGTTCATGATGTGGGCCCTCTGCTGTGAGTTCACTGCGGCCTGGATCCCATAGCCTCGGTGCTCTGGGCCACTTGCTGGGAGGTTCCAACTGCTGGATTCCTCAACTTTTATATTCTATGGACCCTGTGTTGTGAGGCCAGTCCTGCCAGCCTCATTCCGAACCCCTTGGTGATGTGGTTCCTCTGGTTTGAGGACACATGTGCTGGGATCCTCACCTTTCGATGATGTTGTCCCACTGGTGTGGGGACACTCCTGCCTGGTTCCCATCCCCTTGGTGATGTGGGCCCTCTGGTGAGAGTCTGATCCTGGCTGTGTTCCTCACCCTTCTGTGAGGTGGGCCCTCTGCTGTGAGGTCACTCCTGCCAGACTGGCACACATCGCCTTGGCGACGTTGGCCCTCTGGTGGCAGCTGGAGCCTGCTGGGAGCCTCCTCCTCTCGGTGATGAGTGCCCTCTAGCGTCAGGCCCTAACTTCTGAGCACCCCACGTTTTCTGATGTGAGCCCAGTGATGCCAAGACACTCCTGTCATGTTCCCATCACCATGGGGATGTGGGCCTTCTGCTCTGATGTCCCAATGTCTGGGTTGCTCACAGTTTCATGATGTGGGCTGTCTGGTGTTAGTTCACTCTGGCCTGGTTCCTCTAGCCTCTGTGCTCTGGGCCGCCTGCTGGGAGGTTCCAACTGCTGGATTCCTCACCTTTCTTATTTTTGGGCCCTCTGTTATGAGGCTCCTCCTGCCTGCCTCACTCCCAGCCCCTTGGTGATGGGTGTCCTATGGTTTGAAGCCACATGTTCTGGGTTCCTCACCTTTAGATGATGTGGCCCTACTCATGTGAGGACACTCCTGCCTGGTTCCAATCCATTTGGTGATGTGGGCCCTCTGGTGCGAGTCTGATCCTGACTGGGTTCGTCACACTTCTCTGAGGTGGGCCCTCTGCTGTGAGGTCATTCGTGCCTGGTTGGCACACATCGCCTTGGCGACGTCAGCCCTCTGGTGGCAGTTGGAGCCTGCTGGGAGCCTCCTTCCCTTGGTGATGAGGGTCCTCTGGCGTCAGGCCCTAACTGCTGGTCGCCCAAAATTTTCTGATACGTTCTCAGTGGTGCGAGGACACTCCTACCAGAATTCCATCCCCATGGGGATGTGGGCCTCCTGCTCTGAGGTCCCAATGGCTGGTTTGCTCAGTTTCATGACATGGGCCCTCTTCTGTGAGTTCACTGTGGCCTGGATCCCATAGCCTCGGTGCTCTGGGCCGCCTGCTGGGAGGTTCCAACTGCTGGATTCCTCACTTTTTTATTCTATGTGCCCAGTGTTGTGAGGTTACTCCTGCCTGCCTCACTCCGAGGTCCTTGGTGATGTGGGTCCTCTGGTTTGAGGACACATGTGCTGAGTACCTCAGCTTTCGATGATGTGGCCCCACTGATGTGAAGACACTCCTGCCTGGTTCCCATCCCCTTGGTGATGTGGGCCCTCTGGTGAGAGTCTGATGTTGGCTGGGTTTCTCACCCTTCTGTGAGGTGGGACCTCTGCTGTGAGGTAACTCCTGCCTGGCATGCTCACATTGCCTTGGCAATGTGAGCCCTCAGGTGGCAGTTGGAGCCTGCTGGGAATCTCCTCCCCTCAGTTATGAGAGCTCTGGATAAAACACATATGCCCTTTTTTGCCAAGTGCATTATTTTCCAAGTTCTGTCTCTTTTCCTATGCTTTAAGAACTACTCCCGTGTACGTTCTGAAATCAGTTTCCAGCAATTCTGCCCGGCATTCAAGTCCTCATCGCAGCCTTACTTCAGTATAATTTTGGATGATAGCTGTCATTTATAACTCCGCAGGTTTCTGAATTACAGTGCCCCTGAGCTCCTTTCTTCAACTCGCTTTCTTGTGAGCTGGCCGCAACACCGCAGGATCTCCTCAGGCCTTAATCTAGTTCCAGCATGGCATGCAGAGCCTTTGGTTCATTTATCTTCCTGGTGGGAAATGAGAGTTAAATTTGCCCGTCCAGACACCTACAGATAGTCTCCCATTGCTTCTCCTTATTCCTGTTCATCTTCCGAAGAAATTGCAAACTGGGCCAAACAGGAGGTTAAAGGCACTGACTCTCCAAGTGGGGAGAGTGTTAGTAAAGCGTCTGGAATGTTGCACCCGAGTACCAGGGGACGAAAACTGAGACACATTTGAACACGTTTCCCGATCACATGGTGGATCATACTCTGGGTTCCACATGCATGTTTTAGCTGAAGGAAGAATCCCTTAAACCTGGAGAGTTGAGACCCATGGAATGGGTACCATGCAATATGACTTCAAAGGGTCTGCATTTGCTCACCAAACTTCACCAATCCTATCACTGCTGCGTTTATGCCGCTGTACACACGCTTGATTCTCTTTCGGAGACATATAAATCCTTAGGTATTAAGATTATTACTAGTCAGGTATATTCTTAGGCGTTTAATGTGGGGTGTTGAGTCCATTTCGTTGAGCAAGGAGTAGCTCTTGTCTATTACATATTTGGCTTATGGAACGGTATCTGTGCTAATTTCAATCTCTGGTTTTATGCAGCACCCCAACTAACCTTTCCACTTAAGCAAGCATAAGTTGGTTTTCTACATTTGACACCCTGTTCTGTTTTGTAATTCAGTTCTTGTGTAGCCAAGTTTACATTCCGTGTAGTAGTGATATCTTATGATGTTTCTTTTTCTGTGTGACTTATTTCACTTAGAATCATCGTACCTGAATCCACTCATTATGCTGCTACGGGCCTGATGACATAGATTTCATTGCTGAGTGATATTGCATTGTACGTAAGTACCACAACTTCTTTATCCATTTTTCGCTTTCTGTGATATTGAACTTGTACCGTAAACGAGGTTCTTGTAAACAGAGCCGGACGAAACTTTGGGGTGGCTGAGTCTTTTTGATTTTAATTTCCCTAAGCTATAGGACCATAAGTGGAAGTGCCCTAGGCTCTGTTGCTTTGTTTTTTTGATGTTTCAGGAAACACCATACACTTCTTCAGAGTGGCTGTTGGCAATTTACATCCCGCCCATCAGCTTAACAAGGCTCCCAGTTCTCTATGGTCTGTCCTGCCTTTCTGGATTTTACACTTTTTTCAGATAGCCCTTTTGACCGGGGGCAGTGAGACTTCACTGTAGTGCAGATTTCCTTTGCAAGCTTGCTTGGTTGGCCAACAAGGGCGTATGCGTTTTTTCCTGAATATATTCAGGGAAAAACGCATACGCCCTTTTTGGCCAAGTGCATCATTGTGGACGTTCTGCCTCTTTTCCTATGCTTTACATGCAATTCCAGTCTACCTCCTGAAATCGGTTTTCTGCAATTCTGCCCCGCTTTCAACTCCTCTTGGCAGCCTTCCTTCAATATATTTTTGGACGATAGCTGTCATTTATAACTCTGCAGGATTGTGAATTACAGTGCCCCTGAGCTCCTTTCTTCAACTCGCTTTCTTGTGAGCTGGCCGCAACACCGCAGGATTGCTTCAGGCCCTAGTTTGGTTCCGGCATCGCATGCTGAGCCTTTCGTTAATTCCTCCTCCTGGTGGGAAATGAGAGTTAAATTTGCCCGTCCTCACAGCTCCAGCTAGTCTCTCATTGGTTCTCCCTATTCCTGTTCATCTTACGCAGAAATTGCAAACTGGGCCAAACAGGAGGTTAAAGGCACTGACTCTCCAAGTGGGCAGAGTGTTAGTAAAGCGTCTGGAATGTTGCACCCGAGTACCAGGGAACGAAAACTGAGACACATTTGAAAACGTTTCCCGATCACACGGTGGATCATACTCTGGGTTCCACATGCATGTTTTAGCTGAAGGAAGAATCCCTTATACCTGGAGAGTTGAGACCCATGGAATGGGTACCATGCAATATGACTTCAAAGAGTCTGCATTTGCTCACCGAACCTCACCAATCCTATCACTGCTGCGTTTATGCCACTGTACACACGCTAGATTCTCTTTCGGAGACATATAAATCCATAGGTTTTAAGATTATTTCTAGTCAGGTATATTCTTAGGCGTTTAATATGGGGTGTTGAGTCCACTGCGTTGAGCAAGGAGTAGCTCTTGTCTATTACATATTTGGCTTATGGAACGGTATCTGTGCTAATTTCAATCTCTGGTTTTAGGCAGCACCCCAACTCACCTTTCCCCTTAAGCAAGCATAAGTTGGTTTTCTACATTTGAGACCCTGTTCTGTTTTGTAATTCAGTTCCTGTGTAGCCAAGTTTACATTCCGTGTAGTAGTGATACCTTATGATGTTTCTTTTTCTGTGTGACTTATTTCACTTAGAATCATCGTACCTGCATCCACTCATTATGCTGCTACGGGCCTGATGACATTGATTTCATTGCTGAGTGATATTGCATTGTACGTAAGTACCACAACTTCTTTATCCATTTTTCGCTTTCTGTGATATTGAACTTGTACCGTAAACGAGGTTCTTGTCAACAGAGCCGGCCCAAACTTTGGGGTGGCTGTGTCTTTCTGATTTTAATTCCCCTAAGCTATAGGACCATAAGTGGAAGTGCCCTAGGCTCTGTTGCTTTGTTTTTTAGATGTTTCAGGAAACACCATACACTTCTCCAGAGTGGCTGTTGGCAATTTACATCCCGCCCACCAGCATAACAAGGCTCCCAGTTCTCCATGGCCTGTCCTGCCTTTCTGGATTTTACACTTTTTTCAGATGGCCCTTTTGACCGTGGGGCAGTGAGACTTCATTATAGTGCAGATTTCCTTTGCAAGCTTGCTTGGTTGGCCAAAAAGGGCGTATGCGTTTTTTCCTGAATATATTCAGGAAAAAACGCATATGCCCTTTTTGGCCAAGTGCATCATTGTGGACGTTCTGCCTCTTTTCCTATGCTGTACATGCAATTCCCGTCTACCTCCTGAAATCGGTTTCCTGCAATTCTGCCCCGCTTTCAAGTCCTCTTGGCAGCCTTACTTCAATATATTTTTGGACGATAGCTGTCCTTTATAACTCTGCAGGTTTGTGAATTACAGTGTCCCTGAGCTCCTTTCTTCAACTCGCTTTCTTGTGAGCTGGCCGCAACACCGCAGGATTGCTTCAGGCTCTAGTGTGGTTCCGGCACGGCATGCTGAGCCTTTGGTTAATTCCTCTTCCTGGTGGGAAATGAGAGTTAAATTTGCACGTCCAGACACCTCCAGCTAGTCTCTCTTTGGTTCTCCCTATTCCTGTTCATTTTCCACAGAAATTGCAAACTGGGCCAAACAGGAGGTTAAAGGAACTGACTCTCCAAGTGGGGAGAGTGTTAGTAAAGCATCTGGAATGTTGCACCCGAGTTCCACAGGACGAAAACTGAGACACATTTGAACACGTTTCCCGATCACACGGTGGATCATACTCTGGGTTCCACATGCATGTTTTAGCTGAAGGAAGAATCCCTTAAACCTGGAGAGTTGAGACCCATGGAATGGGTACCATGCAATATGAGTTCAAAGGGTCTGCATTTGCTCACCGAACTTCACCAATCCTATCATTGCTGCGTTTATGCCGCCGTACACACGCTTGATTCTCTTTCGGAGACATATAAATCGGTAGGTTTTAATATTCTTACTAGTCAGGTATATTCTTAGGCATTTAATATGGGGTGTTGAGTCCACTTCGTTGAGCAAGGAGTAGCTCTTGTCTATTACATATTTGGCTTATGGAACGGTATCTGTGCTAATTTCAATCTCTGGTTTCATGCAGCACCCCAACTCACCTTTCCCCTCAAGCAAGCATAAGTTGGTTTTCTACATTTGAGACCCTGTTCTGTTTTGTAATTCAGTTCCTGTGTAGCCAAGTTTACATTCCGTGTAGTAGTGATATCTTATGATCTTTCTTTTTCTGTGTGACTTATTTCACTTAGAATCATCGTACCTAAATCCACTCATTATGCTGCGACGGGCCTTATGACATAGATTTTATTGCTGAGTGATATTGCATTGTACGTAAGTACCAAAATTTCTTTATCCATTTTTCGCTTTCTGTGATATTGAACTTGTACCGTAAACGAGGTTCTTGTAAACAGAGCCGTCCCAAACTTTGGGGTGGCTGTGTCTTTTTGATTTTAATTTCCCTAAGCTATAGGACCATAAGTGGAAGTGCCCTAGGCTCTGTTGCTTGTTTTTTAGATGTTTCAGGAAACACCATACACTTCCCCAGAGTGGCTGTTGGCAATTTACATCCCGCCCATCAGCATAACAAGGCTCCCAGTTCTCCATGGCCTGTCCTGCCTTTCTGGATTTTACACTTTTTTCAGATGGCCCTTTTGACCGGGGGGCAGTGAGACTTCATTGTAGTGCAGATTTCCTTTGCAAGCTTGCTTGGTTGGCCAAAAAGGGCGTATGCGTTTTTTCCTGAATATATTCAGGAAAAAACGCATACGCCCTTTTTGGCCAAGTGCATCATTGTGGACGTTCTGCCTCTTTTCCTATGCTTTACATGCAATTCCCGTCTACCTCCTGAAATCGGTTTCCTGCAATTCTGCCCCGCTTTCAAGTCCTCTTGGCAGCCTTACTTCAATATATTTTTGGACGATAGCTGTCATTTATAACTCTGCAGGTTTGTGAATTACAGTGCCCCTGAGCTCCTTTCTTCAACTCGCTTTCTTGTGAGCTGGCCGCAACACCGCAGGATTGCTTCAGGCCCTAGTGTGGTTCTGGCACGGCACGCTGAGCCTTTGGTTAATTCCTCTTCCTGGTGGGAAATGAGAGTTAAATTTGCCCGTCCACACACCTCCAGCTAGTCTCTCATTGGTTCACCCTATTCCTGTACATTTTCCGCAGAAATTGCAAACTGGGCCAAACAGGAGTTTAAAGGCACTGACTCTCCAAGTGGGGAGAGTGTTAGTAAAGCGTCTTGAATGTTGCACCCGAGTACCAGGGGACGAAAACTGAGACACATTTGAACACGTTTCCTGATCACACGGTGGATCATACACTGTGTTCCACATGCATGTTTCAGCTGAAGGAAGAATCCCTTAAACCTGGAGAGTTGAGACCCATGGAATGGGTACCATGCAGTATGACTTCAAAGGGTCTGCATTTGCTCACCGAACCTCACCAATCCTATCACTGCTGCGTTTATGCCGCCGTACACACGCTTGATTCTCTTTCGGAGACATATAAATCCATAGGTTTTAAGATTATTTCTAGTCAGGTATATTCTTAGGCGTTTAATATGGGGTGTTGAGTCCACTGCGTTGAGCAAGGAGTAGCTCTTGTCTATTACATATTTGGCTTATGGAACGGTATCTGTGCTAATTTCAATCTCTGGTTTTATGCAGCACCCCAACTCACCTTTCCCCTTAAACAAGCATAAGTTGGTTTTCTACATTTGAGACCCTGTTCTGTTTTGTAATTCAGTTCCTGTGTAGCCAAGTTTACATTCCGTGTAGTAGTGATACCTTATGATGTTTCTTTTTCTGTGTGACTTATTTCACTTAGAATCATCGTACCTGCATCCACTCATTATGCTGCTACGGGCCTGATGACATAGATTTCATTGCTGAGTGATATTGCATTGTACGTAAGTACCACAACTTCTTTATCCATTTTTCGCTTTCTGTGATATTGAACTTGTACCGTAAAGGAGGTTCTTGTAAACAGAGCCATCCCAAACTTTGGGGTGGCTGTTTCTTTTTGATTTTAATTTCCCTAAGCTATAGGACCATAAGTGGAAGTGCCCTAGGCTCTGTTGCTTTGTTTTTTGAATGTTTCAGGAAGCACCATACACTTCTCCAGAGTGGCTGCTGGCAATTTACATCCCGCCCATCAGCATAACAAGGCTCCTAGTTCTCCTTGGTCTGTCCTGCCTTTCTGGATTTTACACTTTTTTCAGATGGCCCTTTTGACCGGGGGGCAGTGAGACTTCATTGTAGTGCAGATTTCCTTTGCAAGCTTGATTGGTTGGCCAAAAAGGGCGTATGCGTTTTTTCCTGAATATATTCAGGAAAAAACACATACGCCCTTTTTGGCCAAGTGCATCATTGTGGACGTTCTGCCTCTTTTCCTATGCTTTACATGCAATTCCAGTCTACCTCCTGAAATCGGTTTCCTGCAATTCTGCCCCGCTTTCAACTCCTCTTGGCAGCCTTACTTCAATATATTTTTGGAAGATAGCTGTCATTTATCTCTGCAGGTTTGTGAATTACAGTGCCCCTGAGCTCCTTTCTTCAACTCGCTTTCTTTTGAGCTGGCCGCAACACCACAGGATTGATTCAGGCCTTAGTGTGCTTCCGGCATGGCATGCTGAGCCTTTGGTTAATTCTTCTTCTTGGTGGGAAATGAGAGTTAAATTTGCCCGTCCAGACACCTCCACCTAGTCTCTCATTGGTTCTCCCTATTCCTGTTCATTTTCCACAGAAATTGCAAACTGGGCCAAACATGAGGTTAAAGGCACTGACTCTCCAAGTGGGGAGAGTGTTAGTAAAGCGTCTGGAATGTTGCATTCGAGTACCAGGGGACGAAAACTGAGACACATTTGAACACGTTTCCCCATCACACGGTGGATCATACTCTGGGTTCCACATGCATGTTTTAGCTGAAGGAAGAATCCCTTAAACCTGGAGAGTTGAGACACATGGAATGGGTACCATGCAGTATGACTTCAAAGGGTCTGCATTTGCTCACCGAACCTCACCAATCCTATCACTGCTGCGTTTATGCCGCTGTACACACGCTTGATTCTCTTTCGGAGACTTATAAATCCATAGGTTTTAAGATTCTTACTAGTCAGGTATATTGTTAGACGTTTAATATGGGGTGTTGAGTCCACTTCGTTGAGCAAGGAGTAGCTCTTGTCTATTACATATTTGGCTTATGGAACGGTATCTGTGCTAATTTCAATCTCTGGTTTTATGCAGCACCCCAACTCACCTTTCCCCTTAAGCAAGCATAAGTTGGTTTTCTACATTTGACACCCTGTTCTGTTTTGTAATTCAGTTCCTGTGTAGCCAAGTTTACATTCCGTGTAGTAGTGATATCTTATGATGTTTTTTTTTCTGTGTGACTTATTTCACATAGAATCATCATACCTGAATCCACTCATTATGCTGCTACGGGCCTGATGACATAGATTTCATTGCTGAGTGATATTGCATTGTACGTAAGTACCACAACTTCTTTATCCATTTTTCGCTTTTGTGATATTGAACTTGTACTGGAAACAAGATTCTTGTAAACAGAGCCGTCCCAAACTTTGGGGTGGCTGTGTCTCTTTGATTTTAATTGCCCTAAGCTATAGGACCATAAGTGGAAGTGCCCTAGGCTCTGTTGCTTAGTTTTTTAGATGTTTCAGGAAACACCATACACTTCTCCAGAGTGGCTGTTGGCAATTTACATCCCGCCCATCAGCATAACAAGGCTCCCAGTTCTCCATGGCCTGTCCTGCCTTTCTGGATTTTACACTTTTTTCATATGTCCCTTTTGACCAGGGGGCAGTGAGACTTCATTGTAGGGCAGATTTCCTTTGCAAGCTTGCTTGGTTGGCCAAAAAGGGCGTATGCGTTTTTTCCTGAATATATTCAGGAAAAAACGCATACGCCCTTTTTGGCCAAGTGCATCATTGTGGACGTTCTGCCTCTTTTCCTATGCTTTACATGGAATTCCCGTCTACCTTCTGAAATCGGTTTCCTGCAATTCTGCTCCGCTTTCAAGTCCTCTTGGCAGCCTTACTTCAATATATTTTTGGACGATAGCTGTCATTTATAACTCTGCAGGTTTGTGAATTACAGTGCCCCTGAGCTCCTTTCTTCAACTCGCTTTCTTGTGAGCTGTCCGCAACACCGCAGGATTGCTTCAGGCCCTAGTGTAATTCCGGCACGGCACGCTGAGCCTTTGGTTAATTCCTCTTCCTGGTGGGAAATGAGAGTTAAATTTGCCCGTCCAGACACCTCCAGCTAGTCTCTCTTTCGTTCTCCCTATTCCTGTTCATTTTCCACAGAAATTGCAAACTGGGCCAAACAGGAGGTTAAAGGCACTGACTCTCCAAGTGGGGAGAGTGTTAGTAAAGCATCTGGAATGTTGCACTCGAGTACCAGGGGACGTAACGAGACACATTTGAACACGTTTCCCGATCACACGGTGGATCATACTCTGGGTTCCACATGCAGGTTTTAGCTGAAGGAAGAATCCCTTAAACCTGGAGAGTTGAGACCCATGGAATGGGTACCATGCAATATGACTTAATAGGGTCTGCATTTGCTCACCGAACCTCACCAATCCTATCACTGCTGCGTTTATGTCGCTGTACACACGCTTGATTCTCTTTCGGAGACATATAAATCGGTAGGTTTTTAGATTATTTCTAGTCAGGTATATTCTTAGGCGTTTAATATGGGGTGTTGAGTCCACTTCGTTGAGCAAGGAGTAGATCTTGTCTATTACATATTTGGCTTATGGAACGGTATCTGTGCTAATTTCAATCTCTGGTTTCATGCAGCACCCCAACTCACCTTTCCCCTTAAGCAAGCATAAGTTGGTTTTCTACATTTGAGACCCTGTTCTGTTTTGTAATTCAGATCCTGTGTAGCCAAGTTTACATTCCGTGTAGTAGTGATATCTTATGATGTTTCTTTTTCTGTGTGACTTATTTCACTTAGAATCATCGTACCTGAATCCACTCATTATGCTGCTACGGGCCTGATGACATAGATCTCATTGCTGAGTGATATTGCATTGTACGTAAGTACCACAACTTCTTTATCCATTTTTCGCTTTCTCTGATATTGAACTTGTACTGTAAACGAGGTTCTTGTAAACAGAGCCGTCCCAAACTTTGGGGTGGCTGTGTCTTTTTGATTTTAATTTCCATAAGCTATAGGACCATAAGTGGAAGTGCCCTAGGCTCTGTTGCTTTGTTTTTTAGATGTTTCAGGAAACACCATACACTTCTCCAGAGTGGCTGCTGGCAATTTACATCCCGCCCATCAGCATAACAAGGCTCCCAGTTCTCCATGGCCTGTCCTGCCTTTCTGGATTTTACACTTTTTTCAGATGGCCCTTTGACCGGGGTGAAGTGAGACTTCATTGTAGTGCAGATTTCCTTTGAGAGCTTGCTTGGTTGGCCAGAAAGGGCGTATGCGTTTCTTCCTGAATATATTCAGGAAAAAACGCATACGCCCTTTTTGGCCAAGTGCATCATTGTCGACGTTCTGAGTGTTTTCATATGTTTTCAGTACAATTCCTGTCTACCTCCTGAAATCGGTTTCCTGCAGTTCTGCCTTGCTCTCAGTGCCTCTTCATAGCCTTACCTCAATATACTTTTGGAGAATAGTTGGCCTTTATAACTCTGCAGGTTTTTGAATTGCAGTGGCCCTTAGCTTCATTTTTCAGCTCTTATTTTTGTGATCTTGCCTCATATCCACAGGATTTCTTCAGGCCCTATTCTTCTTCTGGGGCGCCTTGCTCTGCCTTTGGTTAATTCTTCTTCCTGATGTGAAATTAGAGTGACATGTGCCCATTGAAACCGCTACAGCTATTTTCTCACTGGTTCCCCCTATTCCCATTCATCCTCCGCACTAACTGCAGACTGTGCGATACCGGAACTTAAAGGCATTGACTCTCCATGTGGAGATGTTGTTAGTAAAGTGGCTGGAATGTTGATCTGGAGCCCCAGGAGAGGAAAATGAGGTGCATTTTAGAAACCTTTCCCGATCATATGGTATACCATCCGCTGGATTTCCCATGCATGGTTTAGCTGTAGGAAGATTCCCTTCAACTTGGAGTGTTGGGACCCTTGGAATAAGTAGCATGAAGTATTGCATTAAACTTTCGGCAGTTGCTCACCAAAGCTCTCCAATCCTTTCAGCCCCAAGTGTCCAGCCTTATGTCTTATCCAGCTGTGGGTTTATATGTGGTCATTCCAGGTTGCATCACAGCCCCTGAGCGAATTTTGTAAGAATTTTTCTCTCTTTCATTGTTTCTGCGTTTTGGTTTTAAAATTTATTTCTATAATGGGGTTTAGCTCATTTTCACTGCTGTGTTTGTGCCGCTCTGCGCACACTTGATTCCCTTATGGAGATATATCAATACATGGGTTTTAAGATTCTTATTACTCAGATATATTTCTCTGCGGTGTATAGGGTGTGTTGAGGCCAGTTCATTGAGCGAGGTGTAGATCTTGTCTGATACCTATTTGGTTTATTGAACGGTATCTGTGCTAATTTCAAACTCTGGTTTTATGCATCACCCCACCTCTCCTTTCCCCTTAAGCTGACATAAGTGTGTTTTCTAAATGTGAGACACTGTTCTGTTTTGTAATTCATTTTTTGTGCAGCCATATTTATCCTCCCTCTATAAGTGATATCTTATGATATGTTTCTTTTTCTGTTTGACTTATTTCAAGTAGTATTATCGGACCTCAATCCACTCTTTATCCTTCTACTAGCCTTATTACATTGATTTCATGGTGAAGAGATATTCCATTGTACATAAGTACCACATTTTCTTTATCTATTGTTCTCTTTCCTGGGATATTTAAGGTGTACTGAAGTTGAGGTTCTTGTAAACAGAGTAGCCCTAAACTGTGGTGTGCTTGTGTCTTGTTGATTTTTAGACTTCCCTAGATATACTCCCGTGATTGGAAGTGCCCTATGCTCTGTCGCTCTGTTTTTTAGATGATTTAGGAACCACCATACACTTCTCCAGAGTGGCTCTCGGCAGTTCACACACTGTCCATCAGCGTATAAAGGCTCCCTGTTCTCCATGGCCTGTCCTGCATTTCTGGTGTTTACAATTTTTTCGGATGGCCCTTTTGACCGGTGGGAAATGAGACTTCTTTGTTGTGCACATTTGCATTGCTTGCTTGCTTGGTTGCCCATAAAGTGCATATGCGTTTTTTCCTGGATATATTCAGGAACTAACGCATACTCCCTTTTGGGCCAACTGCATCATTGTCGAAATTCTGCCGCTTTTCATGTGCTTTAAAGGCGAGTCCAATCTATCTCTTGAAATCTGTTTCTTGCAATTCTGTCTTGCATTCAGATCCTCTTCTTTGCCTTACCTCAACATATTTTTGGACGTTAGTTTTCATTTATAACTCTGCAGGTTTGTGAATTGCAGTGACCCTGAGCTCCATTTTTTAAGTTGCTCTTTTGTGAGCTGGCCTCAAAACCGCAGGATTGCTTCAGGCCCTATTTTGGCTCCGGCGAGGCGGGCTGAGCCTTTTTTTAATTCTTATTCTTAATGGGAAATTAGAGTGACATGTGCCCGTCCAAACCCCTACAACTATTCTCTCATTGTTTCCCCCTCTTCCCGTTCATCCTCCTCACAATTTGCAAAATGTGTGAAACAGAAGTTTAAATGTGCTGATTCTCTAAGTGGGGAGATTCTAAGTAACGTGGCTGGAATGATGAACAGGAGCACCAGGAGAGGATAAATGAGGTGCATTTTAGACACATCTCCGGATCACATGGTGTACAGTCCTCTGGGTTTTCCATGCATGTTTTAGCTGTAGGAAGATTCCTTGAACCTGCAGATTTGGGACCCATTGAATGGGTACCAGGTAGTATTACTTTAAAGGGTGTGCATTTCCTCACCCAACCTCACATTTCTCTTAGCGCGAACAGTTTCCAGCCTTATGTCTCATCCTGCTGTGGGTCTAGATGTGTTCAATCCATGTTGCATCACCGTCCCTGAGGAAAAGTTGTAAGAGGTTTTCTCTGTCTCTCTGTCGTTTATTTTTTTCAATTTATTACTATATTGGTTACAGCTGATTTTCAAAGCTCTGTTTCTTGCTGCTGTACATCCACTTGATTCACGTACAGAGAGACATCAATAAATTCTTTTTCAGATTCTTACCAGTCATAGATATTCTTTTCCGGTGACTTGAGTGTGCTGAGTGCAGTTCTTTTAGCTACCGTGTAGGCCTTGTTGATTATCAGTTTGGTATTTGGAATGGTATCTTTGCTAATTTCAACCTCCTGGATGATGCCTCACCCCTCCCCACCTTTCCCGTTTAGCAGCCTTACGCGTGTTTTCTACATATTTGACTATGTTTTTGTTTTGTAATTTATTTCATGTGTAGCCATTTTGGATTCCACCTTTAAGTGATATCTTATGATATGTGTCTTTTTCTTTTTGAATTATGTCACTTAGAATGATCATACGTAACTCCTCCGGAGTTGTTACAACTGGCCATATTTCATTGATTTCCAGGCTGAGTAATATTCCACTCTACATAAGTACCACATCTCTATCCATTTTTTCCCTCCAGAGACATTTAAGTTATATCCTAGTCGAGGATCTTTTAAACAGAGAGGCAGTAAACATTGGGGTGCCTGTGTCCTCTCGATTTTTGTTTTTCCCAAGATATACGCCCATGAGTGCAAGTGCCCTATGCTCTGTAGCTCATTTTTTAGATGCTTTAGTAAACACAATACACTTCTCCAGAATGGCCGTTGGCAATATACATTTCCACTATAAGCCTCACAGGGCTCCCTCTTCTCCTTGCCCTGTCCTGCATTTCTGGCGTTTACACTTTATGAGGATGGCTCTTCTGACTGATGCGAAGTGATATCTTTTGTAGTATTGATTTCCAGTGCCCACCTGTTTGGTTGGCTAAAAAAGTGTATGCCCTTTTCTTGAATATATACAGAAAAAAACGCATACAGCCTTTTTGGCCAACTGCAATGTCGGAAATGTTCAGCCCCTTTTCTTGTGCTTAATGGCGAATCCTTTCTACCTCCTCAAATCCCTTTCCTGCCATTCTCCCTTGCTTGCCAATCCTTTTCTTTGACTTTCCTCAAGACATTTTTCAGTGATAGATATTTTCAACTCTGCAGTTTCGTGAATTTTACTGCCCCTGAGTTCCATTGTTCAACTTGTGTTTATGGGAACTGGCCACAAAGCAGTGGGATTTCCTCAAGCCCTATACTGTTTCCATGGGCAACCCTAGCCTTTGGTCAATTCATCTTCCTGATTGGAAATTAGAGTGACATGTGCCTGTCTGAACACCTAGGACTTGTCTCTCATTGTTCCTCATCCTTCCGCTTCATCCTCTGGACAAATTCCAAACTGTACGCAACAGGATGTTGACAGTGTTGACATCTCCAAGTGGGGAGACTGTTAGTAAAGACGCTGGAGGGGTGAACCCGAGCACCAGGAGATGAGGAGATGAGATGCCTTTTCCAAACTCTTCCCGATCAGACGGTATACCATCCTCTGGGTGTGACAGACATGTTTTAGCAGTAGGAAGAGTCCCATTCATGTAAGGAGAACACCAGGGCTTTTTCAAAATCAGTGTCTCCCCGAAACCCAAACTGGGGAGTTTTTTAAGCTACGGCTACACATATGTTCATTAAGGGCCTTGGGAAGTAGGCAGAGTCCAAACTTTAGATGACTGAAGTCTTCAGGGTCAGAAGCACTCACCACCGGCTTCCCTTAGGTTACACTTTAACTGTCATTGATAGATGATGTCAATAAAAATATCTATTCTTTTTCCGATTATTTCCCCTTATAGGTTATTGCACAATATTGAGTGTAGTTCCCTGTGCTATACAGTAGTTCCTTGTTGATGATCTATTTTATACATAGCAGTGTGTATGTGTTAATTCCAAACTGTTAATTTATCCCTCCTCCCACCTTTCCCCTTTGGTAATAATAAATTATAAGATTTTATACTTCTCAGAAATGGGGGAGCTGAAAGAGAGGTATCATTTTCAATGGAAAAGCATTTAAAACAAGATTGAAGCTTTAACCAAGATTATTAGATGTACATCCTTGGAAAGAAATCACTTCATTTCTCTAATATTGACCTGACAAATAAGACAAACCTTTTCACTGAACTTGCTTATAATAAAGTGATGGAAATATCAAATGGAAGTGTTAGAAACATCTTATTTTACCCGAGCCTTATAAACTGTTCTATGTTAACTACAGTTTGGCTCACACATCTGTTCATTGAAGTTACAATAGTCTCAATTTCTGTTACTGATCCTCCAGAGTGGACCCCAACAAGGGTCCCCCTGCCCAGTGTCATTGGGGCCAACAGATCGAGACTGAGTTTGGTTCCCAAGCAAAGGAAACTTTATATTTTCATCAGAGAATGGAGAGGTGAGAGCATGCACTACCCCGTGGGCTGTGGGCTGGGCTGCTGTGTAGAGATCCTGTCAGAGTCAGTGAGAGGGAGGGGGCGGAGCTCTCAAGGGCCGGGTTGGCTGCAGCTCAGGCTCTATATCTCGGAGTCTGCACTGGGCCCCAGGAGCTGAGGTGTCGACCCAGCCATTCTGCACCAGGAAATCTGGTCTGAAGTGCCGGGTGTGGAACCTCTGCATGCGGGACCCTAGGAGCACGTGAAATTAGACAAAGCACAAAGGATAAAAAAGGTCAGACTTGACTTTATTGCCCACATTCTATTTTTATCTCCCAGGGATTTTTAATGGGCTTTGCTGGGGACAAACCCCTCCTCTGCCTTTTGTCCCGTTCCTCATTCTTGGAGTGCTGAGGGTGCAGACCCTTCTTCTGTAACTGCTGAGTGCTGAGTTGGGAGCCCTCATACCAGGGGACGAGGGTCAGAACTTCTTCCCAGCAGCCTCCAGGTGACGTTGATTGGCCCCAGGACCCCTGCCTCCCTGCTCGTCCGCCTGAGCACCAGCATTGGAAGTGTTATAGATTCTAATGACCTTTAAGGGTCCAGGAAAGAGATGTGCAGAGACGCTGTGGGGGCCGGTTTCACCCCGCCCCACATTTGTTCGGCCACCTTAGGCTGACCGTTTCTGCCAGCCTAGATGCTCTGACCAGTAGTCTGCTCTTTCTTCAATTAGGCCCCTGAATTAACGTAAAAACAACACCAGGTGTCAGAGCCCTGCCCGCTCAACTCCCAGACAGTCCAGGGTCAGTGGTGATCAAGGACCATGATGGCCACTGAGTCAACAGCCTTTTGAAGTAAACAGGAGTCCAGCCGGTCTTATTGGCCACCATCATCACGGTGTCTGTAGGCTTTTCTATGGTGACAGTGTGATATACGGTTCCCCCGCCAAGATTATTAGCTCCCCTCCGGGTGCAGGAAGTCCTGCAAGCAGTAGTCTACTCCTTCGGGACACACTATTGTTGTTTTATGAGAGAAACTCCAGGTCAAGTGATGTTCACACGAGTCGTCATGGTGCCCTGTTGCCCCCGGTTATCTCTCTGGATGTTGGAGTTGGAGGGCCTCCTCACTCGAGGTCGGTGTGCCCACGGAGCGAACCCTGCAACTTCAGGGCATGGTTGGTGATTAGGATCACCACGTGGGGTCCTTTTCCCTTAGGAGGGAGGTGGCCTTTTGGGCTGCTGATTTCCAGGTTTTTAGATACCGCCAGTATCTTGGCCAGATGTGGCAGTGGGCCAAGCCCTTTGGTGACTGTAGTTTATCCTACCTGGATGGCATTCTTGCGTTGTTCCATTTCAAGTGGTCCCAGTTTTTGCACTAATTCTCCAATGGCGATTCACCTTTCACCGGGAATGGAAAGGTCAAAGGGTTTAGCTCAATTAGGGAGTTCCAGGGCAAGGGTCTGAATTGACTGCTCTTTCCATTCTTGAAAGGCCACTTCTGGATTCTGTTCAAAAGGATCATCATCTTTTCCTTTCAGTGTTTCATATAGAGGCCCAGCTAGTAGACTGTAGTTAGGGATCCAGAAGCAGCAAACCCTGGCCTCCCCAGGAACCCCTAAGCTGTCTTCTAGTTTTAGAAAGGGGTAAGGCTGCAAATGGTTTCTTCCCTTTCCTGGGATGGGCTTCTCTGACCTTGTGTGAGAATGAAGCCCAGGCAGGTCACTGCAGTCTGTGATATTTGAGCTTTTTCTTGGACAACTTCTATCCTTTATTGGCTTGGTAGTTCAGAGGCCTCCTTAGTAGGGCTGGCGATCAGAATGTCGTCTGCATATTGAAGGAGGGTTTCCTTTTCCAGAGGTAGAACTTTTCGGTCTTTAGCTAAGCTTTCCCCAAAGATGGTGTGGGAATTTTTGAACCCTTGGGGCAAGACGGCCCGGAAGTATTGTTTTAGTTGTATGTTGAGTCCTGCCACTCACAAGCCAAAATTTCTTGTGACTCTGGGACTAATGGAATACAAAAGAAGGCATCATTGAAGACTAATACAGAATACCATGTCCTGGTGGTTGGTAGAATGACCAGCAGGGTGTAGGAATCAGGAGCAACTGGAGGTATATCCTCGGTGGCTTCACTGACTGTCCTGACATCCTTTACCAGGTCCCCAGCAGCCCATGGGGCTCTCGTGGTCAGGCCAATCCCAGGATATGGAGCTCTCCTGGGCAGGTACCCCACCCCCAACCCAGCCCACGGGGCTCTCATGGTCAGGCCCCTCCCAGGATACAGAGCTACCCTTGCAGGTACCGTGGCAGGGCTGGGCACACAGGAACCGTGCACATAGCCCTCATTGAAGAGCACCCCCAGCTCACCTGTCGCTCAGAGCTGACACAGAGCACCTCAGAGCAGGACTTGAACTAACAAACAGCAGCTCCGACAGGTCTGTGACCCTGGGCATCACTCTGTGTGGCCTCCCTCCACCTGGTCTTCCAGAGACTTCCACTGCACCCAGGGCACCAGGCCTCTGTCTCCAACCACCACCCACCCCTCCTCTCCCTGACTCCTGGGTTCCTCTCATTAGGAGAGGGTTTTCTTGAAGTTGTCTCCCACTCATGGGCCAGATAAAATGATTAGAAAACAAGCCAAAGCTGCAGCCCCTTGTCTATCCTGACTCTCAGGAGCCCACACCTGTTCCTTGGACCTGGCCGGTTCAGCAAGTTCCATTTTCTGCAACTGTGAGCCCCTGAGGGGTGATGATTGGCTGACCTGGGCAGCCTTACCATGCCGGCCAGCCCTCCCCAGGTGTGCCTGGGTTGAGATCAATATAAATACCACTCCAGGCAGCAAAAGCCCCTGCAGCTGTGCCTGACGCCATTTTCTCTGCCCTGTCAGCAGTCTCGGGGCTGGGCTGGTGGGAGGGAGTGAGAGGTCACGGCTTTGTGGGTGGCCCAGTGTGAGTGGGGCTCTGCTGGACTTTCTGCAGCAGTTGCCAGGCTGCCACCTGCTAAAGAAGAGGATGTGTCACCCATACCTGCTGCTGGAATTTCTCCCTGGGCAGAGGTGAGGAAGGAAAAAAGCAGTGGGGGCAGGGACAGGACGGGTATCTCAGGCAGGGAAATGGAAATCTTCCAGAAGAGCACCCAGGGCCAGGACCATCCTGGCTGGCCTGCAGGCACCAAGTCAGCTGGCATGCTGTCACTCGTGTGGCTCCATGGCCCTTCCTCTAGGCTTTCAAGTCCTTGTATATATTCAGGTGTTTTACCTGGGAAGGGCGGGAACAGTTCAGCAGCAACTGGCCTGGGGCTCAGCTCACGTTTACTCACAGATGCCTCGGCACGGTGCCCCAGCTTTGCAATGAGGACGCTTGTTGTGTGGGGGCTGCTGGCTGAATGGGAGACGATTCCCCACCACTGACCAACTTCAGAATTGTTTACAACTGGAGCAAGTGCCCTGATACGGTTTTCCTCTGAGTAACTGGTGGGTTCTGTTTTTTTTTTCTCTTTTTCGTTTTTGGTTCAAGGTAGATTTTATTCCTCTTTTTTGTATTTACAGATATAAGCATGGAAATAATTTATTCATATAAATACATGTATGTGAAGGGAATAATTGTTTTTTCTGTTTTATTTTTTAAATTTTATTTCTTTTTAATTTTGAATTTTATTTTATATTTTTATACAGCAGGTTCTCATTGGTTATCTATTTTATACATATAAATGTTTACATGCCAATCCCAATCTCTCAACTCCTCCCACCACCACCCCTCCAAGAGCTTTCCCCCCTTGTTGTCCATACGATTGTTGTCTACATCTGTTGCTCTATTTATGCCTTGCAAAACGGTTAATCTGTACAGTTTTTCTAGGTTCCACATATATGCATGAATATACAAGATTTGTTTTTCTCTTTCTGACTTACTTCACTCTGTATGACAGTCTCTAGATCCATCGACGTCTCTACAAATGACCCAATTTCATTCCTTTCATGGCTTAGTAATATTCCATTTTATATATGTACCACATCTTTATGCATTCGTCTGTCTGTGGGCATTTAGGTTGCTTCCATTACCTCGATATTGTAAATAGTGATGCAATGAACATTGCGGTGAATGTCTCTTTTTGATTTATGGTTTTGTCTGGGTATATGTCCAGTCCTGGGATCGCTGTATCATATTGTAATTCTATTATTAGTTTCTTAAGAAACTCCATATTGTTCTCCATAGTGACTGTATCAACTTATATTCCCAACAATAGTGGAAGAGGGTTCCTTTTCTCCACACCCTTTCCAGCATTTGTTGTTTGTAGATTTTCAGATGATGCCCATTCTAACAGGTGTGAGGTGATACCTCATTGTTGAGTCCATTTCGTTGAGCAGGGGGTAGGTCTTGTCTATTACATATTTGGCTTATGGAACGGTATCTGTGCTAATTTCAATCTCTGGTTTTATGCAGCACCCCCTTAACTCACCTTTCCCTTTAAGCAAGCATAAGTTGGTTTTCTAATCTTGAGACCCTGTTCTGTTTTGTAATTCAGTTCATGTGTAGCCAAGTTTACATTCCGTGCATTAGTGATACCTTATGATGTTTCTTTTTCTGTGTGACTTATTTCACTTAGAATCATCATGCCTCAATCCACTCATTATGCTGGTACAGGCCTGGTGACACAGATTTCATTGCTGAGTGGTATTCTGTTGTACGTAAGTACCGCAACTTCTTTATCAATTATTTGTTCTCTGGGATATTTAACTCGTACTGTAGAAGAGGTTCCTGTAAACAGAGCCGTCCCAAATTTTGGGGTGGCTGTGTCTTTTTGATTTTAATTTCCCTAAGCTATAGGACCATAAGTGGAAATGCCCTAGACTCTGTTGCTTTGTTTTTCAGATGTATCAGGAAACACCATACACTTCTCCAGAGTGGCTGTTGGCAATTTACATCCCGCCCATCAGCATAACAAGGCTCCTTTTTCCCCATGGCCTGTCTTGCCTTTCTGGATTTTACACTTTTCTCAGATGGCCCTTTAGACCGGGGGGAAGTGACACTTCATAGTAGTTCGGATTTCCATTGCAAGCTTGCTTGGTTTGCCAAAAAGGGCATATGTGTTTTTTCCTGAATATATTCAGGAACAAACTCATACGCCCTTTGTTGCCAAGTGCATCATTGTCGATGTTCTGCCTCTTTTCCTATGCTTTAAATGCAATTCCAGTCTACCTCCTGAAATCGGTTTCCTGAAATTCTGCCCCGCTTTCAAGTCCTCTTCGCAGCCTTACTTCAATATATTTTTGGACGTTATCTGTTATTTATAACTCTCCAGGTTTGTGAATTACAGGGCCCCTGAGCTCCTTTCTTCAACTCGCTTTCTTGTGAGCTGGCCGCAAACCCGCAAGACTGCTTCAGGCCCTAATCTGCTTCTGGCAGGGCACGCTGAGCCTTTGGTTAATTTCTCTTCCTGGTGGGAAATGAGTGTTAAATATACCCGTCCAGACACCTACCTCACTCTCAACCCCTTGGTGATGTGGGTCCTCTGGTTTGTGGCCACCTTTGCTGGGTTCCTCACCTTTCGATGATGTGGCCCCACTAGTGTGAGGACACTCCTGCTTGGTTCTCATCCACGTGGTTATGTGGACCCCCTGGTGAGAGTCTGTTCCTGGCTTTGTTCCTCACCCACCTGTGAGGGAGACCCTCTGCTGATAGGTCACTCCTGCATGGCTGGCACACATTGCCTTGGTGAAGTCAGCCGTGTGGTGGCAGTTGGAGCGTGCTGGGAATCTCCTCCCCCCGGTGATGAGGACCCTCTTGCGTCAGGCCCTAACTGCTGGACTCACCAACTTTTCTTAGGGAGCCCGGTGATGCTTTGGCACTCCTCTTAGGATCCCATCTCCATGGGGTTGTGGGCCTTCTGCTCTGAGGTCCCAACGGCTGGGTTGTTCACATTTTCATGATGTGGGCTCTCTGGTGTTCACAGAAGCCTGGATCCCATAGCCTCTGTGCTCTTGGCCGCCTGCTGGGAGGTTCCAACTGCTGGATTCCTCACTTTTTTAATTTTTTGGGCCCTCTGTTGTGAGGATCCTCCTGCCTGCCTCACTCCCATCCCCTTCGTGATGTGTGTCGTCTGGTTTGAGGCCACATGTGCTGGGTTCCTCACCTTTCGATGATGTGGGACCAATGGTCTTAGGAGACTCCTGCCTGGTTCACATCCCCTTGGTGATGTGGGCCCTCTGTTGAGAGTCTGATCCTGGCTGGGTTCCTCACCCATCTGTGAGGTGGGCCGTCTGATGTGAGGTCACTCCTGCCTGGCTTGCTCACCTCGCCTTGTGGACATGAGCCCTCTGGTGGCACTTGGAGCCTGCTGGGAGCCTCCTCTCCTCGGTGATGAGGGCCCTCTGGCATCAGGCCTTAACTGCTGGGCTCCCCACATTTTGTGATGTGCGCCCAGTGGTGCGAGGACACTCCAGCCAGGTTCACATCCCCATTGGGATGTGGGCCTTCTGCTCTGAGGTCCCAAAGCCTGGGTTGCTCACAGTTTCATGATGTGGGCTCTCTGGTATTAGTTCACTCCTGCCTGCATCCCATAGCTTCTGTGCTCTGGGCCGCCTGCTGGGAGGTTCCAACTGCTGGATTCCTCACCTTTCTTATTCTTTGGGCCCTCTGATTTTAGGCTACTCCTGCCTGCCTCACTCCCATTCCCTTTGTGATATGTGTCCTCTGATTTGAGGCCACATGTGCTGGGTTCCGCACCTTTCGATGATGTGACCCCACTGGAGGGAAGACAGTCCTGACTGGTTCCCATCCCCTTGCTGATGTGGGCCCTCAGGTGAGAGTCTGATCCTGGCTGGGTTCCTCACCCTTCTGTGAGGTGGGCCCTCTGCTGTGAGGTCAATCATGCCTGTCTGGCACAGGTCACCTTGGCGACGTGGGCCCTCTGGTGGCAGTTGGAGTGTGCTGGGATCCTCCTTCCCTCAGTGATGAGGGCCCTCTTGCCTTAGGCCATAACTGCAGGGCTCCCCACATTTTCTGATGTGCGCCAAGTGAGTGAGGAGACTCTTGCCAGGTTCCCATCCCCATGGCGATATGGGCCTTCTGCTCTGAGGTCAAAACGGCTGGCTTGCTCACAGTACCATGATGTGGGCCCTCTGCTGTGAGTTCACTCCGGCAAGGATCCCTTATCATCGGTGCTCTGAGCCGCCTGCTGGGAGGTTCCAACTGCTGGATTCCTCAACTTTTTTATTCTATGTGCCCTCTGTTGTGAGGCTCCTCCTGCCTGCCTCACTGCCAGCCCCTTGGTGATGACTGTCCTATGGCTTGAGGCCACATGTGCTGCGTTCCTCACCTTTCGATGATGTGACCCCACTCGTGTGAGGACACTCCTGCCTGGTTCCCATCCCCTTGGTGAGGTGGGCCCTCTGGCGAGAGTCTAATCCTGGCTGGGTTCCTCAACGTTCTGTGAGGTAGGCCCTCTTCTGTGAGGTCACTCCTGCCTGGCTGGCACACGTCACCTTGGAGACGTGAGCCCTCTGGTGGCAGTTGGAGCGTGCAGGGCACCTCCTCCTCTCGGTGATGACGGCCCTCTGGCGTCAGGCCCTAAATGGTGGGCTCCCCACATTTTCTGATGTGCGCCCAGTGGTGCGAGGACACTCCAGCCAGGTTCCCATTCCCATGGGGATGTGGGCCTTCTGCGCTGAGGTCTCAACTCCTGGGTTGCTCACAGTTTTGTGATGTGGGCCCTCTGCTGTGAGTTCACTGTGGCCTGGATCCCATAGCCTCGGTGTTCTGGGCCGCCTGCTGGAAGGTCTAAATGCTGGAATTCTCACGTTTTTTATATTATGTGCCCTGTGTTGTGAGGCTACTCCTGCCTGCCTCACTCCAAGGCCCTTGGTGATGTGGGTCCTCTGGTTTGAGGACACATGTGCTGGGTTCCTCACCTTAAGATGATGAGGCCCCACTGGTGTGAGGATAATCCTGACTGGGTCCCATCCCCTTTGTGATGTGGGCCCTCTGGTGAGAGTCTGATCCTGGCTGGGTTCCTCACCCATCTGTGAGGTGGGCCCTCTACTATCAGGTAACTCTTGCCTGGGTTGCTCACCTCGCCTTGTTGACATGAGCCCTCTGGTGGCAATTGGACCCTGCTGGGAGCCTCCTCAGCTCTGTGATGAGGGCCCTCTGACGTCAGGCCCTAACTGCTGGGCTCCCCAACTTTTCTTAGTGAGCCCAGTGTTGCTCAAGCACTCCTCTTAGGTTCCCATCCCCATGGGGATGTGGGCCTTCTGCTCTGAGGTTCCAACGGCTGGGTTGATCACAATTTCATGATGTGGGCTCTCTGGTGTTAGTTCACTGTGGCCTGGATCCCATAGCCTCTGTGGTCTTGGCTGCCTGCTGGGAGGTTCCAACTGCTCGATTCCTCAACTTTTGTATTCTATGGGTCCTGTGTTGTGATGCTCCTCCTGCCTGCCTCACTCGCAACCCCTTCGTGATGTGGGTCTTCTGGTTTGAGGCCACATGTGCTGGGTTAGGCAACTTTCAATGATGTGGCCCCACTGGTGTGAGGACACTCCTGCCTGGTTCCCATCCCCTTGGTGATGTGGGCCTTCTGGTGACAGTCTTATCCTGGCTGGGTTCCTCACTCTTCTGTGAGGTAGGCCCTCTGCTGTGAGGTCAATCCTGCCTGACTTGCACACATCACCTTGGCGACGTGGGCCCTCTGTGGGCACATGGAACCTGCTGGGAGCCTCCTGCCCTCGGTGATGACGGCCCTCTAGCATCAGGCTCTAACTGCTGGGCTCCCCACGTTTTCTGATGTGAGCCCAGTGATGCCAGGACACTCCTGTCAGGTTCCCATCCCCATGGGGATGTGGGCTTTCTGCTCTGAGGTCCCAATGCCTGGGTTGCTCACAGTTTCATGATGTGGGCTCTCTGGTGTTAGTTAACTCCTGCCTGCATCCCATAGCTTCTGTGCTCTCGGCCGCCTGCTGGGAGGTTCCAAATGCTGGATTCCTCACTTTTTTTATTCTTTGGGCCCTCTGTTTTTAGGCTACTCCTACCTGCCTCACTCCCATCCCCTTTGTGATGTATGTCCTCTGATATGAGGCCACATGTGCTGGGTTCCTCACCTTTCGATGATGTGGCCCCACTGGTGGGAGGACAGTCCTGACTGGTTCCCATCCCCTTGGTGTTGTGGGCCCTCTGGTGAGAGTCTCATCCTGCCTCGGTTCCTCACCCTTCTGTGAGATAGGCCCTCTGCTGTGAGGTCACTACTGCCTGGCTGGCGCATGCCACCTTGTAGACGTGGGCCCTCTGTTGGCAGTTGGAACCTGCTGGGAGTCTCCTCCCCTCAGTTATGAGGGCCCCCTGGCGTCAGGCCCTAACTGCTGGGCTCCTAACTTTTTCTGATATGTGCTAAGTGGTGCAAAGCCACTCCTGCCAGGTTCCCATCCCAATGGGGATGTGGGCCTTCTGTTCTGAGGTCCCAACAGCTGGGCTGCTCACAGGTTCATGATGTGGGCCCTCTGCTGTGAGTTCACTGCGGCCTGGATCCCATAGCCTCGGTGCTCTGGGCCACTTGCTGGGAGGTTCCAACTGCTGGATTCCTCAACTTTTATATTCTATGGACCCTGTGTTGTGAGGCCAGTCCTGCCAGCCTCATTCCGAACCCCTTGGTGATGTGGTTCCTCTGGTTTGAGGACACATGTGCTGGGATCCTCACCTTTCGATGATGTTGTCCCACTGGTGTGGGGACACTCCTGCCTGGTTCCCATCCCCTTGGTGATGTGGGCCCTCTGGTGAGAGTCTGATCCTGGCTGTGTTCCTCACCCTTCTGTGAGGTGGGCCCTCTGCTGTGAGGTCACTCCTGCCAGACTGGCACACATCGCCTTGGCGACGTTGGCCCTCTGGTGGCAGCTGGAGCCTGCTGGGAGCCTCCTCCTCTCGGTGATGAGTGCCCTCTAGCGTCAGGCCCTAACTTCTGAGCACCCCACGTTTTCTGATGTGAGCCCAGTGATGCCAGGACACTCCTGTCATGTTCCCATCACCATGGGGATGTGGGCCTTCTGCTCTGAGGTCCCAATGTCTGGGTTGCTCACAGTTTCATGATGTGGGCTGTCTGGTGTTAGTTCACTCTGGCCTGGTTCCTCTAGCCTCTGTGCTCTGGGCCGCCTGCTGGGAGGTTCCAACTGCTGGATTCCTCACCTTTCTTATTTTTGGGCCCTCTGTTATGAGGCTCCTCCTGCCTGCCTCACTCCCAGCCCCTTGGTGATGGGTGTCCTATGGTTTGAAGCCACATGTTCTGGGTTCCTCACCTTTAGATGATGTGGCCCTACTCATGTGAGGACACTCCTGCCTGGTTCCAATCCATTTGGTGATGTGGGCCCTCTGGTGCGAGTCTGATCCTGACTGGGTTCGTCACACTTCTCTGAGGTGGGCCCTCTGCTGTGAGGTCATTCGTGCCTGGTTGGCACACATCGCCTTGGCGACGTCAGCCCTCTGGTGGCAGTTGGAGCCTGCTGGGAGCCTCCTTCCCTTGGTGATGAGGGTCCTCTGGCGTCAGGCCCTAACTGCTGGTCGCCCAAAATTTTCTGATACGTTCTCAGTGGTGCGAGGACACTCCTACCAGAATTCCATCCCCATGGGGATGTGGGCCTCCTGCTCTGAGGTCCCAATGGCTGGTTTGCTCAGTTTCATGACATGGGCCCTCTTCTGTGAGTTCACTGTGGCCTGGATCCCATAGCCTCGGTGCTCTGGGCCGCCTGCTGGGAGGTTCCAACTGCTGGATTCCTCACTTTTTTATTCTATGTGCCCAGTGTTGTGAGGTTACTCCTGCCTGCCTCACTCCGAGGTCCTTGGTGATGTGGGTCCTCTGGTTTGAGGACACATGTGCTGAGTACCTCAGCTTTCGATGATGTGGCCCCACTGATGTGAAGACACTCCTGCCTGGTTCCCATCCCCTTGGTGATGTGGGCCCTCTGGTGAGAGTCTGATGTTGGCTGGGTTTCTCACCCTTCTATGAGGTGGGACCTCTGCTGTGAGGTAACTCCTGCCTGGCATGCTCACGTTGCCTTGGCAATGTGAGCCCTCAGGTGGCAGTTGGAGCCTGCTGGGAATCTCCTCCCCTCAGTTATGAGAGCTCTGGATAAAACACATATGCCCTTTTTTGCCAAGTGCATTATTTTCCAAGTTCTGTCTCTTTTCTTATGCTTTAAGAACTACTCCCGTGTACGTTCTGAAATCAGTTTCCAGCAATTCTGCCCGGCATTCAAGTCCTCATCGCAGACTTACTTCAGTATAATTTTGGATGATAGCTGTCATTTATAACTCCGCAGGTTTCTGAATTACAGTGCCCCTGAGCTCCTTTCTTCAACTCGCTTTCTTGTGAGCTGGCCGCAACACCACAGGATCTCCTCAGGCCCTAATCTAGTTCCAGCATGGCACGCAGAGCCTTTGGTTCATTTATCTTCCTGGTGGGAAATGAGACTTAAATTTGCCCGTCCAGACACCTACAGATAGTCTCCCATTGCTTCTCCTTATTCCTGTTCATCTTCCGAAGAAATTGCAAACTGGGCCAAACAGGAGGTTAAAGGCACTGACTCTCCAAGTGGGGAGAGTGTTAGTAAAGCGTCTGGAATGTTGCACCCGAGTACCAGGGGACGAAAACTGAGACACATTTGAACACGTTTCCCGATCACACGGTGGATCATACTCTTGGTTCCACATGCATGTTTTAGCTGAAGGAAGAATCCCTTAAATATGGAGAGTTGAGACCCATGGAATGGGTACCATGCAATATGACTTCAAAGGGTCTGCATTTGCTCACCAAACCTCACCAATCCTATCACTGCTGCGTTTATGCCACTGTACACACGCTTCATTCTCTTCCGGAGACATATAAATCCATAGGTTTTAAGATTCTTACTAGTCAGGTATATTGTTAGGCGTTTAATATGGGGTGTTGAGTCCACTTCGTTGAGCAAGGAGTAGCTCTTGTCTATTACATATTTGGCTTATGGAACGGTATCTGTGCTAATTTCAATCTCTGGTTTTATGCAGCACCCCAACTCACCTTTCCCCTTAAGCAAGTATAAGTTGGTTTTCTACATTTGACACCCTGTTCTGTTTTGTAATTCAGTTCCTGTGTAGCCAAGTTTACATTCCATGTAGTAGTGATATCTTATGATGTTTCTTTTTCTGTGTGACTTATTTCACTTATAATCATCGTACCTGAATCCACTCATTATGCTGCTACGGGCCGGATGACATAGATTTCATTGCTGAGTGATATTGCATTGTACGTAATTACCACAATTTCTTTATCTATTTTTCGCTTTCTGTGATATTGAACTTGTACCGTAAACGAGGTTCTTGTAAACAGAGCCGGCCGAAACTTTGGGGTGGCTGAGTCTTTTTGATTTTAATTTCCCTAAGCTATAGGACCATAAGTGGAAGTGCCCTAGGCTCTGTTGCTTTGTTTTTTTGATGTTTCAGGAAACACCATACACTTCTTCAGAGTGGCTGTTGGCAATTTACATCCCGCCCATCAGCTTAACAAGGCTCCCAGTTCTCTATGGTCTGTCCTGCCTTTCTGGATTTTACACTTTTTTCAGATAGCCCTTTTGACCGGGGGCAGTGAGACTTCACTGTAGTGCAGATTTCCTTTGCAAGCTTGCTTGGTTGGCCAAAAAGGGCGTATGCGTTTTTTCCTGAATATATTCAGGGAAAAACGCATACGCCCTTTTTGGCCAAGTGCATCATTGTGGACGTTCTGCCTCTTTTCCTATGCTTTACATGCAATTCCAGTCTACCTCCTGAAATCGGTTTTCTGCAATTCTGCCCCGCTTTCAACTCCTCTTGGCAGCCTTCCTTCAATATATTTTTGGACGATAGCTGTCATTTATAACTCTGCAGGATTGTGAATTACAGTGCCCCTGAGCTCCTTTCTTCAACTCGCTTTCTTGTGAGCTGGCCGCAACACCGCAGGATTGCTTCAGGCCCTAGTTTGGTTCCGGCATCGCATGCTGAGCCTTTCGTTAATTCCTCTTCCTGGTGGGAAATGAGAGTTAAATTTGCCCGTCCTCACAGCTCCAGCTAGTCTCTCATTGGTTCTCCCTATTCCTGTTCATCTTACGCAGAAATTGCAAACTGGGCCAAACAGGAGGTTAAAGGCACTGACTCTCCAAGTGGGGAGAGTGTTAGTAAAGCGTCTGGAATGTTGCACCCGAGTACCAGGGAACGAAAACTGAGACACATTTGAAAACGTTTCCCGATCACACGGTGGATCATACTCTGGGTTCCACATGCATGTTTTAGCTGAAGGAAGAATCCCTTAAACCTGGAGAGTTGAGACCCATGGAATGGGTACCATGCAATATGACTTCAAAGAGTCTGCATTTGCTCACCGAACCTCACCAATCCTATCACTGCTGCGTTTATGCCACTGTACACACGCTAGATTCTCTTTCGGAGACATATAAATCCATAGGTTTTAAGATTCTTACTAGTCAGGTATATTGTTAGGCGTTTAATATGGGGTGTTGAGTCCACTTCGTTGAGCAAGGAGTAGCTCTTGTCTATTACATATTTGGCTTATGGAACGGTATCTGTGCTAATTTCAATCTCTGGTTTTATGCCGCACCCCAACTCACCTTTCCCCTTAAGCAAGCATAAGTTGGTTTTCTACATTTGAGACCCTGTTCTGTTTTGTAATTCAGTTCCTGTGTAGCCAAGTTTACATTCCGTGTAGTAGTGATACCTTATGATGTTTCTTTTTCTGTGTGACTGATTTCACTTAGAATCATCCTACCTGAATCCACTCATTATGCTGCTACGGGCCTGATGACATAGATTTCATTGCTGAGTGATATTGCATTGTACGTAATTCCCACAACTTCCTTATCCATTTTTCACTTTCTGTGATATTGCACTTGTACCGTAAACGAGGTTCTTGTAAACAGAGCCGTCCCAAACTTTGGGGTGGCTGTGTCTTTTTGATTTTAATTTCCCTAAGCTATAGGACCATAAGTGGAAGTGCCCTAGGCTCTGTTGCTTTGTTTTTTAGATGTTTCAGGAAACACCATACACTTCTCCAGAGTGGCTGTTGGCAATTTACATCCCGCCCATCAGCATAACAAGGTTCCCAGTTCTCCATGGCCTGTCCTGCCTTTCTGGATTTTACACTTTTTTCAGATAGCCCTTTTGACCGGGGGGGCAGTGAGACTTCATTGTAGTGCAGATTTCCTTTGCAAACTTGCTTGGTTGGCCAAAAAGTGCGTATGCGTTTTTTCCTGTATATATTCAGGAAAAAACGCATATGCACTTTTTGGCCAAGTGCATCATTGTGGACGTTCTGCCTCTTTTCCTATGCTTTACATGCAATTCCAGTCTACCTCCTGAAATCGGTTTCCTGCAATTCTGCCCCGCTTTCAAGTCCTCTTGGCAGCCTTCCTTCAATATATTTTTGGAAGATAGCTGTCATTTATAACTCTGCAGGATTGTGAATTACAGTGCCCCTGAGCTACTTTCTTCAACTCGCTTTCTTGTGAGCTGGCCGCAACACCGCAGGATTGCTTCAGGCCCTAGTTTCGTTCCGGCATTGCATGCTGAGCCTTTGGTTAATTCCTCTTCCTGGTTGGAAATGAGAGTTAAATTTGTCCGTCCTCACAGCTCCAGCTAGTCTCTCATTGGTTCTCCCTATTCCTGTTCATCCTATGCAGAAATTGCAAACTGGACCAAACAGGAGGTTAAAGGCACTGACTCTCCAAGTGGGGAGAGTGTTAGTAAAGCGTCTGGAATGTTGCACCCGAGTACCAGGGGACGAAAACTGAGACACATTTGAACACGTTTCCTGATCACACGGTGGATCATACTCTGTGTTCCACATGCATGTTTCAGCTGAAGGAAGAATCCCTTAAACCTGGAGAGTTGAGACCCATGGAATGGGTACCATGCAGTATGACTTCAAAGGGTCTACATTTGCTCACCGAACCTCACCAATCCTATCACTGCTGCGTTTATGCCGCCGTACACACGCTTGATTCTCTTTCGGAGACATATAAATCCATAGGTTTTAAGATTATTTCTAGTCAGGTATATTCTTAGGCGTTTAATATGGGGTGTTGAGTCCACTTCGTTGAGCAAGGAGTAGCTCTTGTCTATTACATATTTGGCTTATGGAACGGTATCTGTGCTAATTTCAATCTCTGGTTTCATGCAGCACCCCAACTCACCTTTCCCCTTAAGCAAGCATAAGTTGGTTTTCTACATTTGAGACCCTGTTCTGTTTTGTAATTCAGTTCCTGTGTAGCCAAGTTTACATTCCGTGTAGTAGTGATACCTTATGATGTTTCTTTTTCTGTGTGACTTATTTCACTTAGAATCATCGTACCTGCATCCACTCATTATGCTGCTACCGGCCTGATGACATAGATTTCATTGCTGAGTGATATTGCATTGTACGTAAGTACCACAACTTCTTTATCCATTTTTCGCTTTCTGTGATATTGAACTTGTACCGTAAACGAGGTTCTTGTCAACAGAGCCGGCCCAAACTTTGGGGTGGCTGTGTCTTTCTGATTTTAATTTCCCTAAGCTATAGGACCATAAGTGGAAGTGCCCTAGGCTCTGTTGCTTTGTTTTTTAGATGTTTCAGGAAACACCGTACACTTCTCCAGAGTGGCTGTTGGCAATTTACATCCCGCCCACCAGCATAACAAGGCTCCCAGTTCTCCATGGCCTGTCCTGCCTTTCTGGATTTTACACTTTTTTCAGATGGCCCTTTTGACCGTGGGGCAGTGAGACTTCATTGTAGTGCAGATTTCCTTTGCAAGCTTGCTTGGTTGGCCAAAAAGGGCGTATGCGTTTTTTCCTGAATATATTCAGGAAAAAACGCATACACCCTTTTTGGCCAAGTGCATCATTGTGGACGTTCTGCCTCTTTTCCTATGCTGTACATGCAATTCCCGTCTACCTCCTGAAATCGGTTTCCTGCAATTCTGCCCCGCTTTCAAGTCCTCTTGGCAGCCTTACTTCAATATATTTTTGGACGATAGCTGTCCTTTATAACTCTGCAGGTTTGTGAATTACAGTGCCCCTGAGCTCCTTTCTTCAACTCGCTTTCTTGTGAGCTGGCCGCAACACCGCAGGATTGCTTCAGGCCCTAGTGTGGTTCCGGCACGGCACGCTGAGCCTTTGGTTAATTCCTCTTCCTGGTGGGAAATGAGAGTTAAATTTGCACGTCTAGACACCTCCAGCTAGTCTCTCTTTGGTTCTCCCTATTCCTGTTCATTTTCCACAGAAATTGCAAACTGGGCCAAACAGGAGGTTAAAGGAACTGACTCTCCAAGTGGGGAGAGTGTTAGTAAAGCATCTGGAATGTTGCACCCGAGTTCCATGGGATGAAAACTGAGACACATTTGAACACGTTTCCCGATCACATGGTGGATCATACTCTGGGTTCCACATGCATGTTTTAGCTGAAGGAAGAATCCCTTAAACCTGGAGAGTTGAGACCCATGGAATGGGTACCATGCAATATGACTTCAAAGGGCCTGCATTTGCTCACCGAACCTCACCAATCCTATCACTGCTGCGTTTATGCCACTGTACACACGCTTGATTCTCTTTTGGAGACATATAAATCCAAAGGTTTTAAGATTCTTATTAGTCAGGTATATTCTTAGGCGTTTATTATGGGGTGTTGAGTCCACTTCTTTGAGCAAGGAGTAGCTCTTGCCTATTACATATTTGGCTTATGGAACGGTATCTGTGCTAATTTCAATCTCTGGTTTTATGCCGCACCCCAACTCACCTTTCCCCTTAAGCAAGCATAAGTTGGTTTTCTACATTTGAGACCCTGTTCTGTTTTGTAATTCAGTTCCTGTGTAGCCAAGTTTACATTCCGTGTAGTAGTGATATCTTATGATGTTTGTTTTTCTGTGTGATTTATTTCACTTAGAATCATCGTACCTGAATCCACTCATTATGCTGCTACGGGCCTGATGACATAGATTTCATTGCTGAGTGATATTGCATTGTACGTATGTACCACAACTTCTTTATCCATTTTTCGCTTTCTGTGATATTGAACTTGTACAGTAAACGAGGTTCTTGTGAACAGAGCCGTCCCAAACTTTGGGGTGGCTGTGTCTTTTTGATTTTAATTTCCCTAAGCTATAGGACCATAAGTGGAAGTGCCCTAGGCTCTGTTGCTTTGTTTTTTGAATGTTTCAGGAAACACCATACACTTCTCCATAGTGGCTGCTGGCAATTTACATCCCGCCCATCAGCATAACAAGGCTCCCAGTTCTCCTTGGCCTGTCCTGCCTTTCTGGATTTTACACTTTTTTCAGATGGCCCTTTTGACCGGGAGGCAGTGAGACTTCATTGTAGTGCAGATTTCCTTTGCAAGCTTGCTTGGTTGGCCAAAAAGGGCGTATGCGTTTTTTCCTGAATATATTCAGGAAAAAACGCATACGCCCTTTTTGGGCAAGTGCATCATTGTGGACGTTCTGCCTCTTTTCCTATGCTTTACATGCAATTCCCGTCTACCTCCTGAAATCGGTTTCCTGCAATTTTGCCCCGCTTTCAACTCCTCTTGGCAGCCTTACTTCAATATATTTTTGGAGGATAGCTGTCATTTATAACTCTGCAGATTTGTGAATTACAGTGCCCCTGAGCTCCTTTCTTCAACTCGCTTTCTTGTGAGCTGGCCGCAACACCGCAGGATTGCTTCAGGCCCTAGTTTGGTTGCGGCACGGCATGCTGAGCCTTTGGTTAATTCCTCTTCCTGGTGGGAAATGAGAGTTAAATTTGCCCGTCCAGACACCTCCACGTAGTCTCTCATTGGTTCTCCCTATTCCTGTTCATTTTCCACAGAAATTGCAAACTGGGCCAAACAGGAGGTTAAAGGCACTCACTCTCCAAGTGGGGAGAGTGTTAGTAAAGCATCTGGAATGTTGCACCCGAGTACCAGGGGACAAAAACTGAGACACATTTGAACACGTTTCCCGATCACACGGTGGGTCATACTCTGGGTTCCACATGCATGTTTTAGCTGAAGGAAGAATTCCTTAAACCTGGAGAGTTGAGACCTATGGAATGGGTACCATGCAATATGACTTCAAAGGGTCTGCATTTGCTCACCGAACCTCACCAATCCTATCACTGCTGCGTTTATGCCGCTGTACACACGCTTGATTCTCTTTCGGAGACATATAAATCCATAGGTTTTAAGATTCTTACTAGTCAGGTATATTGTTAGGCGTTTAATATGGGGTGTTGAGTCCACTTCGTTGAGCAAGGAGTAGCTCTTGTCTATTACATATTTGGCTCATGGAATGGTATCTGTGCTAATTTCAATCTCTTGTTGTATGCAACACCCCAACTCACCTTTCCCCTTAAGCAAGCATAAGTTGGTTTTCTACATTTGACACCCTGTTCTGTTTAGTAATTCTGTTCCTTTGTAGCCAAGTTTACATTCCGTGTAGTAGTGATATCTTATGATGTTTCTTTTTCTGTGTGACTTATTTCACTTAGAATCATCGTACCTGAATCCACTCATTATTCTGCTACGGGCTTGATGACATAGATTTCATTGCTGAGTGATATTGCATTGTACGTAAGTACCACAACTTCTTTATCCATTTTTTGCTTTCTGTGATATTGAACTTGTACCGTAAACGAGGTTCTTGTAAACAGAGCCGTCCCAAACTTTGGGGTGGCTGTGTCTTTTTGATTTTAATTTCCCTAAGCTATAGGACCATAAGTGGAAGTGCCCTAGGCTCTGTTGCTTTGTTTTTTGAATGTTTCAGGAAACACCATACACTTCTCCAGAGTGGCTGCTGGTAATTTACATCCCGCCCATCATCATAACAAGGCTCCTAGTTCTCCTTGGCCTGTCCTGCCTTTCTGGATTTTACACTTTTTTCAGATGGCCCTTTTGACCGGGGGGCAGTGAGACTTCATTGTAGTGCAGATTTCCTTTGCAAGCTTGCTTGGTTGGCCAAAAAGGGCGTATGCGTTTTTTCCTGAATATATTCAGGAAAAAACGCATACGCCCTTTTTGGCCAAGTGCATCATTGTGGACGTTCTGCCTCTTTTCCTATGCTTTACATGCAATTCCAGTCTACCTCCTGAAATCGGTTTCCTGCAATTCTGCTCCGCTTTCAACTCCTCTTGGCAGCCTTACTTCAATATATTTTTGGAGGATAGCTGTCATTTATAACTCTGCAGGTTTGTGAATTACAGTGCCCCTGAGCTCCTTTCTTCAACTCGCTTTCTTGTGAGCTGGCCGCAACACCGCAGGATTGCTTCAGGCCCTAGTATGATTACGGCACGGCATGCTGAGCCTTTGGTTAATTCCTCTTCCTGGTGGGAAATGAGAGTTAAATTTGCCCGTCCAGACACCTCCACCTAGTCTCTCATTGGTTCTCCCTATTCCTGTTCATTTTCCACAGAAATTGCAAACTGGGACAAACAGGAGGTTAAAGGCACTGACTCTCCAAGTGGGGAGAGTGTTAGTAAAGCATCTGGAATGTTGCACCCGAGTACCAGGGGACAAAAACTGAGACACATTTGAACACGTTTCCCGATCACACGGTGGGTCATACTCTGGGTTCCACATGCATGTTTTAGCTGAAGGAAGAATCCCTTAAACCTGGAGAGTTGAGACCTATGGAATGGGTACCATGCAATATGACTTCAAAGGGTCTGCATTTGCTCACCGAACCTCACCAATCCTATCACTGCTGCGTTTATGCCGCTGTACACATGCTTGATTCTCTTTCGGAGACATATAAATCCATAGGTTTTAAGATTCGTACTAGTCAGGTATATTGTTAGGCATTTAATATGGGGTGTTGAGTCCACTTCGTTGAGCAAGGAGTAGCTCTTGTCTATTACATATTTGGCTCATGGAATGGTATCTGTGCTAATTTCAATCTCTTGTTGTATGCAACACCCCAACTCACCTTTCCCCTTAAGCAAGCATAAGTTGGTTTTCTACATTTGACACCCTGTCCTGTTTAGTAATTCTGTTCCTGTGTAGCCAAGTTTACATTCCATGTAGTAGTGATATCTTATGATGTTTCTTTTTCTGTGTGACTTATTTCACTTAGAATCATCGTACCTGAATCCACTCATTATTCTGCTACGGGCTTGATGACATAGATTTCATTGCTGAGTGATATTGCATTGTACATAAGTACCACAACTTCTTTATCCATTTTTTGCTTTCTGTGATATTGAACTTGTACCGTAAACGAGGTTCTTGTAAACAGAGCCGTCCCAAACTTTGGGGTGGCTGTGTCTTTTTGATTTTAATTTCCCTAAGCTATAGGACCATAAGTGGAAGTGCCCTAGGCTCTGTTGCTTTGTTTTTTGGATGTTTCAGGAAACACCATACACTTCTCCAGAGTGGCAGCTGGTAATTCTCATGCCAACCATCAGCATAACAAGGCTCCCAGTTCTCCATGGCCTGTCCTGCCTTTCTGGATTTTACACTTTTTTCAGATGGCCCTTTTGACCCGAGGGGGCAGTGAGACTTCATTGTAGTGCAGATTTCCTTTGCAAGCTTGCTTGGTTGGCCAAAACGGGCGTATGCGTTTTTTCCTGAATATATTCAGGAAAAAACGCATACGCCCTTTTTGGCCAAGTGCATCATTGTGGACGTTCTGCCTCTTTTCCTATGCTTTACATGCAATTCCAGTCTACCTCCTGAAATCGGTTTCCTGCAATTCTGCCCCGCTTTCAACTCCTCTTGGCAGCCTTACTTCAATATATTTTTGGAGGATAGCTGTCATTTATAACTCTGCAGGTTTGTGAATTACAGTGCCCCTGAGCTCCTTTCTTCAACTCGCTTTCTTGTGAGCTGGCCGCAACACCGCAGGATTGCTTCAGGCCCTAGTTTGGTTGCGGCACGGCATGCTGAGCCTTTGGTTAATTCCTCTTCCTGGTGGGAAATGAGAGTTAAATTTGCCCGTCCAGACACCTCCACCTAGTCTCTTATTGGTTCTCCCTATTCCTGTTTATTTTCCACAGAAATTGCAAACTGGGACAAACAGGAGGTTAAAGGCACTGACTCTCCAAGTGGGGAGAGTGTTAGTTAAGCATCTGGAATGTTGCACCCGAGTACCAGGGGACAAAAACTGAGACACATTTGAACACGTTTCCAGATCACACGGTGGGTCATACTCTGGGTTCCACATGCATGTTTTAGCTGAAGGAAGAATTCCTTAAACCTGGAGAGTTGAGACCTATGGAATGGGTACCATGCAATATGATTTCAAAGGGTCTGCATTTGCTCACCGAACCTCACCAATCCTATCACTGCTGCGTTTATACCGCTGTACACACGCTTGATTCTCTTTCGGAGACATATACATCCGTAGGTTTTAAGATTCTTACTACTCAGGTATATTGTTAGGCGTTTAATATGGGGTGTTGAGTCCACTTCGTTGAGCAAGGAGTAGCTCTTGTCTATTACATATTTGGCTCATGGAATGGTATCTGTGCTAATTTCAATCTCTTGTTGTATGCAACACCCCAACTCACCTTTCCCCTTAAGCAAGCATAAGTTGGTTTTCTACATTTGACACCCTGTCCTGTTTAGTAATTCTGTTCCTGTGTAGCCAAGTTTACATTCCGTGTAGTAGTGATATCTTATGATGTTTCTTTTTCTGTGTGACTTATTTCACTTAGAATCATCGTACCTGAATCCACTCATTATTCTGCTACGGGCTTGATGACATAGATTTCATTGCTGAGTTATATTGCATTGTACGTAAGTACCACAACTTCTTTATCCATTTTTTGCTTTCTGTGATATTGAACTTGTACCGTAAACGAGGTTCTTGTAAACAGAGCCGTCCCAAACTTTGGGGTGGCTGTGTCTTTTTGATTTTAATTTCCCTAAGCTGTAGGACCATAAGTGGAAGTGCCCTAGGCTCTGTTGCTTTGTTTTTTGGATGTTTCATGAAACACCATACACTTCTCCAGAGTGGCTGCTGGCAGTTTTCATCCCAACCATCAGCATAACAAGGCTCCCAGTTTTCCATGGCCTGTCCTGCCTTTCTGGATTTTACACTTTTTTCAGATGGCCCTTTTGAACCGGGGGGGGCAGTGAGAGTTCATTGTAGTGCAGATTTCCTTTGCAAGCTTGCTTGGTTGGCCAGAAAGGGCGTATGCGTTTCTTCCTGAATATATTCAGGAAAAAACGCATACGCCCTTTTTGGCCAAGTGCATCATTGTGGACATTCTGCCTCTTTTCCTATGCTTTACATGCAATTCCAGTCTACCTCCTGAAATCGGTTTCCTGCAATTCTGCCCCGCTTTCAACTCCTCTTGGCAGCCTTACTTCAATATATTTTTGGAAGATAGCTGTCATTTATAACTCTGCAGGTTTGTGAATTACAGTGCCCCTGAGCTCCTTTCTTCAACTCGCTTTCTTGTGAGCTGGCCGCAACTCCGCAGGATTGCTTCAGGCCTTAGTGTGCTTCTGGCATGGCACGCTGAGCCTTTGGTTACTTCCTCTTCCTGGTGGGAAATGAGAGTTAAATTTGCCCGTCCAGACACCTCCAGCTAGTCTCTCATTGGTTCTCCCTATTCCTGTTCATCTTACGCAGAAATTGCAAACTGGGCCAAACAGGAGGTTAAAGGCACTGACTTTACATGTGGGGAGAGTGTTAGTAAACCGTTTGGAATGTTGTACCCGAGTACCAGGGGATGAAAACTGAGACACATTGGAACACGTTTCCCGATCACACGGTGGATCATACTCTGGGTTCCACATGCATGTTTTAGCTGAAGGAAGAATCCCTTAAACATGCAGATTTGAGACCCATGGAATGGGTACCATGCAATATGACTTCAAAGGGTCTGCATTTGCTCACCGAACCTTACCAATCCTATCACTGCTGCGTTTTTGCCGCTGTACACACGCTTCATTCTCTTTCGGAGACATATAAATCCATAGGTTTTAAGATTCTTACTAGTCAGGTATATTGTTAGTCGTTTAATATGGGGTGTTGAGTCCACTTCGTTGAGCAAGGAGTAGCTCTTGTGTATTACATATTTGGCTTATGGAACGGTATCTGTGCTAATTTCAATCTCTGGTTTTATGCAGCACCCCAACTCACCTTCCCCCTTAAGCAAGCATAAGTTGGTTTTCTACATTTGACACCCTGTTCTGTTTTGTAATTCAGTTCCTGTGTAGCCAAGTTTACATTCCGTGTAGTAGTGATATCTTATGATATTTCTTTTTCTGTGTGACTGATTTCACTTAGAATCATCGTACCTGAATCCACTCATTATGCTGCTATGTGCCTGATGACATAGATTTCATTGCTGAGTGATATTGCATTGTACGTAAGTACCACAAATTCTTTATCCATTTTTCGCTTTCTGTGATATTGAACTTGTACCATAAACGAGGTTCTTGTAAACAGAGCCATCCCAAACTTTGGGGTGGCTGTTTCTTTTTGATTTTAATTTCCCTAAGCTATAGGACCATAAGTGGAAGTGCCCTAGGCTCTGTTGCTTTGTTTTTTGAATGTTTCAGGAAACACCATACACTTCTCCAGAGTGGCTGCTGGTAATTTACATCCCACCCATCAGCATAACAAGGCTCCTAGTTCTCCTTGGTCTGTCCTGCCTTTCTGGATTTTACACTTTTTTCAGATGGCCCTTTTGACCGGGGGGCAGTGAGACTTCATTGTAGTGCAGATTTCCTTTGCTAGCTTGCTTGGTTGGCCAAAAAGGGCGTATGCGTTTTTTCCTGAATATATTCAGGAAAAAACACATACGCCCTTTTTGGCCAAGTGCATCATTGTGGACGTTCTGCCTCTTTTCCTATGCTTTACATGCAATTCCAGTCTACCTCCTGAAATCGGTTTCCTGCAATTCTGCCCCGCTTTCAACTCCTCTTGGCAGCCTTACTTCAATATATTTTTGGAAGATAGCTGTCATTTATAACTCTGCAGGTTTGTGAATTACAGTGCCCCTGAGCTCCTTTCTTCAACTCGCTTTCTTTTGAGCTGGCCGCAACACCGCAGGATTGCTTCAGGCCCTAGTGTGCTTCCGGCATGGCATGCTGAGCCTTTGGTTAATTCTTCTTCTTGGTGGGAAATGAGAGTTAAATTTGCCCGTCCAGACACCTCCACCTAGTCTCTCATTGGTTCTCCCTATTCCTGTTCATTTTCCACAGAAATTGCAAACTGGGCCAAACAGGAGGTTAAAGGCACTGACTCTCCAAGTGGGGAGAGTGTTAGTAAAGCGTCTGGAATGTTGCATCCGAGTACCAGGGGACGAAAACTGAGACACATTTGAACACGTTTCCCCATCACACGGTGGATCATACTCTGGGTTCCACATGCATGTTTTAGCTGAAGGAAGAATCCCTTAAACCTGGAGAGTTGAGACCCATGGAATGGGTACCATGCAATATGACTTCAAAGGGTCTGCATTTGCTCACCGAACCTCACCAATCCTATCACTGCTGCGTTTATGCCGCTGTACACACGCTTGATTCTCTTTTAGAGACATATAAATCCAAAGGTTTTAAGATTCTTAATAGTCAGGTATATTGTTAGGCGTTTAATATGGGGTGTTGAGTCCACTTCGTTTAGCAAGGAGTAGCTCTTGTCTATTACATATTTGGCTTATGGAACGGTATCTGTGCTAATTTCAATCTCTGGTTTTATGCAGCACCCCAACTCACCTTTCCCCTTAAGCAAGCATAAGTTGGTTTTCTACATTTGACACCCTGTTCTGTTTTGTAATTCAGTTCCTGTGTAGCCAAGTTTACATTCCGTGTAGTAGTGATATCTTATGATGTTTTTTTTTCTGTGTGACTTATTTCGCATAGAATCATCGTACCTGAATCCACTCATTATGCTGCTACGGGCCTGATGACATAGATTTCATTGCTGAGTGATATTGCATTGTACGTAAGTACCACAACTTCTTTATCCATTTTTCGCTTTTGTGATATTGAACTTGTACCGTAAACAAGATTCTTGTAAACAGAGCCGTCCCAAACTTTGGGGTGGCTGTGTCTCTTTCATTTTAATTGCCCTAAGCTATAGGACCATAAGTGGAAGTGCCCTAGGCTCTGTTGCTTAGTTTTTTAGATGTTTCAGGAAACACCATACACTTCTCCAGAGTGGCTGTTGGCAATTTACATCCCGCCCATCAGCATAACAAGGCTCCCAGTTCTTCATGGCCTGTCCTGCCTTTCTGGATTTTACACTTTTTTCATATGTCCCTTTTGACCGGGGGGCAGTGAGACTACATTGTAGGGCAGATTTCCTTTGCAAGCTTGCTTGGTTGGCCAAAAAGGGCGTATGCGTTTTTTCCTGAATATATTCAGGGAAAAACGCATACGCCCTTTTTGGCCAAGTGCATCATTGTGGACGTTCTGCCTCTTTTCCTATGCTTTACATGGAATTCCCGTCTACCTCCTGAAATCGGTTTCCTGCAATTCTGCTCCGCTTTCAAGTCCTCTTGGCAGCCTTACTTCAATATATTTTTGGACGATAGCTGTCATTTATAACTCTGCAGGTTTGTGAATTACAGTGCCCCTGAGCTCCTTTCTTCAACTCGCTTTCTTGTGAGCTGGCCGCAACACCGCAGGATTGCTTCAGGCCCTAGTGTAGTTCCGGCACGGCACGCTGAGCCTTTGGTTAATTCCTCTTCCTGGTGGGAAATGAGAGTTAAATTTGCCCGTCCAGACACCTCCAGCTAGTCTCTCTTTCGTTCTCCCTATTCCTGTTCATTTTCCACAGAAATTGCAAACTGGGCCAAACAGGAGGTTAAAGGCACTGACTCTCCAAGTGGGGAGAGTGTTAGTAAAGCATCTGGAATGTTGCACTCGAGTACCAGGGGACGTAACGAGACACATTTGAACACGTTTCCCGATCACACGGTGGATCATACTCTGGGTTACACATGCATGTTTTAGCTGAAGGAAGAATCCCTTAAACCTGGAGAGTTGAGACCCATGGAATGGGTACCATGCAATATGACTTCATAGGGTCTGCATTTGCTCACCGAACCTCACCAATCCTATCACTGCTGCGTTTATGTCGCTGTACACACGCTTGATTCTCTTTCGGAGACATATAAATCCATAGGTTTTTAGATTATTTCTAGTCAGGTATATTCTTAGGCGTTTAATATGGGGTGTTGAGTCCACTTCGTTTAGCAAGGAGTAGCTCTTGTCTATTACATATTTGGCTTATGGAACGGTATCTGTGCTAATTTCAATCTCTGGTTTCATGCAGCACCCCAACTCACCTTTCCCCTTAAGCAAGCATAAGTTGGTTTTCTACATTTGAGACCCTGTTCTGTTTTGTAATTCAGATCCTGTGTAGCCAAGTTTACATTCCGTGTAGTAGTGATATCTTATGATGTTTCTTTTTCTGTGTGACTTATTTCACTTAGAATCATCATACCTGAATCCACTCATTATGCTGCTTCGGGCCTGATGACATAGATTTCATTGCTGAGTGATATTGCATTGTACGTAAATACCACAACTTCTTTATCCATTTTTCGCTTTTGTGATATTGAACTTGTACCGTAAACAAGATTCTTGTAAACAGAGCCGTCCCAAACTTTGGGGTGGCTGTGTCTCTTTCATTTTAATTGCCCTAAGCTATAGGACCATAAGTGGAAGTGCCCTAGGCTCTGTTGCTTAGTTTTTTAGATGTTACAGGAAACACCATACACTTCTCCAGAGTGGCTGTTGGCAATTTACATCCCGCCCATCAGCATAACAAGGCTCCCAGTTCTTCATGGCCTGTCCTGCCTTTCTGGATTTTATACTTTTTTCATATGGCCCTTTTGACCGGGGGGCAGTGAGACTTCATTGTAGTGCAGATTTCCTTTGCAAGCTTGCTTGGTTGGCCAAAAAGGGCGTATGCGTGTTTTCCTGAATATATTCAGGAAAAAACGCATACGCCCTTTTTGGCCAAGTGCATCATTGTGGACGTTCTGCCTCTTTTCCTATGCTTTACATGCAATTCCCGTCTACCTCCTGAAATCGGTTTCCTGCAATTCTGCCCCACTTTCAAGTCCTCTTGGCAGCCTTACTTCAATATATTTTTGGACGATAGCTGTCATTTATAACTCTGCAGGTTTGTGAATTACAGTGCCCCTGAGCTCCTTTCTTCAACTCGCTTTCTTGTGAGCTGGCCGCAACACCGCAGGATTGCTTCAGGTCCTAGTGTGGTTCCGGCACGGCATGCTGAGCCTTTGGTTAATTCCTCTTTCTGGTGGGAAATGAGAGTTAAATTTGCCCGTCCAGACACCTCCAGCTAGTTTATCATTGGTTCTCCCTATTCCTGTACATTTTCCGCAGAAATTGCAAACTGGGCCATACAGGAGTTTAAAGGCACTGACTCTCCAAGTGGGGAGAGTGTTAGTAAAGCGTCTGGAGTGTTGCACCCGAGTACCAGGGGACGAAACCTGAGACACATTTGAACACGTTTCCCAATCACACGGTGGATCATAATCTGTGTTCCACATGCATGTTTTAGCTGAAGGAAGAATCCCTTAAACCTGGAGAGTTGAGACCCATGGAATGGGTACCATGCAGTATGACTTCAAAGGGTCTGCATTTGCTCACCGAACCTCACCAATCCTATCACTGCTGCGTTTATGCCGCTGTACACACGCTTGATTCTCTTTCGGAGACATATAAATCCATAGGTTTTAAGATTCTTACTAGTCAGTTATATTCTTAGGCGTTTAATATGGGGTGTTGAGTCCACTTCGTTGAGCAAGGAGTAGCTCTTGTCTATTACATATTTGGCTTATGGAACGGTATCTGTGCTAATTTCAATCTCTGGTTTCATGCAGCACCCCAACTCACCTTTCCTCTTAAGCAAGCATAAGTTGGTTTTCTACATTTGAGACCCTGTTCTGTTTTGTAATTCAGTTCCTGTGTAGCCAAGTTTACCTTCCGTGTAGTAGTGATATCTTATGGTGTTTCTTTTTCTGTGTGACTTATTTCACTTAGAATCATCGTACCTGAATCCACTCATTATGCTGCTACGGGCCTGATTACATAGATCTCATTGCTGAGTGATATTGCATTGTACGTAAGTACCACAACTTCTTTATCCATTTTTCGCTTTCTCTGATATTGAACTTGTACCGTAAACGAGGTTCTTGTAAACAGAGCCGTCCCAAACTTTGGGGTGGCTGTGTCTTTTTGATTTTAATTTCCATAAGCTATAGGACCATAAGTGGAAGTGCCCTAGGCTCTGTTGCTTTGTTTTTTAGATGTTTCAGGAAACACCATACACTTCTCCAGAGTGGCTGCTGGCAATTTACATCCCGCCCATCAGCATAACAAGGCTCCCAGTTCTCCATGGCCTGTCCTGCCTTTCTGGATTTTACACTTTTTTCAGATGGCCCTTTGACCGGGGTGAAGTGAGACTTCATTGTAGTGCAGATTTCCTTTGAGAGCTTGCTTGGTTGGCCAGAAAGGGCGTATGCGTTTCTTCCTGAATATATTCAGGAAAAAACGCATACGCCCTTTTTGGCCAAGTGCATCATTGTCGACGTTCTGAGTGTTTTCATATGTTTTCAGTACAATTCCTGTCTACCTCCTGAAATCGGTTTCCTGCAGTTCTGCCTTGCTCTCAGTGCCTCTTCATAGCCTTACCTCAATATACTTTTGGAGAATAGTTGGCCTTTATAACTCTGCAGGTTTTTGAATTGCAGTGGCCCTTAGCTTCATTTTTCAGCTCTTATTTTTGTGATCTTGCCTCATATCCACAGGATTTCTTCAGGCCCTATTCTTCTTCTGGGGCGCCTTGCTCTGCCTTTGGTTAATTCTTCTTCCTGATGTGAAATTAGAGTGACATGTGCCCATTGAAACCGCTACAGCTATTTTCTCACTGGTTCCCCCTATTCCCATTCATCCTCCGCACTAACTGCAGACTGTGCGATACCGGAACTTAAAGGCATTGACTCTCCATGTGGAGATGTTGTTAGTAAAGTGGCTGGAATGTTGATCCGGAGCCCCAGGAGAGGAAAATGAGGTGCATTTTAGAAACCTTTCCCGATCATATGGTATACCATCCGCTGGATTTCCCATGCATGGTTTAGCTGTAGGAAGATTCCCTTCAACTTGGAGTGTTGGGACCCTTGGAATAAGTAGCATGAAGTATTGCATTAAACTTTCGGCAGTTGCTCACCAAAGCTCTCCAATCCTTTCAGCCCCAAGTGTCCAGCCTTATGTCTTATCCAGCTGTGGGTTTATATGTGGTCATTCCAGGTTGCATCACAGCCCCTGAGCGAATTTTGTAAGAATTTTTCTCTCTTTCATTGTTTCTGCGTTTTGGTTTTAAAATTTATTTCTATAATGGGGTTTAGCTCATTTTCACTGCTGTGTTTGTGCCGCTCTGCGCACACTTGATTCCCTTATGGAGATATATCAATACATGGGTTTTAAGATTCTTATTACTCAGATATATTTCTCTGCGGTGTATAGGGTGTGTTGAGGCCAGTTCATTGAGCAAGGTGTAGATCTTGTCTGATACCTATTTGGTTTATTGAACGGTATCTGTGCTAATTTCAAACTCTGGTTTTATGCATCACCCCACCTCTCCTTTCCCCTTAAGCTGACATAAGTGTGTTTTCTAAATGTGAGACACTGTTCTGTTTTGTAATTCATTTTTTGTGCAGCCATATTTATCCTCCCTCTATAAGTGATATCTTATGATATGTTTCTTTTTCTGTTTGACTTATTTCAAGTAGTATTATCGGACCTCAATCCACTCTTTATCCTTCTACTAGCCTTATTACATTGATTTCATGGTGAAGAGATATTCCATTGTACATAAGTACCACATTTTCTTTATCTATTGTTCTCTTTCCTGGGATATTTAAGGTGTACTGAAGTTGAGGTTCTTGTAAACAGAGTAGCCCTAAACTGTGGTGTGCTTGTGTCTTGTTGATTTTTAGACTTCCCTAGATATACTCCCATGATTGGAAGTGCCCTATGCTCTGTCGCTCTGTTTTTTAGATGATTTAGGAACCACCATACACTTCTCCAGAGTGGCTCTCGGCAGTTCACACACTGTCCCTCAGCGTATAAAGGCTCCCTGTTCTCCATGGCCTGTCCTGCATTTCTGGTGTTTACAATTTTTTCGGATGGCCCTTTTGACCGGTGGGAAATGAGACTTCTTTGTTGTGCACATTTGCATTGCTTGCTTGCTTGGTTGCCCATAAAGTGCATATGCGTTTTTTCCTGGATATATTCAGGAAATAACGCATACTCCCTTTTGGGCCAACTGCATCATTGTCGAAATTCTGCCGCTTTTCATGTGCTTTAAAGGCGAGTCCAATCTATCTCTTGAAATCTGTTTCTTGCAATTCTGTCTTGCATTCAGATCCTCTTCTTTGCCTTACCTCAACATATTTTTGGACGTTAGTTTTCATTTATAACTCTGCAGGTTTGTGAATTGCAGTGACCCTGAGCTCCATTTTTTAAGTTGCTCTTTTGTGAGCTGGCCTCAAAACCGCAGGATTGCTTCAGGCCCTATTTTGGCTCCGGCGAGGCGGGCTGAGCCTTTTTTTAATTCTTATTCTTAATGGGAAATTAGAGTGACATGTGCCCGTCCAAACCCCTACAACTATTCTCTCATTGTTTCCCCCTCTTCCCGTTCATCCTCCTCACAATTTGCAAAATGTGTGAAACAGAAGTTTAAATGTGCTGATTCTCTAAGTGGGGAGATTCTAAGTAACGTGGCTGGAATGATGAACAGGAGCACCAGGAGAGGATAAATGAGGTGCATTTTAGACACATCTCCCGATCACATGGTGTACAGTCCTCTGGGTTTTCCATGCATGTTTTAGCTGTAGGAAGATTCCTTGAACCTGCAGATTTGGGACCCATTGAATGGGTACCAGGTAGTATTACTTTAAAGGGTGTGCATTTCCTCACCCAACCTCACATTTCTCTTAGCGCGAACAGTTTCCAGCCTTATGTCTCATCCTGCTGTGGGTCTAGATGTGTTCAATCCATGTTGCATCACCGTCCCTGAGGAAAAGTTGTAAGAGGTTTTCTCTGTCTCTCTGTCGTTTATTTTTTTCAATTTATTACTATATTGGTTACAGCTGATTTTCAAAGCTCTGTTTCTTGCTGCTGTACATCCACTTGATTCACGTACAGAGAGACATCAATAAATTCTTTTTCAGATTCTTACCAGTCATAGATATTCTTTTCCGGTGACTTGAGTGTGCTGAGTGCAGTTCTTTTAGCTACCGTGTAGGCCTTGTTGATTATCAGTTTGGTATTTGGAATGGTATCTTTGCTAATTTCAACCTCCTGGATGATGCCTCACCCCTCCCCACCTTTCCCGTTTAGCAGCCTTACGCGTGTTTTCTACATATTTGACTATGTTTTTGTTTTGTAATTTATTTCATGTGTAGCCATTTTGGATTCCACCTTTAAGTGATATCTTATGATATGTGTCTTTTTCTTTTTGAATTATGTCACTTAGAATGATCATACGTAACTCCTCCGGAGTTGTTACAACTGGCCATATTTCATTGATTTCCAGGCTGAGTAATATTCCACTCTACATAAGTACCACATCTCTATCCATTTTTTCCCTCCAGAGACATTTAAGTTATATCCTAGTCGAGGATCTTTTAAACAGAGAGGCAGTAAACATTGGGGTGCCTGTGTCCTCTCGATTTTTGTTTTTCCCAAGATATACGCCCATGAGTGCAAGTGCCCTATGCTCTGTAGCTCATTTTTTAGATGCTTTAGTAAACACAATACACTTCTCCAGAATGGCCGTTGGCAATATACATTTCCACTATAAGCCTCACAGGGCTCCCTCTTCTCCTTGCCCTGTCCTGCATTTCTGGCGTTTACACTTTATGAGGATGGCTCTTCTGACTGATGCGAAGTGATATCTTTTGTAGTATTGATTTCCAGTGCCCACCTGTTTGGTTGGCTAAAAAAGTGTATGCCCTTTTCTTGAATATATACAGAAAAAAACGCATACAGCCTTTTTGGCCAACTGCAATGTCGGAAATGTTCAGCCCCTTTTCTTGTGCTTAATGGCGAATCCTTTCTACCTCCTCAAATCCCTTTCCTGCCATTCTCCCTTGCTTGCCAATCCTTTTCTTTGACTTTCCTCAAGACATTTTTCAGTGATAGATATTTTCAACTCTGCAGTTTCGTGAATTTTACTGCCCCTGAGTTCCATTGTTCAACTTGTGTTTATGGGAACTGGCCACAAAGCAGTGGGATTTCCTCAAGCCCTATACTGTTTCCATGGGCAACCCTAGCCTTTGGTCAATTCATCTTCCTGATTGGAAATTAGAGTGACATGTGCCTGTCTGAACACCTAGGACTTGTCTCTCATTGTTCCTCATCCTTCCGCTTCATCCTCTGGACAAATTCCAAACTGTACGCAACAGGATGTTGACAGTGTTGACATCTCCAAGTGGGGAGACTGTTAGTAAAGACGCTGGAGGGGTGAACCCGAGCACCAGGAGATGAGGAGATGAGATGCCTTTTCCAAACTCTTCCCGATCAGACGGTATACCATCCTCTGGGTGTGACAGACATGTTTTAGCAGTAGGAAGAGTCCCATTCATGTAAGGAGAACACCAGGGCTTTTTCAAAATCAGTGTCTCCCCGAAACCCAAACTGGGGAGTTTTTTAAGCTACGGCTACACATATGTTCATTAAGGGCCTTGGGAAGTAGGCAGAGTCCAAACTTTAGATGACTGAAGTCTTCAGGGTCAGAAGCACTCACCACCGGCTTCCCTTAGGTTACACTTTAACTGTCATTGATAGATGATGTCAATAAAAATATCTATTCTTTTTCCGATTATTTCCCCTTATAGGTTATTGCACAATATTGAGTGTAGTTCCCTGTGCTATACAGTAGTTCCTTGTTGATGATCTATTTTATACATAGCAGTGTGTATGTGTTAATTCCAAACTGTTAATTTATCCCTCCTCCCACCTTTCCCCTTTGGTAATAATAAATTATAAGATTTTATACTTCTCAGAAATGGGGGAGCTGAAAGAGAGGTATCATTTTCAATGGAAAAGCATTTAAAACAAGATTGAAGCTTTAACCAAGATTATTAGATGTACATCCTTGGAAAGAAATCACTTCATTTCTCTAATATTGACCTGACAAATAAGACAAACCTTTTCACTGAACTTGCTTATAATAAAGTGATGGAAATATCAAATGGAAGTGTTAGAAACATCTTATTTTACCCGAGCCTTATAAACTGTTCTATGTTAACTACAGTTTGGCTCACACATCTGTTCATTGAAGTTACAATAGTCTCAATTTCTGTTACTGATCCTCCAGAGTGGACCCCAACAAGGGTCCCCCTGCCCAGTGTCATTGGGGCCAACAGATCGAGACTGAGTTTGGTTCCCAAGCAAAGGAAACTTTATATTTTCATCAGAGAATGGAGAGGTGAGAGCATGCACTACCCCGTGGGCTGTGGGCTGGGCTGCTGTGTAGAGATCCTGTCAGAGTCAGTGAGAGGGAGGGGGCGGAGCTCTCAAGGGCCGGGTTGGCTGCAGCTCAGGCTCTATATCTCGGAGTCTGCACTGGGCCCCAGGAGCTGAGGTGTCGACCCAGCCATTCTGCACCAGGAAATCTGGTCTGAAGTGCCGGGTGTGGAACCTCTGCATGCGGGACCCTAGGAGCACGTGAAATTAGACAAAGCACAAAGGATAAAAAAGGTCAGACTTGACTTTATTGCCCACATTCTATTTTTATCTCCCAGGGATTTTTAATGGGCTTTGCTGGGGACAAACCCCTCCTCTGCCTTTTGTCCCGTTCCTCATTCTTGGAGTGCTGAGGGTGCAGACCCTTCTTCTGTAACTGCTGAGTGCTGAGTTGGGAGCCCTCATACCAGGGGACGAGGGTCAGAACTTCTCCCCAGCAGCCTCCAGGTGACGTTGATTGGCCCCAGGACCCCTGCCTCCCTGCTCGTCCGCCTGAGCACCAGCATTGGAAGTGTTATAGATTCTAATGACCTTTAAGGGTCCAGGAAAGAGATGTGCAGAGACGCTGTGGGGGCCGGTTTCACCCCGCCCCACATTTGTTCGGCCACCTTAGGCTGACCGTTTCTGCCAGCCTAGATGCTCTGACCAGTAGTCTGCTCTTTCTTCAATTAGGCCCCTGAATTAACGTAAAAACAGCACCAGGTGTCAGAGCCCTGCCCGCTCAACTCCCAGACAGTCCAGGGTCAGTGGTGATCAAGGACCATGATGGCCACTGAGTCAACAGCCTTTTGAAGTAAACAGGAGTCCAGCCGGTCTTATTGGCCACCATCATCACGGTGTCTGTAGGCTTTTCTATGGTGACAGTGTGATATACGGTTCCCCCGCCAAGATTATTAGCTCCCCTCCGGGTGCAGGAAGTCCTGCAAGCAGTAGTCTACTCCTTCGGGACACACTATTGTTGTTTTATGAGAGAAACTCCAGGTCAAGTGATGTTCACACGAGTCGTCATGGTGCCCTGTTGCCCCCGGTTATCTCTCTGGATGTTGGAGTTGGAGGGCCTCCTCACTCGAGGTCGGTGTGCCCACGGAGCGAACCCTGCAACTTCAGGGCATGGTTGGTGATTAGGATCACCACGTGGGGTCCTTTTCCCTTAGGAGGGAGGTGGCCTTTTGGGCTGCTGATTTCCAGGTTTTTAGATACCGCCAGTATCTTGGCCAGATGTGGCAGTGGGCCAAGCCCTTTGGTGACTGTAGTTTATCCTACCTGGATGGCATTCTTGCGTTGTTCCATTTCAAGTGGTCCCAGTTTTTGCACTAATTCTCCAATGGCGATTCACCTTTCACCGGGAATGGAAAGGTCAAAGGGTTTAGCTCAATTAGGGAGTTCCAGGGCAAGGGTCTGAATTGACTGCTCTTTCCATTCTTGAAAGGCCACTTCTGGATTCTGTTCAAAAGGATCATCATCTTTTCCTTTCAGTGTTTCATATAGAGGCCCAGCTAGTAGACTGTAGTTAGGGATCCAGAAGCAGCAAACCCTGGCCTCCCCAGGAACCCCTAAGCTGTCTTCTAGTTTTAGAAAGGGGTAAGGCTGCAAATGGTTTCTTCCCTTTCCTGGGATGGGCTTCTCTGACCTTGTGTGAGAATGAAGCCCAGGCAGGTCACTGCAGTCTGTGATATTTGAGCTTTTTCTTGGACAACTTCTATCCTTTATTGGCTTGGTAGTTCAGAGGCCTCCTTAGTAGGGCTGGTGATCAGAATGTCGTCTGCATATTGAAGGAGGGTTTCCTTTTCCAGAGGTAGAACTTTTCGGTCTTTAGCTAAGCTTTCCCCAAAGATGGTGTGGGAATTTTTGAACCCTTGGGGCAAGACGGCCCGGAAGTATTGTTTTAGTTGTATGTTGAGTCCTGCCACTCACAAGCCAAAATTTCTTGTGACTCTGGGACTAATGGAATACAAAAGAAGGCATCATTGAAGACTAATACAGAATACCATGTCCTGGTGGTTGGTAGAATGACCAGCAGGGTGTAGGAATCAGGAGCAACTGGAGGTATATCCTCGGTGGCTTCACTGACTGTCCTGACATCCTTTACCAGGTCCCCAGCAGGGGCTGGGGCTCTTGTGGTCAGGCCAATCCCAGGATATGGAGCTCTCCTGGGCAGGTACCCCACCCCCAACCCAGCCCACGGGGCTCTCATGGTCAGGCCCCTCCCAGGATACAGAGCTACCCTTGCAGGTACCGTGGCAGGGCTGGGCACACAGGAACCGTGCACATAGCCCTCATTGAAGAGCACCCCCAGCTCACCTGTCGCTCAGAGCTGACACAGAGCACCTCAGAGCAGGACTTGAACTAACAAACAGCAGCTCCGACAGGTCTGTGACCCTGGGCATCACTCTGTGTGGCCTCCCTCCACCTGGTCTTCCAGAGACTTCCACTGCACCCAGGGCACCAGGCCTCTGTCTCCAACCACCACCCACCCCTCCTCTCCCTGACTCCTGGGTTCCTCTCATTAGGAGAGGGTTTTCTTGAAGTTGTCTCCCACTCATGGGCCAGATAAAATGATTAGAAAACAAGCCAAAGCTGCAGCCCCTTGTCTATCCTGACTCTCAGGAGCCCACACCTGTTCCTTGGACCTGGCTGGTTCAGCAAGTTCCATTTTCTGCAACTGTGAGCCCCTGAGGGGTGATGATTGGCTGACCTGGGCAGCCTTACCATGCCGGCCAGCCCTCCCCAGGTGTGCCTGGGTTGAGATCAATATAAATACCACTCCAGGCAGCAAAAGCCCCTGCAGCTGTGCCTGACGCCATTTTCTCTGCCCTGTCAGCAGTCTCGGGGCTGGGCTGGTGGGAGGGAGTGAGAGGCCACGGCTTTGTGGGTGGCCCAGTGTGAGTGGGGCTCTGCTGGACTTTCTGCAGCAGTTGCCAGGCTGCCACCTGCTAAAGAAGAGGATGTGTCACCCATACCTGCTGCTGGAATTTCTCCCTGGGCAGAGGTGAGGAAGGAAAAAAGCAGTGGGGGCAGGGACAGGACGGGTATCTCAGGCAGGGAAATGGAAATCTTCCAGAAGAGCACCCAGGGCCAGGACCATCCTGGCTGGCCTGCAGGCACCAAGTCAGCTGGCATGCTGTCACTCGTGTGGCTCCATGGCCCTTCCTCTAGGCTTTCAAGTCCTTGTATATATTCAGGTGTTTTACCTGGGAAGGGCGGGAACAGTTCAGCAGCAACTGGCCTGGGGCTCAGCTCACGTTTACTCACAGATGCCTCGGCACGGTGCCCCAGCTTTGCAATGAGGACGCTTGTTGTGTGGGGGCTGCTGGCTGAATGGGAGACGATTCCCCACCACTGACCAACTTCAGAATTGTTTACAACTGGAGCAAGTGCCCTGATACGGTTTTCCTCTGAGTAACTGGTGGGTTCTGTTTTTTTTTTTCTCTTTTTTGTTTTTGGTTCAAGGTAGATTTTATTCCTCTTTTTTGTATTTACAGATATAAGCATGGAAATAATTTATTCATATAAATGTATGTGAAGGGAATAATTGTTTTTTCTGTTTTATTTTTTAAATTTTATTTCTTTTTAATTTTGAATTTTATTTTATATTTTTATACAGCAGGTTCTCATTGGTTATCTATTTTATACATATAAATGTTTACATGCCAATCCCAATCTCTCAACTCCTCCCACCACCACCCCTCCAAGAGCTTTCCCCCCTTGTTGTCCATATGATTGTTGTCTACATCTGTTGCTCTATTTATGCCTTGCAAAACGGTTAATCTGTACAGTTTTTCTAGGTTCCACATATATGCATGAATATACAAGATTTGTTTTTCTCTTTCTGACTTACTTCACTCTGTATGACAGTCTCTAGATCCATCGACGTCTCTACAAATGACCCAATTTCATTCCTTTCATGGCTTAGTAATATTCCATTTTATATATGTACCACATCTTTATGCATTCGTCTGTCTGTGGGCATTTAGGTTGCTTCCATTACCTCGATATTGTAAATAGTGATGCAATGAACATTGCGGTGAATGTCTCTTTTTGATTTATGGTTTTGTCTGGGTATATGTCCAGTCCTGGGATCGCTGTATCATATGGTAATTCTATTATTAGTTTCTTAAGAAACTCCATATTGTTCTCCATAGTGACTGTATCAACTTATATTCCCAACAATAGTGGAAGAGGGTTCCTTTTCTCCACACCCTTTCCAGCATTTGTTGTTTGTAGATTTTCAGATGATGCCCATTCTAACAGGTGTGAGGTGATACCTCATTGTTGAGTCCATTTCGTTGAGCAGGGGGTAGGTCTTGTCTATTACATATTTGGCTTATGGAACGGTATCTGTGCTAATTTCAATCTCTGGTTTTATGCAGCACCCCCTTAACTCACCTTTCCCTTTAAGCAAGCATAAGTTGGTTTTCTAATCTTGAGACCCTGTTCTGTTTTGTAATTCAGTTCATGTGTAGCCAAGTTTACATTCCGTGCATTAGTGATACCTTATGATGTTTCTTTTTCTGTGTGACTTATTTCACTTAGAATCATCATGCCTCAATCCACTCATTATGCTGGTACAGGCCTGGTGACACAGATTTCATTGCTGAGTGGTATTCTGTTGTATGTAAGTACCGCAACTTCTTTATCAATTATTTGTTCTCTGGGATATTTAACTCGTACTGTAGAAGAGGTTCCTGTAAACAGAGCCGTCCCAAATTTTGGGGTGGCTGTGTCTTTTTGATTTTAATTTCCCTAAGCTATAGGACCATAAGTGGAAATGCCCTAGACTCTGTTGCTTTGTTTTTCAGATGTATCAGGAAACACCATACACTTCTCCAGAGTGGCTGTTGGCAATTTACATCCCGCCCATCAGCATAACAAGGCTCCTTTTTCCCCATGGCCTGTCTTGCCTTTCTGGATTTTACACTTTTCTCAGATGGCCCTTTAGACCGGGGGGAAGTGACACTTCATAGTAGTTCGGATTTCCATTGCAAGCTTGCTTGGTTTGCCAAAAAGGGCATATGTGTTTTTTCCTGAATATATTCAGGAACAAACTCATACGCCCTTTGTTGCCAAGTGCATCATTGTCGATGTTCTGCCTCTTTTCCTATGCTTTAAATGCAATTCCAGTCTACCTCCTGAAATCGGTTTCCTGAAATTCTGCCCCGCTTTCAAGTCCTCTTCGCAGCCTTACTTCAATATATTTTTGGACGTTATCTGTTATTTATAACTCTCCAGGTTTGTGAATTACAGGGCCCCTGAGCTCCTTTCTTCAACTCGCTTTCTTGTGAGCTGGCCGCAAACCCGCAAGACTGCTTCAGGCCCTAATCTGCTTCTGGCAGGGCACGCTGAGCCTTTGGTTAATTTCTCTTCCTGGTGGGAAATGAGTGTTAAATATACCCGTCCAGACACCTACCTCACTCTCAACCCCTTGGTGATGTGGGTCCTCTGGTTTGTGGCCACCTTTGCTGGGTTCCTCACCTTTCGATGATGTGGCCCCACTAGTGTGAGGACACTCCTGCTTGGTTCTCATCCACGTGGTTATGTGGACCCCCTGGTGAGAGTCTGTTCCTGGCTTTGTTCCTCACCCACCTGTGAGGGAGACCCTCTGCTGATAGGTCACTCCTGCATGGCTGGCACACATTGCCTTGGTGAAGTCAGCCGTGTGGTGGCAGTTGGAGCGTGCTGGGAATCTCCTCCCCCCGGTGATGAGGACCCTCTTGCGTCAGGCCCTAACTGCTGGACTCACCAACTTTTCTTAGGGAGCCCGGTGATGCTTTGGCACTCCTCTTAGGATCCCATCTCCATGGGGTTGTGGGCCTTCTGCTCTGAGGTCCCAACGGCTGGGTTGTTCACATTTTCATGATGTGGGCTCTCTGGTGTTCACAGAAGCCTGGATCCCATAGCCTCTGTGCTCTTGGCCGCCTGCTGGGAGGTTCCAACTGCTGGATTCCTCACTTTTTTAATTTTTTGGGCCCTCTGTTGTGAGGATCCTCCTGCCTGCCTCACTCCCATCCCCTTCGTGATGTGTGTCGTCTGGTTTGAGGCCACATGTGCTGGGTTCCTCACCTTTCGATGATGTGGGACCAATGGTCTTAGGAGACTCCTGCCTGGTTCACATCCCCTTGGTGATGTGGGCCCTCTGTTGAGAGTCTGATCCTGGCTGGGTTCCTCACCCATCTGTGAGGTGGGCCGTCTGATGTGAGGTCACTCCTGCCTGGCTTGCTCACCTCGCCTTGTGGACATGAGCCCTCTGGTGGCACTTGGAGCCTGCTGGGAGCCTCCTCTCCTCGGTGATGAGGGCCCTCTGGCATCAGGCCTTAACTGCTGGGCTCCCCACATTTTGTGATGTGCGCCCAGTGGTGCGAGGACACTCCAGCCAGGTTCACATCCCCATTGGGATGTGGGCCTTCTGCTCTGAGGTCCCAAAGCCTGGGTTGCTCACAGTTTCATGATGTGGGCTCTCTGGTATTAGTTCACTCCTGCCTGCATCCCATAGCTTCTGTGCTCTGGGCCGCCTGCTGGGAGGTTCCAAATGCTGGATTCCTCACCTTTCTTATTCTTTGGGTCCTCTGATTTTAGGCTACTCCTGCCTGCCTCACTCCCATTCCCTTTGTGATATGTGTCCTCTGATTTGAGGCCACATGTGCTGGGTTCCGCACCTTTCGATGATGTGACCCCACTGGAGGGAAGACAGTCCTGACTGGTTCCCATCCCCTTGCTGATGTGGGCCCTCAGGTGAGAGTCTGATCCTGGCTGGGTTCCTCACCCTTCTGTGAGGTGGGCCCTCTGCTGTGAGGTCAATCATGCCTGTCTGGCACAGGTCACCTTGGCGACGTGGGCCCTCTGGTGGCAGTTGGAGTGTGCTGGGATCCTCCTTCCCTCAGTGATGAGGGCCCTCTTGCCTTAGGCCATAACTGCTGGGCTCCCCACATTTTCTGATGTGCGCCAAGTGAGTGAGGAGACTCTTGCCAGGTTCCCATCCCCATGGCGATATGGGCCTTCTGCTCTGAGGTCAAAACGGCTGGCTTGCTCACAGTACCATGATGTGGGCCCTCTGCTGTGAGTTCACTCCGGCAAGGATCCCTTATCATCGGTGCTCTGAGCCGCCTGCTGGGAGGTTCCAACTGCTGGATTCCTCAACTTTTTTATTCTATGTGCCCTCTGTTGTGAGGCTCCTCCTGCCTGCCTCACTGCCAGCCCCTTGGTGATGACTGTCCTATGGCTTGAGGCCACATGTGCTGCGTTCCTCACCTTTCGATGATGTGACCCCACTCGTGTGAGGACACTCCTGCCTGGTTCCCATCCCCTTGGTGAGGTGGGCCCTCTGGCGAGAGTCTAATCCTGGCTGGGTTCCTCAACGTTCTGTGAGGTAGGCCCTCTTCTGTGAGGTCACTCCTGCCTGGCTGGCACACGTCACCTTGGAGACGTGAGCCCTCTGGTGGCAGTTGGAGCGTGCAGGGCACCTCCTCCTCTCGGTGATGACGGCCCTCTGGCGTCAGGCCCTAAATGGTGGGCTCCCCACATTTTCTGATGTGCGCCCAGTGGTGCGAGGACACTCCAGCCAGGTTCCCATTCCCATGGGGATGTGGGCCTTCTGCGCTGAGGTCTCAACTCCTGGGTTGCTCACAGTTTTGTGATGTGGGCCCTCTGCTGTGAGTTCACTGTGGCCTGGATCCCATAGCCTCGGTGTTCTGGGCCGCCTGCTGGAAGGTCTAAATGCTGGAATTCTCACGTTTTTTATATTATGTGCCCTGTGTTGTGAGGCTACTCCTGCCTGCCTCACTCCAAGGCCCTTGGTGATGTGGGTCCTCTGGTTTGAGGACACATGTGCTGGGTTCCTCACCTTAAGATGATGAGGCCCCACTGGTGTGAGGATAATCCTGACTGGGTCCCATCCCCTTTGTGATGTGGGCCCTCTGGTGAGAGTCTGATCCTGGCTGGGTTCCTCACCCATCTGTGAGGTGGGCCCTCTACTATCAGGTAACTCTTGCCTGGGTTGCTCACCTCGCCTTGTTGACATGAGCCCTCTGGTGGCAATTGGACCCTGCTGGGAGCCTCCTCAGCTCTGTGATGAGGGCCCTCTGACGTCAGGCCCTAACTGCTGGGCTCCCCAACTTTTCTTAGTGAGCCCAGTGTTGCTCAAGCACTCCTCTTAGGTTCCCATCCCCATGGGGATGTGGGCCTTCTGCTCTGAGGTTCCAACGGCTGGGTTGATCACAATTTCATGATGTGGGCTCTCTGGTGTTAGTTCACTGTGGCCTGGATCCCATAGCCTCTGTGGTCTTGGCTGCCTGCTGGGAGGTTCCAACTGCTCGATTCCTCAACTTTTGTATTCTATGGGTCCTGTGTTGTGATGCTCCTCCTGCCTGCCTCACTCGCAACCCCTTCGTGATGTGGGTCTTCTGGTTTGAGGCCACATGTGCTGGGTTAGGCAACTTTCAATGATGTGGCCCCACTGGTGTGAGGACACTCCTGCCTGGTTCCCATCCCCTTGGTGATGTGGGCCTTCTGGTGACAGTCTTATCCTGGCTGGGTTCCTCACTCTTCTGTGAGGTAGGCCCTCTGCTGTGAGGTCAATCCTGCCTGACTTGCACACATCACCTTGGCGACGTGGGCCCTCTGTTGGCACATGGAACCTGCTGGGAGCCTCCTGCCCTCGGTGATGATGGCCCTCTAGCATCAGGCTCTAACTGCTGGGCTCCCCACGTTTTCTGATGTGAGCCCAGTGATGCCAGGACACTCCTGTCAGGTTCCCATCCCCATGGGGATGTGGGCTTTCTGCTCTGAGGTCCCAATGCCTGGGTTGCTCACAGTTTCATGATGTGGGCTCTCTGGTGTTAGTTAACTCCTGCCTGCATCCCATAGCTTCTGTGCTCTCGGCCGCCTGCTGGGAGGTTCCAAATGCTGGATTCCTCACTTTTTTTTATTCTTTGGGCCCTCTGTTTTTAGGCTACTCCTACCTGCCTCACTCCCATCCCCTTTGTGATGTATGTCCTCTGATATGAGGCCACATGTGCTGGGTTCCTCACCTTTCGATGATGTGGCCCCACTGGTGGGAGGACAGTCCTGACTGGTTCCCATCCCCTTGGTGTTGTGGGCCCTCTGGTGAGAGTCTCATCCTGCCTCGGTTCCTCACCCTTCTGTGAGATAGGCCCTCTGCTGTGAGGTCACTACTGCCTGGCTGGCGCATGCCACCTTGTAGATGTGGGCCCTCTGTTGGCAGTTGGAACCTGCTGGGAGTCTCCTCCCCTCAGTTATGAGGGCCCCCTGGCGTCAGGCCCTAACTGCTGGGCTCCTAACTTTTTCTGATATGTGCTAAGTGGTGCAAAGCCACTCCTGCCAGGTTCCCATCCCAATGGGGATGTGGGCCTTCTGTTCTGAGGTCCCAACAGCTGGGCTGCTCACAGGTTCATGATGTGGGCCCTCTGCTGTGAGTTCACTGCGGCCTGGATCCCATAGCCTCGGTGCTCTGGGCCACTTGCTGGGAGGTTCCAACTGCTGGATTCCTCAACTTTTATATTCTATGGACCCTGTGTTGTGAGGCCAGTCCTGCCAGCCTCATTCCGAACCCCTTGGTGATGTGGTTCCTCTGGTTTGAGGACACATGTGCTGGGATCCTCACCTTTCGATGATGTTGTCCCACTGGTGTGGGGACACTCCTGCCTGGTTCCCATCCCCTTGGTGATGTGGGCCCTCTGGTGAGAGTCTGATCCTGGCTGTGTTCCTCACCCTTCTGTGAGGTGGGCCCTCTGCTGTGAGGTCACTCCTGCCAGACTGGCACACATCGCCTTGGCGACGTTGGCCCTCTGGTGGCAGCTGGAGCCTGCTGGGAGCCTCCTCCTCTCGGTGATGAGTGCCCTCTAGCGTCAGGCCCTAACTTCTGAGCACCCCACGTTTTCTGATGTGAGCCCAGTGATGCCAAGACACTCCTGTCATGTTCCCATCACCATGGGGATGTGGGCCTTCTGCTCTGATGTCCCAATGTCTGGGTTGCTCACAGTTTCATGATGTGGGCTGTCTGGTGTTAGTTCACTCTGGCCTGGTTCCTCTAGCCTCTGTGCTCTGGGCCGCCTGCTGGGAGGTTCCAACTGCTGGATTCCTCACCTTTCTTATTTTTGGGCCCTCTGTTATGAGGCTCCTCCTGCCTGCCTCACTCCCAGACCCTTGGTGATGGGTGTCCTATGGTTTGAAGCCACATGTTCTGGGTTCCTCACCTTTAGATGATGTGGCCCTACTCATGTGAGGACACTCCTGCCTGGTTCCAATCCATTTGGTGATGTGGGCCCTCTGGTGCGAGTCTGATCCTGACTGGGTTCGTCACACTTCTCTGAGGTGGGCCCTCTGCTGTGAGGTCATTCGTGCCTGGTTGGCACACATCGCCTTGGCGACGTCAGCCCTCTGGTGGCAGTTGGAGCCTGCTGGGAGCCTCCTTCCCTTGGTGATGAGGGTCCTCTGGCGTCAGGCCCTAACTGCTGGTCGCCCAAAATTTTCTGATACGTTCTCAGTGGTGCGAGGACACTCCTACCAGAATTCCATCCCCATGGGGATGTGGGCCTCCTGCTCTGAGGTCCCAATGGCTGGTTTGCTCAGTTTCATGACATGGGCCCTCTTCTGTGAGTTCACTGTGGCCTGGATCCCATAGCCTCGGTGCTCTGGGCCGCCTGCTGGGAGGTTCCAACTGCTGGATTCCTCACTTTTTTATTCTATGTGCCCAGTGTTGTGAGGTTACTCCTGCCTGCCTCACTCCGAGGTCCTTGGTGATGTGGGTCCTCTGGTTTGAGGACACATGTGCTGAGTACCTCAGCTTTCGATGATGTGGCCCCACTGATGTGAAGACACTCCTGCCTGGTTCCCATCCCCTTGGTGATGTGGGCCCTCTGGTGAGAGTCTGATGTTGGCTGGGTTTCTCACCCTTCTGTGAGGTGGGACCTCTGTTGTGAGGTAACTCCTGCCTGGCATGCTCACATTGCCTTGGCAATGTGAGCCCTCAGGTGGCAGTTGGAGCCTGCTGGGAATCTCCTCCCCTCAGTTATGAGAGCTCTGGATAAAACACATATGCCCTTTTTTGCCAAGTGCATTATTTTCCAAGTTCTGTCTCTTTTCCTATGCTTTAAGAACTACTCCCGTGTACGTTCTGAAATCAGTTTCCAGCAATTCTGCCCGGCATTCAAGTCCTCATCGCAGCCTTACTTCAGTATAATTTTGGATGATAGCTGTCATTTATAACTCCGCAGGTTTCTGAATTACAGTGCCCCTGAGCTCCTTTCTTCAACTCGCTTTCTTGTGAGCTGGCCGCAACACCGCAGGATCTCCTCAGGCCTTAATCTAGTTCCAGCATGGCATGCAGAGCCTTTGGTTCATTTATCTTCCTGGTGGGAAATGAGAGTTAAATTTGCCCGTCCAGACACCTACAGATAGTCTCCCATTGCTTCTCCTTATTCCTGTTCATCTTCCGAAGAAATTGCAAACTGGGCCAAACAGGAGGTTAAAGGCACTGACTCTCCAAGTGGGGAGAGTGTTAGTAAAGCGTCTGGAATGTTGCACCCGAGTACCAGGGGACGAAAACTGAGACACATTTGAACACGTTTCCCGATCACATGGTGGATCATACTCTGGGTTCCACATGCATGTTTTAGCTGAAGGAAGAATCCCTTAAACCTGGAGAGTTGAGACCCATGGAATGGGTACCATGCAATATGACTTCAAAGGGTCTGCATTTGCTCACCAAACTTCACCAATCCTATCACTGCTGCGTTTATGCCGCTGTACACACGCTTGATTCTCTTTCGGAGACATATAAATCCTTAGGTATTAAGATTATTACTAGTCAGGTATATTCTTAGGCGTTTAATGTGGGGTGTTGAGTCCACTTCGTTGAGCAAGGAGTAGCTCTTGTCTATTACATATTTGGCTTATGGAACGGTATCTGTGCTAATTTCAATCTCTGGTTTTATGCAGCACCCCAACTAACCTTTCCACTTAAGCAAGCATAAGTTGGTTTTCTACATTTGACACCCTGTTCTGTTTTGTAATTCAGTTCTTGTGTAGCCAAGTTTACATTCCGTGTAGTAGTGATATCTTATGATGTTTCTTTTTCTGTGTGACTTATTTCACTTAGAATCATCGTACCTGAATCCACTCATTATGCTGCTACGGGCCTGATGACATAGATTTCATTGCTGAGTGATATTGCATTGTACGTAAGTACCACAACTTCTTTATCCATTTTTCGCTTTCTGTGATATTGAACTTGTACCGTAAACGAGGTTCTTGTAAACAGAGCCGGACGAAACTTTGGGGTGGCTGAGTCTTTTTGATTTTAATTTCCCTAAGCTATAGGACCATAAGTGGAAGTGCCCTAGGCTCTGTTGCTTTGTTTTTTTGATGTTTCAGGAAACACCATACACTTCTTCAGAGTGGCTGTTGGCAATTTACATCCCGCCCATCAGCTTAACAAGGCTCCCAGTTCTCTATGGTCTGTCCTGCCTTTCTGGATTTTACACTTTTTTCAGATAGCCCTTTTGACCGGGGGCAGTGAGACTTCACTGTAGTGCAGATTTCCTTTGCAAGCTTGCTTGGTTGGCCAACAAGGGCGTATGCGTTTTTTCCTGAATATATTCAGGGAAAAACGCATACGCCCTTTTTGGCCAAGTGCATCATTGTGGACGTTCTGCCTCTTTTCCTATGCTTTACATGCAATTCCAGTCTACCTCCTGAAATCGGTTTTCTGCAATTCTGCCCCGCTTTCAACTCCTCTTGGCAGCCTTCCTTCAATATATTTTTGGACGATAGCTGTCATTTATAACTCTGCAGGATTGTGAATTACAGTGCCCCTGAGCTCCTTTCTTCAACTCGCTTTCTTGTGAGCTGGCCGCAACACCGCAGGATTGCTTCAGGCCCTAGTTTGGTTCCGGCATCGCATGCTGAGCCTTTCGTTAATTCCTCCTCCTGGTGGGAAATGAGAGTTAAATTTGCCCGTCCTCACAGCTCCAGCTAGTCTCTCATTGGTTCTCCCTATTCCTGTTCATCTTACGCAGAAATTGCAAACTGGGCCAAACAGGAGGTTAAAGGCACTGACTCTCCAAGTGGGCAGAGTGTTAGTAAAGCGTCTGGAATGTTGCACCCGAGTACCAGGGAACGAAAACTGAGACACATTTGAAAACGTTTCCCGATCACACGGTGGATCATACTCTGGGTTCCACATGCATGTTTTAGCTGAAGGAAGAATCCCTTATACCTGGAGAGTTGAGACCCATGGAATGGGTACCATGCAATATGACTTCAAAGAGTCTGCATTTGCTCACCGAACCTCACCAATCCTATCACTGCTGCGTTTATGCCACTGTACACACGCTAGATTCTCTTTCGGAGACATATAAATCCATAGGTTTTAAGATTATTTCTAGTCAGGTATATTCTTAGGCGTTTAATATGGGGTGTTGAGTCCACTGCGTTGAGCAAGGAGTAGCTCTTGTCTATTACATATTTGGCTTATGGAACGGTATCTGTGCTAATTTCAATCTCTGGTTTTAGGCAGCACCCCAACTCACCTTTCCCCTTAAGCAAGCATAAGTTGGTTTTCTACATTTGAGACCCTGTTCTGTTTTGTAATTCAGTTCCTGTGTAGCCAAGTTTACATTCCGTGTAGTAGTGATACCTTATGATGTTTCTTTTTCTGTGTGACTTATTTCACTTAGAATCATCGTACCTGCATCCACTCATTATGCTGCTACGGGCCTGATGACATTGATTTCATTGCTGAGTGATATTGCATTGTACGTAAGTACCACAACTTCTTTATCCATTTTTCGCTTTCTGTGATATTGAACTTGTACCGTAAACGAGGTTCTTGTCAACAGAGCCGGCCCAAACTTTGGGGTGGCTGTGTCTTTCTGATTTTAATTCCCCTAAGCTATAGGACCATAAGTGGAAGTGCCCTAGGCTCTGTTGCTTTGTTTTTTAGATGTTTCAGGAAACACCGTACACTTCTCCAGAGTGGCTGTTGGCAATTTACATCCCGCCCACCAGCATAACAAGGCTCCCAGTTCTCCATGGCCTGTCCTGCCTTTCTGGATTTTACACTTTTTTCAGATGGCCCTTTTGACCGTGGGGCAGTGAGACTTCATTATAGTGCAGATTTCCTTTGCAAGCTTGCTTGGTTGGCCAAAAAGGGCGTATGCGTTTTTTCCTGAATATATTCAGGAAAAAACGCATATGCCCTTTTTGGCCAAGTGCATCATTGTGGACGTTCTGCCTCTTTTCCTATGCTGTACATGCAATTCCCGTCTACCTCCTGAAATCGGTTTCCTGCAATTCTGCCCCGCTTTCAAGTCCTCTTGGCAGCCTTACTTCAATATATTTTTGGACGATAGCTGTCCTTTATAACTCTGCAGGTTTGTGAATTACAGTGTCCCTGAGCTCCTTTCTTCAACTCGCTTTCTTGTGAGCTGGCCGCAACACCGCAGGATTGCTTCAGGCTCTAGTGTGGTTCCGGCACGGCATGCTGAGCCTTTGGTTAATTCCTCTTCCTGGTGGGAAATGAGAGTTAAATTTGCACGTCCAGACACCTCCAGCTAGTCTCTCTTTGGTTCTCCCTATTCCTGTTCATTTTCCACAGAAATTGCAAACTGGGCCAAACAGGAGGTTAAAGGAACTGACTCTCCAAGTGGGGAGAGTGTTAGTAAAGCATCTGGAATGTTGCACCCGAGTTCCACAGGACGAAAACTGAGACACATTTGAACACGTTTCCCGATCACACGGTGGATCATACTCTGGGTTCCACATGCATGTTTTAGCTGAAGGAAGAATCCCTTAAACCTGGAGAGTTGAGACCCATGGAATGGGTACCATGCAATATGAGTTCAAAGGGTCTGCATTTGCTCACCGAACTTCACCAATCCTATCATTGCTGCGTTTATGCCGCCGTACACACGCTTGATTCTCTTTCGGAGACATATAAATCGGTAGGTTTTAATATTCTTACTAGTCAGGTATATTCTTAGGCATTTAATATGGGGTGTTGAGTCCACTTCGTTGAGCAAGGAGTAGCTCTTGTCTATTACATATTTGGCTTATGGAACGGTATCTGTGCTAATTTCAATCTCTGGTTTCATGCAGCACCCCAACTCACCTTTCCCCTCAAGCAAGCATAAGTTGGTTTTCTACATTTGAGACCCTGTTCTGTTTTGTAATTCAGTTCCTGTGTAGCCAAGTTTACATTCCGTGTAGTAGTGATATCTTATGATCTTTCTTTTTCTGTGTGACTTATTTCACTTAGAATCATCGTACCTAAATCCACTCATTATGCTGCGACGGGCCTTATGACATAGATTTTATTGCTGAGTGATATTGCATTGTACGTAAGTACCAAAATTTCTTTATCCATTTTTCGCTTTCTGTGATATTGAACTTGTACCGTAAACGAGGTTCTTGTAAACAGAGCCGTCCCAAACTTTGGGGTGGCTGTGTCTTTTTGATTTTAATTTCCCTAAGCTATAGGACCATAAGTGGAAGTGCCCTAGGCTCTGTTGCTTGTTTTTTAGATGTTTCAGGAAACACCATACACTTCCCCAGAGTGGCTGTTGGCAATTTACATCCCGCCCATCAGCATAACAAGGCTCCCAGTTCTCCATGGCCTGTCCTGCCTTTCTGGATTTTACACTTTTTTCAGATGGCCCTTTTGACCGGGGGGCAGTGAGACTTCATTGTAGTGCAGATTTCCTTTGCAAGCTTGCTTGGTTGGCCAAAAAGGGCGTATGCGTTTTTTCCTGAATATATTCAGGAAAAAACGCATACGCCCTTTTTGGCCAAGTGCATCATTGTGGACGTTCTGCCTCTTTTCCTATGCTTTACATGCAATTCCCGTCTACCTCCTGAAATCGGTTTCCTGCAATTCTGCCCCGCTTTCAAGTCCTCTTGGCAGCCTTACTTCAATATATTTTTGGACGATAGCTGTCATTTATAACTCTGCAGGTTTGTGAATTACAGTGCCCCTGAGCTCCTTTCTTCAACTCGCTTTCTTGTGAGCTGGCCGCAACACCGCAGGATTGCTTCAGGCCCTAGTGTGGTTCTGGCACGGCACGCTGAGCCTTTGGTTAATTCCTCTTCCTGGTGGGAAATGAGAGTTAAATTTGCCCGTCCACACACCTCCAGCTAGTCTCTCATTGGTTCTCCCTATTCCTGTACATTTTCCGCAGAAATTGCAAACTGGGCCAAACAGGAGTTTAAAGGCACTGACTCTCCAAGTGGGGAGAGTGTTAGTAAAGCGTCTTGAATGTTGCACCCGAGTACCAGGGGACGAAAACTGAGACACATTTGAACACGTTTCCTGATCACACGGTGGATCATACACTGTGTTCCACATGCATGTTTCAGCTGAAGGAAGAATCCCTTAAACCTGGAGAGTTGAGACCCATGGAATGGGTACCATGCAGTATGACTTCAAAGGGTCTGCATTTGCTCACCGAACCTCACCAATCCTATCACTGCTGCGTTTATGCCGCCGTACACACGCTTGATTCTCTTTCGGAGACATATAAATCCATAGGTTTTAAGATTATTTCTAGTCAGGTATATTCTTAGGCGTTTAATATGGGGTGTTGAGTCCACTGCGTTGAGCAAGGAGTAGCTCTTGTCTATTACATATTTGGCTTATGGAACGGTATCTGTGCTAATTTCAATCTCTGGTTTTATGCAGCACCCCAACTCACCTTTCCCCTTAAACAAGCATAAGTTGGTTTTCTACATTTGAGACCCTGTTCTGTTTTGTAATTCAGTTCCTGTGTAGCCAAGTTTACATTCCGTGTAGTAGTGATACCTTATGATGTTTCTTTTTCTGTGTGACTTATTTCACTTAGAATCATCGTACCTGCATCCACTCATTATGCTGCTACGGGCCTGATGACATAGATTTCATTGCTGAGTGATATTGCATTGTACGTAAGTACCACAACTTCTTTATCCATTTTTCGCTTTCTGTGATATTGAACTTGTACCGTAAAGGAGGTTCTTGTAAACAGAGCCATCCCAAACTTTGGGGTGGCTGTTTCTTTTTGATTTTAATTTCCCTAAGCTATAGGACCATAAGTGGAAGTGCCCTAGGCTCTGTTGCTTTGTTTTTTGAATGTTTCAGGAAGCACCATACACTTCTCCAGAGTGGCTGCTGGCAATTTACATCCCGCCCATCAGCATAACAAGGCTCCTAGTTCTCCTTGGTCTGTCCTGCCTTTCTGGATTTTACACTTTTTTCAGATGGCCCTTTTGACCGGGGGGCAGTGAGACTTCATTGTAGTGCAGATTTCCTTTGCAAGCTTGATTGGTTGGCCAAAAAGGGCGTATGCGTTTTTTCCTGAATATATTCAGGAAAAAACACATACGCCCTTTTTGGCCAAGTGCATCATTGTGGACGTTCTGCCTCTTTTCCTATGCTTTACATGCAATTCCAGTCTACCTCCTGAAATCGGTTTCCTGCAATTCTGCCCCGCTTTCAACTCCTCTTGGCAGCCTTACTTCAATATATTTTTGGAAGATAGCTGTCATTTATCTCTGCAGGTTTGTGAATTACAGTGCCCCTGAGCTCCTTTCTTCAACTCGCTTTCTTTTGAGCTGGCCGCAACACCACAGGATTGCTTCAGGCCTTAGTGTGCTTCCGGCATGGCATGCTGAGCCTTTGGTTAATTCTTCTTCTTGGTGGGAAATGAGAGTTAAATTTGCCCGTCCAGACACCTCCACCTAGTCTCTCATTGGTTCTCCCTATTCCTGTTCATTTTCCACAGAAATTGCAAACTGGGCCAAACATGAGGTTAAAGGCACTGACTCTCCAAGTGGGGAGAGTGTTAGTAAAGCGTCTGGAATGTTGCATTCGAGTACCAGGGGACGAAAACTGAGACACATTTGAACACGTTTCCCCATCACACGGTGGATCATACTCTGGGTTCCACATGCATGTTTTAGCTGAAGGAAGAATCCCTTAAACCTGGAGAGTTGAGACACATGGAATGGGTACCATGCAGTATGACTTCAAAGGGTCTGCATTTGCTCACCGAACCTCACCAATCCTATCACTGCTGCGTTTATGCCGCTGTACACACGCTTGATTCTCTTTCGGAGACTTATAAATCCATAGGTTTTAAGATTCTTACTAGTCAGGTATATTGTTAGACGTTTAATATGGGGTGTTGAGTCCACTTCGTTGAGCAAGGAGTAGCTCTTGTCTATTACATATTTGGCTTATGGAACGGTATCTGTGCTAATTTCAATCTCTGGTTTTATGCAGCACCCCAACTCACCTTTCCCCTTAAGCAAGCATAAGTTGGTTTTCTACATTTGACACCCTGTTCTGTTTTGTAATTCAGTTCCTGTGTAGCCAAGTTTACATTCCGTGTAGTAGTGATATCTTATGATGTTTTTTTTTCTGTGTGACTTATTTCACATAGAATCATCATACCTGAATCCACTCATTATGCTGCTACGGGCCTGATGACATAGATTTCATTGCTGAGTGATATTGCATTGTACGTAAGTACCACAACTTCTTTATCCATTTTTCGCTTTTGTGATATTGAACTTGTACTGGAAACAAGATTCTTGTAAACAGAGCCGTCCCAAACTTTGGGGTGGCTGTGTCTCTTTGATTTTAATTACCCTAAGCTATAGGACCATAAGTGGAAGTGCCCTAGGCTCTGTTGCTTAGTTTTTTAGATGTTTCAGGAAACACCATACACTTCTCCAGAGTGGCTGTTGGCAATTTACATCCCGCCCATCAGCATAACAAGGCTCCCAGTTCTCCATGGCCTGTCCTGCCTTTCTGGATTTTACACTTTTTTCATATGTCCCTTTTGACCAGGGGGCAGTGAGACTTCATTGTAGGGCAGATTTCCTTTGCAAGCTTGCTTGGTTGGCCAAAAAGGGCGTATGCGTTTTTTCCTGAATATATTCAGGAAAAAACGCATACGCCCTTTTTGGCCAAGTGCATCATTGTGGACGTTCTGCCTCTTTTCCTATGCTTTAAATGGAATTCCCGTCTACCTTCTGAAATCGGTTTCCTGCAATTCTGCTCCGCTTTCAAGTCCTCTTGGCAGCCTTACTTCAATATATTTTTGGACGATAGCTGTCATTTATAACTCTGCAGGTTTGTGAATTACAGTGCCCCTGAGCTCCTTTCTTCAACTCGCTTTCTTGTGAGCTGTCCGCAACACCGCAGGATTGCTTCAGGCCCTAGTGTAATTCCGGCACGGCACGCTGAGCCTTTGGTTAATTCCTCTTCCTGGTGGGAAATGAGAGTTAAATTTGCCCGTCCAGACACCTCCAGCTAGTCTCTCTTTCGTTCTCCCTATTCCTGTTCATTTTCCACAGAAATTGCAAACTGGGCCAAACAGGAGGTTAAAGGCACTGACTCTCCAAGTGGGGAGAGTGTTAGTAAAGCATCTGGAATGTTGCACTCGAGTACCAGGGGACGTAACGAGACACATTTGAACACGTTTCCCGATCACACGGTGGATCATACTCTGGGTTCCACATGCAGGTTTTAGCTGAAGGAAGAATCCCTTAAACCTGGAGAGTTGAGACCCATGGAATGGGTACCATGCAATATGACTTAATAGGGTCTGCATTTGCTCACCGAACCTCACCAATCCTATCACTGCTGCGTTTATGTCGCTGTACACACGCTTGATTCTCTTTCGGAGACATATAAATCGGTAGGTTTTTAGATTATTTCTAGTCAGGTATATTCTTAGGCGTTTAATATGGGGTGTTGAGTCCACTTCGTTGAGCAAGGAGTAGATCTTGTCTATTACATATTTGGCTTATGGAACGGTATCTGTGCTAATTTCAATCTCTGGTTTCATGCAGCACCCCAACTCACCTTTCCCCTTAAGCAAGCATAAGTTGGTTTTCTACATTTGAGACCCTGTTCTGTTTTGTAATTCAGATCCTGTGTAGCCAAGTTTACATTCCGTGTAGTAGTGATATCTTATGATGTTTCTTTTTCTGTGTGACTTATTTCACTTAGAATCATCGTACCTGAATCCACTCATTATGCTGCTACGGGCCTGATGACATAGATCTCATTGCTGAGTGATATTGCATTGTACGTAAGTACCACAACTTCTTTATCCATTTTTCGCTTTCTCTGATATTGAACTTGTACTGTAAACGAGGTTCTTGTAAACAGAGCCGTCCCAAACTTTGGGGTGGCTGTGTCTTTTTGATTTTAATTTCCATAAGCTATAGGACCATAAGTGGAAGTGCCCTAGGCTCTGTTGCTTTGTTTTTTAGATGTTTCAGGAAACACCATACACTTCTCCAGAGTGGCTGCTGGCAATTTACATCCCGCCCATCAGCATAACAAGGCTCCCAGTTCTCCATGGCCTGTCCTGCCTTTCTGGATTTTACACTTTTTTCAGATGGCCCTTTGACCGGGGTGAAGTGAGACTTCATTGTAGTGCAGATTTCCTTTGAGAGCTTGCTTGGTTGGCCAGAAAGGGCGTATGCGTTTCTTCCTGAATATATTCAGGAAAAAACGCATACGCCCTTTTTGGCCAAGTGCATCATTGTCGACGTTCTGAGTGTTTTCATATGTTTTCAGTACAATTCCTGTCTACCTCCTGAAATCGGTTTCCTGCAGTTCTGCCTTGCTCTCAGTGCCTCTTCATAGCCTTACCTCAATATACTTTTGGAGAATAGTTGGCCTTTATAACTCTGCAGGTTTTTGAATTGCAGTGGCCCTTAGCTTCATTTTTCAGCTCTTATTTTTGTGATCTTGCCTCATATCCACAGGATTTCTTCAGGCCCTATTCTTCTTCTGGGGCGCCTTGCTCTGCCTTTGGTTAATTCTTCTTCCTGATGTGAAATTAGAGTGACATGTGCCCATTGAAACCGCTACAGCTATTTTCTCACTGGTTCCCCCTATTCCCATTCATCCTCCGCACTAACTGCAGACTGTGCGATACCAGAACTTAAAGGCATTGACTCTCCATGTGGAGATGTTGTTAGTAAAGTGGCTGGAATGTTGATCTGGAGCCCCAGGAGAGGAAAATGAGGTGCATTTTAGAAACCTTTCCCGATCATATGGTATACCATCCGCTGGATTTCCCATGCATGGTTTAGCTGTAGGAAGATTCCCTTCAACTTGGAGTGTTGGGACCCTTGGAATAAGTAGCATGAAGTATTGCATTAAACTTTCGGCAGTTGCTCACCAAAGCTCTCCAATCCTTTCAGCCCCAAGTGTCCAGCCTTATGTCTTATCCAGCTGTGGGTTTATATGTGGTCATTCCAGGTTGCATCACAGCCCCTGAGCGAATTTTGTAAGAATTTTTCTCTCTTTCATTGTTTCTGCGTTTTGGTTTTAAAATTTATTTCTATAATGGGGTTTAGCTCATTTTCACTGCTGTGTTTGTGCCGCTCTGCGCACACTTGATTCCCTTATGGAGATATATCAATACATGGGTTTTAAGATTCTTATTACTCAGATATATTTCTCTGCGGTGTATAGGGTGTGTTGAGGCCAGTTCATTGAGCGAGGTGTAGATCTTGTCTGATACCTATTTGGTTTATTGAACGGTATCTGTGCTAATTTCAAACTCTGGTTTTATGCATCACCCCACCTCTCCTTTCCCCTTAAGCTGACATAAGTGTGTTTTCTAAATGTGAGACACTGTTCTGTTTTGTAATTCATTTTTTGTGCAGCCATATTTATCCTCCCTCTATAAGTGATATCTTATGATATGTTTCTTTTTCTGTTTGACTTATTTCAAGTAGTATTATCGGACCTCAATCCACTCTTTATCCTTCTACTAGCCTTATTACATTGATTTCATGGTGAAGAGATATTCCATTGTACATAAGTACCACATTTTCTTTATCTATTGTTCTCTTTCCTGGGATATTTAAGGTGTACTGAAGTTGAGGTTCTTGTAAACAGAGTAGCCCTAAACTGTGGTGTGCTTGTGTCTTGTTGATTTTTAGACTTCCCTAGATATACTCCCGTGATTGGAAGTGCCCTATGCTCTGTCGCTCTGTTTTTTAGATGATTTAGGAACCACCATACACTTCTCCAGAGTGGCTCTCGGCAGTTCACACACTGTCCATCAGCGTATAAAGGCTCCCTGTTCTCCATGGCCTGTCCTGCATTTCTGGTGTTTACAATTTTTTCGGATGGCCCTTTTGACCGGTGGGAAATGAGACTTCTTTGTTGTGCACATTTGCATTGCTTGCTTGCTTGGTTGCCCATAAAGTGCATATGCGTTTTTTCCTGGATATATTCAGGAACTAACGCATACTCCCTTTTTGGCCAACTGCATCATTGTCGAAATTCTGCCGCTTTTCATGTGCTTTAAAGGCGAGTCCAATCTATCTCTTGAAATCTGTTTCTTGCAATTCTGTCTTGCATTCAGATCCTCTTCTTTGCCTTACCTCAACATATTTTTGGACGTTAGTTTTCATTTATAACTCTGCAGGTTTGTGAATTGCAGTGACCCTGAGCTCCATTTTTTAAGTTGCTCTTTTGTGAGCTGGCCTCAAAACCGCAGGATTGCTTCAGGCCCTATTTTGGCTCCGGCGAGGCGGGCTGAGCCTTTTTTTAATTCTTATTCTTAATGGGAAATTAGAGTGACATGTGCCCGTCCAAACCCCTACAACTATTCTCTCATTGTTTCCCCCTCTTCCCGTTCATCCTCCTCACAATTTGCAAAATGTGTGAAACAGAAGTTTAAATGTGCTGATTCTCTAAGTGGGGAGATTCTAAGTAACGTGGCTGGAATGATGAACAGGAGCACCAGGAGAGGATAAATGAGGTGCATTTTAGACACATCTCCCGATCACATGGTGTACAGTCCTCTGGGTTTTCCATGCATGTTTTAGCTGTAGGAAGATTCCTTGAACCTGCAGATTTGGGACCCATTGAATGGGTACCAGGTAGTATTACTTTAAAGGGTGTGCATTTCCTCACCCAACCTCACATTTCTCTTAGCGCGAACAGTTTCCAGCCTTATGTCTCATCCTGCTGTGGGTCTAGATGTGTTCAATCCATGTTGCATCACCGTCCCTGAGGAAAAGTTGTAAGAGGTTTTCTCTGTCTCTCTGTCGTTTATTTTTTTCAATTTATTACTATATTGGTTACAGCTGATTTTCAAAGCTCTGTTTCTTGCTGCTGTACATCCACTTGATTCACGTACAGAGAGACATCAATAAATTCTTTTTCAGATTCTTACCAGTCATAGATATTCTTTTCCGGTGACTTGAGTGTGCTGAGTGCAGTTCTTTTAGCTACCGTGTAGGCCTTGTTGATTATCAGTTTGGTATTTGGAATGGTATCTTTGCTAATTTCAACCTCCTGGATGATGCCTCACCCCTCCCCACCTTTCCCGTTTAGCAGCCTTACGCGTGTTTTCTACATATTTGACTATGTTTTTGTTTTGTAATTTATTTCATGTGTAGCCATTTTGGATTCCACCTTTAAGTGATATCTTATGATATGTGTCTTTTTCTTTTTGAATTATGTCACTTAGAATGATCATACGTAACTCCTCCGGAGTTGTTACAACTGGCCATATTTCATTGATTTCCAGGCTGAGTAATATTCCACTCTACATAAGTACCACATCTCTATCCATTTTTTCCCTCCAGAGACATTTAAGTTATATCCTAGTCGAGGATCTTTTAAACAGAGAGGCAGTAAACATTGGGGTGCCTGTGTCCTCTCGATTTTTGTTTTTCCCAAGATATACGCCCATGAGTGCAAGTGCCCTATGCTCTGTAGCTCATTTTTTAGATGCTTTAGTAAACACAATACACTTCTCCAGAATGGCCGTTGGCAATATACATTTCCACTATAAGCCTCACAGGGCTCCCTCTTCTCCTTGCCCTGTCCTGCATTTCTGGCGTTTACACTTTATGAGGATGGCTCTTCTGACTGATGCGAAGTGATATCTTTTGTAGTATTGATTTCCAGTGCCCACCTGTTTGGTTGGCTAAAAAAGTGTATGCCCTTTTCTTGAATATATACAGAAAAAAACGCATACAGCCTTTTTGGCCAACTGCAATGTCGGAAATGTTCAGCCCCTTTTCTTGTGCTTAATGGCGAATCCTTTCTACCTCCTCAAATCCCTTTCCTGCCATTCTCCCTTGCTTGCCAATCCTTTTCTTTGACTTTCCTCAAGACATTTTTCAGTGATAGATATTTTCAACTCTGCAGTTTCGTGAATTTTACTGCCCCTGAGTTCCATTGTTCAACTTGTGTTTATGGGAACTGGCCACAAAGCAGTGGGATTTCCTCAAGCCCTATACTGTTTCCATGGGCAACCCTAGCCTTTGGTCAATTCATCTTCCTGATTGGAAATTAGAGTGACATGTGCCTGTCTGAACACCTAGGACTTGTCTCTCATTGTTCCTCATCCTTCCGCTTCATCCTCTGGACAAATTCCAAACTGTACGCAACAGGATGTTGACAGTGTTGACATCTCCAAGTGGGGAGACTGTTAGTAAAGACGCTGGAGGGGTGAACCCGAGCACCAGGAGATGAGGAGATGAGATGCCTTTTCCAAACTCTTCCCGATCAGACGGTATACCATCCTCTGGGTGTGACAGACATGTTTTAGCAGTAGGAAGAGTCCCATTCATGTAAGGAGAACACCAGGGCTTTTTCAAAATCAGTGTCTCCCCGAAACCCAAACTGGGGAGTTTTTTAAGCTACGGCTACACATATGTTCATTAAGGGCCTTGGGAAGTAGGCAGAGTCCAAACTTTAGATGACTGAAGTCTTCAGGGTCAGAAGCACTCACCACCGGCTTCCCTTAGGTTACACTTTAACTGTCATTGATAGATGATGTCAATAAAAATATCTATTCTTTTTCCGATTATTTCCCCTTATAGGTTATTGCACAATATTGAGTGTAGTTCCCTGTGCTATACAGTAGTTCCTTGTTGATGATCTATTTTATACATAGCAGTGTGTATGTGTTAATTCCAAACTGTTAATTTATCCCTCCTCCCACCTTTCCCCTTTGGTAATAATAAATTATAAGATTTTATACTTCTCAGAAATGGGGGAGCTGAAAGAGAGGTATCATTTTCAATGGAAAAGCATTTAAAACAAGATTGAAGCTTTAACCAAGATTATTAGATGTACATCCTTGGAAAGAAATCACTTCATTTCTCTAATATTGACCTGACAAATAAGACAAACCTTTTCACTGAACTTGCTTATAATAAAGTGATGGAAATATCAAATGGAAGTGTTAGAAACATCTTATTTTACCCGAGCCTTATAAACTGTTCTATGTTAACTACAGTTTGGCTCACACATCTGTTCATTGAAGTTACAATAGTCTCAATTTCTGTTACTGATCCTCCAGAGTGGACCCCAACAAGGGTCCCCCTGCCCAGTGTCATTGGGGCCAACAGATCGAGACTGAGTTTGGTTCCCAAGCAAAGGAAACTTTATATTTTCATCAGAGAATGGAGAGGTGAGAGCATGCACTACCCCGTGGGCTGTGGGCTGGGCTGCTGTGTAGAGATCCTGTCAGAGTCAGTGGGAGGGAGGGGGCGGAGCTCTCAAGGGCCGGGTTGGCTGCAGCTCAGGCTCTATATCTCGGAGTCTGCACTGGGCCCCAGGAGCTGAGGTGTCGACCCAGCCATTCTGCACCAGGAAATCTGGTCTGAAGTGCCGGGTGTGGAACCTCTGCATGCGGGACCCTAGGAGCACGTGAAATTAGACAAAGCACAAAGGATAAAAAAGGTCAGACTTGACTTTATTGCCCACATTCTATTTTTATCTCCCAGGGATTTTTAATGGGCTTTGCTGGGGACAAACCCCTCCTCTGCCTTTTGTCCCGTTCCTCATTCTTGGAGTGCTGAGGGTGCAGACCCTTCTTCTGTAACTGCTGAGTGCTGAGTTGGGAGCCCTCATACCAGGGGACGAGGGTCAGAACTTCTCCCCAGCAGCCTCCAGGTGACGTTGATTGGCCCCAGGACCCCTGCCTCCCTGCTCGTCCGCCTGAGCACCAGCATTGGAAGTGTTATAGATTCTAATGACCTTTAAGGGTCCAGGAAAGAGATGTGCAGAGACGCTGTGGGGGCCGGTTTCACCCCGCCCCACATTTGTTCGGCCACCTTAGGCTGACCGTTTCTGCCAGCCTAGATGCTCTGACCAGTAGTCTGCTCTTTCTTCAATTAGGCCCCTGAATTAACGTAAAAACAGCACCAGGTGTCAGAGCCCTGCCCGCTCAACTCCCAGACAGTCCAGGGTCAGTGGTGATCAAGGACCATGATGGCCACTGAGTCAACAGCCTTTTGAAGTAAACAGGAGTCCAGCCGGTCTTATTGGCCACCATCATCACGGTGTCTGTAGGCTTTTCTATGGTGACAGTGTGATATACGGTTCCCCCGCCAAGATTATTAGCTCCCCTCCGGGTGCAGGAAGTCCTGCAAGCAGTAGTCTACTCCTTCGGGACACACTATTGTTGTTTTATGAGAGAAACTCCAGGTCAAGTGATGTTCACACGAGTCGTCATGGTGCCCTGTTGCCCCCGGTTATCTCTCTGGATGTTGGAGTTGGAGGGCCTCCTCACTCGAGGTCGGTGTGCCCACGGAGCGAACCCTGCAACTTCAGGGCATGGTTGGTGATTAGGATCACCACGTGGGGTCCTTTTCCCTTAGGAGGGAGGTGGCCTTTTGGGCTGCTGATTTCCAGGTTTTTAGATACCGCCAGTATCTTGGCCAGATGTGGCAGTGGGCCAAGCCCTTTGGTGACTGTAGTTTATCCTACCTGGATGGCATTCTTGCGTTGTTCCATTTCAAGTGGTCCCAGTTTTTGCACTAATTCTCCAATGGCGATTCACCTTTCACCGGGAATGGAAAGGTCAAAGGGTTTAGCTCAATTAGGGAGTTCCAGGGCAAGGGTCTGAATTGACTGCTCTTTCCATTCTTGAAAGGCCACTTCTGGATTCTGTTCAAAAGGATCATCATCTTTTCCTTTCAGTGTTTCATATAGAGGCCCAGCTAGTAGACTGTAGTTAGGGATCCAGAAGCAGCAAACCCTGGCCTCCCCAGGAACCCCTAAGCTGTCTTCTAGTTTTAGAAAGGGGTAAGGCTGCAAATGGTTTCTTCCCTTTCCTGGGATGGGCTTCTCTGACCTTGTGTGAGAATGAAGCCCAGGCAGGTCACTGCAGTCTGTGATATTTGAGCTTTTTCTTGGACAACTTCTATCCTTTATTGGCTTGGTAGTTCAGAGGCCTCCTTAGTAGGGCTGGCGATCAGAATGTCGTCTGCATATTGAAGGAGGGTTTCCTTTTCCAGAGGTAGAACTTTTCGGTCTTTAGCTAAGCTTTCCCCAAAGATGGTGTGGGAATTTTTGAACCCTTGGGGCAAGACGGCCCGGAAGTATTGTTTTAGTTGTATGTTGAGTCCTGCCACTCACAAGCCAAAATTTCTTGTGACTCTGGGACTAATGGAATACAAAAGAAGGCATCATTGAAGACTAATACAGAATACCATGTCCTGGTGGTTGGTAGAATGACCAGCAGGGTGTAGGGATCAGGAGCAACTGGAGGTATATCCTCGGTGGCTTCACTGACTGTCCTGACATCCTTTACCAGGTCCCCAGCAGCCCATGGGGCTCTCGTGGTCAGGCCAATCCCAGGATATGGAGCTCTCCTGGGCAGGTACCCCACCCCCAACCCAGCCCACGGGGCTCTCATGGTCAGGCCCCTCCCAGGATACAGAGCTACCCTTGCAGGTACCGTGGCAGGGCTGGGCACACAGGAACCGTGCACATAGCCCTCATTGAAGAGCACCCCCAGCTCACCTGTCGCTCAGAGCTGACACAGAGCACCTCAGAGCAGGACTTGAACTAACAAACAGCAGCTCCGACAGGTCTGTGACCCTGGGCATCACTCTGTGTGGCCTCCCTCCACCTGGTCTTCCAGAGACTTCCACTGCACCCAGGGCACCAGGCCTCTGTCTCCAACCACCACCCACCCCTCCTCTCCCTGACTCCTGGGTTCCTCTCATTAGGAGAGGGTTTTCTTGAAGTTGTCTCCCACTCATGGGCCAGATAAAATGATTAGAAAACAAGCCAAAGCTGCAGCCCCTTGTCTATCCTGACTCTCAGGAGCCCACACCTGTTCCTTGGACCTGGCTGGTTCAGCAAGTTCCATTTTCTGCAACTGTGAGCCCCTGAGGGGTGATGATTGGCTGACCTGGGCAGCCTTACCATGCCGGCCAGCCCTCCCCAGGTGTGCCTGGGTTGAGATCAATATAAATACCACTCCAGGCAGCAAAAGCCCCTGCAGCTGTGCCTGACGCCATTTTCTCTGCCCTGTCAGCAGTCTCGGGGCTGGGCTGGTGGGAGGGAGTGAGAGGCCACGGCTTTGTGGGTGGCCCAGTGTGAGTGGGGCTCTGCTGGACTTTCTGCAGCAGTTGCCAGGCTGCCACCTGCTAAAGAAGAGGATGTGTCACCCATACCTGCTGCTGGAATTTCTCCCTGGGCAGAGGTGAGGAAGGAAAAAAGCAGTGGGGGCAGGGACAGGACGGGTATCTCAGGCAGGGAAATGGAAATCTTCCAGAAGAGCACCCAGGGCCAGGACCATCCTGGCTGGCCTGCAGGCACCAAGTCAGCTGGCATGCTGTCACTCGTGTGGCTCCATGGCCCTTCCTCTAGGCTTTCAAGTCCTTGTATATATTCAGGTGTTTTACCTGGGAAGGGCGGGAACAGTTCAGCAGCAACTGGCCTGGGGCTCAGCTCACGTTTACTCACAGATGCCTCGGCACGGTGCCCCAGCTTTGCAATGAGGACGCTTGTTGTGTGGGGGCTGCTGGCTGAATGGGAGACGATTCCCCACCACTGACCAACTTCAGAATTGTTTACAACTGGAGCAAGTGCCCTGATACGGTTTTCCTCTGAGTAACTGGTGGGTTCTGTTTTTTTTTTTCTCTTTTTTGTTTTTGGTTCAAGGTAGATTTTATTCCTCTTTTTTGTATTTACAGATATAAGCATGGAAATAATTTATTCATATAAATGTATGTGAAGGGAATAATTGTTTTTTCTGTTTTATTTTTTAAATTTTATTTCTTTTTAATTTTGAATTTTATTTTATATTTTTATACAGCAGGTTCTCATTGGTTATCTATTTTATACATATAAATGTTTACATGCCAATCCCAATCTCTCAACTCCTCCCACCACCACCCCTCCAAGAGCTTTCCCCCCTTGTTGTCCATACGATTGTTGTCTACATCTGTTGCTCTATTTATGCCTTGCAAAACGGTTAATCTGTACAGTTTTTCTAGGTTCCACATATATGCATGAATATACAAGATTTGTTTTTCTCTTTCTGACTTACTTCACTCTGTATGACAGTCTCTAGATCCATCGACGTCTCTACAAATGACCCAATTTCATTCCTTTCATGGCTTAGTAATATTCCATTTTATATATGTACCACATCTTTATGCATTCGTCTGTCTGTGGGCATTTAGGTTGCTTCCATTACCTCGATATTGTAAATAGTGATGCAATGAACATTGCGGTGAATGTCTCTTTTTGATTTATGGTTTTGTCTGGGTATATGTCCAGTCCTGGGATCGCTGTATCATATGGTAATTCTATTATTAGTTTCTTAAGAAACTCCATATTGTTCTCCATAGTGACTGTATCAACTTATATTCCCAACAATAGTGGAAGAGGGTTCCTTTTCTCCACACCCTTTCCAGCATTTGTTGTTTGTAGATTTTCAGATGATGCCCATTCTAACAGGTGTGAGGTGATACCTCATTGTTGAGTCCATTTCGTTGAGCAGGGGGTAGGTCTTGTCTATTACATATTTGGCTTATGGAACGGTATCTGTGCTAATTTCAATCTCTGGTTTTATGCAGCACCCCCTTAACTCACCTTTCCCTTTAAGCAAGCATAAGTTGGTTTTCTAATCTTGAGACCCTGTTCTGTTTTGTAATTCAGTTCATGTGTAGCCAAGTTTACATTCCGTGCATTAGTGATACCTTATGATGTTTCTTTTTCTGTGTGACTTATTTCACTTAGAATCATCATGCCTCAATCCACTCATTATGCTGGTACAGGCCTGGTGACACAGATTTCATTGCTGAGTGGTATTCTGTTGTACGTAAGTACCGCAACTTCTTTATCAATTATTTGTTCTCTGGGATATTTAACTCGTACTGTAGAAGAGGTTCCTGTAAACAGAGCCGTCCCAAATTTTGGGGTGGCTGTGTCTTTTTGATTTTAATTTCCCTAAGCTATAGGACCATAAGTGGAAATGCCCTAGACTCTGTTGCTTTGTTTTTCAGATGTATCAGGAAACACCATACACTTCTCCAGAGTGGCTGTTGGCAATTTACATCCCGCCCATCAGCATAACAAGGCTCCTTTTTCCCCATGGCCTGTCTTGCCTTTCTGGATTTTACACTTTTCTCAGATGGCCCTTTAGACCGGGGGGAAGTGACACTTCATAGTAGTTCGGATTTCCATTGCAAGCTTGCTTGGTTTGCCAAAAAGGGCATATGTGTTTTTTCCTGAATATATTCAGGAACAAACTCATACGCCCTTTGTTGCCAAGTGCATCATTGTCGATGTTCTGCCTCTTTTCCTATGCTTTAAATGCAATTCCAGTCTACCTCCTGAAATCGGTTTCCTGAAATTCTGCCCCGCTTTCAAGTCCTCTTCGCAGCCTTACTTCAATATATTTTTGGACGTTATCTGTTATTTATAACTCTCCAGGTTTGTGAATTACAGGGCCCCTGAGCTCCTTTCTTCAACTCGCTTTCTTGTGAGCTGGCCGCAAACCCGCAAGACTGCTTCAGGCCCTAATCTGCTTCTGGCAGGGCACGCTGAGCCTTTGGTTAATTTCTCTTCCTGGTGGGAAATGAGTGTTAAATATACCCGTCCAGACACCTACCTCACTCTCAACCCCTTGGTGATGTGGGTCCTCTGGTTTGTGGCCACCTTTGCTGGGTTCCTCACCTTTCGATGATGTGGCCCCACTAGTGTGAGGACACTCCTGCTTGGTTCTCATCCACGTGGTTATGTGGACCCCCTGGTGAGAGTCTGTTCCTGGCTTTGTTCCTCACCCACCTGTGAGGGAGACCCTCTGCTGATAGGTCACTCCTGCATGGCTGGCACACATTGCCTTGGTGAAGTCAGCCGTGTGGTGGCAGTTGGAGCGTGCTGGGAATCTCCTCCCCCCGGTGATGAGGACCCTCTTGCGTCAGGCCCTAACTGCTGGACTCACCAACTTTTCTTAGGGAGCCCGGTGATGCTTTGGCACTCCTCTTAGGATCCCATCTCCATGGGGTTGTGGGCCTTCTGCTCTGAGGTCCCAACGGCTGGGTTGTTCACATTTTCATGATGTGGGCTCTCTGGTGTTCACAGAAGCCTGGATCCCATAGCCTCTGTGCTCTTGGCCGCCTGCTGGGAGGTTCCAACTGCTGGATTCCTCACTTTTTTAATTTTTTGGGCCCTCTGTTGTGAGGATCCTCCTGCCTGCCTCACTCCCATCCCCTTCGTGATGTGTGTCGTCTGGTTTGAGGCCACATGTGCTGGGTTCCTCACCTTTCGATGATGTGGGACCAATGGTCTTAGGAGACTCCTGCCTGGTTCACATCCCCTTGGTGATGTGGGCCCTCTGTTGAGAGTCTGATCCTGGCTGGGTTCCTCACCCATCTGTGAGGTGGGCCGTCTGATGTGAGGTCACTCCTGCCTGGCTTGCTCACCTCGCCTTGTGGACATGAGCCCTCTGGTGGCACTTGGAGCCTGCTGGGAGCCTCCTCTCCTCGGTGATGAGGGCCCTCTGGCATCAGGCCTTAACTGCTGGGCTCCCCACATTTTGTGATGTGCGCCCAGTGGTGCGAGGACACTCCAGCCAGGTTCACATCCCCATTGGGATGTGGGCCTTCTGCTCTGAGGTCCCAAAGCCTGGGTTGCTCACAGTTTCATGATGTGGGCTCTCTGGTATTAGTTCACTCCTGCCTGCATCCCATAGCTTCTGTGCTCTGGGCCGCCTGCTGGGAGGTTCCAAATGCTGGATTCCTCACCTTTCTTATTCTTTGGGCCCTCTGATTTTAGGCTACTCCTGCCTGCCTCACTCCCATTCCCTTTGTGATATGTGTCCTCTGATTTGAGGCCACATGTGCTGGGTTCCGCACCTTTCGATGATGTGACCCCACTGGAGGGAAGACAGTCCTGACTGGTTCCCATCCCCTTGCTGATGTGGGCCCTCAGGTGAGAGTCTGATCCTGGCTGGGTTCCTCACCCTTCTGTGAGGTGGGCCCTCTGCTGTGAGGTCAATCATGCCTGTCTGGCACAGGTCACCTTGGCGACGTGGGCCCTCTGGTGGCAGTTGGAGTGTGCTGGGATCCTCCTTCCCTCAGTGATGAGGGCCCTCTTGCCTTAGGCCATAACTGCTGGGCTCCCCACATTTTCTGATGTGCGCCAAGTGAGTGAGGAGACTCTTGCCAGGTTCCCATCCCCATGGCGATATGGGCCTTCTGCTCTGAGGTCAAAACGGCTGGCTTGCTCACAGTACCATGATGTGGGCCCTCTGCTGTGAGTTCACTCCGGCAAGGATCCCTTATCATCGGTGCTCTGAGCCGCCTGCTGGGAGGTTCCAACTGCTGGATTCCTCAACTTTTTTATTCTATGTGCCCTCTGTTGTGAGGCTCCTCCTGCCTGCCTCACTGCCAGCCCCTTGGTGATGACTGTCCTATGGCTTGAGGCCACATGTGCTGCGTTCCTCACCTTTCGATGATGTGACCCCACTCGTGTGAGGACACTCCTGCCTGGTTCCCATCCCCTTGGTGAGGTGGGCCCTCTGGCGAGAGTCTAATCCTGGCTGGGTTCCTCAACGTTCTGTGAGGTAGGCCCTCTTCTGTGAGGTCACTCCTGCCTGGCTGGCACACGTCACCTTGGAGACGTGAGCCCTCTGGTGGCAGTTGGAGCGTGCAGGGCACCTCCTCCTCTCGGTGATGACGGCCCTCTGGCGTCAGGCCCTAAATGGTGGGCTCCCCACATTTTCTGATGTGCGCCCAGTGGTGCGAGGACACTCCAGCCAGGTTCCCATTCCCATGGGGATGTGGGCCTTCTGCGCTGAGGTCTCAACTCCTGGGTTGCTCACAGTTTTGTGATGTGGGCCCTCTGCTGTGAGTTCACTGTGGCCTGGATCCCATAGCCTCGGTGTTCTGGGCCGCCTGCTGGAAGGTCTAAATGCTGGAATTCTCACGTTTTTTATATTATGTGCCCTGTGTTGTGAGGCTACTCCTGCCTGCCTCACTCCAAGGCCCTTGGTGATGTGGGTCCTCTGGTTTGAGGACACATGTGCTGGGTTCCTCACCTTAAGATGATGAGGCCCCACTGGTGTGAGGATAATCCTGACTGGGTCCCATCCCCTTTGTGATGTGGGCCCTCTGGTGAGAGTCTGATCCTGGCTGGGTTCCTCACCCATCTGTGAGGTGGGCCCTCTACTATCAGGTAACTCTTGCCTGGGTTGCTCACCTCGCCTTGTTGACATGAGCCCTCTGGTGGCAATTGGACCCTGCTGGGAGCCTCCTCAGCTCTGTGATGAGGGCCCTCTGACGTCAGGCCCTAACTGCTGGGCTCCCCAACTTTTCTTAGTGAGCCCAGTGTTGCTCAAGCACTCCTCTTAGGTTCCCATCCCCATGGGGATGTGGGCCTTCTGCTCTGAGGTTCCAACGGCTGGGTTGATCACAATTTCATGATGTGGGCTCTCTGGTGTTAGTTCACTGTGGCCTGGATCCCATAGCCTCTGTGGTCTTGGCTGCCTGCTGGGAGGTTCCAACTGCTCGATTCCTCAACTTTTGTATTCTATGGGTCCTGTGTTGTGATGCTCCTCCTGCTTGCCTCACTCGCAACCCCTTCGTGATGTGGGTCTTCTGGTTTGAGGCCACATGTGCTGGGTTAGGCAACTTTCAATGATGTGGCCCCACTGGTGTGAGGACACTCCTGCCTGGTTCCCATCCCCTTGGTGATGTGGGCCTTCTGGTGACAGTCTTATCCTGGCTGGGTTCCTCACTCTTCTGTGAGGTAGGCCCTCTGCTGTGAGGTCAATCCTGCCTGACTTGCACACATCACCTTGGCGACGTGGGCCCTCTGTTGGCACATGGAACCTGCTGGGAGCCTCCTGCCCTCGGTGATGATGGCCCTCTAGCATCAGGCTCTAACTGCTGGGCTCCCCACGTTTTCTGATGTGAGCCCAGTGATGCCAGGACACTCCTGTCAGGTTCCCATCCCCATGGGGATGTGGGCTTTCTGCTCTGAGGTCCCAATGCCTGGGTTGCTCACAGTTTCATGATGTGGGCTCTCTGGTGTTAGTTAACTCCTGCCTGCATCCCATAGCTTCTGTGCTCTCGGCCGCCTGCTGGGAGGTTCCAAATGCTGGATTCCTCACTTTTTTTATTCTTTGGGCCCTCTGTTTTTAGGCTACTCCTACCTGCCTCACTCCCATCCCCTTTGTGATGTATGTCCTCTGATATGAGGCCACATGTGCTGGGTTCCTCACCTTTCGATGATGTGGCCCCACTGGTGGGAGGACAGTCCTGACTGGTTCCCATCCCCTTGGTGTTGTGGGCCCTCTGGTGAGAGTCTCATCCTGCCTCGGTTCCTCACCCTTCTGTGAGATAGGCCCTCTGCTGTGAGGTCACTACTGCCTGGCTGGCGCATGCCACCTTGTAGATGTGGGCCCTCTGTTGGCAGTTGGAACCTGCTGGGAGTCTCCTCCCCTCAGTTATGAGGGCCCCCTGGCGTCAGGCCCTAACTGCTGGGCTCCTAACTTTTTCTGATATGTGCTAAGTGGTGCAAAGCCACTCCTGCCAGGTTCCCATCCCAATGGGGATGTGGGCCTTCTGTTCTGAGGTCCCAACAGCTGGGCTGCTCACAGGTTCATGATGTGGGCCCTCTGCTGTGAGTTCACTGCGGCCTGGATCCCATAGCCTCGGTGCTCTGGGCCACTTGCTGGGAGGTTCCAACTGCTGGATTCCTCAACTTTTATATTCTATGGACCCTGTGTTGTGAGGCCAGTCCTGCCAGCCTCATTCCGAACCCCTTGGTGATGTGGTTCCTCTGGTTTGAGGACACATGTGCTGGGATCCTCACCTTTCGATGATGTTGTCCCACTGGTGTGGGGACACTCCTGCCTGGTTCCCATCCCCTTGGTGATGTGGGCCCTCTGGTGAGAGTCTGATCCTGGCTGTGTTCCTCACCCTTCTGTGAGGTGGGCCCTCTGCTGTGAGGTCACTCCTGCCAGACTGGCACACATCGCCTTGGCGACGTTGGCCCTCTGGTGGCAGCTGGAGCCTGCTGGGAGCCTCCTCCTCTCGGTGATGAGTGCCCTCTAGCGTCAGGCCCTAACTTCTGAGCACCCCACGTTTTCTGATGTGAGCCCAGTGATGCCAGGACACTCCTGTCATGTTCCCATCACCATGGGGATGTGGGCCTTCTGCTCTGAGGTCCCAATGTCTGGGTTGCTCACAGTTTCATGATGTGGGCTGTCTGGTGTTAGTTCACTCTGGCCTGGTTCCTCTAGCCTCTGTGCTCTGGGCCGCCTGCTGGGAGGTTCCAACTGCTGGATTCCTCACCTTTCTTATTTTTGGGCCCTCTGTTATGAGGCTCCTCCTGCCTGCCTCACTCCCAGCCCCTTGGTGATGGGTGTCCTATGGTTTGAAGCCACATGTTCTGGGTTCCTCACCTTTAGATGATGTGGCCCTACTCATGTGAGGACACTCCTGCCTGGTTCCAATCCATTTGGTGATGTGGGCCCTCTGGTGCGAGTCTGATCCTGACTGGGTTCGTCACACTTCTCTGAGGTGGGCCCTCTGCTGTGAGGTCATTCGTGCCTGGTTGGCACACATCGCCTTGGCGACGTCAGCCCTCTGGTGGCAGTTGGAGCCTGCTGGGAGCCTCCTTCCCTTGGTGATGAGGGTCCTCTGGCGTCAGGCCCTAACTGCTGGTCGCCCAAAATTTTCTGATACGTTCTCAGTGGTGCGAGGACACTCCTACCAGAATTCCATCCCCATGGGGATGTGGGCCTCCTGCTCTGAGGTCCCAATGGCTGGTTTGCTCAGTTTCATGACATGGGCCCTCTTCTGTGAGTTCACTGTGGCCTGGATCCCATAGCCTCGGTGCTCTGGGCCGCCTGCTGGGAGGTTCCAACTGCTGGATTCCTCACTTTTTTATTCTATGTGCCCAGTGTTGTGAGGTTACTCCTGCCTGCCTCACTCCGAGGTCCTTGGTGATGTGGGTCCTCTGGTTTGAGGACACATGTGCTGAGTACCTCAGCTTTCGATGATGTGGCCCCACTGATGTGAAGACACTCCTGCCTGGTTCCCATCCCCTTGGTGATGTGGGCCCTCTGGTGAGAGTCTGATGTTGGCTGGGTTTCTCACCCTTCTGTGAGGTGGGACCTCTGCTGTGAGGTAACTCCTGCCTGGCATGCTCACGTTGCCTTGGCAATGTGAGCCCTCAGGTGGCAGTTGGAGCCTGCTGGGAATCTCCTCCCCTCAGTTATGAGAGCTCTGGATAAAACACATATGCCCTTTTTTGCCAAGTGCATTATTTTCCAAGTTCTGTCTCTTTTCCTATGCTTTAAGAACTACTCCCGTGTACGTTCTGAAATCAGTTTCCAGCAATTCTGCCCGGCATTCAAGTCCTCATCGCAGCCTTACTTCAGTATAATTTTGGATGATAGCTGTCATTTATAACTCCGCAGGTTTCTGAATTACAGTGCCCCTGAGCTCCTTTCTTCAACTCGCTTTCTTGTGAGCTGGCCGCAACACCGCAGGATCTCCTCAGGCCCTAATCTAGTTCCAGCATGGCACGCAGAGCCTTTGGTTCATTTATCTTCCTGGTGGGAAATGAGAGTTAAATTTGCCCGTCCAGACACCTACAGATAGTCTCCCATTGCTTCTCCTTATTCCTGTTCATCTTCCGAAGAAATTGCAAACTGGGCCAAACAGGAGGTTAAAGGCACTGACTCTCCAAGTGGGGAGAGTGTTAGTAAAGCGTCTGGAATGTTGCACCCGAGTACCAGGGGACGAAAACTGAGACACATTTGAACACGTTTCCCGATCACACGGTGGATCATACTCTTGGTTCCACATGCATGTTTTAGCTGAAGGAAGAATCCCTTAAACATGGAGAGTTGAGACCCATGGAATGGGTACCATGCAATATGACTTCAAAGGGTCTGCATTTGCTCACCAAACCTCACCAATCCTATCACTGCTGCGTTTATGCCACTGTACACACGCTTCATTCTCTTCCGGAGACATATAAATCCATAGGTTTTAAGATTCTTACTAGTCAGGTATATTGTTAGGCGATTAATATGGGGTGTTGAGTCCACTTCGTTGAGCAAGGAGTAGCTCTTGTCTATTACATATTTGGCTTATGGAACGATATCTGTGCTAATTTCAATCTCTGGTTTTATGCAGCACCCCAACTCACCTTTCCCCTTAAGCAAGCATAAGTTGGTTTTCTACATTTGAGACCCTGTTCTGTTTTGTAATTCAGTTCCTGTGTAGCCAAGTTTACATTCCATGTAGTAGTGATATCTTATGATGTTTCTTTTTCTGTGTGACTTATTTCACTTAGAATCATCGTACCTGAATCCACTCATTATGCTGCTACGGGCCTGATGACATAGATTTCATTGCTGAGTGATATTGCATTGTACGTAAGTACCACAACTTCTTTATCCATTTTTCGCTTTCTGTGATATTGAACTTGTACTGTAAACGAGGTTCTTGTAAACAGAGCCGGCCCAAACTTTGGGGTGGCTGTGTCTTTTTGATTTTAATTTCCCTAAGCTATAGGACCATAAGTGGAAGTGCCCTAGGCTCTGTTGCTTTGTTTTTTAGATGTTTCAGGAAACACCATACACTTCTCCAGAGTGGCTGCTGGCAATTTACATCCCGCCCATCAGCATAACAAGGCTCCCAGTTCTCCATGACCTATCCTGCCTTTCTGGATTTTACACTTTTTTCAGATGGCCCTTTTGACTGGGGGGCAGTGAGACTTCATTGTAGTGCAGATTTCCTTTGCAAACTTGCTTGGTTGGCCAAAAAGTGCGTATGCGTTTTTTCCTGAATATATTCAGGAAAAAACGCATACGCACTTTTTGGCCAAGTGCATCATTGTGGACGTTCTGCCTCTTTTCCTATGCTTTACATGCAATTCCAGTCTACCTCCTGAAATCGGTTTCCTGCAATTCTGCCCCGCTTTCAAGTCCTCTTGTCAGCCTTCCTTCAATATATTTTTGGACGATAGCTGTCATTTATAACTCTGCAGGTTTGTGAATTACAGTGCCCCTGAGCTCCTTTCTTCAACTCGTTTTCTTGTGAGCTGGCCGCAACACCGCAGGATTGCTTCGGGCCCTAGTTTGGTTCCGGCATGGCATGCTGATCCTTTGGTTAATTCCTCTTCCTGGTGGGAAATGAGAGTTAAATTTGCCCGTCCAGACACCTCCACCTAGTCTCTCATTGGTTCTCCCTATTCCTGTTCATTTTCCACAGAGATTGCAAACTGGGCCAAACAGGAGGTTAAAGGCACTGACTCTCCAAGTGGGCAGAGTGTTAGTAAAGCGTCTGGAATGTTGCACCCGAGTACCAGGGGACGAAAACTGAGACACATTTGAACACGTTTCCCGATCACATGGTGGATCATACTCTGGGTTCCACATGCATGTTTTAGCTGAAGGAAGAATCCCTTAAACCTGGAGAGTTGAGACCCATGGAATGGGTACCATGCAATATGACTTCAAAGGGTCTGCATTTGCTCACCAAACTTCACCAATCCTATCACTGCTGCGTTTATGCCGCTGTACACATGCTTGATTCTCTTTCGGAGACATATAAATCCTTAGGTATTAAGATTATTACTAGTCAGGTATATTCTTAGGCGTTTAATGTGGGGTGTTGAGTCCACTTCGTTGAGCAAGGAGTAGCTCTTGTCTATTACATATTTGGCTTATGGAACGGTATCTGTGCTAATTTCAATCTCTGGTTTTATGCAGCACCCCAACTAACCTTTCCACTTATGCAAGCATAAGTTGGTTTTCTACATTTGACACCCTGTTCTGTTTTGTAATTCAGTTCTTGTGTAGCCAAGTTTACATTCCGTGTAGTAGTGATATCTTATGATGTTTCTTTTTCTGTGTGACTTATTTCACTTAGAATCATCGTACCTGAATCCACTCATTATGCTGCTACGGGCCTGATGACATAGATTTCATTGCTGAGTGATATTGCATTGTACGTAAGTACCACAACTTCTTTATCCATTTTTCGCTTTCTGTGATATTGAACTTGTACCGTAAACGAGGTTCTTGTAAACAGAGCCGGCCGAAACTTTGGGGTGGCTGAGTCTTTTTGATTTTAATTTCCCTAAGCTATAGGACCATAAGTGGAAGTGCCCTAGGCTCTGTTGCTTTGTTTTTTTGATGTTTCAGGAAACACCATACACTTCTTCAGAGTGGCTGTTGGCAATTTACATCCCGCCCATCAGCTTTACAAGGCTCCCAGTTCTCTATGGTCTGTCCTGCCTTTCTGGATTTTACACTTTTTTCAGATAGCCCTTTTGACCGGGGGCAGTGAGACTTCACTGTAGTGCAGATTTCCTTTGCAAGCTTGCTTGGTTGGCCAAAAAGGGCGTATGCGTTTTTTCCTGAATATATTCAGGGAAAAACGCATACGCCCTTTTTGGCCAAGTGCATCATTGTGGACGTTCTGCCTCTTTTCCTATGCTTTACATGCAATTCCAGTCTACCTCCTGAAATCGGTTTTCTGCAATTCTGCCCCGCTTTCAACTCCTCTTGGCAGCCTTCCTTCAATATATTTTTGGACGATAGCTGTCATTTATAACTCTGCAGGATTGTGAATTACAGTGCCCCTGAGCTCCTTTCTTCAACTCGCTTTCTTGTGAGCTGGCCGCAACACCGCAGGATTGCTTCAGGCCCTAGTTTGGTTCCGGCATCGCATGCTGAGCCTTTCGTTAATTCCTCCTCCTGGTGGGAAATGAGAGTTAAATTTGCCCGTCCTCACAGCTCCAGCTAGTCTCTCATTGGTTCTCCCTATTCCTGTTCATCTTACGCAGAAATTGCAAACTGGGCCAAACAGGAGGTTAAAGGCACTGACTCTCCAAGTGGGGAGAGTGTTAGTAAAGCGTCTGGAATGTTGCACCCGAGTACCAGGGAACGAAAACTGAGACACGTTTGAAAACGTTTCCCGATCACACGGTGGATCATACTCTGGGTTCCACATGCATGTTTTAGCTGAAGGAAGAATCCCTTAAACCTGGAGAGTTGAGACCCATGGAATGGGTACCATGCAATATGACTTCAAAGAGTCTGCATTTGCTCACCGAACCTCACCAATCCTATCACTGCTGCGTTTATGCCACTGTACACACGCTAGATTCTCTTTCGGAGACATATAAATCCATAGGTTTTAAGATTATTTCTAGTCAGGTATATTCTTAGGCGTTTAATATGGGGTGTTGAGTCCACTGCGTTGAGCAAGGAGTAGCTCTTGTCTATTACATATTTGGCTTATGGAACGGTATCTGTGCTAATTTCAATCTCTGGTTTTAGGCAGCACCCCAACTCACCTTTCACCTTAAGCAAGCATAAGTTGGTTTTCTACATTTGAGACCCTGTTCTGTTTTGTAATTCAGTTCCTGTGTAGCCAAGTTTACATTCCGTTTAGTAGTGATACCTTATGATGTTTCTTTTTCTGTGTGACTTATTTCACTTAGAATCATCGTACCTGCATCCACTCATTATGCTGCTACGGGCCTGATGACATTGATTTCATTGCTGAGTGATATTGCATTGTATGTAAGTACCACAACTTCTTTATCCATTTTTTGCTTTCTGTGATATTGAACTTGTACCGTAAACGAGGTTCTTGTCAACAGAGCCGGCCCAAACTTTGGGGTGGCTGTGTCTTTCTGATTTTAATTTCCCTAAGCTATAGGACCATAAGTGGAAGTGCCCTAGGCTCTGTTGCTTTGTTTTTTAGATGTTTCAGGAAACACCGTACACTTCTCCAGAGTGGCTGTTGGCAATTTACATCCCGCCCACCAGCATAACAAGGCTCCCAGTTCTCCATGGCCTGTCCTGCCTTTCTGGATTTTACACTTTTTTCAGATGGCCCTTTTGACCGTGGGGCAGTGAGACTTCATTGTAGTGCAGATTTCCTTTGCAAGCTTGCTTGGTTGGCCAAAAAGGGCGTATGCGTTTTTTCCTGAATATATTCAGGAAAAAACGCATACGCCCTTTTTGGCCAAGTGCATCATTGTGGACGTTCTGCCTCTTTTCCTATGCTGTACATGCAATTCCCGTCTACCTCCTGAAATCGGTTTCCTGCAATTCTGCCCCGCTTTCAAGTCCTCTTGGCAGCCTTACTTCAATATATTTTTGGACGATAGCTCTCCTTTATAGCTCTGCAGGTTTGTGAATTACAGTGCCCCTGAGCTCCTTTCTTCAACTCGCTTTCTTGTGAGCTGGCCGCAACACCGCAGGATTGCTTCAGGCCCTAGTGTGGTTCCGGCACGGCACGCTGAACCTTTGGTTAATTCCTCTTCCTGGTGGGAAATGAGAGTTAAATTTGCCCGTCCAGACACCTCCAGCTAGTCTCTCATTGGTTCTCCCTATTCCTGTACATTTTCTGCAGAAATTGCAAACTGGGCCAAACAGGAGTTTAAAGGCACTGACTCTCCAAGTGGGGAGAGTGTTAGTAAAGCGTCTTGAATGTTGCACCCGAGTACCAGGGGACGAAAACTGAGACACATTTGAACACGTTTCCTGATCACACGGTGGATCATACTCTGTGTTCCACATGCATGTTTCAGCTGAAGGAAGAATCCCTTAAACCTGGAGAGTTGAGACCCATGGAATGGGTACCATGCAATATGACTTCAAAGGGTCTGCATTTGCTCACCGAACCTCACCAATCCTATCACTGCTGCGTTTATGCCACCATACACACGCTTGATTCTCTTTCGGAGACATATAAATCCGTAGGTTTTAAGAGTATTTCTAGTCAGGTATACTCTTAGGCGTTTAATATGGGGTGTTGAGTCCACTTCGTTCAGCAAGGAGTAGCTCTTGTCTATTGCATATTTGGCTTATGGAACGGTATCTGTGCTAATTTCAATCTCTGGTTTCATGCAGCACCCCAACTCACCTTTCCCCTTAAGCAAGCATAAGTTGGTGTTCTACATTTGAGAACCTGTTCTGTTTTGTAATTCAGTTCCTGTGTAGCCAAGTTTATATTCCGTGTAGTAGTGATATCTTATGATGTTTCTTTTTCTGTGTGACTTATTTCACTTAGAATCATCGTACCTGAATCCACTCATTATGCTGCGATGGGCCTGATGACAAGATTTCATTGCTGAGTGATATTGCATTGTACGTAAGTACCACAACTTCTTTATCCATTTTTCGGTTTTGTGATATTGAACTTGTACCGTAAACAAGATTCTTGTAAACAGAGCCGTCCCAAACTTTGGGGTGGCTGTGTCTTTTTGATTTTAATTTCCCTAAGCTATAGGACCATAAGTGGAAGTGCCCTAGGCTCTGTTGCTTGTTTTTTAGATGTTTCAGGAAACAGCATACACTTCTCCAGAGTGGCTGTTGGCAATTTACATCCCGCCCATCAGCATATCAAGGCTCCCAGTTCTCTATGGCCTGTCCTGCCTTTCTGGATTTTACACTTTTTTCAGATGGCCCTTTTGAGCGGGGGGCAGTGAGACTTCATTGTAGTGCAGATTTCCTTTGCAAGCTTGCTTGGTTGGCCAAAAAGGGCGTATGCGTTTTTTCCTGAATATATTCAGGAAAAAACGCATACGCCCTTTTTGGCCAAGTGCATCATTGTGGACGTTCTGCCTCTTTTCCTATGCTTTACATGCAATTCCCGTCTACCTCCTGAAATCGGTTTCCTGCAATTCTGCCCCGCATTCAAGTCCTCTTGGCAGCCTTACTTCAATATATTTTTGGACGATAGCTGTCATTTATAACTCTGCAGGTTTGTGCATTACAGTGCCCCTGAGCTCCTTTCTTCAACTCGCTTTCTTGTGAGCTGGCTGCAACACCGCAGGATTGCTTCAGGCCCTAGTGTGGTTCTGGCACGGCACGCTGAGCCTTTGGTTAATTCCTCTTCCTGGTGGGAAATGAGAGTTAAATTTGCCCGTCCACACACCTCCAGCTAGTCTCTCATTGGTTCTCCCTATTCCTGTACATTTTCCGCAGAAATTGCAAACTGGGCCAAACAGGAGTTTAAAGGCACTGACTCTCCAAGTGGGGAGAGTGTTAGTAAAGCGTCTTGAATGTTGCACCCGAGTACCAGGGGACGAAAACTGAGACACATTTGAACACGTTTCCTGATCACACGGTGGATCATACACTGTGTTCCACATGCATGTTTCAGCTGAAGGAAGAATCCCTTAAACCTGGAGAGTTGAGACCCATGGAATGGGTACCATGCAGTATGACTTCAAAGGGTCTGCATTTGCTCACCGAACCTCACCAATCCTATCACTGCTGCGTTTATGCCGCCGTACACACGCTTGATTCTCTTTCGGAGACATATAAATCCATAGGTTTTAAGATTATTTCTAGTCAGGTATATTCTTAGGCGTTTAATATGGGGTGTTGAGTCCACTGCGTTGAACAAGGAGTAGCTCTTGTCTATTACATATTTGGCTTATGGCACGGTATCTGTGCTAATTTCAATCTCTGGTTTCATGCAGCACCCCAACTCACCTTTCCCCTTAAGCAAGCATAAGTAGGTTTTCTACATTTGAGACCCTGTTCTGTTTTGTAATTCAGTTCCTGTGTAGCCAAGTTTACATTCCATGTAGTAGTGATATCTTATGATGTTTCTTTTTCTGTGTGACTTATTTCACTTAGAATCATCGTACCTGAATCCACTCATTATGCTGCTACGGGCCTGATGACATAGATTTCATTGCTGAGTGATATTGCATTGTACGTAAGTACCACAACTTCTTTATCCATTTTTCGCTTTCTGTGATATTGAACTTGTACCGTAAAGGAGGTTCTTGTAAACAGAGCCATCCCAAACTTTGGGGTGGCTGTTTCTTTTTGATTTTAATTTCCCTAAGCTATAGGACCATAAGTGGAAGTGCCCTAGGCTCTGTTGCTTTGTTTTTTGAATGTTTCAGGAAGCACCATACACTTCTCCAGAGTGGCTGCTGGCAATTTACATCCCGCCCATCAGCATAACAAGGCTCCTAGTTCTCCTTGGTCTGTCCTGCCTTTCTGGATTTTACACTTTTTTCAGATGGCCCTTTTGACCGGGGGGCAGTGAGACTTCATTGTAGTGCAGATTTCCTTTGCAAGCTTGCTTGGTTGGCCAAAAAGAGCGTATGCGTTTTTTCCTGAATATATTCAGGAAAAAACACATACGCCCTTTTTGGCCAAGTGCATCATTGTGGACGTTCTGCCTCTTTTCCTATGCTTTACATGCAATTCCAGTCTACCCCCTGAAATCGGTTTCCTGCAATTCTGCCCCGCTTTCAACTCCTCTTGGCAGCCTTACTTCAATATATTTTTGGAAGATAGCTGTCATTTATCTCTGCAGGTTTGTGAATTACAGTGCCCCTGAGCTCCTTTCTTCAACTCGCTTTCTTGTGAGCTGGCCGCAACACCGCAGGATTGCTTCAGGCCTTAGTGTGCTTCCGGCATGGCATGCTGAGCCTTTGGTTAATTCTTCTTCTTGGTGGGAAATGAGAGTTAAATTTGCCCGTCCAGACACCTCCACCTAGTCTCTCATTGGTTCTCCCTATTCCTGTTCATTTTCCACAGAAATTGCAAACTGGGCCAAACAGGAGGTTATAGGCACTGACTCTCCAAGTGGGGAGAGTGTTAGTAAAGCGTCTGGAATGTTGCATCCGAGTACCAGGGGACGAAAACTGAGACACATTTGAACACGTTTCCCCATCACACGGTGGATCATACTCTGGGTTCCACATGCATGTTTTAGCTGAAGGAAGAATCCCTTAAACCTGGAGAGTTGAGACCCATGGAATGGGTACCATGCAATATGACTTCAAAGGGTCTGCATTTGCTCACCGAACCTCACCAATCCTATCACTGCTGCATTTATGCCGCTGTACACACGTTTGATTCTCTTTCGGAGACATATAAATCCACAGGTTTTAAGATTCTTACTAGTCAGGTGTATTCTTAGGCGTTTAATATGGGGTGTTGAGTACACTTCGTTGAGCAAGGAGTAGCTCTTGTCTATTACATATTTGGCTTATGGCACGGTATCTGTGCTAATTTCAATCTCTGGTTTCATGCAGCACCCCAACTCACCTTTCCCCTTAAACAAGCATAAGTTGGTTTTCTACATTTGAGACCCTGTTCTGTTTTGTAATTCAGTTCCTGTGTAGCCAAGTTTACATTCCGTGTAGTAGTGATATTTTATGATCTTTCTTTTTCTGTGTGACTTATTTCACTTAGAATCATCGTACCTAAATCCACTCATTATGCTGCGACGGGCCTGATGACATAGATTTTATTGCTGAGTGATATTGCATTGTACGTAAGTACCAAAACTTCTTTATCCATTTTTCGCTTTCTGTGATATTGAACTTTTACAGTAAACGAGGTTCTTGTAAACAGAGCCGTCCCAAACTTTGGGGTGGCTGTGTCTTTTTGATTTTAATTTCCCTAAGCTATAGGACCATAAGTGTAAGTGCCCTAGGCTCTGTTGCTTTGTTTTTTAGATGTTTCAGGAAACACCATACACTTCTCCAGAGTGGCTGTTGGCAATTTACATCCCGCCCATCAGCATAACAAAGCTCCCAGTTCTCCATGGCCTGTCCTGCCTTTCTGGATTTTACACTTTTTTCAGATGGCCCTTTTGACCGGGGACAGTGAGACTTCATTGTAGTGCAGATTTCCTTTGCAAGCTTTCTTGGTTGGCCAAAAAGGGCGTATGCGTTTTTTCCTGAATATATTCAGGAAAAAACGCATACGCCCTTTTTGGCCAAGTGCATCATTGTGGACGTTCTGCCTCTTTTCCTATGCTTTACATGCAATTCCCGTCTACCTCCTGAAATCGGTTTCCTGCAATTCTGCCCCGCTTTCAAGTCCTCTTGGCAGCCTTACTTCAATATATTTTTGGACGATAGCTGTCATTTATAACTCTGCAGGTTTGTGAATTACAGTGCCCCTGAGCTCCTTTCTTCAACTCGCTTTCTTGTGAGCTGGCCGCAACACCGCAGGATTGCTTCAGGCCCTAGTGTGGTTCCGGCACGGCATGCTGAGCCTTTGGTTAATTCCTCTTTCTGTTGGGAAATGAGAGTTAAATTTGCCCGTCCAGACACCTCCAGCTAGTTTCTCATTGGTTCTCCCTATTGCTGTACATTTTCCACAGAAATTACAAACTGGGCCATACAGGAGGTTAAAGGCACTGACTCTCCAAGTGGGGAGAGTGTTAGTAAAGCGTCTGGAGTGTTGCACCCGAGAACCAGGGGACGAAAACTGAGACACATTTGAACACGTTTCCTGATCACACGGTGGATCATACTCTGTGTTCCACATGCATGTTTTAGCTGAAGGAAGAATCCCTTAAACTTGGAGAGTTGAGACCCATGGAATGGGTACCATGCAATATGACTTCAAAGGGTCTGCATTTGCTCACTGAACCTCACCAATCCTATCACTGCTGCGTTTATGCCGCTGTACACACGCTTGATTCTCTTTCGGAGACATATAAATCGGTAGTTTATAAGATTATTTCTAGTCCGGGGTATTTTTAAGCGTTTAATATGGGGTGTTGAGTCCACTTCGTTGAGCAAGGAGTAGCTCTTGTCTATTACATATTTGGCTTATGGAAAGGTATCTGTGCTAATTTCAATCTCTGGTTTTATGCAGCACCCCAACTCACCTTTCCCCTTAAGCAAGCATAAGTTGGTTTTCTACATTTGAGACCCTGTTCTGTTTTGTAATTCAGTTCCTGTGTAGCCAAGTTTACATTCCGTGTAGTAGTGATATCTTATGATGTTTCTTTTTCTGTGTGACTTATTTCACTTAGACTCATCATACCTGCATCCACTCATTATGCTGCTACGGGCCTGATGACATAGATTTCATTGCTGAGTGATATTGCATTGTACGTAAGTACCACAACTTCTTTATCCATTTTTTGCTTTCTGTGATATTGAACTTGTACTGTAAACGAGGTTCTGTAAACAGAGCCGTCCCAAACTTTGGGGTGACCGTGTCTTTTTGATTTTAATTTCCCTAAGCTATAGGACCATAAGTGGAAGTGCCCTAGGCTCTGTTGCTTTGTTTTTTAGATGTTTCAGGAAACACCATACACTTCTCCAGAGTGGCTGTTGGCAATTTACATCCCGCCTACCAGCATAACAAGGCTCCCAGTTCTCCATGGCCTGTCCTGCCTTTCTGTATTTTACACTTTTTTCAGATGGCCCTTTTGACTGGGGGGCAGTGAGACTTCATTGTAGTGCAGATATCCTTTGCAAGCTTGCTTGGTTGGCCAAAAAGGGCGTATGCGTTTTTTCCTGAATATATTCAGGAAAAAACGCATACGCCCTTTTTGGCCAAGTGCATCATTGTGGACGTTCTGCCTCTTTTCCTATGCTTTACATGCAATTCCCGTCTACCTCCTGAAATCGGTTTCCTGCAATTCTGCCCCGCTTTCAAGTCCTCTTGGCAGCCTTACTTCAATATATTTTTGGACGATAGCTGTCATTTATAACTCTGCAGGTTTGTGAATTACAGTGCCCCTGAGCTCCTTTCTTCAACTCGCTTTCTTGTGAGCTGGCCGCAACACCGCAGGATTGCTTCAGGCCCTAGTGTGGTTCCGGCACGGCACGCTGAGCCTTTGGTTAATTCCTCTTCCTGGTGGGAAATGAGAGTTAAATTTGCCCGTCCAGACACCTCCAGCTAGTCTCTCTTTCGTTCTCCCTATTCCTGTTCATTTTCCACAGAAACTGCAAACTGGGCCAAACAGGAGGTTAAAGGCACTGACTCTCCAAGTGGGGAGAGTGTTAGTAAAGCATCTGGAATGTTGCACTCGAGTACCAGGGGACGAAAACGAGACACATTTGAACACGTTTCCCGATCACACGCTGGATCATACTGTGGGTTCCACATGCATGTTTTAGCTGAAGGAAGAATCCCTTAAACCTGGAGAGTTGAGACCCATGGAATGGGTACCATGCAATATGACTTCATAGGGTCTGCATTTGCTCACCGAACCTCACCAATCCTATCACCGCTGCGTTTATGTCGCTGTACACACGCTTGATTCTCTTTCGGAGACATATAAATCGGTAGGTTTTTAGATTATTTCTAGTCAGGTATATTGTTAGGCGTTTAATATGGGGTGTTGAGTACACTTCGTTGAGCAAGGAGTAGCTCTTGTCTATTACATATTTGGCTTATGGAACGGTATCTGTGCTAATTTCAATCTGTGGTTTCATGCAGCACCCCAACTCACCTTTCCCCTTAAGCAAGCATAAGTTGGTTTTCTACATTTGAGACCCTGTTCTGTTTTGTAATTCAGATCCTGTGTAGCCAAGTTTACATTCCGTGTAGTAGTGATATCTTATGATGTTTCTTTTTCTGTGTGACTTATTTCACTTAGAATCATCGTACCTGAATCCACTCATTATGCTGCTACGGGCCTGATGACATAGATTTCATTGCTGAGTGATATTGCATTGTACGTAAGTACCACAACTTCTTTATCCATTTTTCGCTTTTGTGATATTGAACTTGTACCGTAAACAAGATTCTTGTAAACAGAGCCGTCCCAAACTTTGGGGTGGCTGTGTCTCTTTGATTTTAATTGCCCTAAGCTATAGGACCATAAGTGGAAGTGCCCTAGGCTCTGTTGCTTAGTTTTTTAGATGTTACAGGAAACACCATACACTTCTCCAGAGTGGCTGTTGGCAATTTACATCCCGCCCATCAGCATAAGAAGGCTCCCAGTTCTTCATGGCCTGTCCTGCCTTTCTGGATTTTACACTTTTTTCATATGGCCCTTTTGACCTGGGGGCAGCGAGACTTCATTGTAGTGCAGATTTCCTTTGCAAGCTTGCTTGGTTGGCCAAAAAGGGCGTATGCGTTTTTTCCTGAATATATTCAGGAAAACACGCATACGCCCTTTTTGGCCAAGTGCATCATTGTGGACGTTCTGCCTCTTTTCCTATGCTTTACATGCAATTCCCGTCTACCTCCTGAAATCGGTTTCCTGCAATTCTGCCCCACTTTCAAGTCCTCTTGGCAGCCTTACTTCAATATATTTTTGGACGATAGCTGTCATTTATAACTCTGCAGGTTTGTGAATTACAGTGCCCCTGAGCTCCTTTCTTCAACTCGCTTTCTTGTGAGCTGGCCGCAACACCGCAGGATTGCTTCAGGCCCTAGTGTGGTTCCGGCACGGCATGCTGAGCCTTTGGTTAATTCCTCTTTCTGGTGGGAAATGAGAGTTAAATTTGCCCGTCCAGACACCTCCAGCTAGTTTATCATTGGTTCTCAATATTCCTGTACATTTTCCGCAGAAATTGCAAACTGGGCCATACAGGAGTTTAAAGGCACTGACTCTCCAAGTGGGGAGAGTGTTAGTAAAGCTTCTGGAGTGTTGCACCCGAGTACCAGGGGACGAAAACTGAGACACATTTGAACACGTTTCCCAATCACACGGTGGATCATAATCTGTGTTCCACATGCATGTTTTAGCTGAAGGAAGAATCCCTTAAACCTGGAGAGTTGAGACCCATGGAATGGGTACCATGCAGTATGACTTCAAAGGGTCTGCATTTGCTCACCGAACCTCACCAATCCTATCACTGCTGCGTTTATGCCGCCTTACACACGCTTGATTCTCTTTCGGAGACATATAAATCCATAGGTTTTAAGATTCTTACTAGTCAGTTATATTCTTAGGTGTTTAATATGGGGTGTTGAGTCCACTTCGTTGAGCAAGGAGTAGCTCTTGTCTATTACATATTTGGCTTATGGAACGGTATCTGTGCTAATTTCAATCTCTGGTTTCATGCAGCACCCCAACTCACCTTTCCTCTTAAGCAAGCATAAGTTGGTTTTCTACATTTGAGACCCTGTTCTGTTTTGTAATTCAGTTCCTGTGTAGCCAAGTTTACCTTCCGTGTAGTAGTGATATCTTATGGTGTTTCTTTTTCTGTGTGACTTATTTCACTTAGAATCATCGTACCTGAATCCACTCATTATGCTGCTACGGGCCTGATGACATAGATCTCATTGCTGAGTGATATTGCATTGTACGTAAGTACCACAACTTCTTTATCCATTTTTCGCTTTCTCTGATATTGAACTTGTACCGTAAACGAGGTTCTTGTAAACAGAGCCGTCCCAAACTTTGGGGTGGCTGTGTCTTTTTGATTTTAATTTCCATAAGCTATAGGACCATAAGTGGAAGTGCCCTAGGCTCTGTTGCTTTGTTTTTTAGATGTTTCAGGAAACACCATACACTTCTCCAGAGTGGCTGCTGGCAATTTACATCCCGCCCATCAGCATAACAAGGCTCCCAGTTCTCCATGGCCTGTCCTGCCTTTCTGGATTTTACACTTTTTTAGATGGCCCTTTTGACCGGGGGGCAGTGAGACTTCATTGTAGTGCAGATTTCCTTTGCAAGCTTGCTTGGTTGGCCAAAAAGGGCGTATGCGTTTTTTCCTGGAAAAAACGCATACGCCCTTTTTGGCCAAGTGCATCATTGTGGACGTTCTGCCTCTTTTCCTATGCTTTACATGCAATTCCCGTCTACCTCATGAAATCGGTTTCCTGTAATTCTGCCCCGCTTTCAAGTCCTCTTGGCAGCCTTACTTCAATATATTTTTGGACGATAGCTGTCATTTATAACTCTGCAGGTTTGTGAATTACAGTGTCCCTGAGCTCCTTTCTTCAACTCGCTTTCTTGTGAGCTGGCCGCAACACCGCAGGATTGCTTCAGGCCCTAGTGTGGTTCCGGCACAGCACGCTGAGCCTTTGGTTAATTCCTCTTCCTGGTGGGAAATGAGAGTTAAATTTGCCCGTCCAGAAACCCCCAGCTAGTCTCTCATTGGTTCTCCCTATTCCTGTACATTTTCCGCAGAAATTGCAAACTGGGCCTAACAGGAGGTTAAAGGCACTGACTCTCCAAGTGGGGAGAGTGTTAGTAAAGCGTCTGGAGTTTGCACCCGAGTACCAGGGGACGAAAACTGAGACACATTTGAACACGTTTCCCGATCACACGGTGGATCATACTCTGGGTTCCACATGCATGTTTTAGCTGAAGGAAGAATCCCTTAAACCTGGAGAGTTGAGACCCATGGAATGGGCACCATGCAATATGACTTCAAAGGGTCTGCATTTGCTCACCGAACCTCACCAATCCTATCACTGCTGCGTTTATGCCGCTGTACACACGCTTGATTGTCTTTCGGAGACATATAAATCCGTAGGTTTTAAGATTATTTCTAGTCAGGTATATTCTTAGGCGTTTAATATGGGGTGTTGAGTCCACTTCGTTGAGCAAGGAGTAGCTCTTGTCTATTACATATTTGGCTTATGGCACGGTATCTGTGCTAATTTCAATCTCTGGTTTCATGCTGCACCCCAACTCACCTTTCCCCTTAAGCAAGCATAAGTTGGTTTTCTACATTTGAGACCCTGTTCTGTTTTGTAATTCAGTTCCTGTGTAGCCAAGTTTACATTCCGTGTAGTAGTGATATCTTATGATGTTTCTTTTTCTGTGTGACTTATTTCACTTAGACTCATCATACCTGCATCCACTCATTATGATGCTACGGGTCTGATGACATAGATTTCATTGCTGAGTGATATTGCATTGTACGTAAGTACCACAACTTCTTTATCCATTTTTCGCTTTCTGTGATATTGAACTTGTACCGTAAACGAGGTTCTTGTAAACAGAGCTGTCCCAAACTTTGGGGTGACCGTGTCTTTTTGATTTTAATTTCCCTAAGCTATAGGACCATAAGTGGAAGTGCCCTAGGCTCTGTTGCTTAGTTTTTTAGATGTTTCAGGAAACACCATACACTTCTCCAGAGTGGCTGTTGGCAATTTACATCCCGCCCATCAGCATAACAAGGCTCCCAGTTCTCCATGGCCTGTCCCGCCTTTCTGGATTTTACACTTTTTCAGATGGCTCTTTTGACTGGGGGGCAGTGAGACTTCATTGTAGTGCAGATTTCCTTTGCAAGCTTGCTTGGTTGGCCAAAAAGGGCGTATGCGTTTTTTCCTGGGAAAAAACGCATACGCCCTTTTTGGCCAAGTGCATCATTGTGGACGTTCTGCCTCTTTTCTATGCTTTACATGCAATTCCAGTGTACCTCCTGAAATCGATTTCCTGCAATTCTGCCCCGCTTTCAAGTCCTCTTGGCAGCCTTACTTCAATATATTTTTGGACGATAGCTGTCATTTATAACTCTGCAGGTTTGTGAATTACAGTGCCCCTGAGCTCCTTTCTTCAACTCGCTTTCTTGTGAGCTGGCCGCAACACCGCAGGATTGCTTCAGGCCCTAGTGTGGTTCCGGCACGGCACGCTGAGCCTTTGGTCAATTCCTCTTCCTGGTGGGAAATGAGAGTTAAATTTGCCCGTCCAGACACCCCCAGCTAGTCTCTCATTGGTTCTCCCTATTCCTGTACATTTTCCGCAGAAATTGCAAACTGGGCCAAACAGGAGGTTAAAGGCACTGACTCTCCAAGTGGGGAGAGTGTTAGTAAAGCGTCTGGAGTTTGCACCCGAGTACCAGGGGACGAAAACTGAGACACATTTGAACACGTTTCCCGATCACACGGTGGATCATACTCTGGGTTCCACATTCATGTTTTAGCTGAAGGAAGAATCCCTTAAACCTGGAGAGTTGAGACCCATGGAATGGGTACCATGCAATATGACTTAAAAGGGTCTGCATTTGCTCACCGAACCTCACCAATCCTATCACTGCTGCGTTTATGCCACTGTACACACGCTTGATTGTCTTTCGGAGACATATAAATCCGTAGGTTTTAAGATTATTTCTAGTCAGGTATATTCTTAGGCGTTTAATATGGGGTGTTGAGTCCACTTCCTTGAGCAAGGAGTAGCTCTTGTCTATTACATATTTGGCTTATGGAACGGTATGTGTGCTAATTTCAATCTCTGGTTTCATGCAGCACCCCAACTCACCTTTCCCCTTAAGCTAGCGTAAGTTGGTTTTCTACATTTGAGACCCTGTTCTGTTTTGTAATTCAGTTCCTGTGTAGCCAAGTTTACATTCCGTCTAGTAGTGATATCTTATGATGTTTCTTTTTCTGTGTGACTTATTTCACTTACAATCATCGTACCTTAATCCACTCATTATGCTGCTACGGGCCTGATGACATAGATTTCATTGCTGAGTGATATTGCATTGTACGTAAGTACCACAACTTCTTTATCCATTTTTCGCTTTCTGTAATATTGAACTTGTACCATAAACAAGGTTCTTGTAAACAGAGCCGTCCCAAACTTTGGGGTGGCTGTGTCTTTTTGATTTTAATTTCCCTAAGCTATAGGACCATAAGTGGAAGTGCCCTAGGCTCTGTTGCTTTGTTTTTTAGATGTTTCAGGAAACAGCATACACTTCTCCAGAGTGGCTGTTGGCAATTTACATCCCGCCCATCAGCATAACAAGGCTCCCAATTCTCCATGTCCTGTCTTGCCTTTCTGGATTTTACACTTTTTTCAGATGGCCCATTTGACCGGGGGGCAGTGAGACTTCATTGTAGTGCAGATTTCCTTTGCAAGCTTGCTTGGTTGGCCAAAAAGGGCGTATGCGTTTTTTCCTGAATATATTCAGGAAAAAACGCATACGCCCTTTTTGGCCAAGTGCATCATTGTGGACGTTCTGCCTCTTTTCCTGTGCTTTACATGCAATTCCCGTCTACCTCCTGAAATCGGTTTCCTGCAATTCTGCCCCGCTTTCAAGTCCTCTTAGCAGCCTTACTTCAATATATTTTTGGACGATAGCTGTCATTTGTAACTCTGCAGGTTTGTGAATTACAGTGCCCCTGAGCTCCTTTCTTCAACTCGCTTTCTTGTGAGCTGGCCACAACACCGCAGGATTGCTTCAGGCCCTAGTGTGGTTCCGGCATGGCATGCTGAACCTTTGGTTAATTCCTCTTCCTGGTGGGAAATGAGAGTTAAATTTGCCCGTCCAGACACCTCCAGCTAGTCTCTCATTGGTTCTCCCTATTCCTGTACATTTTCCGCAGAAATTGCAAACTGGGCCAAACAGGAGTTTAAAGGCACTGACTCTCCAAGTGGGGAGAGTGTTAGTAAAGCGTCTTGAATGTTGCACTCGAGTACCAGGGGACGAAAACTGAGACGCATTTGAACACGTTTCCCAATCACACGGTGGATCATACTCTGGGTTCCACATGCATGTTTTAGCTGAAGGAAGAATCCCTTAAACCTGGAGAGTTGAGACCCATGGAATGGGCACCATGCAATATGACTTCAAAGGGTCTGCATTTGCTCACCGAACCTCACCAATCCTATCACTGCTGCGTTTATGCCGCCATACACACGCTTGATTCTCTTTCGGAGACATATAAATCCACAGGTTTTAAGATTCTTACTAGTCAGGTGTATTCTTAGGCGTTTAATATGGGGTGTTGAGTACACTTCGTTTAGCAAGGAGTAGCTCTTGTCTATTACATATTTGGCTTATGGCACGGTATCTGTGCTAATTTCAATCTCTGGTTTCATGCTGCACCCCAACTCACCTTTCCCCTTAAGCAAGCATAAGTTGGTTTTCTACATTTGAGACCATGTTCTGTTTTGTAATTCAGTTCCTGTGTAGCCAAGTTTACATTCCGTGTAGTAGTGATATTTTATGATGTTTCTTTTTCTGTGTGACTTATTTCACTTAGACTCATCATACCTGCATCCACTCATTATGATGCTACGGGTCTGATGACATAGATTTCATTGCTGAGTGATATTGCATTGTACGTAAGTACCACAACTTCTTTATCCATTTTTCGCTTTCTGTGATATTGAACTTGTACCGTAAACGAGGTTCTTGTAAACAGTGCTGTCCCAAACTTTGGGGTGACCGTGTCTTTTTGATTTTAATTTCCCTAAGCTATAGGACCATAAGTGGAAGTGCCCTAGGCTCTGTTGCTTAGTTTTTTAGATGTTTCAGGAAACACCATACATTTCTCCAGAGTGGCTGTTGGCAATTTACATCCCGCCCATCAGCATAACAAGGCTCCCAGTTCTCCATGGCCTGTCCTGCCTTTCTGGATTTTACACATTTTCAGATGGCCCTTTTGACCGGGGGGCAGTGAGACTTCATTGTAGTGCAGATATCCTTTGCAAGCTTGCTTGGTTGGCCAAAAAGGGCGTATGCGTTTTTTCCTGAATATATTCAGGAAAAAACGCATATGCCCTTTTTGGCCAAGTGCATTATTGTGGACGTTCTGCCTCTTTTCTATGCTTTACATGCAATTCCAGTGTACCTCCTGAAATCGATTTCCTGCAATTCTGCCCCGCTTTCAAGTCCTCTTGGCAGCCTTACTTCAATATATTTTTGGACGATAGCTGTCATTTATAACTCTGCAGGTTTGTGAATTACAGTGCCCCTGAGCTCCTTTCTTCAACTCGCTTTCTTGTGAGCTGGCCGCAACACCGCAGGATTGCTTCAGGCCCTAGTGTGGTTCTGGAACGGCATGCTGAGCCTTTGGTTAATTCCACTTTCTGTTGGGAAATGAGAGTTAAATTTGCCCGTCCAGACACCTCCAGCTAGTTTCTCATTGGTTCTCCCTATTCCTGTACATTTTCCGCAGAAATTGCAAACTGGGCCATACAGGAGGATAAAGGCACTGACTCTCCAAGTGGGGAGAGTGTTAGTAAAGCGTCTGGAGTGTTGCACCCGAGTACCAGGGGAAGAAAACTGAGACACATTTGAACACGTTTCCCGATCACACGGTGGATCATACTCTGGGTTCCACATGCATGTTTTAGCTGAAGGAAGAATCCCTTAAACCTGGAGAGTTGAGACCCATGGAATGGGTACCATGCAATATGACTTCAAAGGGTCTGCATTTGCTCACTGAACCTCACCAATCCTATCACTGCTGCGTTTATGCCGCTGTACACACTCTTGATTGTCTTTCGGAGACATATAAATTCGTAGTTTTTAAGATTATTTCTAGTCAGGTATATTCTTAAGCGTTTAATATGGGGTGTTGAGTCCACTTCGTTCAGCAAGGAGTAGCTCTTGTCTATTGCATATTTGGCTTATGGAACGGTATTTGTGCTAATTTCAATCTCTGGTTTCATGCAGCACCCCAACTCATCTTTCCCCTTAAGCAAGCATAAGTTGGTTTTCTACATTTGACACCCTGTTCTGTTTTGTAATTCAGTTCCTGTGTAGCCAAGTTTACATTCCGTGTAGTAGTGATACCTTATGATGTTTCTTTTTCTGTGTGACTTATTTCACTTAGAATCATCGTACCTGCATCCACTCATTATGCTGCTACGGGCCTGATGACATAGATTTCATTGCTGAGTGATATTGCATTGTACGTAAGTACCACAACTTCTTTATCCATTTTCCGCTTTCTGTGATATTGAACTTGTACCGTAAACGAGGTTCTTGTAAACAGAGCCGGCCCAAACTTTGGGGTGGCTGTGTCTTTTTGATTTTAATTTCCCTAAGCTATAGGACCATAAGTGGAAGTGCCCTAGGCTCTGTTGCTTTGTTTTTTAGATGTTTCAGGAAACACCATACACTTCTCCAGAGTGGCTGTTGGCAATTTACATCCCGCCCACCAGCATAACAAGGCTCCCAGTTCTCCATGGCCTGTCCTGCCTTTCTGGATTTTATACTTTTTTCAGATGACCCTTTTGACCGGGGGGCAGTGAGACTTCATTGTAGTGCAGATTTCCTTTGCAAGCTTTCTTGCTTGGCCAAAAAGGGCGTATGCGTTTTTTCCTGAATATATTCAGGAAAAAACGCATACGCCCTTTTTGGCCAAGTGCATCGTTGTGGACGTTCTGCCTCTTTTCCTATGCTTTACATGCAATTCCAGTCTACCTCCTGAAATCGGTTTCGTGCAATTCTGCACCACTTTCAAGTCCTCTTGGCAGCCTTACTTCAATATATTTTTGGATGATAGCTGTCATTTACAATTCTGCAGGTTTGTGAATTACAGTGCCCCTGAGCTCCTTTCTTCAACTCGCTTTTTTGTGAGCTGGCCGCAACACCGCAGGATTGCTTCAGGCCCTAGTGTGGATCCGGCACGGCACGCTGAGCCTTTGGTTAATTCCTCTTCCTGGTGGGAAATGAGAGTTATATTTGCCCGTCCAGACACCTCCAGCTAGTTTCTCATTGGTTCTCCCTATTCCTGTACATTTTCCGCAGAAATTGCAAACTGGGCCATACAGGAGGTTAAAGGCACTGACTCTCCAAGTGGAGAGAGTGTTAGTAAAGAGTCTGGAGTGTTGCACCCGAGTACCAGGGGACGAAAACTGAGACACATTTGAACACGTTTCCTGATCACACGGTGGATCATACTCTGTGTTCCACATGCATGTTTTAGCTGAAGGAAGAATCCCTTAAACTTGGAGAGTTGAGACTCATGGAATGGGTACCATGCAATATGACTTCAAAGGGTCTGCATTTGCTCACCGAACCTCACCAATCCTATCATTGCTGCGTTTATGCCGCTGTACACACGCTTGATTCTCTTTCGGAGACATATAAATCCGTAGGTTTTAAGATTATTTCTAGTCAGGTATATTCTTAGGCGTTTAATATGGGGTGTTGAGTCCACTTCGTTGAGCAAGGTGTAGCTGTTGTCTATTACATATTTGGCTTATGGAGCGGTATCTGTGCTAATTTCAATCTCTGGTTTCATGCAGCACCCCAACTCACCTTTCCCCTTAAGCAAGCGTAAGTTAGTTTTCTACATTTGAGACCCTGTTCTGTTTTGTAATTCAGTTCCTGTGTAGCCAAGTTTACATTCCGTGTAGTAGTGATACCTTATGATGTTTCTTTTTCTGTGTGACTTATTTCACTTAGAATCATCTTATCTGAATCCACTCATTATGCTGCTACGGGCCTGATGACATAGATTTCATTGCTGAGTGATATTGCATTGTACGTAAGTACCACAACTTCTGTATCCATTTTTCGCTTTCTGTGATATTGAACTTGTACCGTAAACGAGGTTCGTGTAAACAGAGCCGTCCCAAGTTTGGGGAGGCTGTGTCTTTTTGATTTTAATTTCCCTAAGCTATAGGACCATAAGTGGAAGTGCCCTAGGCTCTGTTGCTTTGTTTTTTAGATGTTTCAGGAAACACCATACACTTCTCCAGAGTGGCTGTTGGCAATTTACATCCCGCCCATCAGCATAACAAGGCTCCCAGTTCAACATGGCCTGTCCTGCCTTTCTGGATTTTACACTTTTTTCAGATGGCCCTTTTGACCGGGGGGCAGTGAGACTTCATTGTAGTGCAGATTTCCTTTGAAAGCTTGCTTGGTTGGCCAAAAAGGGCGTATGCGTTTTTTCCTGAATATATTCAGGAGAAAACGCATACGCCCTTTTTGGCCAAGTGCATCATTGTGGACGTTCTGCCTCTTTTCCTATGCTTTACATGCAATTCCTGTCTACCTCCTGAAATCGGTTTCCTGCAATTCTGCCCCGCTTTCAAGTCCTCTTGGCAGCCTTACTTCAATATATTTTTGGACGATAGCTGTCATTTATAACTCTGCAGGTTTGTGAATTACAGTGCCCCTGAGCTCCTTTCTTCAACTCGCTTTCTTGTGAGCTGGCCGCAACACCGCAGGATTGCTTCAGGCCCTAGTGTAGTTCCAGCACGGCACACTGAGCCTTTGGTTAATTCCTCTTCCTGGTGGGAAATGAGAGTTAAATTTGCCCGTCCAGACACCTCCAGCTAGTGTCTCATTGGTTCTCCCTATTCCTGTACAGTTTCCACAGAAATTGCAAACTGGGCCAAACAGGAGTTTAAAGACACTGACTCTCCAAGTGGGGAGAGTGTTAGTAAAGCGTTGAATGTTGCACCCGAGTACCAGGGGACGAAAACTGAGACACATTTGAACACGTTTCCTGATCACACGGTGGATCATACTCTGTGTTCCACATGCATGTTTCAGCTGAAGGAAGAATCCCTTAAACCTGGAGAGTTGAGACCCATGGAATGGGTACCATGCAGTATGACTTCAAAGGGTCTGCATTTGCTCACCGAACCTCACCAATCCTATCACTGCTGCTTTTATGCCGCTGTACACACGCTTGATTCTCTTTCGGAGACATATAAATCCATAGGTTTTAAGATTATTTCTAGTCAGGTATATTCTTAGGCGTTTAATATGGGGTGTTGAGTCCACTGCGTTGAGCAAGGAGTAGCTCTAGTCTATTACATATTTGGCTTATGGAACGGTATCTGTGCTAATTTCAATCTCTGGTTTTATGCAGCACCCCAACTCACCTTTCCCCTTAAGCAAGCATAAGTTGGTTTTCTACATTTGAGACCCTGTTCTGTTTTGTAATTCAGTTCCTGTGTAGCCAAGTTTACATTCCGTGTAGTAGTGATACCTTATGATGTTTCTTTTTCTGTGTGACTTATTTCACTTAGAATCATCGTACCTGCATCCACTCATTATGCTGCTACGGGCCTGATGACATAGATTTCATTGCTGAGTGATATTGCATTGTACGTAAGTACCACAACTTCTTTATCCATTTTCCGCTTTCTGTGATATTGAAATTGTACCGTAAACGAGGTTCTTGTAAACAGAGCCGTCCCAAACTTTGGGGTGGCTGTGTCTTTTTGATTTTAATTTCCCTAAGCTATAGGACCATAAGTGGAAGTGCCCTAGGCTCTGTTGCTTTGTTTTTTAGATGTTTCAGGAAACACCATACACTTCTCCAGAGTGGCTGTTGGCAATTTACATCCCGCCCACCAGCATAACAAGGCTCCCAGTTCTCCATGGCCTGTCCTGCCTTTCTGGATTTTATACTTTTTTCAGATGACCCTTTTGACCGGGGGGCAGTGAGACTTCATTGTAGTGCAGATTTCCTTTGCAAGCTTTCTTGGTTGACCAAAAAGGGCGTATGCGTTTTTTCCTGAATATATTCAGGAAAAAACGCATACGCCCTTTTTGGCCAAGTGCATCGTTGTGGACGTTCTGCCTCTTTTCCTATGCTTTACATGCAATTCCAGTCTACCTCCTGAAATCGGTTTCGTGCAATTCTGCACCACTTTCAAGTCCTCTTGGCAGCCTTACTTCAATATATTTTTGGACGATAGCTGTCATTTATAACTCTGCAGGTTTGTGAATTACAGTGCCCCTGAGCTCCTTTCTTCAACTCGCTTTCTTGTGAGCTGGCCGCAACACCGCAGGATTGCTTCAGGCCCTAGTGTGGTTCCGGCACGGCACGCTGAGCCTTTGGTTAATTCCTCTTCCTGCTGGGAAATGAGAGTTATATTGGCCCGTCCAGACACCTCCAGTTAGTTTCTCATTGGTTCTCCCTATTCCTGTACATTTTCCGCAGAAATTGCAAACTGGGCCATACAGGAGGTCAAAGGCACTGACTCTCCAAGTGGGGAGAGTGTTAGTAAAGCGTCTGGAGTATTGGACCCGAGTACCAGGGCACGAAAACTGAGACACATTTGAACACGTTTCCTGATCACACGGTGGATCATACTCTGTGTTCCACATGCATGTTTTAGCTGAAGGAAGAATCCCTTAAACTTGGAGAGTTGAGACCCATGGAATGGGTACCATGCAATATGACTTCAAAGGGTCTGCATTTGCTCACCGAACCTCACCAATCCTATCACTGCTGCGTTTATGCCGCCGTACACATGCTTGATACTCTTTCGGAGACATATAAATCCGTAGGTTTTAAGATTATTTCTAGTCAGGTATATTCTTAGGCGTTTAATATGGGGTGTTGAGTCCACTTCGTTCAGCAAGGAGTAGCTCTTGTCTATTGCATATTTGGCTTATGGAACGGTATCTGTGCTAATTTCACTCTCTGGCTTCATGCAGCACCCCAACTCACCTTTCCCCTTAAGCAAGCATAAGTTGGTGTTCTATATTTGAGACCCTGTTCTGTTTTGTAATTCAGTTCTTGTGTAGCCAAGTTTATATTCCGTGTAGTAGTGATATCTTATGATGTTTCTTTTTCTGTGTGACTTATTTCACTTAGAATCATCGTACCTGAATCCACTCATTATGCTGCGACGGGCCTGATGACAAGATTTCATTGCTGAGTGATATTGCATTGTACGTAAGTACCACAACTTCTTTATCCATTTTTCGCTTTCTGTGATATTGAACTTGTACGGTGAACAAGGTTCTTGTAAACAGAGCCGTCCCAAACTTTGGGGTGGCTGTGTCTTTTTGATTTTAATTTCCCTAAGCTATAGGACCATAAGTGGAAGTGCCCTAGGCTCTGTTGCTTTGTTTTTTGGATGTTTCAGGAAACACCATACACTTCTCCAGAGTGGCTGCTGGTAATTTACATCCCGCCCATCAGCATAACAAGGCTCCCAGTTCTCCATGGCCTGTCCTGCCTTTCTGGATTTTACACTTTTTTCAGATGGCCCTTTTGACCGGGGGGCAGTGAGACTTCATTGTAGTGCAGATTTCCTTTGCAAGCTTGCTTGGTTGGCCAAAAATGGCGTATGCGTTTTTTCCTGAATATATTCAGGAAAAAACGCATACGCCCTTTTTGGCCAAGTGCATCATTGTGGACGTTCTGCCTCTTTTCCTATGCTTTACATGCAATTTCAGTCTACCTCCTGAAATCGGTTTCCTGCAATTCTGCCCCGCTTTCAACTCCTCTTGGCAGCCTTACTTCAATATATTTTTGGAAGATAGCTGTCATTTATAACTCTGCAGGTTTGTGAATTACAGTGCCCCTGAGCTCCTTTCTTCAACTCGCTTTCTTGTGAGCTGGCCGCAACACCGCAGGATTGCTTCAGGCCCTAGTTTGTTTCCGGCACGGCATGCTGAGCCTTTGGTTAATTCCTCTTCCTGGTGGGAAATGAGAGTTAAATTTGCCCGTCCAGACACCTCCAGCTAGTCTCTCATTGGTTCTCCCTATTCCTGTTCATTTTCCACAGAAATTGCAAACTGGGCCAAACAGGATTTTAAAGACACTGACTCTCCAAGTGGGGAGAGTGTTAGTAAAGCGTCTGGAATGTTGCACCCGAGTACCAGGGGACGTAAACTGAGACACATTTGAACACGTTTTCCGATCACACGGTGGATCATACTCTGGGTTCCACATGCATGTTTTAGCTGAAGGAAGAATCCCTTAAACCTGGAGAGTTGAGACCCATGGAATGGGTACCATGCAGTATGACTTCAAAGGGTCTGCATTTGCTCACCGAACCTCACCAATCCTATCACTGCTGCGTTTATGCCGCCTTACACACGCTTGATTCTCTTTCGGAGACATATAAATCCATAGGTTTTAAGATTCTTACTAGTCAGTTATATTCTTAGGTGTTTAATATGGGGTGTTGAGTCCACTTCGTTGAGCAAGGAGTAGCTCTTGTCTATTACATATTTGGCTTATGGAACGGTATCTGTGCTAATTTCAATCTCTGGTTTCATGCAGCACCCCAACTCACCTTTCCTCTTAAGCAAGCATAAGTTGGTTTTCTACATTTGAGACCCTGTTCTGTTTTGTAATTCAGTTCCTGTGTAGCCAAGTTTACCTTCCGTGTAGTAGTGATATCTTATGGTGTTTCTTTTTCTGTGTGACTTATTTCACTTAGAATCATCGTACCTGAATCCACTCATTATGCTGCTACGGGCCTGATGACATAGATCTCATTGCTGAGTGATATTGCATTGTACGTAAGTACCACAACTTCTTTATCCATTTTTCGCTTTCTCTGATATTGAACTTGTACCGTAAACGAGGTTCTTGTAAACAGAGCCGTCCCAAACTTTGGGGTGGCTGTGTCTTTTTGATTTTAATTTCCATAAGCTATAGGACCATAAGTGGAAGTGCCCTAGGCTCTGTTGCTTTGTTTTTTAGATGTTTCAGGAAACACCATACACTTCTCCAGAGTGGCTGCTGGCAATTTACATCCCGCCCATCAGCATAACAAGGCTCCCAGTTCTCCATGGCCTGTCCTGCCTTTCTGGATTTTACACTTTTTTAGATGGCCCTTTTGACCGGGGGGCAGTGAGACTTCATTGTAGTGCAGATTTCCTTTGCAAGCTTGCTTGGTTGGCCAAAAAGGGCGTATGCGTTTTTTCCTGAATATATTCAGGAAAAAACGCATACGCCCTTTTTGGCCAAGTGCATCATTGTGGACGTTCTGCCTCTTTTCCTGTGCTTTACATGCAATTCCCGTCTACCTCCTGAAATCGGTTTCCTGCAATTCTGCCCCGCTTTCAAGTCCTCTTAGCAGCCTTACTTCAATATATTTTTGGACGATAGCTGTCATTTGTAACTCTGCAGGTTTGTGAATTACAGTGCCCCTGAGCTCCTTTCTTCAACTCGCTTTCTTGTGAGCTGGCCACAACACCGCAGGATTGCTTCAGGCCCTAGTGTGGTTCCGGCATGGCATGCTGAACCTTTGGTTAATTCCTCTTCCTGGTGGGAAATGAGAGTTAAATTTGCCCGTCCAGACACCTCCAGCTAGTCTCTCATTGGTTCTCCCTATTCCTGTACATTTTCCGCAGAAATTGCAAACTGGGCCAAACAGGAGTTTAAAGGCACTGACTCTCCAAGTGGGGAGAGTGTTAGTAAAGCGTCTTGAATGTTGCACTCGAGTACCAGGGGACGAAAACTGAGACGCATTTGAACACGTTTCCCAATCACACGGTGGATCATACTCTGGGTTCCACATGCATGTTTTAGCTGAAGGAAGAATCCCTTAAACCTGGAGAGTTGAGACCCATGGAATGGGCACCATGCAATATGACTTCAAAGGGTCTGCATTTGCTCACCGAACCTCACCAATCCTATCACTGCTGCGTTTATGCCGCCATACACACGCTTGATTCTCTTTCGGAGACATATAAATCCACAGGTTTTAAGATTCTTACTAGTCAGGTGTATTCTTAGGCGTTTAATATGGGGTGTTGAGTACACTTCGTTTAGCAAGGAGTAGCTCTTGTCTATTACATATTTGGCTTATGGCACGGTATCTGTGCTAATTTCAATCTCTGGTTTCATGCTGCACCCCAACTCACCTTTCCCCTTAAGCAAGCATAAGTTGGTTTTCTACATTTGAGACCATGTTCTGTTTTGTAATTCAGTTCCTGTGTAGCCAAGTTTACATTCCGTGTAGTAGTGATATTTTATGATGTTTCTTTTTCTGTGTGACTTATTTCACTTAGACTCATCATACCTGCATTCACTCATTATGATGCTACGGGTCTGATGACATAGATTTCATTGCTGAGTGATATTGCATTGTACGTAAGTACCACAACTTCTTTATCCATTTTTCGCTTTCTGTGATATTGAACTTGTACCGTAAACGAGGTTCTTGTAAACAGTGCTGTCCCAAACTTTGGGGTGACCGTGTCTTTTTGATTTTAATTTCCCTAAGCTATAGGACCATAAGTGGAAGTGCCCTAGGCTCTGTTGCTTAGTTTTTTAGATGTTTCAGGAAACACCATACACTTCTCCAGAGTGGCTGTTGGCAATTTACATCCCGCCCATCAGCATAACAAGGCTCCCAGTTCTCCATGGCCTGTCCTGCCTTTCTGGATTTTACACATTTTCAGATGGCCCTTTTGACCGGGGGGCAGTGAGACTTCATTGTAGTGCAGATATCCTTTGCAAGCTTGCTTGGTTGGCCAAAAAGGGCGTATGCGTTTTTTCCTGAATATATTCAGGAAAAAACGCATATGCCCTTTTTGGCCAAGTGCATCATTGTGGACGTTCTGCCTCTTTTCTATGCTTTACATGCAATTCCAGTGTACCTCCTGAAATCGATTTCCTGCAATTCTGCCCCGCTTTCAAGTCCTCTTGGCAGCCTTACTTCAATATATTTTTGGACGATAGCTGTCATTTATAACTCTGCAGGTTTGTGAATTACAGTGCCCCTGAGCTCCTTTCTTCAACTCGCTTTCTTGTGAGCTGGCCGCAACACCGCAGGATTGCTTCAGGCCCTAGTGTGGTTCTGGAACGGCATGCTGAGCCTTTGGTTAATTCCACTTTCTGTTGGGAAATGAGAGTTAAATTTGCCCGTCCAGACACCTCCAGCTAGTTTCTCATTGGTTCTCCCTATTCCTGTACATTTTCCGCAGAAATTGCAAACTGGGCCATACAGGAGGATAAAGGCACTGACTCTCCAAGTGGGGAGAGTGTTAGTAAAGCGTCTGGAGTGTTGCACCCGAGTACCAGGGGAAGAAAACTGAGACACATTTGAACACGTTTCCCGATCACACGGTGGATCATACTCTGGGTTCCACATGCATGTTTTAGCTGAAGGAAGAATCCCTTAAACCTGGAGAGTTGAGACCCATGGAATGGGTACCATGCAATATGACTTCAAAGGGTCTGCATTTGCTCACTGAACCTCACCAATCCTATCACTGCTGCGTTTATGCCGCTGTACACACTCTTGATTGTCTTTCGGAGACATATAAATTCGTAGTTTTTAAGATTATTTCTAGTCAGGTATATTCTTAAGCGTTTAATATGGGGTGTTGAGTCCACTTCGTTCAGCAAGGAGTAGCTCTTGTCTATTGCATATTTGGCTTATGGAACGGTATCTGTGCTAATTTCAATCTCTGGTTTCATGCAGCACCCCAACTCATCTTTCCCCTTAAGCAAGCATAAGTTGGTTTTCTACATTTGACACCCTGTTCTGTTTTGTAATTCAGTTCCTGTGTAGCCAAGTTTACATTCCGTGTAGTAGTGATACCTTATGATGTTTCTTTTTCTGTGTGACTTATTTCACTTAGAATCATCGTACCTGCATCCACTCATTATGCTGCTACGGGCCTGATGACATAGATTTCATTGCTGAGTGATATTGCATTGTACGTAAGTACCACAACTTCTTTATCCATTTTCCGCTTTCTGTGATATTGAACTTGTACCGTAAACGAGGTTCTTGTAAACAGAGCCGGCCCAAACTTTGGGGTGGCTGTGTCTTTTTGATTTTAATTTCCCTAAGCTATAGGACCATAAGTGGAAGTGCCCTAGGCTCTGTTGCTTTGTTTTTTAGATGTTTCAGGAAACACCATACACTTCTCCAGAGTGGCTGTTGGCAATTTACATCCCGCCCACCAGCATAACAAGGCTCCCAGTTCTCCATGGCCTGTCCTGCCTTTCTGGATTTTATAGTTTTTTCAGATGACCCTTTTGACCGGGGGGCAGTGAGACTTCATTGTAGTGCAGATTTCCTTTGCAAGCTTTCTTGCTTGGCCAAAAAGGGCGTATGCGTTTTTTCCTGAATATATTCAGGAAAAAACGCATACGCCCTTTTTGGCCAAGTGCATCGTTGTGGACGTTCTGCCTCTTTTCCTATGCTTTACATGCAATTCCAGTCTACCTCCTGAAATCGGTTTCGTGCAATTCTGCACCACTTTCAAGTCCTCTTGGCAGCCTTACTTCAATATATTTTTGGATGATAGCTGTCATTTACAATTCTGCAGGTTTGTGAATTACAGTGCCCCTGAGCTCCTTTCTTCAACTCGCTTTTTTGTGAGCTGGCCGCAACACCGCAGGATTGCTTCAGGCCCTAGTGTGGATCCGGCACGGCACGCTGAGCCTTTGGTTAATTCCTCTTCCTGGTGGGAAATGAGAGTTATATTTGCCCGTCCAGACACCTCCAGCTAGTTTCTCATTGGTTCTCCCTATTCCTGTACATTTTCCGCAGAAATTGCAAACTGGGCCATACAGGAGGTTAAAGGCACTGACTCTCCAAGTGGAGAGAGTGTTAGTAAAGAGTCTGGAGTGTTGCACCCGAGTACCAGGGGACGAAAACTGAGACACATTTGAACACGTTTCCTGATCACACGGTGGATCATACTCTGTGTTCCACATGCATGTTTTAGCTGAAGGAAGAATCCCTTAAACTTGGAGAGTTGAGACCCATGGAATGGGTACCATGCAATATGACTTCAAAGGGTCTGCATTTGCTCACCGAACCTCACCAATCCTATCATTGCTGCGTTTATGCCGCTGTACACACGCTTGATTCTCTTTCGGAGACATATAAATCCGTAGGTTTTAAGATTATTTCTAGTCAGGTATATTCTTAGGCGTTTAATATGGGGTGTTGAGTCCACTTCGTTGAGCAAGGTGTAGCTGTTGTCTATTACATATTTGGCTTATGGAGCGGTATCTGTGCTAATTTCAATCTCTGGTTTCATGCAGCACCCCAACTCACCTTTCCCCTTAAGCAAGCGTAAGTTAGTTTTCTACATTTGAGACACTGTTCTGTTTTGTAATTCAGTTCCTGTGTAGCCAAGTTTACATTCCGTGTAGTAGTGATACCTTATGATGTTTCTTTTTCTGTGTGACTTATTTCACTTAGAATCATCTTATCTGAATCCACTCATTATGCTGCTACGGGCCTGATGACATAGATTTCATTGCTGAGTGATATTGCATTGTACGTAAGTACCACAACTTCTGTATCCATTTTTCGCTTTCTGTGATATTGAACTTGTACCGTAAACGAGGTTCGTGTAAACAGAGCCGTCCCAAAGTTTGGGGAGGCTGTGTCTTTTTGATTTTAATTTCCCTAAGCTATAGGACCATAAGTGGAAGTGCCCTAGGCTCTGTTGCTTTGTTTTTTAGATGTTTCAGGAAACACCATACACTTCTCCAGAGTGGCTGTTGGCAATTTACATCCCGCCCATCAGCATAACAAGGCTCCCAGTTCAACATGGCCTGTCCTGCCTTTCTGGATTTTACACTTTTTTCAGATGGCCCTTTTGACCGGGGGGCAGTGAGACTTCATTGTAGTGCAGATTTCCTTTGAAAGCTTGCTTGGTTGGCCAAAAAGGGCGTATGCGTTTTTTCCTGAATATATTCAGGAGAAAACGCATACGCCCTTTTTGGCCAAGTGCATCATTTTGGACGTTCTGCCTCTTTTCCTATGCTTTACATGCAATTCCTGTCTACCTCCTGAAATCGGTTTCCTGCAATTCTGCCCCGCTTTCAAGTCCTCTTGGCAGCCTTACTTCAATATATTTTTGGACGATAGCTGTCATTTATAACTCTGCAGGTTTGTGAATTACAGTGCCCCTGAGCTCCTTTCTTCAACTCGCTTTCTTGTGAGCTGGCCGCAACACCGCAGGATTGCTTCAGGCCCTAGTGTAGTTCCAGCACGGCACACTGAGCCTTTGGTTAATTCCTCTTCCTGGTGGGAAATGAGAGTTAAATTTGCCCGTCCACACAACTCCAGCTAGTGTCTCATTGGTTCTCCCTATTCCTGTACAGTTTCCACAGAAATTGCAAACTGGGCCAAACAGGAGTTTAAAGACACTGACTCTCCAAGTGGGGAGAGTGTTAGTAAAGCGTTGAATGTTGCACCCGAGTACCAGGGGACGAAAACTGAGACACATTTGAACACGTTTCCTGATCACACGGTGGATCATACTCTGTGTTCCACATGCATGTTTCAGCTGAAGGAAGAATCCCTTAAACCTGGAGAGTTGAGACCCATGGAATGGGTACCATGCAATATGACTTCAAAGGGTCTGCATTTGCTCACCGAACCTCACCAATCCTATCACTGCTGCTTTTATGCCGCTGTACACACGCTTGATTCTCTTTCGGAGACATATAAATCCATAGGTTTTAAGATTATTTCTAGTCAGGTATATTCTTAGGCGTTTAATATGGGGTGTTGAGTCCACTGCGTTGAGCAAGGAGTAGCTCTAGTCTATTACATATTTGGCTTATGGAACGGTATCTGTGCTAATTTCAATCTCTGGTTTTATGCAGCACCCCAACTCACCTTTCCCCTTAAGCAAGCATAAGTTGGTTTTCTACATTTGAGACCCTGTTCTGTTTTGTAATTCAGTTCCTGTGTAGCCAAGTTTACATTCCGTGTAGTAGTGATACCTTATGATGTTTCTTTTTCTGTGTGACTTATTTCACTTAGAATCATCGTACCTGCATCCACTCATTATGCTGCTACGGGCCTGATGACATAGATTTCATTGCTGAGTGATATTGCATTGTACGTAAGTACCACAACTTCTTTATCCATTTTCCGCTTTCTGTGATATTGAAATTGTACCGTAAACGAGGTTCTTGTAAACAGAGCCGTCCCAAACTTTGGGGTGGCTGTGTCTTTTTGATTTTAATTTCCCTAAGCTATAGGACCATAAGTGGAAGTGCCCTAGGCTCTGTTGCTTTGTTTTTTAGATGTTTCAGGAAACACCATACACTTCTCCAGAGTGGCTGTTGGCAATTTACATCCCGCCCACCAGCATAACAAGGCTCCCAGTTCTCCATGGCCTGTCCTGCCTTTCTGGATTTTATACTTTTTTCAGATGACCCTTTTGACCGGGGGGCAGTGAGACTTCATTGTAGTGCAGATTTCCTTTGCAAGCTTTCTTGGTTGACCAAAAAGGGCGTATGCGTTTTTTCCTGAATATATTCAGGAAAAAACGCATACGCCCTTTTTGGCCAAGTGCATCGTTGTGGACGTTCTGCCTCTTTTCCTATGCTTTACATGCAATTCCAGTCTACCTCCTGAAATCGGTTTCGTGCAATTCTGCACCACTTTCAAGTCCTCTTGGCAGCCTTACTTCAATATATTTTTGGACGATAGCTGTCATTTATAACTCTGCAGGTTTGTGAATTACAGTGCCCCTGAGCTCCTTTCTTCAACTCGCTTTCTTGTGAGCTGGCCGCAACACCGCAGGATTGCTTCAGGCCCTAGTGTGGTTCCGGCACGGCACGCTGAGCCTTTGGTTAATTCCTCTTCCTGCTGGGAAATGAGAGTTATATTGGCCCGTCCAGACACCTCCAGTTAGTTTCTCATTGGTTCTCCCTATTCCTGTACATTTTCCGCAGAAATTGCAAACTGGGCCATACAGGAGGTCAAAGGCACTGACTCTCCAAGTGGGGAGAGTGTTAGTAAAGCGTCTGGAGTATTGGACCCGAGTACCAGGGCACGAAAACTGAGACACATTTGAACACGTTTCCTGATCACACGGTGGATCATACTCTGTGTTCCACATGCATGTTTTAGCTGAAGGAAGAATCCCTTAAACTTGGAGAGTTGAGACCCATGGAATGGGTACCATGCAATATGACTTCAAAGGGTCTGCATTTGCTCACCGAACCTCACCAATCCTATCACTGCTGCGTTTATGCCGCCGTACACATGCTTGATACTCTTTCGGAGACATATAAATCCGTAGGTTTTAAGATTATTTCTAGTCAGGTATATTCTTAGGCGTTTAATATGGGGTGTTGAGTCCACTTCGTTCAGCAAGGAGTAGCTCTTGTCTATTGCATATTTGGCTTATGGAACGGTATCTGTGCTAATTTCACTCTCTGGCTTCATGCAGCACCCCAACTCACCTTTCCCCTTAAGCAAGCATAAGTTGGTGTTCTATATTTGAGACCCTGTTCTGTTTTGTAATTCAGTTCTTGTGTAGCCAAGTTTATATTCCGTGTAGTAGTGATATCTTATGATGTTTCTTTTTCTGTGTGACTTATTTCACTTAGAATCATCGTACCTGAATCCACTCATTATGCTGCGACGGGCCTGATGACAAGATTTCATTGCTGAGTGATATTGCATTGTACGTAAGTACCACAACTTCTTTATCCATTTTTCGCTTTCTGTGATATTGAACTTGTACGGTGAACAAGGTTCTTGTAAACAGAGCCGTCCCAAACTTTGGGGTGGCTGTGTCTTTTTGATTTTAATTTCCCTAAGCTATAGGACCATAAGTGGAAGTGCCCTAGGCTCTGTTGCTTTGTTTTTTGGATGTTTCAGGAAACACCATACACTTCTCCAGAGTGGCTGCTGGTAATTTACATCCCGCCCATCAGCATAACAAGGCTCCCAGTTCTCCATGGCCTGTCCTGCCTTTCTGGATTTTACACTTTTTTCAGATGGCCCTTTTGACCGGGGGGCAGTGAGACTTCATTGTAGTGCAGATTTCCTTTGCAAGCTTGCTTGGTTGGCCAAAAATGGCGTATGCGTTTTTTCCTGAATATATTCAGGAAAAAACGCATACGCCCTTTTTGGCCAAGTGCATCATTGTGGACGTTCTGCCTCTTTTCCTATGCTTTACATGCAATTCCAGTCTACCTCCTGAAATCGGTTTCCTGCAATTCTGCCCCGCTTTCAACTCCTCTTGGCAGCCTTACTTCAATATATTTTTGGAAGATAGCTGTCATTTATAACTCTGCAGGTTTGTGAATTACAGTGCCCCTGAGCTCCTTTCTTCAACTCGCTTTCTTGTGAGCTGGCCGCAACACCGCAGGATTGCTTCAGGCCCTAGTTTGTTTCCGGCACGGCATGCTGAGCCTTTGGTTAATTCCTCTTCCTGGTGGGAAATGAGAGTTAAATTTGCCCGTCCAGACACCTCCAGCTAGTCTCTCATTGGTTCTCCCTATTCCTGTTCATTTTCCACAGAAATTGCAAACTGGGCCAAACAGGATTTTAAAGACACTGACTCTCCAAGTGGGGAGAGTGTTAGTAAAGCGTCTGGAATGTTGCACCCGAGTACCAGGGGACGTAAACTGAGACACATTTGAACACGTTTTCCGATCACACGGTGGATCATACTCTGGGTTCCACATGCATGTTTTAGCTGAAGGAAGAATCCCTTAAACATGGAGAGTTGAGACCCATGGAATGGGTACCATGCAATATGACTTCAAAGGGTCTGCATTTGCTCACCGAACCTCACCAATCCTATCATTGCTGCGTTTATGCCGCTGTACACACGCTTCATTCTCTTTCGGAGACATATAAATCCATAGTTTTTAAGATTCTTACTAGTCAGGTATATTGTTAGGCGTTTAATATGGGGTGTTGAGTCCAGTTCGTTGAGCAAGGAGTAGCACTTGTCTATTATATATTTGGCTTATGGAACGGTATCTGTGCTAATTTCAATCTCTTGTTGTATGCAGCACCCCAACTCACCTTTCCCCTTAAGCAAGCATAAATTGGTTTTCTACATTTGACACTCTGTTCTGTTTAGTAATTTAGTTCCTGTGTAACCAAGTTTACATTCCATGTAGTAGTGATATCTTATGATGTTTCTTTTTCTGTGTGACTTATTTTTTTATTTTTTAATTTTTTTTTATTTATTTATTTATTTATTTTTTTTGCGGTACGTGGGCCTGTCACTGTTGTGGTCTTTCCTGTTGCAGAGCACAGGCTCCAGACACGCAGGCTCAGCGGCCATGGCTCACAGGCCCAGCCGCTCCGCGGCATGTGGGACCTTCCCGGAGCGGGGCACGAACCCATGTCCTCTGCATCGGCAGGCGGACTCTCAACCACTGCGCCACCAGGTAAGCCCTGTGTGACTTATTTCACTTAGAATCATCGTACCTGAATCCACTCATTATGCTGCTACAGGCCTGATGACATAGATTTCATTGCTGAGTGATATTGCATTGTACGTAAGTACCACAACTTCTTTATCCATTTTTCGCTTTCTGTGATATTGAACTTGTACTGTAAACGAGGTTCTTGTAAACAGAGCCGTCCCAAACTTGGGGTGGCTGTGTCTTTTTGATTTTAATTTCCCTAAGCTATAGGACCATAAGTGGAAGTGCCCTAGGCTCTGTTGCTTTGATTTTTGGATGTTTCAGGAAACACCATACACTTCTCCAGAGTTGCTGCTGGCAATTTACATCCCGCCCATCAGCATAACAAGGCTCCCAGTTCTCCATGGCCTGTCCTGCCTTTCTGGATTTTACACTTTTTTCAGATGGCCCTTTTGACCGGGGGGCAGTGAGACTTCATTGTAGTACAGATTTCCTTTGCAAGCTTGCTTGGTTGGCCAAAAAGGGCATATGCGTTTTTTCCTATATTCAGGAAAAAACGCATACGCCCTTTTTGGCCAAGTGCATCATTGTGGACGTTCTGCCTCTTTTCCTATGCTTTACATGCAATTCCAGTCTACCTCCTGAAATCGGTTTCCTGCAATTCTGCCCCGCTTTCAAGTCCACTTGGCAGCCTTACTTCAATATATTTTTGGACGATAAGTGTCATTTATAACTCTGTAGGGTTGTGAATTACAGTGTCCCTGAGCTCCTTTTTTCAACTCGCTTTTTTGTGAGCTGGCCGCAACACCACAGGATTGCTTCAGGCCCTAGTGTGGTTCCGGCATGGCACGCTGAGCCTTTGGTTAATTCCTCTTCCTGGTGGGAAATGAGAGTTAAATTTGCCCTTCCAGACACCTCCAGCTAGTCTCTCCTTGGTTCTCCATCTTCCTGTTCATCTTCCACAGAAACTGCAAACTGGGCCAAACAGGAGGTTAAAGGCACTGACTCTCCAAGTGGGGAGAGTGTTAGTAAAGCGTCTGGAATGTTGTACCCGAGTACCAGGGGACGAAAACTGAGACACATTTGAACACGTTTCCCAATCACACGGTGGATCATAATCTGTGTTCCACATGCATGTTTTAGCTGAAGGAAGAATCCCTTAAACCTGGAGAGTTGAGACCCATGGAATGGGTACCATGCAGTATGACTTCAAAGGGTCTGCATTTGCTCACCGAACCTCACCAATCCTATCACTGCTGCGTTTATGCCGCCTTACACACGCTTGATTCTCTTTCGGAGACATATAAATCCATAGGTTTTAAGATTCTTACTAGTCAGTTATATTCTTAGGTGTTTAATATGGGGTGTTGAGTCCACTTCGTTGAGCAAGGAGTAGCTCTTGTCTATTACATATTTGGCTTATGGAACGGTATCTGTGCTAATTTCAATCTCTGGTTTCATGCAGCACCCCAACTCACCTTTCCTCTTAAGCAAGCATAAGTTGGTTTTCTACATTTGAGACCCTGTTCTGTTTTGTAATTCAGTTCCTGTGTAGCCAAGTTTACCTTCCGTGTAGTAGTGATATCTTATGGTGTTTCTTTTTCTGTGTGACTTATTTCACTTAGAATCATCGTACCTGAATCCACTCATTATGCTGCTACGGGCCTGATGACATAGATCTCATTGCTGAGTGATATTGCATTGTACGTAAGTACCACAACTTCTTTATCCATTTTTCGCTTTCTCTGATATTGAACTTGTACCGTAAACGAGGTTCTTGTAAACAGAGCCGTCCCAAACTTTGGGGTGGCTGTGTCTTTTTGATTTTAATTTCCATAAGCTATAGGACCATAAGTGGAAGTGCCCTAGGCTCTGTTGCTTTGTTTTTTAGATGTTTCAGGAAACACCATACACTTCTCCAGAGTGGCTGCTGGCAATTTACATCCCGCCCATCAGCATAACAAGGCTCCCAGTTCTCCATGGCCTGTCCTGCCTTTCTGGATTTTACACTTTTTTAGATGGCCCTTTTGACCGGGGGGCAGTGAGACTTCATTGTAGTGCAGATTTCCTTTGCAAGCTTGCTTGGTTGGCCAAAAAGGGCGTATGCGTTTTTTCCTGGAAAAAACGCATACGCCCTTTTTGGCCAAGTGCATCATTGTGGACGTTCTGCCTCTTTTCCTATGCTTTACATGCAATTCCCGTCTACCTCATGAAATCGGTTTCCTGTAATTCTGCCCCGCTTTCAAGTCCTCTTGGCAGCCTTACTTCAATATATTTTTGGACGATAGCTGTCATTTATAACTCTGCAGGTTTGTGAATTACAGTGTCCCTGAGCTCCTTTCTTCAACTCGCTTTCTTGTGAGCTGGCCGCAACACCGCAGGATTGCTTCAGGCCCTAGTGTGGTTCCGGCACAGCACGCTGAGCCTTTGGTTAATTCCTCTTCCTGGTGGGAAATGAGAGTTAAATTTGCCCGTCCAGAAACCCCCAGCTAGTCTCTCATTGGTTCTCCCTATTCCTGTACATTTTCCGCAGAAATTGCAAACTGGGCCTAACAGGAGGTTAAAGGCACTGACTCTCCAAGTGGGGAGAGTGTTAGTAAAGCGTCTGGAGTTTGCACCCGAGTACCAGGGGACGAAAACTGAGACACATTTGAACACGTTTCCCGATCACACGGTGGATCATACTCTGGGTTCCACATGCATGTTTTAGCTGAAGGAAGAATCCCTTAAACCTGGAGAGTTGAGACCCATGGAATGGGCACCATGCAATATGACTTCAAAGGGTCTGCATTTGCTCACCGAACCTCACCAATCCTATCACTGCTGCGTTTATGCCGCTGTACACACGCTTGATTGTCTTTCGGAGACATATAAATCCGTAGGTTTTAAGATTATTTCTAGTCAGGTATATTCTTAGGCGTTTAATATGGGGTGTTGAGTCCACTTCGTTGAGCAAGGAGTAGCTCTTGTCTATTACATATTTGGCTTATGGCACGGTATCTGTGCTAATTTCAATCTCTGGTTTCATGCTGCACCCCAACTCACCTTTCCCCTTAAGCAAGCATAAGTTGGTTTTCTACATTTGAGACCCTGTTCTGTTTTGTAATTCAGTTCCTGTGTAGCCAAGTTTACATTCCGTGTAGTAGTGATATCTTATGATGTTTCTTTTTCTGTGTGACTTATTTCACTTAGACTCATCATACCTGCATCCACTCATTATGATGCTACGGGTCTGATGACATAGATTTCATTGCTGAGTGATATTGCATTGTACGTAAGTACCACAACTTCTTTATCCATTTTTCGCTTTCTGTGATATTGAACTTGTACCGTAAACGAGGTTCTTGTAAACAGAGCTGTCCCAAACTTTGGGGTGACCGTGTCTTTTTGATTTTAATTTCCCTAAGCTATAGGACCATAAGTGGAAGTGCCCTAGGCTCTGTTGCTTAGTTTTTTAGATGTTTCAGGAAACACCATACACTTCTCCAGAGTGGCTGTTGGCAATTTACATCCCGCCCATCAGCATAACAAGGCTCCCAGTTCTCCATGGCCTGTCCCGCCTTTCTGGATTTTACACTTTTTCAGATGGCTCTTTTGACTGGGGGGCAGTGAGACTTCATTGTAGTGCAGATTTCCTTTGCAAGCTTGCTTGGTTGGCCAAAAAGGGCGTATGCGTTTTTTCCTGGGAAAAAACGCATACGCCCTTTTTGGCCAAGTGCATCATTGTGGACGTTCTGCCTCTTTTCTATGCTTTACATGCAATTCCAGTGTACCTCCTGAAATCGATTTCCTGCAATTCTGCCCCGCTTTCAAGTCCTCTTGGCAGCCTTACTTCAATATATTTTTGGACGATAGCTGTCATTTATAACTCTGCAGGTTTGTGAATTACAGTGCCCCTGAGCTCCTTTCTTCAACTCGCTTTCTTGTGAGCTGGCCGCAACACCGCAGGATTGCTTCAGGCCCTAGTGTGGTTCCGGCACGGCACGCTGAGCCTTTGGTCAATTCCTCTTCCTGGTGGGAAATGAGAGTTAAATTTGCCCGTCCAGACACCCCCAGCTAGTCTCTCATTGGTTCTCCCTATTCCTGTACATTTTCCGCAGAAATTGCAAACTGGGCCAAACAGGAGGTTAAAGGCACTGACTCTCCAAGTGGGGAGAGTGTTAGTAAAGCGTCTGGAGTTTGCACCCGAGTACCAGGGGACGAAAACTGAGACACATTTGAACACGTTTCCCGATCACATGGTGGATCATACTCTGGGTTCCACATGCATGTTTTAGCTGAAGGAAGAATCCCTTAAACTTGGAGAGTTGAGACCCATGGAATGGGTACCATGCAATATGACTTCAAAGGGTCTGCATTTGCTCACCGAACCTCACCAATCCTATCACTGCTGCGTTTATGCCGCTGTACACACGCTTGATTGTCTTTCGGAGACATATAAATCCGTAGGTTTTAAGATTATTTCTTGTCAGGTATATTCTTAGGCGTTTAATATGGGGTGTTGAGTCCACTTCGTTGAGCAAGGAGTAGCTCTTGTCTATTACATATTTGGCTTATGGAACGGTATCTGTGCTAATTTCAATCTCTGGTTTCATGCAGCACCCCAACTCACCTTTCCCCTTAAGCTAGCGTAAGTTGGTTTTCTACATTTGAGACCCTGTTCTGTTTTGTAATTCAGTTCCTGTGTAGCCAAGTTTACATTCCGTGTAGTAGTGATATCTTATGATGTTTCTTTTTCTGTGTGACTTATTTCACTTACAATCATCGTACCTTAATCCACTCATTATGCTGCTACGGGCCTGATGACATAGATTTCATTGCTGAGTGATATTGCATTGTACGTAAGTACCACAACTTCTTTATCCATTTTTCGCTTTCTGTGATATTGAACTTGTACCGTAAACAAGGTTCTTGTAAACAGAGCCGTCCCAAACTTTGGGGTGGCTGTGTCTTTTTGATTTTAATTTCCCTAAGCTATAGGACCATAAGTGGAAGTGCCCTAGGCTCTGTTGCTTTGTTTTTTAGATGTTTCAGGAAACAGCATACACTTCTCCAGAGTGGCTGTTGGCAATTTACATCCCGCCCATCAGCATAACAAGGCTCCCAATTCTCCATGTCCTGTCTTGCCTTTCTGGATTTTACACTTTTTTCAGATGGCCCTTTTGACCGGGGGGCAGTGAGACTTCATTGTAGTGCAGATTTCCTTTGCAAGCTTGCTTGGTTGGCCAAAAAGGGCGTATGCGTTTTTTCCTGAATATATTCAGGAAAAAACGCATACGCCCTTTTTGGCCAAGTGCATCATTGTGGACGTTCTGCCTCTTTTCCTATGCTTTACATGCAATTCCCGTCTACCTCCTGAAATCGGTTTCCTGCAATTCTGCCCCGCTTTCAAGTCCTCTTGGCAGCCTTACTTCAATATATTTTTGGACGATAGCTGTCATTTATAACTCTGCAGGTTTGTGAATTACAGTGCCCCTGAGCTCGTTTCTTCAACTCGCTTTCTTGTGAGCTGGCCGCAACACCGCAGGATTGCTTCAGGCCCTAGTGTGGTTCTTGCACGGCACGCTGAACCTTTGGTTAATTCCTCTTCCTGGTGGGAAATGAGAGTTAAATTTGCCCCTCCAGACACCTCCAGCTAGTCTCTCATTGGTTCTCCCTATTCCTGTACATTTTCCGCAGAAATTGCAAACTGGGCCAAACAGGAGTTTAAAGGCACTGACTCTCCAAGTGGGGAGAGTGTTAGTAAAGCGTCTTGAATGTTGCACCCGAGTACCAGGGGACGAAAACTGAGACACATTTGAACACGTTTCCCGATCACACAGTGGATCATACTCTGGGTTCCACATGCATGTTTTAGCTGAAGGAAGAATCCCTTAAATCTGGAGAGTTGAGACCCATGGAATGGGTACCATGCAATATGACTTCAAAGGGTCTGCATTTGCTCACCGAACCTCACCAATCCTATCACTGCTGCGTTTATGCCGCCGTACACACGCTTGATTCTCTTTTGGACACATATAAATCCACAGGTTTTAAGATTCTTACTAGTCAGGTGTATTCTTAGGCGTTTAATATGGGGTGTTGAGTACACTTCGTTTAGCAAGGAGTAGCTCTTGTCTATTACATATTTGGCTTATGGCACGGTATCTGTGCTAATTTCAATCTCTGGTTTCATGCTGCACCCCAACTCACCTTTCCCCTTAAGCAAGCATAAGTTGGTTTTCTACATTTGAGACCCTGTTCTGTTTTGTAATTCAGTTCCTGTGTAGCCAAGTTTACATTCCGTGTAGTACTGATATCTTATGATGTTTCTTTTTCTGTGTGACTTATTTCACTTAGAATCATCGTACCTGAATCCACTCATTATGCTGCGACGGGCCTGATGACATAGATTTCATTGCTGAGTGATATTGCATTGTACGTAAGTACCACAACATCTTTATCCATTTTTCGCTTTCTGTGATATTGAACTTGTACCGTAAACGAGGTTCTTGTAAACAGAGCCGTCCCAAACTTTGGGGTGGCTGTGTCTGTTTGATTTTAATTTCCCTAAGCTATAGGACCATAAGTGGAAGTGCCCTAGGCTCTGTTGCTTAGTTTTTTAGATGTTTCAGGAAACAGCATACACTTCTCCAGAGTGGCTGTTGGCAAATTACATCCCGCCCATCAGCATAACAAGGCTCCCAGTTCTCCATGGCCTGTCCTGCCTTTCTGGATTTTACACTTTTTTCATATGGCCCTTTTGACCGGGGGGCAGCGAGACTTCATTGTAGTGCAGATTTCCTTTGCAAACTTGCTTGGTTGGCCAAAAAGTGTGTATGCGTTTTTTCCTGGAAAAAACGCATACGCCCTTTTTGGCCAAGTGCATCATTGTGGACGTTCTGCCTCTTTTCCTATGCTTTACATGCAATTCCCGTCTACCTCCTGAAATCGGTTTCCTGCAATTCTGCCCCGCTTTCAAGTCCTCTTGGCAGCCTTACTTCAATATATTTTTGGACGATAGCTGTCATTTATAACTCTGCAGGTTTGTGAATTACAGTGCCCCTGAGCTCGTTTCTTCAACTCGCTTTCTTGTGAGCTAGCCACAACACCGCAGGATTGCTTCAGGCCCTAGTGTGGTTCCGGCACGGCACGCTGAGCCTTTGGTTAATTCCTCTTCCTGGTGGGAAATGAGAGTTAAATTTGCCCGTCCAGACACCCCCAGCTAGTCTCTCATTGGTTCTCCCTATTCCTGTACATTTTCCGCAGAAATTGCAAACTGGGCCAAACAGGAGGTTAAAGGCACTGACTCTCCAAGTGGGGAGAGTGTTAGTAAAGCGTCTGGAGTTTGCACCCGAGTACCAGGGGACGAAAACTGAGACACATTTGAACACGTTTCCCGATCACACGGTGGATCATACTCTGGGTTCCACATGCATGTTTTAGCTGAAGGAAGAATCCCTTAAACCTGGAGAGTTGAGACCCATGGAATGGGTACCATGCAATATGACTTCAAAGGGTCTGCATTTGCTCACCGAACCTCACCAATCCTATCACTGCTGCATTTATGCCGCTGTACACACGCTTGATTGTCTTTCGGAGACATATAAATCCGTAGGTTTTAAGATTATTTCTAGTCAGGTATATTCTTAGGCGTTTAATATGGGGTGTTGAGTCCACTTCGTTGAGCAAGGAGTAGCTCTTGTCTATTACATATTTGGCTTATGGAACTGTATCTGTGCTAATTTCAATCTCTGGTTTCATGCATCACCCCAACTCACCTTTCCCCTTAAGCTAGCGTAAGTTGGTTTTCTACATTTGAGACCCTGTTCTGTTTTGAAATTCAGTTCCTGTGTAGCCAAGTTTACATTCCGTGTAGTAGTGATATCTTATGATGTTTCGTTTTCTGTGTGACTTATTTCACTTACAATCATCGTACCTGAATCCACTCATTATGCTGCTACGGGCCTGATGACATAGATTTCATTGCTGAGCGATATTGCATTGTACGTAAGTACCACAACTTCTTTATCCATTTTTCGCTTTCTGTGATATTGAACTTGTACCGTAAACAAGGTTCTTGTAAACAGAGCCGTCCCAAACTTTGGGGTGGCTGTGTCTTTTTGATTTTAATTTCCCTAAGCTATAGGACCATAAGTGGAAGTGCCCTAGGCTCTGTTGCTTTGTTTTTTGGATGTTTCTGGAAACAGCATACACTTCTCCAGAGTGGCTGTTGGCAATTTACATCCCGCCCATCAGCATAACAAGGCTCCCAATTCTCCATGTCCTGTCTTGCCTTTCTGGATTTTACACTTTTTTCAGATGGCCCTTTTGACCGGGGGGCAGTGAGACTTCATTGTAGTGCAGATTTCCTTTGCAAGCTTGCTTGGTTGGCCAAAAACGGCGTATGCGTTTTTTCCTGAATATATTCAGGAAAAAACGCATATGCCCTTTTTGGCCAAGTGCATCATTGTGGACGTTCTGCCTCTTTTCCTATGCTTTACATGCAATTCCCGTCTACCTCCTGAAATCGGTTTCCTGCAATTCTGCCCCGCTTTCAAGTCCTCTTGGCAGCCTTACTTCAATATATTTTTGGACGATAGCTGTCATTTATAACTCTGCAGGTTTGTGAATTACAGTGCCCCTGAGCTCCTTTCTTCAACTCGCTTTCTTGTGAGCTGGCCACAACACCGCAGGATTGCTTCAGGCCCTAGTGTGATTCCGGCATGGCACGCAGAACCTTTGGTTAATTCCTCTTCCTGGTGGGAAATGAGAGTTAAATTTGCCCGTCCAGACACCTCCAGCTAGTCTCTCATTGGTTCTCCCTATTCCTGTACATTTTCCGCAGAAATAGCAATCTGGGCCAAACAGGAGTTTAAAGGCACTGACTCTCCAAGTGGGGAGAGTGTTAGTAAAGCGTCTTGAATGTTGCACCCGAGTACCAGGGAACGAAAACTGAGACACATTTGAACACGTTTCCCGATCACATGGTGGATCATACTCTGGGTTCCACATGCATGTTTTAGCTGAAGGAAGAATCCCTTAAACCTGGAGACTTGAGACACATGGAATGGGTACCATGCAATATGACTTCAAAGGGTCTGCATTTGCTCACCGAACTTCACCAATCCTATCACTGCTGCGTTTATGCCGCCGTACACACGCTTGATTCTCTTTTGGAGACATATAAATCGGTAGGTTTTAAGATTCTTACTAGTCAGGGATATTCTTAGGCGTTTAATATGGGGTGTTGAGTCCACTTCGTTGAGCAAGGAGTAGCTCTTGTCTATTACATATTTGGCTTATGGAACGGTGTCTGTGCTAATTTCAATCTCTGGTTTCATGCAGCACCCCAACTCACCTTTCCCCTCAAGCAAGCATAAGTTGGTTTTCTACATTTGAGACCCTGTTCTGTTTTGTAATTCAGTTCCTGTGTAGCCAAGTTTACATTCCGTGTAGTAGTGATACCTTATGATGTTTCTTTTTCTGTGTGACTTATTTCACTTAGAATCATCGTACCTGCATCCACTCATTATGCTGCTACGGGCCTGATGACATAGATTTCATTGCTGAGTGATATTGCATTGTACGTAAGTACCACAACTTCTTTATCCATTTTCCGCTTTCTGTGATATTGAACTTGCACCGTAAACGAGGTTCTTGTAAACAGAGCCGGCCCAAACTTTGGGGTGGCTGTGTCTTTTTGATTTTAATTTCCCTAAGATATAGGACCATAAGTGGAAGTGCCCTAGGCTCTGTTGCTTTGTTTTTTAGATGTTTCAGGAAACACCATACACTTCTCCAGAGTGGCTGTTGGCAATTTACATCCCGCCCATCAGCATAACAAGGCTCCCAATTCTCCATGTCCTGTCTTGCCTTTCTGGATTTTACACTTTTTTCAGATGGCCCTTTTGACCGGGGGGCAGTGAGACTTCATTGTAGTGCAGATTTCCTTTGCAAGCTTGCTTGGTTGGCCAAAAAGGGCGTATGCGTTTTTTCCTGAATATATTCAGGAAAAAACGCATACGCCCTTTTTGGCCAAGTGCATCATTGTGGACGTTCTGCCTCTTTTCCTATGCTTTACATGCAATTCCCGTCTACCTCCTGAAATCGGTTTCCTGCAATTCTGCCCCGCTTTCAAGTCCTCTTGGCAGCCTTACTTCAATATATTTTTGGACGATAGCTGTCATTTATAACTCTGCAGGTTTGTGAAGTACAGTGCCCCTGAGCTCGTTTCTTCAACTCGCTTTCTTGTGAGCTGGCCGCAACACCGCAGGATTGCTTCAGGCCCTAGTGTGGTTCCGGCACGGCACGCTGAGCCTTTGGTTAATTCCTCTTCCTGGTGGGAAATGAGAGTTAAATTTGCCCGTCCAGACACCCCCAGCTAGTCTCTCATTGGTTCTCCCCATTCCTGTACATTTTCCGCAGAAATTGCAAACTGGGCCAAACAGGAGGTTAAAGGCACTGACTCTCCAAGTGGGGAGAGTGTTAGTAAAGCGTCTGGAGTTTGCACCCGAGTACCAGGGGACGAAAACTGAGACACATTTGAACACGTTTCCCGATCACACGGTGGATCATACTCTGGGTTCCACATGCATGTTTTAGCTGAAGGAAGAATCCCTTAAACCTGGAGAGTTGAGACCCATGGAATGGGTACCATGCAATATGACTTCAAAGGGTCTGCATTTGCTCACCGAACCTCACCAATCCTATCACTGCTGCGTTTATGCCGCTGTACACACGCTTGATTGTCTTTCAGAGACATATAAATCCGTAGGTTTTAAGATTATTTCTAGTCAGGTATATTCTTAGGCGTTTAATATGGGGTGTTGAGTCCACTTCGTTGAGCAAGGAGTAGCTCTTGTCTATTACATATTTGGCTTATGGAACTGTATCTGTGCTAATTTCAATCTCTGGTTTCATGCAGCACCCCAACTCACCTTTCCCCTTAAGCTAGCGTAAGTTGGTTTTCTACATTTGAGACCCTGTTCTGTTTTGTAATTCAGTTCCTGTGTAGCCAAGTTTATATTCCGTGTAGTAGTGATATCTTATGATGTTTCTTTTTCTGTGTGACTTATTTCACTTACAATCATCGTACCTTAATCCACTCATTATGCTGCTACGGGCCTGATAACATAGATTTCATTGCTGAGTGATATTGCATTGTACGTAAGTACCACAACTTCTTTATCCATTTTTCGCTTTCTGTGATATTGAACTTGTACCGTAAACAAGGTTCTTGTAAAGAGAGCCGTCCCAAACTTTGGGGTGGCTGTGTCTTTTTGATTTTAATTTCCCTAAGCTATAGGACCATAAGTGGAAGTGCCCTAGGCTCTGTTGCTTTGTTTTTTAGATGTTTCAGGAAACAGCATACACTTCTCCAGAGTGGCTGTTGGCAATTTACATCCCACACATCAGCATAACAAGGCTCCCAATTCTCCATGTCCTGTCTTGCCTTTCTGGATTTTACACTTTTTTCAGATGGCCCTTTTGACCGGGGGGCAGTGAGACTTCATTGTAGTGCAGATTTCCTTTGCAAGCTTGCTTGGTTGGCCAAAAAGGGCGTATGCGTTTTTTCCTGAATATATTCAGGAAAAAACGCATACGCCCTTTTTGGCCAAGTGCATCATTGTGGACGTTCTGCCTCTTTTCCTATGCTTTACATGCAATTCCCGTCTACCTCCTGAAATCGGTTTCCTGCAATTCTGCCCCGCTTTCAAGTCCTCTTGGCAGCCTTACTTCAATATATTTTTGGACGATAGCTGTCATTTATAACTCTGCAGGTTTGTGAATTACAGTGCCCCTGAGCTCCTTTCTTCAACTCGCTTTCTTGTGAGCTGGCCACAACACCGCAGGATTGCTTCAGGCCCTAGTGTGGTTCCAGCATGGCATGCTGAACCTTTGGTTAATTCCTCTTCCTGGTGGGAAATGAGAGTTAAATTTGCCCGTCCAGACACCTCCAGCTAGTCTCTCATTGGTTCTCCCTATTCCTGTACATTTTCCGCAGAAATTGCAAACTGGGCCAAACAGGAGTTTAAAGGCACTGACTCTCCAAGTGGGGAGAGTGTTAGTAAAGCGTCTTGAATGTTGCACCCGAGTACCAGGGGACGAAAACTGAGACACATTTGAACACGTTTCCCAATCACACAGTGGATCATACTCTGGGTTCCACATGCATGTTTTAGCTGAAGGAAGAATCCCTTAAACCTGGAGAGTTGAGACCCATGGAATGGGTACCATGCAATATGACTTCAAAGGGTCTGCATTTGCTCACCGAACCTCACCAATCCTATCACTGCTGCGTTTATGCCGCCGTACACACGCTTGATTCTCTTTCGGAGACATATAAATCCACAGGTTTTAAGATTCTTACTAGTCAGGTGTATTCTTAGGCGTTTAATATGGGGTGTTGAGTACACTTCGTTTAGCAAGGAGTAGCTCTTGTCTATTACATATTTGGCTTATGGCACGGTATCTGTGCTAATTTCAATCTCTGGTTTCATGCTGCACCCCAACTCACCTTTCCCCTTAAGCAAGTATAAGTTGGTTTTCTACATTTGAGACCCTGTTCTGTTTTGTAATTCAGTTCCTGTGTAGCCAAGTTTACATTCCGTGTAGTAGTGATATCTTATGATGTTTCTTTTTCTGTGTGACTTATTTCACTTAGACTCATCATACCTGCATCCACTCATTATGATGCTACGGGCCTGATGACATAGATTTCATTGCTGAGTGATATTGCATTTTACGTAAGTACCACAACTTCTTTATCCATTTTTTGCTTTCTGTGATATTGAACTTGTACCGTAAACGAGGTTCTTGTAAACAGAGCCGTCCCAAACTTTGGGGTGGCTGTGTCTTTTTGATTTTAATTTCCCTAAGCTATAGGACCATAAGTGGAAGTGCCCTAGGCTCTGTTGCTTTGTTTTTTAGATGTTTCAGGAAACACCATACACTTCTCCAGAGTGGCTGTTGGCAATTTACATCCCGCCCATCAGCATAACAAGGCTCCCAATTCTCCATGTCCTGTCTTGCCTTTCGGGATTTTACACTTTTTTCAGATGGCCCTTTTGACCGGGGGGGCAGTGAGACTTCATTGTAGTGCAGATTTCCTTTGCAAGCTTGCTTGGTTGGCCAAAAAGGGCGTATGCGTTTTTTCCTGAATATATTCAGGAAAAAACGCATACGCCCTTTTTGGCCAAGTGCATCATTGTGGACGTTCTGCCTCTTTTCCTATGCTTTACATGCAATTCCCGTCTACCTCCTGAAATCGGTTTCCTGTAATTCTGCCCCGCTTTCAAGTCCTCTTGGCAGCCTTACTTCAATATATTTTTGGACGATAGCTGTCATTTATAACTCTGCAGGTTTGTGAATTACAGTGCCCCTGAGCTCCTTTCTTCAACTCGCTTTCTTGTGAGCTGGCCACAACACCGCAGGATTGCTTCAGGCCCTAGTGTGGTTCCGGCATGGCATGCTGAACCTTTGGTTAATTCCTCTTCCTGGTGGGAAATGAGAGTTAAATTTGCCCGTCCAGACACCTCCAGCTAGTCTCTCATTGGTTCTCCCTATTCCTGTACATTTTCCGCAGAAATTGCAAACTGGGCCAAACAGGAGTTTAAAGGCACTGACTCTCCAAGTGGGGAGAGTGTTAGTAAAGCGTCTTGAATGTTGCACTCGAGTACCAGGGGACGAAAACTGAGACACATTTGAACACGTTTCCCAATCACACGGTGGATCATACTCTGGGTTCCACATGCATGTTTTAGCTGAAGGAAGAATCCCTTAAACCTGGAGAGTTGAGACCCATGGAATGGGTACCATGCAATATGACTTCAAAGGGTCTGCATTTGCTCACCGAACCTCACCAATCCTATCACTGCTGCGTTTATGCCGCCGTACACACGGTTGATTCTCTTTCGGAGACATATAAATCCACAGGTTTTAAGATTCTTACTAGTCAGGTGTATTCTTAGGCGTTTAATATGGGGTGTTGAGTACACTTCGTTTAGCAAGGAGTAGCTCTTGTCTATTACATATTTGGCTTATGGCACGGTATCTGTGCTAATTTCAATCTCTGGTTTCATGCTGCACCCCAACTCACCTTTCCCCTTAAGCAAGCATAAGTTGGTTTTCTACATTTGAGACCCTGTTCTGTTTTGTAATTCAGTTCCTGTGTAGCCAAGTTTACATTCCGTGTAGTACTGATATCTTATGATGTTTCTTTTTCTGTGTGACTTATTTCACTTAGAATCATCGTACCTGAATCCACTCATTATGCTGCGACGGGCCTGATGACATAGATTTCATTGCTGAGTGATATTGCATTGTACGTAAGTACCACAACATCTTTATCCATTTTTCGCTTTCTGTGATATTGAACTTGTACCGTAAACGAGGTTCTTGTAAACAGAGCCGTCCCAAACTTTGGGGTGGCTGTGTCTGTTTGATTTTAATTTCCCTAAGCTATAGGACCATAAGTGGAAGTGCCCTAGGCTCTGTTGCTTAGTTTTTTAGATGTTTCAGGAAACAGCATACACTTCTCCAGAGTGGCTGTTGGCAAATTACATCCCGCCCATCAGCATAACAAGGCTCCCAGTTCTCCATGGCCTGTCCTGCCTTTCTGGATTTTACACTTTTTTCATATGGCCCTTTTGACCGGGGGGCAGCGAGACTTCATTGTAGTGCAGATTTCCTTTGCAAACTTGCTTGGTTGGCCAAAAAGTGTGTATGCGTTTTTTCCTGGAAAAAACGCATACGCCCTTTTTGGCCAAGTGCATCATTGTGGACGTTCTGCCTCTTTTCCTATGCTTTACATGCAATTCCCGTCTACCTCCTGAAATCGGTTTCCTGCAATTCTGCCCCGCTTTCAAGTCCTCTTGGCAGCCTTACTTCAATATATTTTTGGACGATAGCTGTCATTTATAACTCTGCAGGTTTGTGAATTACAGTGCCCCTGAGCTCGTTTCTTCAACTCGCTTTCTTGTGAGCTAGCCACAACACCGCAGGATTGCTTCAGGCCCTAGTGTGGTTCCGGCACGGCACGCTGAGCCTTTGGTTAATTCCTCTTCCTGGTGGGAAATGAGAGTTAAATTTGCCCGTCCAGACACCCCCAGCTAGTCTCTCATTGGTTCTCCCTATTCCTGTACATTTTCCGCAGAAATTGCAAACTGGGCCAAACAGGAGGTTAAAGGCACTGACTCTCCAAGTGGGGAGAGTGTTAGTAAAGCGTCTGGAGTTTGCACCCGAGTACCAGGGGACGAAAACTGAGACACATTTGAACACGTTTCCCGATCACACGGTGGATCATACTCTGGGTTCCACATGCATGTTTTAGCTGAAGGAAGAATCCCTTAAACCTGGAGAGTTGAGACCCATGGAATGGGTACCATGCAATATGACTTCAAAGGGTCTGCATTTGCTCACCGAACCTCACCAATCCTATCACTGCTGCATTTATGCCGCTGTACACACGCTTGATTGTCTTTCGGAGACATATAAATCCGTAGGTTTTAAGATTATTTCTAGTCAGGTATATTCTTAGGCGTTTAATATGGGGTGTTGAGTCCACTTCGTTGAGCAAGGAGTAGCTCTTGTCTATTACATATTTGGCTTATGGAACTGTATCTGTGCTAATTTCAATCTCTGGTTTCATGCATCACCCCAACTCACCTTTCCCCTTAAGCTAGCGTAAGTTGGTTTTCTACATTTGAGACCCTGTTCTGTTTTGAAATTCAGTTCCTGTGTAGCCAAGTTTACATTCCGTGTAGTAGTGATATCTTATGATGTTTCGTTTTCTGTGTGACTTATTTCACTTACAATCATCGTACCTGAATCCACTCATTATGCTGCTACGGGCCTGATGACATAGATTTCATTGCTGAGCGATATTGCATTGTACGTAAGTACCACAACTTCTTTATCCATTTTTCGCTTTCTGTGATATTGAACTTGTACCGTAAACAAGGTTCTTGTAAACAGAGCCGTCCCAAACTTTGGGGTGGCTGTGTCTTTTTGATTTTAATTTCCCTAAGCTATAGGACCATAAGTGGAAGTGCCCTAGGCTCTGTTGCTTTGTTTTTTGGATGTTTCTGGAAACAGCATACACTTCTCCAGAGTGGCTGTTGGCAATTTACATCCCGCCCATCAGCATAACAAGGCTCCCAATTCTCCATGTCCTGTCTTGCCTTTCTGGATTTTACACTTTTTTCAGATGGCCCTTTTGACCGGGGGGCAGTGAGACTTCATTGTAGTGCAGATTTCCTTTGCAAGCTTGCTTGGTTGGCCAAAAACGGCGTATGCGTTTTTTCCTGAATATATTCAGGAAAAAACGCATATGCCCTTTTTGGCCAAGTGCATCATTGTGGACGTTCTGCCTCTTTTCCTATGCTTTACATGCAATTCCCGTCTACCTCCTGAAATCGGTTTCCTGCAATTCTGCCCCGCTTTCAAGTCCTCTTGGCAGCCTTACTTCAATATATTTTTGGACGATAGCTGTCATTTATAACTCTGCAGGTTTGTGAATTACAGTGCCCCTGAGCTCCTTTCTTCAACTCGCTTTCTTGTGAGCTGGCCACAACACCGCAGGATTGCTTCAGGCCCTAGTGTGATTCCGGCATGGCACGCAGAACCTTTGGTTAATTCCTCTTCCTGGTGGGAAATGAGAGTTAAATTTGCCCGTCCAGACACCTCCAGCTAGTCTCTCATTGGTTCTCCCTATTCCTGTACATTTTCCGCAGAAATAGCAATCTGGGCCAAACAGGAGTTTAAAGGCACTGACTCTCCAAGTGGGGAGAGTGTTAGTAAAGCGTCTTGAATGTTGCACCCGAGTACCAGGGAACGAAAACTGAGACACATTTGAACACGTTTCCCGATCACATGGTGGATCATACTCTGGGTTCCACATGCATGTTTTAGCTGAAGGAAGAATCCCTTAAACCTGGAGACTTGAGACACATGGAATGGGTACCATGCAATATGACTTCAAAGGGTCTGCATTTGCTCACCGAACTTCACCAATCCTATCACTGCTGCGTTTATGCCGCCGTACACACGCTTGATTCTCTTTTGGAGACATATAAATCGGTAGGTTTTAAGATTCTTACTAGTCAGGGATATTCTTAGGCGTTTAATATGGGGTGTTGAGTCCACTTCGTTGAGCAAGGAGTAGCTCTTGTCTATTACATATTTGGCTTATGGAACGGTGTCTGTGCTAATTTCAATCTCTGGTTTCATGCAGCACCCCAACTCACCTTTCCCCTCAAGCAAGCATAAGTTGGTTTTCTACATTTGAGACCCTGTTCTGTTTTGTAATTCAGTTCCTGTGTAGCCAAGTTTACATTCCGTGTAGTAGTGATACCTTATGATGTTTCTTTTTCTGTGTGACTTATTTCACTTAGAATCATCGTACCTGCATCCACTCATTATGCTGCTACGGGCCTGATGACATAGATTTCATTGCTGAGTGATATTGCATTGTACGTAAGTACCACAACTTCTTTATCCATTTTCCGCTTTCTGTGATATTGAACTTGCACCGTAAACGAGGTTCTTGTAAACAGAGCCGGCCCAAACTTTGGGGTGGCTGTGTCTTTTTGATTTTAATTTCCCTAAGATATAGGACCATAAGTGGAAGTGCCCTAGGCTCTGTTGCTTTGTTTTTTAGATGTTTCAGGAAACACCATACACTTCTCCAGAGTGGCTGTTGGCAATTTACATCCCGCCCATCAGCATAACAAGGCTCCCAATTCTCCATGTCCTGTCTTGCCTTTCTGGATTTTACACTTTTTTCAGATGGCCCTTTTGACCGGGGGGCAGTGAGACTTCATTGTAGTGCAGATTTCCTTTGCAAGCTTGCTTGGTTGGCCAAAAAGGGCGTATGCGTTTTTTCCTGAATATATTCAGGAAAAAACGCATACGCCCTTTTTGGCCAAGTGCATCATTGTGGACGTTCTGCCTCTTTTCCTATGCTTTACATGCAATTCCCGTCTACCTCCTGAAATCGGTTTCCTGCAATTCTGCCCCGCTTTCAAGTCCTCTTGGCAGCCTTACTTCAATATATTTTTGGACGATAGCTGTCATTTATAACTCTGCAGGTTTGTGAAGTACAGTGCCCCTGAGCTCGTTTCTTCAACTCGCTTTCTTGTGAGCTGGCCGCAACACCGCAGGATTGCTTCAGGCCCTAGTGTGGTTCCGGCACGGCACGCTGAGCCTTTGGTTAATTCCTCTTCCTGGTGGGAAATGAGAGTTAAATTTGCCCGTCCAGACACCCCCAGCTAGTCTCTCATTGGTTCTCCCCATTCCTGTACATTTTCCGCAGAAATTGCAAACTGGGCCAAACAGGAGGTTAAAGGCACTGACTCTCCAAGTGGGGAGAGTGTTAGTAAAGCGTCTGGAGTTTGCACCCGAGTACCAGGGGACGAAAACTGAGACACATTTGAACACGTTTCCCGATCACACGGTGGATCATACTCTGGGTTCCACATGCATGTTTTAGCTGAAGGAAGAATCCCTTAAACCTGGAGAGTTGAGACCCATGGAATGGGTACCATGCAATATGACTTCAAAGGGTCTGCATTTGCTCACCGAACCTCACCAATCCTATCACTGCTGCGTTTATGCCGCTGTACACACGCTTGATTGTCTTTCAGAGACATATAAATCCGTAGGTTTTAAGATTATTTCTAGTCAGGTATATTCTTAGGCGTTTAATATGGGGTGTTGAGTCCACTTCGTTGAGCAAGGAGTAGCTCTTGTCTATTACATATTTGGCTTATGGAACTGTATCTGTGCTAATTTCAATCTCTGGTTTCATGCAGCACCCCAACTCACCTTTCCCCTTAAGCTAGCGTAAGTTGGTTTTCTACATTTGAGACCCTGTTCTGTTTTGTAATTCAGTTCCTGTGTAGCCAAGTTTATATTCCGTGTAGTAGTGATATCTTATGATGTTTCTTTTTCTGTGTGACTTATTTCACTTACAATCATCGTACCTTAATCCACTCATTATGCTGCTACGGGCCTGATAACATAGATTTCATTGCTGAGTGATATTGCATTGTACGTAAGTACCACAACTTCTTTATCCATTTTTCGCTTTCTGTGATATTGAACTTGTACCGTAAACAAGGTTCTTGTAAAGAGAGCCGTCCCAAACTTTGGGGTGGCTGTGTCTTTTTGATTTTAATTTCCCTAAGCTATAGGACCATAAGTGGAAGTGCCCTAGGCTCTGTTGCTTTGTTTTTTAGATGTTTCAGGAAACAGCATACACTTCTCCAGAGTGGCTGTTGGCAATTTACATCCCACACATCAGCATAACAAGGCTCCCAATTCTCCATGTCCTGTCTTGCCTTTCTGGATTTTACACTTTTTTCAGATGGCCCTTTTGACCGGGGGGCAGTGAGACTTCATTGTAGTGCAGATTTCCTTTGCAAGCTTGCTTGGTTGGCCAAAAAGGGCGTATGCGTTTTTTCCTGAATATATTCAGGAAAAAACGCATACGCCCTTTTTGGCCAAGTGCATCATTGTGGACGTTCTGCCTCTTTTCCTATGCTTTACATGCAATTCCCGTCTACCTCCTGAAATCGGTTTCCTGCAATTCTGCCCCGCTTTCAAGTCCTCTTGGCAGCCTTACTTCAATATATTTTTGGACGATAGCTGTCATTTATAACTCTGCAGGTTTGTGAATTACAGTGCCCCTGAGCTCCTTTCTTCAACTCGCTTTCTTGTGAGCTGGCCACAACACCGCAGGATTGCTTCAGGCCCTAGTGTGGTTCCAGCATGGCATGCTGAACCTTTGGTTAATTCCTCTTCCTGGTGGGAAATGAGAGTTAAATTTGCCCGTCCAGACACCTCCAGCTAGTCTCTCATTGGTTCTCCCTATTCCTGTACATTTTCCGCAGAAATTGCAAACTGGGCCAAACAGGAGTTTAAAGGCACTGACTCTCCAAGTGGGGAGAGTGTTAGTAAAGCGTCTTGAATGTTGCACCCGAGTACCAGGGGACGAAAACTGAGACACATTTGAACACGTTTCCCAATCACACAGTGGATCATACTCTGGGTTCCACATGCATGTTTTAGCTGAAGGAAGAATCCCTTAAACCTGGAGAGTTGAGACCCATGGAATGGGTACCATGCAATATGACTTCAAAGGGTCTGCATTTGCTCACCGAACCTCACCAATCCTATCACTGCTGCGTTTATGCCGCCGTACACACGCTTGATTCTCTTTCGGAGACATATAAATCCACAGGTTTTAAGATTCTTACTAGTCAGGTGTATTCTTAGGCGTTTAATATGGGGTGTTGAGTACACTTCGTTTAGCAAGGAGTAGCTCTTGTCTATTACATATTTGGCTTATGGCACGGTATCTGTGCTAATTTCAATCTCTGGTTTCATGCTGCACCCCAACTCACCTTTCCCCTTAAGCAAGTATAAGTTGGTTTTCTACATTTGAGACCCTGTTCTGTTTTGTAATTCAGTTCCTGTGTAGCCAAGTTTACATTCCGTGTAGTAGTGATATCTTATGATGTTTCTTTTTCTGTGTGACTTATTTCACTTAGACTCATCATACCTGCATCCACTCATTATGATGCTACGGGCCTGATGACATAGATTTCATTGCTGAGTGATATTGCATTTTACGTAAGTACCACAACTTCTTTATCCATTTTTTGCTTTCTGTGATATTGAACTTGTACCGTAAACGAGGTTCTTGTAAACAGAGCCGTCCCAAACTTTGGGGTGGCTGTGTCTTTTTGATTTTAATTTCCCTAAGCTATAGGACCATAAGTGGAAGTGCCCTAGGCTCTGTTGCTTTGTTTTTTAGATGTTTCAGGAAACACCATACACTTCTCCAGAGTGGCTGTTGGCAATTTACATCCCGCCCATCAGCATAACAAGGCTCCCAATTCTCCATGTCCTGTCTTGCCTTTCGGGATTTTACACTTTTTTCAGATGGCCCTTTTGACCGGGGGGGCAGTGAGACTTCATTGTAGTGCAGATTTCCTTTGCAAGCTTGCTTGGTTGGCCAAAAAGGGCGTATGCGTTTTTTCCTGAATATATTCAGGAAAAAACGCATACGCCCTTTTTGGCCAAGTGCATCATTGTGGACGTTCTGCCTCTTTTCCTATGCTTTACATGCAATTCCCGTCTACCTCCTGAAATCGGTTTCCTGTAATTCTGCCCCGCTTTCAAGTCCTCTTGGCAGCCTTACTTCAATATATTTTTGGACGATAGCTGTCATTTATAACTCTGCAGGTTTGTGAATTACAGTGCCCCTGAGCTCCTTTCTTCAACTCGCTTTCTTGTGAGCTGGCCACAACACCGCAGGATTGCTTCAGGCCCTAGTGTGGTTCCGGCATGGCATGCTGAACCTTTGGTTAATTTCTCTTCCTGGTGGGAAATGAGAGTTAAATTTGCCCGTCCAGACACCTCCAGCTAGTCTCTCATTGGTTCTCCCTATTCCTGTACATTTTCCGCAGAAATTGCAAACTGGGCCAAACAGGAGTTTAAAGGCACTGACTCTCCAAGTGGGGAGAGTGTTAGTAAAGCGTCTTGAATGTTGCACTCGAGTACCAGGGGACGAAAACTGAGACACATTTGAACACGTTTCCCAATCACACGGTGGATCATACTCTGGGTTCCACATGCATGTTTTAGCTGAAGGAAGAATCCCTTAAACCTGGAGAGTTGAGACCCATGGAATGGGTACCATGCAATATGACTTCAAAGGGTCTGCATTTGCTCACCGAACCTCACCAATCCTATCACTGCTGCGTTTATGCCGCCGTACACACGGTTGATTCTCTTTCGGAGACATATAAATCCACAGGTTTTAAGATTCTTACTAGTCAGGTGTATTCTTAGGCGTTTAATATGGGGTGTTGAGTACACTTCGTTTAGCAAGGAGTAGCTCTTGTCTATTACATATTTGGCTTATGGCATGGTATCTGTGCTAATTTCAATCTCTGGTTTCATGCTGCACCCCAACTCACCTTTCCCCTTTAGCAAGCATAAGTTGGTTTTCTACATTTGAGACACTGTTCTGTTTTGTAATTCAGTTCCTGTGTAGCCAAGTTTACATTCCGTGTAGTAGTGATATCTTATGATGTTTCTTTTTCTGTGTGACTTATTTCACTTAGACTCATCATACCTGCATCCACTCATTATGATGCTATGGGCCTGATGACATAGATTTCATTGCTGAGTGATATTGCATTGTACGTAAGTACCACAACTTCTTTATCCATTTTTCGCTTTCTGTGATATTGAACTTGTACCGTAAACGAGGTTCTTGTAAACAGAGCTGTCCCAAACTTTGGGGTGACCGTGTCTTTTTTATTTTAATTTCCCTAAGCTATAGGACCATAAGTGGAAGTGCCCTAGGCTCTGTTGCTTTGTTTTTTAGATGTTTCAGGAAACACCATACACTTCTCCAGAGGGGCTGTTGGCAATTTACATCCCGCCCATCAGCATAACAAGGCTCCCAGTTCTCCATGGCCTGTCCTGCCTTTCTGGATTTTACACTTTTTTCAGATGGCCCTTTTGACCGGGAGGCAGTGAGACTTCATTGTAGTGCAGATTTCCTTTGCAAGCTTGCTTGGTTGGCCAAAATGGGCGTATGCGTTTTTTCCTGAATATATTCAGGAAAAAACGCATACGCCCTTTTTGGCCAAGTGCATCATTGTGGACGTTCTGCCTCTTTTCCTATGCTTTACATGCAATTCCCGTCTACCTCCTGAAATCGGTTTCCTGTAATTCTGCCCCGCTTTCAAGTCCTCTTGGCAGCCTTACTTCAATATATTTTTGGACGATAGCTGTCATTTATAACTCTGCAGGTTTGTGAATTACAGTGCCCCTGAGCTCCTTTCTTCAACTCGCTTTCTTGTGAGCTGGCCACAACACCGCAGGATTGCTTCAGGCCCTAGTGTGGTTCCGGCATGGCATGCTGAACCTTTGGTTAATTTCTCTTCCTGGTGGGAAATGAGAGTTAAATTTGCCCGTCCAGACACCTCCAGCTAGTCTCTCATTGGTTCTCCCTATTCCTGTACATTTTCCGCAGAAATTGCAAACTGGGCCAAACAGGAGTTTAAAGGCACTGACTCTCCAAGTGGGGAGAGTGTTAGTAAAGCGTCTTGAATGTTGCACTCGAGTACCAGGGGACGAAAACTGAGACACATTTGAACACGTTTCCCAATCACACGGTGGATCATACTCTGGGTTCCACATGCATGTTTTAGCTGAAGGAAGAATCCCTTAAACCTGGAGAGTTGAGACCCATGGAATGGGTACCATGCAATATGACTTCAAAGGGTCTGCATTTGCTCACCGAACCTCACCAATCCTATCACTGCTGCGTTTATGCCGCTGTACACACGCTTGATTGTCTTTCGGAGACATATAAATTCGTAGTTTTTAAGATTATTTCTAGTCAGGTGTATTCTTAAGCGTTTAATATGGGGTGTTGAGTCCACTTCGTTGAGCAAGGAGTAGCTCTTGTCTATTACATATTTGGCTTATGGTACGGTATCTGTGCTAATTTCAATCTCTGGTTTCATGCAGCACCCCAACTCACCTTTCCTCTTAAGCAAGCATAAGTTGGTTTTCTACATTTGAGACCCTGTTCTGTTTTGTAATTCAGTTCTTGTGTAGCCAAGTTTACCTTCCGTGTAGTAGTGATATCTTATGGTGTTTCTTTTTCTGTGTGACTTATTTCACTTAGAATCATCATACCTGAATCCACTCATTATGCTGCTACGGGCCTGATGACATAGATTTCATTGCTGAGTGATATTGCATTGTACGTAAGTACCACAACTTCTTTATCCATTTTTCGCTTTCTGTGATATTGAACTTGTACCATAAACGAGGTTCTTGTAAACAGAGCCGTCCCAAACTTTGGGGTGGCTGTGTCTGTTTGAATTTCATTTCCCTAAGCTATAGGACCATAAGTGGAAGTGCCCTAGGCTCTGTTGCTTAGTTTTTTAGATGTTTCAGGAAACACCATACACTTCTCCAGATTGGCTGTTGGCAATTTACATCCCGCCCATCAGCATAACAAGGCTCCCAGTTCTCCATGGCCTGTCCTGCCTTTCTGGATTTTACACTTTTTTCATATGGCCCTTTTGACCGGGGGGCAGCGAGACTTCATTGTAGTGCAGATTTCCTTTGCAAGCTTGCTTGATTGGCCAAAAAGGCCGTATGCGTTTTTTCCTGGAAGAAACGCATACGCCCTTTTTGGCCAAGTGCATCATTGTGGACGTTCTGCCTCTTTTCCTATGCTTTACATGCAATTCCCGTCTACCTCCTGAAATCGGTTTCCTGCAATTCTGCCCCGCTTTCAAGTCCTCTTGGCAGCCTTACTTCAATATATTTTTGGACGATAGCTGTCATTTATAACTCTGCAGGTTTGTGAATTACAGTGCCCCTGAGCTCCTTTCTTCAACTCGCTTTCTTGTGAGCTGGCCGCAACACCGCAGGATTGCTTCAGGCCCTAGTGTGGTTCCGGCACGGCACGCTGAGCCTTTGGTTAATTCCTCTTCCTGGTGGGAAATGAGAGTTAAATTTGCCCGTCCAGACACCCCCAGCTAGTCTCTCATTGGTTCTCCCTATTCCTGTACATTTTCCGCAGAAATTGCAAACTGGGCCAAACAGGAGGTTAAAGGCACTGACTCTCCAAGTGGGGAGAGTGTTAGTAAAGCGTCTGGAGTTTGCACCCGAGTACCAGGGGACGAAAACTGAGACACATTTGAACACGTTTCCCGATCACACGGTGGATCATACTCTGGGTTCCACATGCATGTTTTAGCTGAAGGAAGAATCCCTTAAACCTGGAGAGTTGAGACCCATGGAATGGGTACCATGCAATATGACTTCAAAGGGTCTGCATTTGCTCACCGAACCTCACCAATCCTATCACTGCTGCGTTTATGCCACTGTACACACGCTTGATTGTCTTTCGGAGACATATAAATCCGTAGGTTTTAAGATTATTTCTAGTCAGGTATATTCTTAGGCGTTTAATATGGGGTGTTGAGTCCACTTCGTTGAGCAAGGAGTAGCTCTTGTCTATTACATATTTGGCTTATGGAACGGTATCTGTGCTAATTTCAATCTCTGGTTTCATGCAGCACCCCAACTCACCTTTCCCCTTAAGCTAGCGTAAGTTGGTTTTCTACATTTGAGACCCTGTTCTGTTTTGTAATTCAGTTCCTGTGTAGCCAAGTTTACATTCCGTGTAGTAGTGATATCTTATGATGTTTCTTTTTCTGTGTGACTTATTTCACTTACAATCATCGTACCTGAATCCACTCATTATGCTGCTACGGGCCTGATGACATAGATTTCATTGCTGAGTGATATTGCATTGTACGTAAGTACCACAACTTCTTTATCCATTTTTCGCTTTCTGTGATATTGAACTTGTACCGTAAACGAGGTTCTTGTAAACAGAGCCGTCCCAAACTTTGGGGTGGCTGTGTCTTTTTGATTTTAATTTCCCTAAGCTATAGGACCATAAGTGGAAGTGCCCTAGGCTCTGTTGCTTTGTTTTTTAGATGTTTCAGGAAACAGCATACACTTCTCCAGAGTGGCTGTTGGCAATTTACATCCCGCCCATCAGCATAACAAGGCTCCCAATTCTCCATGTCCTGTCTTGCCTTTCTGGATTTTACACTTTTTTCAGATGGCCCTTTTGACCGGGGGGCAGTGAGACTTCATTGTAGTGCAGATTTCCTTTGCAAGCTTGCTTGGTTGGCCAAAAAGGGCGTATGCGTTTTTTCCTGAATATATTCAGGAAAAAACGCATACGCCCTTTTTGGCCAAGTGCATCATTGTGGACGTTCTGCCTCTTTTCCTATGCTTTACATGCAATTCCCGTCTACCTCCTGAAATCGGTTTCCTGCAATTCTGCCCCGCTTTCAAGTCCTCTTGGCAGCCTTACTTCAATATATTTTTGGAAGATAGCTGTCATTTATAACTCTGCAGGTTTGTGAATTACAGTGCCCCTGAGCTCCTTTCTTCAACTCGCTTTCTTGTGAGCTGGCCGCAACACTGCAGGATTGCTTCAGGCCCTAGTGTGGTTCCGGCACGGCACGCTGAGCCTTTGGTTAATTCCTCTTCCTGGTGGGAAATGAGAGTTAAATTTGCCCGTCCAGACACCCCCAGCTAGTCTCTCATTGGTTCTCCCTATTCCTGTACATTTTCCGCAGAAATTGCAAACTGGGCCAAACAGGAGGTTAAAGGCACTGACTCTCCAAGTGGGGAGAGTGTTAGTAAAGCGTCTGGAGTTTGCACCCGAGTACCAGGGGACGAAAACTGAGACACATTTGAACACGTTTCCCGATCACACGGTGGATCATACTCTGGGTTCCACATGCATGTTTTAGCTGAAGGAAGAATCCCTTAAACCTGGAGAGTTGAGACCCATGGAATGGGTACCATGCAATATGACTTCAAAGGGTCTGCATTTGCTCACCGAACCTCACCAATCCTATCACTGCTGCGTTTATGCCGCTGTACACACGCTTGATTGTCTTTCAGAGACATATAAATCCGTAGGTTTTAAGATTATTTCTAGTCAGGTATATTCTTAGGCGTTTAATATGGGGTGTTGAGTCCACTTCGTTGAGCAAGGAGTAGCTCTTGTCTATTACATATTTGGCTTATGGAACGGTATCTGTGCTAATTTCAATCTCTGGTTTCATGCAGCACCCCATCTCACCTTTCCCCTTAAGCTAGCGTAAGTTGGTTTTCTACATTTGAGACCCTGTTCTGTTTTGTAATTCAGTTCCTGTGTAGCCAAGTTTACATTCCGTGTAGTAGTGATATCTTATGATGTTTCTTTTTCTGTGTGACTTATTTCACTTAGACTCATCATACCTGCATCCACTCATTATGATGCTACGGGCCTGATGACATAGATTTCATTGCTGAGTGATATTGCATTGTACGTAAGTACCACAACTTCTTTATCCATTTTTAGCTTTCTGTGATATTGAACTTGTACCGTAAACGAGGTTCTTGTAAACAGAGCTGTCCCAAACTTTGGGGTGACCGTGTCTTTTTGATTTTAATTTCCCTAAGCTATAGGACCATAAGTGGAAGTGCCCTAGGCTCTGTTGCTTAGTTTTTTAGATGTTTCAGGAAACACCATACACTTCTCCAGAGTGGCTGTTGGCAATTTACATCCCGCCCATCAGCATAACAAGGCTCCCAGTTCTCCATGGCCTGTCCTGCCTTTCTGGATTTTACACTTTTTTCAGATGGCCCTTTTGACCGGGGGGCAGTGAGACTTCATTGTAGTGCAGATTTCCTTTGCAAGCTTGCTTGGTTGGCCAAAAAGGGCGTATGCGTTTTTTCCTGAATATATTCAGGAAAAAACGCATACGCCCTTTTTGGCCAAGTGCATCATTGTGGACGTTCTGCCTCTTTTCTATGCTTTACATGCAATTCCAGTGTACCTCCTGAAATCGATTTCCTGCAATTCTGCCCCGCTTTCAAGTCCTCTTGGCAGCCTTACTTCAATATATTTTTGGACGATAGCTGTCATATATAACTCTGCAGGTTTGTGAATTACAGTGCCCCTGAGCTCCTTTCTTCAACTCGCTTTCTTGTGAGCTGGCCGCAACACCGCAGGATTGCTTCAGGCCCTAGTTTGGTTCCGGCACGGCACGCTGAGCCTTTGGTTAATTCCTCTTTCTGGTGGGAAATGAGAGTTAAATTTGCCCGTCCAGACACCCCCAGCTAGTCTCTCATTGGTTCTCCCTATTCCTGTACATTTTCCGCAGAAATTGCAAACTGGGCCAAACAGGAGGTTAAAGGCACTGACTCTCCAAGTGGGGAGAGTGTTAGTAAAGCGTCTGGAGTTTGCACCCGAGTACCAGGGGACGAAAACTGAGACACATTTGAACACGTTTCCCGATCACACGGTGGATCATACTCTGGGTTCCACATGCATGTTTTAGCTGAAGGAAGAATCCCTTAAACCTGGAGAGTTGAGACCCATGGAATGGGTACCATGCAATATGACTTCAAAGGGTCTGCATTTGCTCACCGAACCTCACCAATCCTATCACTGCTGCGTTTATGCCGCTGTACACACGCTTGATTGTCTTTCGGAGACATATAAATTCGTAGTTTTTAAGATTATTTCTAGTCAGGTGTATTCTTAAGCGTTTAATATGGGGTGTTGAGTCCACTTCGTTGAGCAAGGAGTAGCTCTTGTCTATTACATATTTGGCTTATGGAACGGTATCTGTGCTAATTTCAATCTCTGGTTTCATGCAGCACCCCAACTCACCTTTCCTCTTAAGCAAGCATAAGTTGGTTTTCTACATTTGAGACCCTGTTCTGTTTTGTAATTCAGTTCTTGTGTAGCCAAGTTTACCTTCCGTGTAGTAGTGATATCTTATGGTGTTTCTTTTTCTGTGTGACTTATTTCACTTAGAATCATCGTACCTTAATCCACTCATTATGCTGCTACGGGCCTGATGACATAGATTTCATTGCTGAGTGATATTGCATTGTACGTAAGTACCACAACTTCTTTATCCATTTTTCGCTTTCTGTGATATTGAACTTGTACCGTAAACAAGGTTCTTGTAAACAGAGCCGTCCCAAACTTTGGGGTGGCTGTGTCTTTTTGATTTTAATTTCCCTAAGCTATAGGACCATAAGTGGAAGTGCCCTAGGCTCTGTTGCTTTGTTTTTTAGATGTTTCAGGAAACACCATACACTTCTCCAGATTGGCTGTTGGCAATTTACATCCCGCCCATCAGCATAACAAGGCTCCCAATTCTCCATGTCCTGTCTTGCCTTTCTGGATTTTACACTTTTTTCAGATGGCCCTTTTGACCGGGGGGCAGTGAGACTTCATTGTAGTGCAGATTTCCTTTGCAAGCTTGCTTGGTTGGCCAAAAAGGGCGTATGCGTTTTTTCCTGAATATATTCAGGAAAAAACGCATACGCCCTTTTTGGCCAAGTGCATCATTGTGGACGTTCTGCCTCTTTTCCTATGCTTTACATGCAATTCCCGTCTACCTCCTGAAATCGGTTTCCTGCAATTCTGCCCCGCTTTCAAGTCCTCTTGGCAGCCTTACTTCAATATATTTTTGGACGATAGCTGTCATTTATAACTCTGCAGGTTTGTGAATTACAGTGCCCCTGAGCTCCTTTCTTCAACTCGCTTTCTTGTGAGCTGGCCGCAACACCGCAGGATTGCTTCAGGCCCTAGTGTGGATCCTGCACGGCACGCTGAACCTTTGGTTCATTCCTCTTCCTGGTGGGAAATGAGAGTTAAATTTGCCCGTCCAGACACCTCCAGCTAGTCTCTCATTGGTTCTCCCTATTCCTGTACATTTTCCGCAGAAATTGCAAACTGGGCCAAACAGGAGTTTAAAGGCACTGACTCTCCAAGTGGGGAGAGTGTTAGTAAAGCGTCTTGAATGATGCACCCGAGTACCAGGGGACGAAAACTGAGACACATTTGAACACGTTTCCCAATCACACGGTGGATCATACTCTGGGTTCCACATGCATGTTTTAGCTGAAGGAAGAATCCCTTAAACCTGGAGAGTTGAGACCCATGGAATGGGTACCATGCAATATGACTTCAAAGGGTCTGCATTTGCTCACCGAACCTCACCAATCCTATCACTGCTGCGTTTATGCCGCTGTACACACGCTTGATTGTCTTTCAGAGACATATAAATCCGTAGGTTTTAAGATTATTTCTAGTCAGGTATATTCTTAGGCGTTTAATATGGGGTGTTGAGTCCACTTCGTTGAGCAAGGAGTAGCTCTTGTCTATTACATATTTGGCTTATGGAACTGTATCTGTGCTAATTTCAATCTCTGGTTTCATGCAGCACCCCAACTCACCTTTCCCCTTAAGCTAGCGTAAGTTGGTTTTCTACATTTGAGACCCTGTTCTGTTTTGTAATTCAGTTCCTGTGTAGCCAAGTTTATATTCCGTGTAGTAGTGATATCTTATGATGTTTCTTTTTCTGTGTGACTTATTTCACTTACAATCATCGTACCTTAATCCACTCATTATGCTGCTACGGGCCTGATGACATAGATTTCATTGCTGAGTGATATTGCATTGTACGTAAGTACCACAACTTCTTTATCCATTTTTCGCTTTCTGTGATATTGAACTTGTACCGTAAACAAGGTTCTTGTAAACAGAGCCGTCCCAAACTTTGGGGTGGCTGTGTCTTTTTGATTTTAATTTCCCTAAGCTATAGGACCATAAGTGGAAGTGCCCTAGGCTCTGTTGCTTTGTTTTTTAGATGTTTCAGGAAACAGCATACACTTCTCCAGAGTGGCTGTTGGCAATTTACATCCCACACATCAGCATAACAAGGCTCCCAATTCTCCATGTCCTGTCTTGCCTTTCTGGATTTTACACTTTTTTCAGATGGCCCTTTTGACCGGGGGGCAGTGAGACTTCATTGTAGTGCAGATTTCCTTTGCAAGCTTGCTTGGTTGGCCAAAAAGGGCGTATGCGTTTTTTCCTGAATATATTCAGGAAAAAACGCATACGCCCTTTTTGGCCAAGTGCATCATTGTGGACGTTCTGCCTCTTTTCCTATGCTTTACATGCAATTCCCGTCTACCTCCTGAAATCGGTTTCCTGCAATTCTGCCCCGCTTTCAAGTCCTCTTGGCAGCCTTACTTCAATATATTTTTGGACGATAGCTGTCATTTATAACTCTGCAGGTTTGTGAATTACAGTGCCCCTGAGCTCCTTTCTTCAACTCGCTTTCTTGTGAGCTGGCCACAACACCGCAGGATTGCTTCAGGCCCTAGTGTGGTTCCAGCATGGCATGCTGAACCTTTGGTTAATTCCTCTTCCTGGTGGGAAATGAGAGTTAAATTTGCCCGTCCAGACACCTCCAGCTAGTCTCTCATTGGTTCTCCCTATTCCTGTACATTTTCCGCAGAAATTGCAAACTGGGCCAAACAGGAGTTTAAAGGCACTGACTCTCCAAGTGGGGAGAGTGTTAGTAAAGCGTCTTGAATGTTGCACCCGAGTACCAGGGGACGAAAACTGAGACACATTTGAACACGTTTCCCAATCACACAGTGGATCATACTCTGGGTTCCACATGCATGTTTTAGCTGAAGGAAGAATCCCTTAAACCTGGAGAGTTGAGACCCATGGAATGGGTACCATGCAATATGACTTCAAAGGGTCTGCATTTGCTCACCGAACCTCACCAATCCTATCACTGCTGCGTTTATGCCGCCGTACACACGCTTGATTCTCTTTCGGAGACATATAAATCCACAGGTTTTAAGATTCTTACTAGTCAGGTGTATTCTTAGGCGTTTAATATGGGGTGTTGAGTACACTTCGTTTAGCAAGGAGTAGCTCTTGTCTATTACATATTTGGCTTATGGCACGGTATCTGTGCTAATTTCAATCTCTGGTTTCATGCTACACCCCAACTCACCTTTCCCCTTAAGCAAGTATAAGTTGGTTTTCTACATTTGAGACCCTGTTCTGTTTTGTAATTCAGTTCCTGTGTAGCCAAGTTTACATTCCGTGTAGTAGTGATATCTTATGATGTTTCTTTTTCTGTGTGACTTATTTCACTTAGACTCATCATACCTGCATCCACTCATTATGATGCTACGGGCCTGATGACATAGATTTCATTGCTGAGTGATATTGCATTTTACGTAAGTACCACAACTTCTTTATCCATTTTTTGCTTTCTGTGATATTGAACTTGTACCGTAAACGAGGTTCTTGTAAACAGAGCCGTCCCAAACTTTGGGGTGGCTGTGTCTTTTTGATTTTAATTTCCCTAAGCTATAGGACCATAAGTGGAAGTGCCCTAGGCTCTGTTGCTTTGTTTTTTAGATGTTTCAGGAAACACCATACACTTCTCCAGAGTGGCTGTTGGCAATTTACATCCCGCCCATCAGCATAACAAGGCTCCCAATTCTCCATGTCCTGTCTTGCCTTTCGGGATTTTACACTTTTTTCAGATGGCCCTTTTGACCGGGGGGGCAGTGAGACTTCATTGTAGTGCAGATTTCCTTTGCAAGCTTGCTTGGTTGGCCAAAAAGGGCGTATGCGTTTTTTCCTGAATATATTCAGGAAAAAACGCATACGCCCTTTTTGGCCAAGTGCATCATTGTGGACGTTCTGCCTCTTTTCCTATGCTTTACATGCAATTCCCGTCTACCTCCTGAAATCGGTTTCCTGTAATTCTGCCCCGCTTTCAAGTCCTCTTGGCAGCCTTACTTCAATATATTTTTGGACGATAGCTGTCATTTATAACTCTGCAGGTTTGTGAATTACAGTGCCCCTGAGCTCCTTTCTTCAACTCGCTTTCTTGTGAGCTGGCCACAACACCGCAGGATTGCTTCAGGCCCTAGTGTGGTTCCGGCATGGCATGCTGAACCTTTGGTTAATTTCTCTTCCTGGTGGGAAATGAGAGTTAAATTTGCCCGTCCAGACACCTCCAGCTAGTCTCTCATTGGTTCTCCCTATTCCTGTACATTTTCCGCAGAAATTGCAAACTGGGCCAAACAGGAGTTTAAAGGCACTGACTCTCCAAGTGGGGAGAGTGTTAGTAAAGCGTCTTGAATGTTGCACTCGAGTACCAGGGGACGAAAACTGAGACACATTTGAACACGTTTCCCAATCACACGGTGGATCATACTCTGGGTTCCACATGCATGTTTTAGCTGAAGGAAGAATCCCTTAAACCTGGAGAGTTGAGACCCATGGAATGGGTACCATGCAATATGACTTCAAAGGGTCTGCATTTGCTCACCGAACCTCACCAATCCTATCACTGCTGCGTTTATGCCACTGTACACACGCTTGATTGTCTTTCGGAGACATATAAATCCGTAGGTTTTAAGATTATTTCTAGTCAGGTATATTCTTAGGCGTTTAATATGGGGTGTTGAGTCCACTTCGTTGAGCAAGGAGTAGCTCTTGTCTATTACATATTTGGCTTATGGAACGGTATCTGTGCTAATTTCAATCTCTGGTTTCATGCAGCACCCCAACTCACCTTTCCCCTTAAGCTAGCGTAAGTTGGTTTTCTACATTTGAGACCCTGTTCTGTTTTGTAATTCAGTTCCTGTGTAGCCAAGTTTACATTCCGTGTAGTAGTGATATCTTATGATGTTTCTTTTTCTGTGTGACTTATTTCACTTACAATCATCGTACCTGAATCCACTCATTATGCTGCTACGGGCCTGATGACATAGATTTCATTGCTGAGTGATATTGCATTGTACGTAAGTACCACAACTTCTTTATCCATTTTTCGCTTTCTGTGATATTGAACTTGTACCGTAAACGAGGTTCTTGTAAACAGAGCCGTCCCAAACTTTGGGGTGGCTGTGTCTTTTTGATTTTAATTTCCCTAAGCTATAGGACCATAAGTGGAAGTGCCCTAGGCTCTGTTGCTTTGTTTTTTAGATGTTTCAGGAAACAGCATACACTTCTCCAGAGTGGCTGTTGGCAATTTACATCCCGCCCATCAGCATAACAAGGCTCCCAATTCTCCATGTCCTGTCTTGCCTTTCTGGATTTTACACTTTTTTCAGATGGCCCTTTTGACCGGGGGGCAGTGAGACTTCATTGTAGTGCAGATTTCCTTTGCAAGCTTGCTTGGTTGGCCAAAAAGGGCGTATGCGTTTTTTCCTGAATATATTCAGGAAAAAACGCATACGCCCTTTTTGGCCAAGTGCATCATTGTGGACGTTCTGCCTCTTTTCCTATGCTTTACATGCAATTCCCGTCTACCTCCTGAAATCGGTTTCCTGCAATTCTGCCCCGCTTTCAAGTCCTCTTGGCAGCCTTACTTCAATATATTTTTGGAAGATAGCTGTCATTTATAACTCTGCAGGTTTGTGAATTACAGTGCCCCTGAGCTCCTTTCTTCAACTCGCTTTCTTGTGAGCTGGCCGCAACACTGCAGGATTGCTTCAGGCCCTAGTGTGGTTCCGGCACGGCACGCTGAGCCTTTGGTTAATTCCTCTTCCTGGTGGGAAATGAGAGTTAAATTTGCCCGTCCAGACACCCCCAGCTAGTCTCTCATTGGTTCTCCCTATTCCTGTACATTTTCCGCAGAAATTGCAAACTGGGCCAAACAGGAGGTTAAAGGCACTGACTCTCCAAGTGGGGAGAGTGTTAGTAAAGCGTCTGGAGTTTGCACCCGAGTACCAGGGGACGAAAACTGAGACACATTTGAACACGTTTCCCGATCACACGGTGGATCATACTCTGGGTTCCACATGCATGTTTTAGCTGAAGGAAGAATCCCTTAAACCTGGAGAGTTGAGACCCATGGAATGGGTACCATGCAATATGACTTCAAAGGGTCTGCATTTGCTCACCGAACCTCACCAATCCTATCACTGCTGCGTTTATGCCGCTGTACACACGCTTGATTGTCTTTCAGAGACATATAAATCCGTAGGTTTTAAGATTATTTCTAGTCAGGTATATTCTTAGGCGTTTAATATGGGGTGTTGAGTCCACTTCGTTGAGCAAGGAGTAGCTCTTGTCTATTACATATTTGGCTTATGGAACGGTATCTGTGCTAATTTCAATCTCTGGTTTCATGCAGCACCCCATCTCACCTTTCCCCTTAAGCTAGCGTAAGTTGGTTTTCTACATTTGAGACCCTGTTCTGTTTTGTAATTCAGTTCCTGTGTAGCCAAGTTTACATTCCGTGTAGTAGTGATATCTTATGATGTTTCTTTTTCTGTGTGACTTATTTCACTTAGACTCATCATACCTGCATCCACTCATTATGATGCTACGGGCCTGATGACATAGATTTCATTGCTGAGTGATATTGCATTGTACGTAAGTACCACAACTTCTTTATCCATTTTTAGCTTTCTGTGATATTGAACTTGTACCGTAAACGAGGTTCTTGTAAACAGAGCTGTCCCAAACTTTGGGGTGACCGTGTCTTTTTGATTTTAATTTCCCTAAGCTATAGGACCATAAGTGGAAGTGCCCTAGGCTCTGTTGCTTAGTTTTTTAGATGTTTCAGGAAACACCATACACTTCTCCAGAGTGGCTGTTGGCAATTTACATCCCGCCCATCAGCATAACAAGGCTCCCAGTTCTCCATGGCCTGTCCTGCCTTTCTGGATTTTACACTTTTTTCAGATGGCCCTTTTGACCGTGGGGCAGTGAGACTTCATTGTAGTGCAGATTTCCTTTGCAAGCTTGCTTGGTTGGCCAAAAAGGGCGTATGCGTTTTTTCCTGAATATATTCAGGAAAAAACGCATACGCCCTTTTTGGCCAAGTGCATCATTGTGGACGTTCTGCCTCTTTTCTATGCTTTACATGCAATTCCAGTGTACCTCCTGAAATCGATTTCCTGCAATTCTGCCCCGCTTTCAAGTCCTCTTGGCAGCCTTACTTCAATATATTTTTGGACGATAGCTGTCATATATAACTCTGCAGGTTTGTGAATTACAGTGCCCCTGAGCTCCTTTCTTCAACTCGCTTTCTTGTGAGCTGGCCGCAACACCGCAGGATTGCTTCAGGCCCTAGTTTGGTTCCGGCACGGCACGCTGAGCCTTTGGTTAATTCCTCTTTCTGGTGGGAAATGAGAGTTAAATTTGCCCGTCCAGACACCCCCAGCTAGTCTCTCATTGGTTCTCCCTATTCCTGTACATTTTCCGCAGAAATTGCAAACTGGGCCAAACAGGAGGTTAAAGGCACTGACTCTCCAAGTGGGGAGAGTGTTAGTAAAGCGTCTGGAGTTTGCACCCGAGTACCAGGGGACGAAAACTGAGACACATTTGAACACGTTTCCCGATCACACGGTGGATCATACTCTGGGTTCCACATGCATGTTTTAGCTGAAGGAAGAATCCCTTAAACCTGGAGAGTTGAGACCCATGGAATGGGTACCATGCAATATGACTTCAAAGGGTCTGCATTTGCTCACCGAACCTCACCAATCCTATCACTGCTGCGTTTATGCCGCTGTACACACGCTTGATTGTCTTTCGGAGACATATAAATTCGTAGTTTTTAAGATTATTTCTAGTCAGGTGTATTCTTAAGCGTTTAATATGGGGTGTTGAGTCCACTTCGTTGAGCAAGGAGTAGCTCTTGTCTATTACATATTTGGCTTATGGAACGGTATCTGTGCTAATTTCAATCTCTGGTTTCATGCAGCACCCCAACTCACCTTTCCTCTTAAGCAAGCATAAGTTGGTTTTCTACATTTGAGACCCTGTTCTGTTTTGTAATTCAGTTCTTGTGTAGCCAAGTTTACCTTCCGTGTAGTAGTGATATCTTATGGTGTTTCTTTTTCTGTGTGACTTATTTCACTTAGAATCATCGTACCTTAATCCACTCATTATGCTGCTACGGGCCTGATGACATAGATTTCATTGCTGAGTGATATTGCATTGTACGTAAGTACCACAACTTCTTTATCCATTTTTCGCTTTCTGTGATATTGAACTTGTACCGTAAACAAGGTTCTTGTAAACAGAGCCGTCCCAAACTTTGGGGTGGCTGTGTCTTTTTGATTTTAATTTCCCTAAGCTATAGGACCATAAGTGGAAGTGCCCTAGGCTCTGTTGCTTTGTTTTTTAGATGTTTCAGGAAACACCATACACTTCTCCAGATTGGCTGTTGGCAATTTACATCCCGCCCATCAGCATAACAAGGCTCCCAATTCTCCATGTCCTGTCTTGCCTTTCTGGATTTTACACTTTTTTCAGATGGCCCTTTTGACCGGGGGACAGTGAGACTTCATTGTAGTGCAGATTTCCTTTGCAAGCTTGCTTGGTTGGCCAAAAAGGGCGTATGCGTTTTTTCCTGAATATATTCAGGAAAAAACGCATACGCCCTTTTTGGCCAAGTGCATCATTGTGGACGTTCTGCCTCTTTTCCTATGCTTTACATGCAATTCCCGTCTACCTCCTGAAATCGGTTTCCTGCAATTCTGCCCCGCTTTCAAGTCCTCTTGGCAGCCTTACTTCAATATATTTTTGGACGATAGCTGTCATTTATAACTCTGCAGGTTTGTGAATTACAGTGCCCCTGAGCTCCTTTCTTCAACTCGCTTTCTTGTGAGCTGGCCGCAACACCGCAGGATTGCTTCAGGCCCTAGTGTGGATCCTGCACGGCACGCTGAACCTTTGGTTCATTCCTCTTCCTGGTGGGAAATGAGAGTTAAATTTGCCCGTCCAGACACCTCCAGCTAGTCTCTCATTGGTTCTCCCTATTCCTGTACATTTTCCGCAGAAATTGCAAACTGGGCCAAACAGGAGTTTAAAGGCACTGACTCTCCAAGTGGGGAGAGTGTTAGTAAAGCGTCTTGAATGATGCACCCGAGTACCAGGGGACGAAAACTGAGACACATTTGAACACGTTTCCCAATCACACGGTGGATCATACTCTGGGTTCCACATGCATGTTTTAGCTGAAGGAAGAATCCCTTAAACCTGGAGAGTTGAGACCCTTGGAATGGGCACCATGCAATATGACTTCAAAGGGTCTGCATTTGCTCACCGAACCTCACCAATCCTATCACTGCTGCGTTTATGCCGCTGTACACACGCTTGATTCTCTTTCGGAGACATATAAATCCACAGGTTTTAAGATTCTTACTAGTCAGGTGTATTCTTAGGCGTTTAATATGGGGTGTTGAGTACACTTCGTTTAGCAAGGAGTAGCTCTTGTCTATTACATATTTGGCTTATGGCACGGTATCTGTGCTAATTTCAATCTCTGGTTTCATGCTGCACCCCAACTCACCTTTCCCCTTAAGCAAGCATAAGTTGGTTTTCTACATTTGAGACCCTGTTCTGTTTTGTAATTCAGTTCCTGTGTAGCCAAGTTTACATTCCGTGTAGTAGTGATATCTTATGATGTTTCTTTTTCTGTGTGACTTATTTCACTTAGACTCATCATACCTGCATCCACTCATTATGATGCTACGGGCCTGATGACATAGATTTCATTGCTGAGTGATATTGCATTGTACGTAAGTACCACAACTTCTTTATCCATTTTTCGCTTTCTGTGATATTGAACTTGTACCGTAAACGAGGTTCTTGTCAACAGACCTGTCCCAAACTTTGGGGTGACCGTGTCTTTTTGATTTTAATTTCCCTAAGCTATAGGACCATAAGTGGAAGTGCCCTAGGCTCTGTTGCTTAGTTTTTTGATGTTTCAGGAAACACCATACACTTCTCCAGAGTGGCTGTTGGCAATTTACATCCCGCCCATCAGCATAACAAGGCTCCCAGTTCTCCATGGCCTGTCCTGCCTTTCTGGATTTTACACTTTTTTCAGATGGCCCTTTTGACCGGGGGACAGTGAGACTTCATTGTAGTGCAGATTTCCTTTGCAAGCTTGCTTGGTTGGCCAAAAAGGGCGTATGCGTTTTTTCCTGAATATATTCAGGAAAAAACGCATACGTCCTTTTTGGCCAAGTGCATCATTGTGGACGTTCTGCCTCTTTTCCTATGCTGTACATGCAATTCCCGTCTACCTCCTGAAATCGGTTTCCTGCAATTCTGCCCCGCTTTCAAGTCCTCTTGGCAGCCTTACTTCAATATATTTTTGGACGATAGCTGTCCTTTATAACTCTGCAGGTTTGTGAATTACAGTGCCCCTGAGCTCCTTTCTTCAACTCGCTTTCTTGTGAGCTGGCCGCAACACCGCAGGATTGTTTCAGGCCCTAGTGTGGTTCCGGCACGGCACGCTGAGCCTTTGGTTAATTCCTCTTCCTGGTGGGAAATGAGAGTTAAATTTGCCCGTCCAGACACCTCCACCTAGTCTCTCATTGGTTATCCCTATTCCTGTTCATCTTACGCAGAAATTGCAAACTGGGCCAAACAGGAGGTTAAAGGCACTGACTCTCCAAGTGGGGAGAGTGTTAGTAAAGCGTCTGGAATGTTGCACCCGAGTACCAGGGGACGAAAACTGAGACACATTTGAACACGTTTCCCGATCACACGGTGGGTCATACTCTGGGTTCCACATGCATGTTTTAGCTGAAGGAAGAATCCCTTAAACCTGGAGAGTTGAGACCCATGGAATGGGTACCATGCAATATGACTTCAAAGGGCCTGCATTTGCTCACCGAACCTCACCAATCCTATCACTGCTGCGTTTATGCCGCTGTACACACGCTTGATTCTCTTTTGGAGACATATAAATCCAAAGGTTTTAAGATTCTTACTAGTCAGGTATATTCTTAGGCGTTTATTATGGGGTGTTGAGTCCACTTCTTTGAGCAAGGTGTAGCTCTTGTCTATTACATATTTGGCTTATGGAACGGTATCTGTGCTAATTTCAATCTCTGGTTTTATGCCGCACCCCAACTCACCTTTCCCCTTAAGCAAGCATAAGTTGGTTTTCTACATTTGAGACCGTGTTCTGTTTTGTAATTCAGTTCCTGTGTAGCCAAGTTTACATTCCGTGTAGTAGTGATATCTTATGATGTTTCTTTTTCTGTGTGATTTATTTCACTTAGAATCATCGTACCTGAATCCACTCATTATGCTGCTACGGGCCTGATGACATAGATTTCATTGCTGAGTGATATTGCATTGTACGTAAGTACCACAACTTCTTTATCCATTTTTCCCTTTCTGTGATATTGAACTTGTACATTAAACGAGGTTCTTGTAAACAGAGCCCTCCCAAGCTTTGGGGTGGCTGTGTCTTTTTGATTTTAATTTCCCTAAGCTATAGGACCATTAGTGGAAGTGCCCTAGGCTCTGTTGCTTTGTTTTTTGGATGTTTCAGGAAACACCATACACTTCTCCAGAGTGGCTGCTGGCAATTTACATCCCGCCCATCAGCATAACAAGGCTCCCAGTTCTCCATGGCCTGTCCTGCCTTTCTGGATTTAACACTTTTTTCAGATGGCCCTTTTGAGCGGGGGGCAGTGAGACTTCATTGTAGTGCAGATTTCCTTTGCAAGCTTGCTTGGTTGGCCAAAAAGGGCGTATGCGTTTTTTCCTGAATATATTCAGGAAAAAACGCATACGCACTTTTTGGCCAAGTGCATCATTGTGGACGTTCTGCCTCTTTTCCTATGCTTTACACGCAATTCCAGTCTACCTCCTGAAATCGGTTTCCTGCAATTCTGCCCCGATTTCAACTCCTCTTGGCAGCCTTACTTCAATATATTTTTGGAAGATAGCTGTCATTTATCTCTGCAGGTTTGTGAATTACAGTGCCCCTGAGCTCCTTTCTTCAACTCGCTTTCTTTTGAGCTGGCCGCAACACCGCAGGATTGCTTCAGGCCCTAGTTTGGTTGCAGCACGGCATGCTGAGCCTTTGGTTAATTCCTCTTCCTGGTGGGAAATGAGAGTTAAATTTGCCCGTCCAGACACCTCCACGTAGTCTCTCATTGGTTCTCCCTATTCCTGTTCATTTTCCACAGAAATTGCAAACTGGGCCAAACAGTACGTTAAAGGCACTCACTCTCCAAGTGGGGAGAGTGTTAGTAAAGCATCTGGAATGTTGCACCCGAGTACCAGGGGACAAAAACTGAGACACATTTTAACACGTTTCCCGATCACACGGTGGGTCATACTCTGGGTTCCACATGCATGTTTTAGCTGAAGGAAGAATCCCTTAAACCTGGAGAGTTGAGACCTATGGAATGGGTACCATGCAATATGACTTCAAAGGGTCTGCATTTGCTCACCGAACCTCACCAATCCTATCACTGCTGCGTTTATGTCGCTGTACACACGCTTGATTCTCTTTCGGAGACATATAAATCCATAGGTTTTAAGATTCTTACTAGTCAGGTATATTGTTAGGCGTTTAATATGGGGTGTTGAGTCCACTTCGTTGAGCAAGGAGTAGCTCTTGTCTATTACATATTTGGCTCATGGAATGGTATCTGTGCTAATTTCAATCTCTTGTTGTATGCAACACCCCAACTCACCTTTCCCCTTAAGCAAGCATAAGTTGGTTTTCTACATTTGACACCCTGTTCTGTTTAGTAATTCTGTTCCTGTGTAGCCAAGTTTACATTCCGTGTAGTAGTGATATCTTATGATGTTTCTTTTTCTGTGTGACTTATTTCACTTAGAATCATCGTACCTGAATCCACTCATTATTCTGCTACGGGCTTGATGACATAGATTTCATTGCTGAGTGATATTGCATTGTACGTAAGTACCACAACTTCTTTATCCATTTTTTGCTTTCTGTGATATTGAACTTGTACCGTAAACGAGGTTCTTGTAAACAGAGCCGTCCCAAACTTTGGGGTGGCTGTGTCTTTTTGATTTTAATTTCCCTAAGCTATAGGACCATAAGTGGAAGTGCCCTAGGCTCTGTTGCTTTGTTTTTTGAATGTTTCAGGAAACACCATACACTTCTCCAGAGTGGCTGCTGGTAATTTACATCCCGCCCATCATCATAACAAGGCTCCTAGTTCTCCTTGGCCTGTCCTGCCTTTCTGGATTTTACACTTTTTTCAGATGGCCCTTTTGACCGGGGGGCAGTGAGACTTCATTGTAGTGCAGATTTCCTTTGCAAGCTTGCTTGGTTGGCCAAAAAGGGCGTATGCGTTTTTTCCTGAATATATTCAGGAAAAAACGCATACGCCCTTTTTGGCCAAGTGCATCATTGTGGACGTTCTGCCTCTTTTCCTATGCTTTACATGCAATTCCAGTCTACCTCCTGAAATCGGTTTCCTGCAATTCTGCTCTGCTTTCAACTCCTCTTGGCAGCCTTACTTCAATATATTTTTGGAGGATAGCTGTCATTTATAACTCTGCAGGTTTGTGAATTACAGTGCCCCTGAGCTCCTTTCATCAACTCGCTTTCTTGTGAGCTGGCCGCAACACCGCAGGATTGCTTCAGGCCCTAGTATGGTTACGGCACGGCATGCTGAGCCTTTGGTTAATTCCTCTTCCTGGTGGGAAATGAGAGTTAAATTTGCCCGTCCAGACACCTCCACCTAGTCTATCATTGGTTCTCCCTATTCCTGTTCATTTTCCACAGAAATTGCAAACTGGGCCAAACAGGAGGTTAAAGGCACTCACTCTCCAAGTGGGGAGAGTGTTAGTAAAGCATCTGGAATGTTGCACCCGAGTACCAGGGGACAAAAACTGAGACACATTTGAACACGTTTCCCGATCACACGGTGGGTCATACTCTGGGTTCCACATGCATGTTTTAGCTGAAGGAAGAATCCCTTAAACCTGGAGAGTTGAGACCTATGGAATGGGTACCATGCAATATGACTTCAAAGGGTCTGCATTTGCTCACCAAACTTCACCAATCCTATCACTGCTGCGTTTATGCCGCTGTACACACGCTTGATTCTCTTTCGGAGACATATAAATCCTTAGGTATTAAGATTATTACTAGTCAGGTATATTCTAAGGCTTTTAATGTGGGGTGTTGAGTCCACTTCGTTGAGCAAGGAGTAGCTCTTGTCTATTACATATTTGGCTTATGGAACGGTATCTGTGCTAATTTCAATCTCTGGTTTTATGCCGCACCCCAACTCACCTTTCCCCTTAAGCAAGCATAAGTTGGTTTTCTACATTTGAGACCGTGTTCTGTTTTGTAATTCAGTTCCTGTGTAGCCAAGTTTACATTCCGTGTAGTAGTGATATCTTATGATGTTTCTTTTTCTGTGTGATTTATTTCACTTAGAATCATCGTACCTGAATCCACTCATTATGCTGCTACGGGCCTGATGACATAGATTTCATTGCTGAGTGATATTGCATTGTACGTAAGTACCACAACTTCTTTATCCATTTTTCCCTTTCTGTGATATTGAACTTGTACATTAAACGAGGTTCTTGTAAACAGAGCCCTCCCAAGCTTTGGGGTGGCTGTGTCTTTTTGATTTTAATTTCCCTAAGCTATAGGACCATAAGTGGAAGTGCCCTAGGCTCTGTTGCTTTGTTTTTTGGATGTTTCAGGAAACACCATACACTTCTCCAGAGTGGCTGCTGGCAATTTACATCCCGCCCATCAGCATAACAAGGCTCCCAGTTCTCCATGGCCTGTCCTGCCTTTCTGGATTTAACACTTTTTTCAGATGGCCCTTTTGAGCGGGGGGCAGTGAGACTTCATTGTAGTGCAGATTTCCTTTGCAAGCTTGCTTGGTTGGCCAAAAAGGGCGTATGCGTTTTTTCCTGAATATATTCAGGAAAAAACGCATACGCCCTTTTTGGCCAAGTGCATCATTGTGGACGTTCTGCCTCTTTTCCTATGCTTTACACGCAATTCCAGTCTACCTCCTGAAATCGGTTTCCTGCAATTCTGCCCCGCTTTCAACTCCTCTTGGCAGCCTTACTTCAATATATTTTTGGAAGATAGCTGTCATTTATCTCTGCAGGTTTGTGAATTACAGTGCCCCTGAGCTCCTTTCTTCAACTCGCTTTCTTTTGAGCTGGCCGCAACACCGCAGGATTGCTTCAGGCCCTAGTTTGGTTGCAGCACGGCATGCTGAGCCTTTGGTTAATTCCTCTTCCTGGTGGGAAATGAGAGTTAAATTTGCCCGTCCAGACACCTCCACGTAGTCTCTCATTGGTTCTCCCTATTCCTGTTCATTTTCCACAGAAATTGCAAACTGGGCCAAACAGTACGTTAAAGGCACGCACTCTCCAAGTGGGGAGAGTGTTAGTAAAGCATCTGGAATGTTGCACCCGAGTACCAGGGGACAAAAACTGAGACACATTTGAACACGTTTCCCGATCACACGGTGGGTCATACTCTGGGTTCCACATGCATGTTTTAGCTGAAGGAAGAATCCCTTAAACCTGGAGAGTTGAGACCTATGGAATGGGTACCATGCAATATGACTTCAAAGGGTCTGCATTTGCTCACCGAACCTCACCAATCCTATCACTGCTGCGTTTATGTCGCTGTACACACGCTTGATTCTCTTTCGGAGACATATAAATCCATAGGTTTTAAGATTCTTACTAGTCAGGTATATTGTTAGGCGTTTAATATGGGGTGTTGAGTCCACTTCGTTGAGCAAGGAGTAGATCTTGTCTATTACATATTTGGCTCATGGAATGGTATCTGTGCTAATTTCAATCTCTTGTTGTATGCAACACCCCAACTCACCTTTCCCCTTAAGCAAGCATAAGTTGGTTTTCTACATTTGACACCCTGTTCTGTTTAGTAATTCTGTTCCTGTGTAGCCAAGTTTACATTCCGTGTAGTAGTGATATCTTATGATGTTTCTTTTTCTGTGTGACTTATTTCACTTAGAATCATCGTACCTGAATCCACTCATTATTCTGCTACGGGCTTGATGACATAGATTTCATTGCTGAGTGATATTGCATTGTACGTAAGTACCACAACTTCTTTATCCATTTTTTGCTTTCTGTGATATTGAACTTGTACCGTAAACGAGGTTCTTGTAAACAGAGCCGTCCCAAACTTTGGGGTGGCTGTGTCTTTTTGATTTTAATTTCCCTAAGCTATAGGACCATAAGTGGAAGTGCCCTAGGCTCTGTTGCTTTGTTTTTTGAATGTTTCAGGAAACACCATACACTTCTCCAGAGTGGCTGCTGGTAATTTACATCCCGCCCATCATCATAACAAGGCTCCTAGTTCTCCTTGGCCTGTCCTGCCTTTCTGGATTTTACACTTTTTTCAGATGGCCCTTTTGACCGGGGGGCAGTGAGACTTCATTGTAGTGCAGATTTCCTTTGCAAGCTTGCTTGGTTGGCCAAAAAGGGCGTATGCGTTTTTTCCTGAATATATTCAGGAAAAAACGCATACGCCCTTTTTGGCCAAGTGCATCATTGTGGACGTTCTGCCTCTTTTCCTATGCTTTACATGCAATTCCAGTCTACCTCCTGAAATCGGTTTCCTGCAATTCTGCTCCGCTTTCAACTCCTCTTGGCAGCCTTACTTCAATATATTTTTGGAGGATAGCTGTCATTTATAACTCTGCAGGTTTGTGAATTACAGTGCCCCTGAGCTCCTTTCATCAACTCGCTTTCTTGTGAGCTGGCCGCAACACCGCAGGATTGCTTCAGGCCCTAGTATGGTTACGGCACGGCATGCTGAGCCTTTGGTTAATTCCTCTTCCTGGTGGGAAATGAGAGTTAAATTTGCCCGTCCAGACACCTCCACCTAGTCTCTCATTGGTTCTCCCTATTCCTGTTCATTTTCCACAGAAATTGCAAACTGGGCCAAACAGGAGGTTAAAGGCACTCACTCTCCAAGTGGGGAGAGTGTTAGTAAAGCATCTGGAATGTTGCACCCGAGTACCAGGGGACAAAAACTGAGACACATTTGAACACGTTTCCCGATCACACGGTGGGTCATAATCTGGGTTCCACATGCATGTTTTAGCTGAAGGAAGAATCCCTTAAACCTGGAGAGTTGAGACCTATGGAATGGGTACCATGCAATATGACTTCAAAGGGTCTGCATTTGCTCACCGAACCTCACCAATCCTATCACTGCTGCGTTTATGTCGCTGTACACACGCTTGATTCTCTTTCGGAGACATATAAATCCATAGGTTTTAAGATTCTTACTAGTCAGGTATATTGTTAGGCGTTTAATATGGGGTGTTCAGTCCACTTCGTTGAGCAAGGAGTAGCTCTTGTCTATTACATATTTGGCTCATGGAATGGTATCTGTGCTAATTTCAATCTCTTGTTGTATGCAACACCCCAACTCACCTTTCCCCTTAAGCAAGCATAAGTTGGTTTTCTACATTTGACACCCTGTTCTGTTTAGTAATTCTGTTCCTGTGTAGCCAAGTTTACATTCCGTGTAGTAGTGATATCTTATGATGTTTCTTTTTCTGTGTGACTTATTTCACTTAGAATCATCGTACCTGAATCCACTCATTATTCTGCTACGGGCTTGATGACATAGATTTCATTGCTGAGTGATATTGCATTGTACGTAAGTACCACAACTTCTTTATCCATTTTTTGCTTTCTGTGATATTGAACTTGTACCGTAAACGAGGTTCTTGTAAACAGAGCCGTCCCAAACTTTGGGGTGGCTGTGTCTTTTTGATTTTAATTTCCCTAAGCTATAGGACCATAAGTGGAAGTGCCCTAGGCTCTGTTGCTTTGTTTTTTGGATGTTTCAGGAAACACCATACACTTCTCCAGAGTGGCTGCTGGTAATTTTCATCCCAACCATCAGCATAACAAGGCTCCCAGTTCTCCATGGCCTGTCCTGCCTTTCTGGATTTTACACTTTTTTCAGATGGCCCTTTTGACCCGGGGGGGGCAGTGAGACTTCATTGTAGTGCAGATTTCCTTTGCAAGCTTGCTTGGTTGGCCAAAAAGGGCGTATGCGTTTTTTCCTGAATATATTCAGGAAAAAACGCATACGCCCTTTTTGGCCAAGTGCATCATTGTGGACGTTCTGCCTCTTTTCCTATGCTTTACATGCAATTCCAGTTTACCTCCTGAAATCGGTTTCCTGCAATTCTGCCCCGCTTTCAACTCCTCTTGGCAGCCTTACTTCAATATATTTTTGGACGATAGCTGTCATTTATAACTCTGCAGGTTTGTGAATTACAGTGCCCCTGAGCTCCTTTCTTCAACTCGCTTTCTTTTCAGCTGGCCGCAACACCGCAGGATTGCTTCAGGCCCTAGTGTGCTTCTGGCATGGCATGCTGAGCCTTTGGTTAATTATTCTTCTTGGTGGGAAATGAGAGTTAAATTTGCCCATCCAGACACCTCCACCTAGTCTCTCATTGGTTCTCCCTATTCCTGTTCATTTTCCACAGAAATTGCAAACTGGGCCAAACAGGAGTTTAAAGGCACTGACTCTCCAAGTGGGGAGAGTGTTAGTAAAGCGTCTGGAATGTTGCATCCGAGTACCAGGGGACGAAAACTGAGACACATTTGAACACGTTTCCCGATCACACGGTGTATCATACTCTGGGTTCCACATGCATGTTTTAGCTGAAGGAAGAATCCCTTAAACCTGGAGAGTTGAGACCCATGGAATGGGTACCATGCAATATGACTTCAAAGGGTCTGCATTTGCTCACCGAACCTCACCAATCCTATCACTGCTGCGTTTATGCCACTGTACACAGGCTTGATTCTCTTTCGGAGACTTATAAATCCATAGGTTTTAAGATTCTTACTAGTCAGGTATATTGTTAGGCGTTTAATATGGGGTGTTGAGTCCACTTCGTTGAGCAAGGAGTAGCTCTTGTCTATTACATATTTGGCTCATGGAACGGTATCTGTGCTAATTTCAATCTCTGGTTTTATGCAGCACCACAACTCACCTTTCCCCTTAAGCAAGCATAAGTTGGTTTTCTACATTTGACACCCTGTTCTGTTTTGTAATTCAGTTCCTGTGTAGCCAAGTTTACATTCCGTGTAGTAGTGATATCTTATGATGTTTCTTTTTCTGTGTGACTTATTTCACTTAGAATCATCGTACCTGAATCCACTCATTATGCTGCTATGGGCCTGATGACATAGATTTCATTGCTGAGTGATATTGCATTGTACGTAAGTACCACAATTTCTTTATCCATTTTTCGCTTTCTGTGATATTGAACTTGTACCGTAAACGAGGTTCTTGTAAACAGAGCCGTCCCAAACTTTGGGGTGGCTGTGTCTTTTTGATTTTAATTTCCCTAAGCTATAGGACCATAAGTGGAAGTGCCCTAGGCTCTGTTGCTTTGTTTTTTGAATGTTTCAGGAAACACCATACACTTCTCCAGAGTGGCTGTTGGCAATTTACATCCCGCCCATCAGCATAACAAGGCTCCCAGTTCTCCTTGGCCTGTCCTGCCTTTCTGGATTTTACACTTTTTTCAGATGGCCCTTTTGACCGGGAGGCAGTGAGACTTCATGGTAGTGCAGATTTCCTTTGCAAGCTTGCTTGGTTGGCCAAAAAGGGCGTATGCGTTTTTTCCTGAATATATTCAGGAAAAAACGCATACGCCCTTTTTGGCCAAGTGCATCATTGTGGACGTTCTGCCTCTTTTCCTATGCTTTACATGCAATTCCAGTCTACCTCCTGAAATCGGTTTCCTGCAATTCTGCCCCGCTTTCAACTCCTCTTGGCAGCCTTACTTCAATATATTTTTGGAGGATAACTGTCATTTATAACTCTGCAGGTTTGTGAATTACAGTGCCCCTGAGCTCCTTTCTTCAACTCGCTTTCTTGTGAGCTGGCCGCAACACCGCAGGATTGCTTCAGGCCCTAGTTTGGTTGCGGCACGGCATGCTGAGCCTTTGGTTAATTCCTCTTCCTGGTGGGAAATGAGAGTTAAATTTGCCCGTCCAGACACCTCCAGCTAGTCTCTCATTGGTTCTCCCTATTCCTGTTCATCTTACGCAGAAATTACAAACTGGGCCAAACAGGAGGTTAAAGGCACTGACTTTACAAGTGGGGAGAGTGTTAGTAAACCGTTTGGAATGTTGTACCCGAGTACCAGGGGATGAAAACTGAGACACATTGGAACACGTTTCCCGATCACACGGTGGATCATACTCTGGGTTCCACATGCATGTTTTAGCTGAAGGAAGAATCCCTTAAACATGCAGAGTTGAGACCCATGGAATGGGTACCATGCAATATGACTTCAAAGGGTCTGCATTTGCTCACCGAACCTTACCAATCCTATCACTGCTGCGTTTATGCCGCTGTACACACGCTTGATTCTCTTTTGGAGACATATAAATCCATAGGTTTTAAGATTCTTACTAGTCAGGTATATTGTTAGGCGTTTAATATGGGGTGTTGAGTCCACTTCGTTGAGCAAGGAGTAGCTCTTGTGTATTACATATTTGGCTTATGGAACGGTATCTGTGCTAATTTCAATCTCTGGTTTCATGCAGCACCCCAACTCACCTTTCCCCTTAAGCAAGCATAAGTTGGTTTTCTACATTTGACACCCTGTTCTGTTTTGTAATTCAGTTCCTGTGTAGCCAAGTTTACATTCCGTGTAGTAGTGATATCTTATGATGTTTCTTTTTCTGTGTGACTTATTTCACTTAGACTCATCATACCTGCATCCACTCATTATGCTGCTACGGGCCTGATGACATAGATTTCATTGCTGAGTGATATTGCATTGTACGTAAGTAACACAACTTCTTTATCCATTTTTCGCTTTTGTGATATTGAACTTGTACCGTAAACAAGATTCTTGTAAACAGAGCCGTCCCAAACTGTGGGGTGGCTTTGTCTCTTTGATTTTAATTGCCCTAAGCTATAGGACCATAAGTGGAAGTGCCCTAGGCTCTGTGGTTAGTTTTTTAGATGTTACAGGAAACACCATACACTTCTCCAGAGTGGCTGTTGGCAATTTACATCCCGCCCATCAGCATAAGAATGCTCCCAGTTCTTCATGGCCTGTAATGCCTTTCTGGATTTTACACTTTTTTCATATGGCCCTTTTGACCGGGGGGCAGCGAGACTTCATTGTAGTGCAGATTTCCTTTGTAAGCTTGCTTGGTTGGCCAAAAAGGGCGTATGCGTTTTTTCCTGAATATATTCAGGAAAAAACGCATACGCCCTTTTTGGCCAAGTGCATCATTGTGGACGTTCTGCCTCTTTTCCTATGCTTTACATGCAATTCCCGTCTACCTCCTGAAATCGGTTTCCTGCAATTCTGCCCCAATTTCAAGTCCTCTTGGCAGCCTTACTTCAATATATTTTTGGACGATAGCTGTCATTTATAACTCTGCAGGTTTGTGAATTACAGTGCCCCTGAGCTCCTTTCTTCAACTCGCTTTCTTGTGAGCTGGCCGCAACACCGCAGGATTGCTTCAGGCCCTAGTGTGGTTCCGGCACGGCATGCTGAGCCTTTGGTTAATTCCTCTTTCTGGTGGGAAATGAGAGTTAAATTTGCCCGTCCAGACACCTCCAGCTAGTTTATCATTGGTTCTCCCTATTCCTGTACATTTTCCGCAGAAATTGCAAACTGGGCCATACAGGAGTTTAAAGGCACTGACTCTCCAAGTGGGGAGAGTGTTAGTAAAGCGTCTGGAGTGTTGCACCCGAGTACCAGGGGACGAAAACTGAGACACATTTGAACACGTTTCCCAATCACACGGTGGATCATAATCTGTGTTCCACATGCATGTTTTAGCTGAAGGAAGAATCCCTTAAACCTGGAGAGTTGAGACCCATGGAATGGGTACCATGCAGTATGACTTCAAAGGGTCTGCATTTGCTCACCGAACCTCACCAATCCTATCACTGCTGTGTTTATGCCGCTGTACACACGCTTGATTCTCTTTCGGAGACATATAAATCCATAGGTTTTAAGATTCTTACTAGTCAGTTATATTCTTAGGCGTTTAATATGGGGTGTTGAGTCCACTTCGTTGAGCAAGGAGTAGCTCTTGTCTATTACATATTTGGCTTATGGAACGGTATCTGTGCTAATTTCAATCTCTGGTTTCATGCAGCACCCCAACTCACCTTTCCTCTTAAGCAAGCATAAGTTGGTTTTCTACATTTGAGACCCTGTTCTGTTTTGTAATTCAGTTCCTGTGTAGCCAAGTTTACCTTCCGTGTAGTAGTGATATCTTATGGTGTTTCTTTTTCTGTGTGACTTATTTCACTTAGACTCATCATACCTGCATCCACTCATTATGCTGCTACGGGCCTGATGACATAGATTTCATTGCTGAGTGATATTGCATTGTACGTAAGTACCACAACTTCTTTATCCATTTTTTGCTTTCTGTGATATTGAACTTGTACTGTAAACGAGGTTCTGTAAACAGAGCCGTCCCAAACTTTGGGGTGACCGTGTCTTTTTGATTTTAATTTCCCTAAGCTATAGGACCATAAGTGGAAGTGCCCTAGGCTCTGTTGCTTTGTTTTTTAGATGTTTCAGGAAACACCATACACTTCTCCAGAGTGGCTGTTGGCAATTTACATCCCGCCTACCAGCATAACAAGGCTCCCAGTTCTCCATGGCCTGTCCTGCCTTTCTGGATTTTACACTTTTTTCAGATGGCCCTTTTGACCGGGGGGCAGTGAGACTTCATTGTAGTGCAGATATCCTTTGCAAGCTTGCTTGGTTGGCCAAAAAGGGCGTATGCGTTTTTTCCTGAATATATTCAGGAAAAAACGCATACGCCCTTTTTGGCCAAGTGCATCATTGTGGACGTTCTGCCTCTTTTCCTATGCTTTACATGCAATTCCCGTCTACCTCCTGAAATCGGTTTCCTGCAATTCTGCCCCGCTTTCAAGTCCTCTTGGCAGCCTTACTTCAATATATTTTTGGACGATAGCTGTCATTTATAACTCTGCAGGTTTGTGAATTACAGTGCCCTTGAGCTCCTTTCTTCAACTCGCTTTCTTGTGAGCTGGCCGCAACACCGCAGGATTGCTTCAGGTCCTAGTGTGGTTCCGGCACGGCACGCTGAGCCTTTGGTTAATTCCTCTTCCTGGTGGGAAATGAGAGTTAAATTTGCCCGTCCAGACACCTCCAGCTAGTCTCTCTTTCGTTCTCCCTATTCCTGTTCATTTTCCACAGAAACTGCAAACTGGGCCAAACAGGAGGTTAAAGGCACTGACTCTCCAAGTGGGGAGAGTGTTAGTAAAGCATCTGGAATGTTGCACTCGAGTACCAGGGGACGAAAACGAGACACATTGGAACACGTTTCCCGATCACACGGTGGATCATACTCTGGGTTCCACATGCATGTTTTAGCTGAAGGAAGAATCCCTTAAACCTGGAGAGTTGAGACCCATGGAATGGGTACCATGCAATATGACTTCATAGGGTCTGCATTTGCTCACCGAACCTTACCAATCCTATCACTGCTGCGTTTATGCCTCTGTACACACGCTTGATTCTCTTTCGGAGACATATAAATCGGTAGGTTTTTAGATTATTTCTAGTCAGGTATATTGTTAGGCTTTTAATATGGGGTGTTGAGTACACTTCGTTGAGCAAGGAGTAGCTCTTGTCTATTACATATTTGGCTTATGGAACGGTATCTGTGCTAATTTCAATCTGTGGTTTCATGCAGCACCCCAACTCACCTTTCCCCTTAAGCAAGCATAAGTTGGTTTTCTACATTTGAGACCCTGTTCTGTTTTGTAATTCAGATCCTGTGTAGCCAAGTTTACATTCCGTGTAGTAGTGATATCTTATGATGTTTCTTTTTCTGTGTGACTTATTTCACTTAGAATCATCGTACCTGAATCCACTCATTATGCTGCTACGGGCCTGATGACATAGATTTCATTGCTGAGTGATATTGCATTGTACGTAAGTACCACAACTTCTTTATCCATTTTTCGCTTTTGTGATATTGAACTTGTACCGTAAACAAGATTCTTGTAAACAGAGCCGTCCCAAACTTTGGGGTGACCGTGTCTCTTTGATTTTAATTGCCCTAAGCTATAGGACTATAAGTGGAAGTGCCCTAGGCTCTGTTGCTTTGTTTTTTAGATGTTTCAGGAAACACCATACACTTCTCCAGAGTGGCTGCTGGCAATTTACATCCCGCCCATCAGCATAACAAGGCTCCTAGTTCTCCTTGGTCTGTCCTGCCTTTCTGGATTTTACACTTTTTTCAGATGGCCCTTTTGACCGGGGGGCAGTGAGACTACATTGTAGTGCAGATTTCCTTTGCAAGCTTGCTTGGTTGGCCAAAAAGGGCGTATGCGTTTTTTCCTGAATATATTCAGGAAAAAACGCATACGCCCTTTTTGGCCAAGTGCATCATTGTGGACGTTCTGCCTCTTTTCCTATGCTTTACATGCAATTCCAGTCTACCTCCTGAAATCGGTTTCCTGCAATTCTGCCCCGCTTTCAACTCCTCTTGGCAGCCTTACTTCAATATATTTTTGGAAGATAGCTGTCATTTATCTCTGCAGGTTTGTGAATTACAGTGCCCCTGAGCTCCTTTCTTCAACTCGCTTTCTTTTGAGCTGGCCGCAACACCGCAAGATTGCTTCAGGCCCTAGGGTGCTTCCGGCATGGCATGCTGAGCCTTTGGTTAATTCTTCTTCTTGGTGGGAAATGAGAGTTAAATTTGCCCGTCCAGACACCTCCAGCTAGTCTCTCATTGGTTCTCCCTATTCCTGTTCATTTTCCACAGAAATTGCAAACTGGGCCAAACAGGAGGTTAAAGGCACTGACTCTCCAAGTGGGGAGAGTGTTAGTAAAGCGTCTGGAATGTTGCATCCGAGTACCCGGGGACGAAAACTGAGACACATTTGAACACGTTTCCCGATCACACGGTGGATCATACTCTGGGTTCCACATGCATGTTTTAGCTGAAGGAAGAATCCCTTAAACCTGGAGAGTTGAGAACCATGGAATGGGTACCATGCAATATGACTTCAAAGGGTCTGCATTTGCTCACCGAACCTCACCAATCCTATCACTGCTGCGTTTATGCCGCTGTACACACGCTTGATTCTCTTTCGGAGACTTATAAATCCATAGGTTTTAAGATTCTTACTAGTCAGGTATATTGTTAGGCGTTTAATATGGGGTGTTGAGTCCACTTCGTTGAGCAAGGAGTAGCTCTTGTCTATTACATATTTGGCTTATGGAACGGTATCTGTGCTAATTTCAATCTCTGGTTTTATGCAGCACCCCAACTCACCTTTCCCCTTAAGCAAGCATAAGTTGGTTTTCTACATTTGAGACCCTGTTCTGTTTTGTAATTCAGTTCCTGTGTAGCCAAGTTTACATTCCGTGTAGTAGTGATATCTTATGATGTTTCTTTTTCTGTGTGACTTATTTCACTTAGACTCATCATACCTGCATCCACTCATTATGCTGCTACGGGCCTGATGACATAGATTTCATTGCTGAGTGATATTGCATTGTACGTAAGTACCACAACTTCTTTATCCATTTTTTGCTTTCTGTGATATTGAACTTGTACTGTAAACGAGGTTCTGTAAACAGAGGCGTCCCAAACTTTGGGGTGACCGTGTCTTTTTGATTTTAATTTCCCTAAGCTATAGGACCATAAGTGGAAGTGCCCTAGGCTCTGTTGCTTTGTTTTTTAGATGTTTCAGGAAACACCATACACTTCTCCAGAGTGGCTGTTGGCAATTTACATCCCGCCTACCGGCATAACAAGGCTCCCAGTTCTCCATGGCCTGTCCTGCCTTTCTGGATTTTACACTTTTTTCAGATGTCCCTTTTGACCGGGGGGCAGTGAGACTTCATTGTAGTGCAGATATCCTTTGCAAGCTTGCTTGGTTGGCCAAAAAGGGCGTATGCGTTTTTTCCTGAATATATTCAGGAAAAAACGCATACGCCCTTTTTGGCCAAGTGCATCATTGTGGACGTTCTGCCTCTTTTCCTATGCTTTACATGCAATTCCCGTCTACCTCCTGAAATCGGTTTCCTGCAATTCTGCCCCGCTTTCAAGTCCTCTTGGCAGCCTTACTTCAATATATTTTTGGACGATAGCTGTCATTTATAACTCTGCAGGTTTGTGAATTACAGTGCCCCTGAGCTCCTTTCTTCAACTCGCTTTCTTGTGAGCTGGCCGCAACACCGCAGGATTGCTTCAGGCCCTAGTGTGGTTCCGGCACGGCACGCTGACCCTTTGGTTAATTCCTCTTCCTGGTGGGAAATGAGAGTTAAATTTGCCCGTCCAGACACCTCCAGCTAGTTTCTCATTGGTTCTCCCTATTCCTGTACATTTTCCGCAGAAATTGCAAACTGGGCCATACAGGAGTTTAAAGGCACTGACTCTCCAAGTGGGGAGAGTGTTAGTAAAGCGTCTGGAGTGTTGCACCCGAGTACCAGGGGACGAAAACTGAGACACATTTGAACACGTTTCCCAATCACACGGTGGATCATAATCTGTGTTCCACATGCATGTTTTAGCTGAAGGAAGAATCCCTTAAACCTGGAGAGTTGAGGCCCATGGAATGGGTACCATGCAGTATGACTTCAAAGGGTCTGCATTTGCTCACCAAACCTCACCAATCCTATCACTGCTGCGTTTATGCCGCTGTACACACGCTTGATTCTCTTTCGGAGACATATAAATCCATAGGTTTTAAGATTCTTACTAGTCAGTTATATTCTTAGGCGTTTAATATGGGGTGTTGAGTCCACTTCGTTGAGCAAGGAGTAGCTCTTGTCTATTACATATTTGGCTTATGGAACGGTATCTGTGCTAATTTCAATCTCTGGTTTCATGCAGCACCCCAACTCACCTTTCCTCTTAAGCAAGCATAAGTTGGTTTTCTACATTTGAGACCCTGTTCTGTTTTGTAATTCAGTTCCTGTGTAGCCAAGTTTACCTTCCGTGTAGTAGTGATATCTTATGGTGTTTCTTTTTCTGTGTGATTTATTTCACTTAGAATCATCGTACCTGAATCCACTCATTATGCTGCTACGGGCCTGATGACATAGATCTCATTGCTGAGTGATATTGCATTGTACGTAAGTACCACAACTTCTTTATCCATTTTTTGCTTTCTGTGATATTGAACTTGTACCGTAAACGAGGTTCTGTAAACAGAGGCGTCCCAAACTTTGGGGTGACCGTGTCTTTTTGATTTTAATTTCCCTAAGCTATAGGACCATAAGTGGAAGTGCCCTAGGCTCTGTTGCTTTGTTTTTTAGATGTTTCAGGAAACACCATACACTTCTCCAGAGTGGCTGTTGGCAATTTACATCCCGCCTACCGGCATAACAAGGCTCCCAGTTCTCCATGGCCTGTCCTGCCTTTCTGGATTTTACACTTTTTTCAGATGGCCCTTTTGACCGGGGGGCAGCGAGACTTCATTGTAGTGCAGATTTCCTTTGCAAGCTTGCTTGGTTGGCCAAAAAGGGCGTATGCGTTTTTTCCTGAATATATTCAGGAAAAAACGCATACGCCCTTTTTGGCCAAGTGCATCATTGTGGACGTTCTGCCTCTTTTCCTATGCTTTACATGCAATTCCCGTCTACCTCCTGAAATCGGTTTCCTGCAATTCTGCCCCACTTTCAAGTCCTCTTGGCAGCCTTACTTCAATATATTTTTGGACGATAGCTGTCATTTATAACTCTGCAGGTTTGTGAATTACAGTGCCCCTGAGCTCGTTTCTTCAACTCGCTTTCTTGTGAGCTGGCCGCAACACCGCAGGATTGCTTCAGGCCCTAGTGTGGTTCCGGCACGGCATGCTGAGCCTTTGGTTAATTCCTCTTTCTGGTGGGAAATGAGAGTTAAATTTGCCCGTCCAGACACCTCCAGCTAGTTTCTCATTGGTTCTCCCTATTCCTGTACATTTTCCGCAGAAATTGCAAACTGGGCCATACAGGAGTTTAAAGGCACTGACTCTCCAAGTGGGGAGAGTGTTAGTAAAGCGTCTGGAGTGTTGCACCCGAGTACCAGGGGACGAAAACTGAGACACATTTGAACACGTTTCCCAATCACACGGTGGATCATAATCTGTGTTCCACATGCATGTTTTAGCTGAAGGAAGAATCCCTTAAACCTGGAGAGTTGAGGCCCATGGAATGGGTACCATGCAGTATGACTTCAAAGGGTCTGCATTTGCTCACCGAACCTCACCAATCCTATCACTGCTGCGTTTATGCCGCTGTACACACGCTTGATTCTCTTTCGGAGACATATAAATCCATAGGTTTTAAGATTCTTACTAGTCGGTTATATTCTTAGGCGTTTAATATGGGGTGTTGAGTCCACTTCGTTGAGCAAGGAGTAGCTCTTGTCTATTACATATTTGGCTTATGGAACGGTATCTGTGCTAATTTCAATCTCTGGTTTCATGCAGCACCCCAACTCACCTTTCCTCTTAAGCAAGCATAAGTTGGTTTTCTACATTTGAGACCCTGTTCTGTTTTGTAATTCAGTTCCTGTGTAGCCAAGTTTACCTTCCGTGTAGTAGTGATATCTTATGGTGTTTCTTTTTCTGTGTGACTTATTTCACTTAGAATCATCGTACCTGAATCCACTCATTATGCTGCTACGGGCCTGATGACATAGATCTCATTGCTGAGTGATATTGCATTGTACGTAAGTACCACAACTTCTTTATCCATTTTTCGCTTTCTCTGATATTGAACTTGTACCGTAAACGAGGTTCTTGTAAACAGAGCCGTCCCAAACTTTGGGGTGGCTGTGTCTTTTTGATTTTAATTTCCATAAGCTATAGGACCATAAGTGGAAGTGCCCTAGGCTCTGTTGCTTTGTTTTTCAGATGTTTCAGGAAACACCATACACTTCTCCAGAGTGGCTGCTGGCAATTTACATCCCGCCCATCAGCATAACAAGGCTCCCAGTTCTCCATGGCCTGTCCTGCCTTTCTGGATTTTACACTTTTTTCAGATGGCCCTTTGACCGGGGTGAAGTGAGACTTCATTGTAGTGCAGATTTCCTTTGAGAGCTTGCTTGGTTGGCCAGAAAGGGCGTATGCGTTTCTTCCTGGATATATTCAGGAAAAAACGCATACGCCCTTTTTGGCCAAGTGCATCATTGTCGACGTTCTGAGTGTTTTCATATGTTTTCAGTACAATTCCTGTCTACCTCCTGAAATCGGTTTCCTGCAGTTCTGCCTTGCTCTCAGTGCCTCTTCATAGCCTTACCTCAATATACTTTTGGAGAATAGTTGGCCTTTATAACTCTGCAGGTTTTTGAATTGCAGTGGCCCTTAGCTTCATTTTTCAGCTCTTATTTTTGTGATCTTGCCTCATATCCACAGGATTTCTTCAGGCCCTATTTTTCTTCTGGGGCGCCTTGCTCTGCCTTTGGTTAATTCTTCTTCCTGATGTGAAATTAGAGTGACATGTGCCCATTGAAACCGCTACAGCTATTTTCTCACTGGTTCCCCCTATTCCCATTCATCCTCCGCACTAACTGCAGACTGTGCGATACCGGAACTTAAAGGCATTGACTCTCCATGTGGAGATGTTGTTAGTAAAGTGGCTGGAATGTTGATCCGGAGCCCCAGGAGAGGAAAATGAGGTGCATTTTAGAAACCTTTCCCGATCATATGGTATACCATCCGCTGGATTTCCCATGCATGGTTTAGCTGTAGGAAGATTCCCTTCAACTTGGAGTGTTGGGACCCTTGGAATAAGTAGCATGAAGTATTGCATTAAACTTTCGGCAGTTGCTCACCAAAGCTCTCCAATCCTTTCAGCCCCAAGTGTCCAGCCTTATGTCTTATCCAGCTGTGGGTTTATATGTGGTCATTCCAGGTTGCATCACAGCCCCTGAGCGAATTTTGTAAGAATTTTTCTCTCTTTCATTGTTTCTGCGTTTTGGTTTTAAAATTTATTTCTATAATGGGGTTTAGCTCATTTTCACTGCTGTGTTTGTGCCGCTCTGCGCACACTTGATTCCCTTATGGAGATATATCAATACATGGGTTTTAAGATTCTTATTACTCAGATATATTTCTCTGCGGTGTATAGGGTGTGTTGAGGCCAGTTCATTGAGCGAGGTGTAGATCTTGTCTGATACCTATTTGGTTTATTGAACGGTATCTGTGCTAATTTCAAACTCTGGTTTTATGCATCACCCCACCTCTCCTTTCCCCTTAAGCTGACATAAGTGTGTTTTCTAAATGTGAGACACTGTTCTGTTTTGTAATTCATTTTTTGTGCAGCCATATTTATCCTCCCTCTATAAGTGATATCTTATGATATGTTTCTTTTTCTGTTTGACTTATTTCAAGTAGTATTATCGGACCTCAATCCACTCTTTATCCTTCTACTAGCCTTATTACATTGATTTCATGGTGAAGAGATATTCCATTGTACATAAGTACCACATTTTCTTTATCTATTGTTCTCTTTCCTGGGATATTTAAGGTGTACTGAAGTTGAGGTTCTTGTAAACAGAGTAGCCCTAAACTGTGGTGTGCTTGTGTCTTGTTGATTTTTAGACTTCCCTAGATATACTCCCGTGATTGGAAGTGCCCTATGCTCTGTCGCTCTGTTTTTTAGATGATTTAGGAACCACCATACACTTCTCCAGAGTGGCTCTCGGCAGTTCACACACTGTCCATCAGCGTATAAAGGCTCCCTGTTCTCCATGGCCTGTCCTGCATTTCTGGTGTTTACAATTTTTTCGGATGGCCCTTTTGACCGGTGGGAAATGAGACTTCTTTGTTGTGCACATTTGCATTGCTTGCTTGCTTGGTTGCCCATAAAGTGCATATGCGTTTTTTCCTGGATATATTCAGGAACTAACGCATACTCCCTTTTGGGCCAACTGCATCATTGTCGAAATTCTGCCGCTTTTCATGTGCTTTAAAGGCGAGTCCAATCTATCTCTTGAAATCTGTTTCTTGCAATTCTGTCTTGCATTCAGATCCTCTTCTTTGCCTTACCTCAACATATTTTTGGACGTTAGTTTTCATTTATAACTCTGCAGGTTTGTGAATTGCAGTGACCCTGAGCTCCATTTTTTAAGTTGCTCTTTTGTGAGCTGGCCTCAAAACCGCAGGATTGCTTCAGGCCCTATTTTGGCTCCGGCGAGGCGGGCTGAGCCTTTTTTTAATTCTTATTCTTAATGGGAAATTAGAGTGACATGTGCCCGTCCAAACCCCTACAACTATTCTCTCATTGTTTCCCCCTCTTCCCGTTCATCCTCCTCACAATTTGCAAAATGTGTGAAACAGAAGTTTAAATGTGCTGATTCTCTAAGTGGGGAGATTCTAAGTAACGTGGCTGGAATGATGAACAGGAGCACCAGGAGAGGATAAATGAGGTGCATTTTAGACACATCTCCCGATCACATGGTGTACAGTCCTCTGGGTTTTCCATGCATGTTTTAGCTGTAGGAAGATTCCTTGAACCTGCAGATTTGGGACCCATTGAATGGGTACCAGGTAGTATTACTTTAAAGGGTGTGCATTTCCTCACCCAACCTCACATTTCTCTTAGCGCGAACAGTTTCCAGCCTTATGTCTCATCCTGCTGTGGGTCTAGATGTGTTCAATCCATGTTGCATCACCGTCCCTGAGGAAAAGTTGTAAGAGGTTTTCTCTGTCTCTCTGTCGTTTATTTTTTTCAATTTATTACTATATTGGTTACAGCTGATTTTCAAAGCTCTGTTTCTTGCTGCTGTACATCCACTTGATTCACGTACAGAGAGACATCAATAAATTCTTTTTCAGATTCTTACCAGTCATAGATATTCTTTTCCGGTGACTTGAGTGTGCTGAGTGCAGTTCTTTTAGCTACCGTGTAGGCCTTGTTGATTATCAGTTTGGTATTTGGAATGGTATCTTTGCTAATTTCAACCTCCTGGATGATGCCTCACCCCTCCCCACCTTTCCCGTTTAGCAGCCTTACGCGTGTTTTCTACATATTTGACTATGTTTTTGTTTTGTAATTTATTTCATGTGTAGCCATTTTGGATTCCACCTTTAAGTGATATCTTATGATATGTGTCTTTTTCTTTTTGAATTATGTCACTTAGAATGATCATACGTAACTCCTCCGGAGTTGTTACAACTGGCCATATTTCATTGATTTCCAGGCTGAGTAATATTCCACTCTACATAAGTACCACATCTCTATCCATTTTTTCCCTCCAGAGACATTTAAGTTATATCCTAGTCGAGGATCTTTTAAACAGAGAGGCAGTAAACATTGGGGTGCCTGTGTCCTCTCGGTTTTTGTTTTTCCCAAGATATACGCCCATGAGTGCAAGTGCCCTATGCTCTGTAGCTCATTTTTTAGATGCTTTAGTAAACACAATACACTTCTCCAGAATGGCCGTTGGCAATATACATTTCCACTATAAGCCTCACAGGGCTCCCTCTTCTCCTTGCCCTGTCCTGCATTTCTGGCGTTTACACTTTATGAGGATGGCTCTTCTGACTGATGCGAAGTGATATCTTTTGTAGTATTGATTTCCAGTGCCCACCTGTTTGGTTGGCTAAAAAAGTGTATGCCCTTTTCTTGAATATATACAGAAAAAAACGCATACAGCCTTTTTGGCCAACTGCAATGTCGGAAATGTTCAGCCCCTTTTCTTGTGCTTAATGGCGAATCCTTTCTACCTCCTCAAATCCCTTTCCTGCCATTCTCCCTTGCTTGCCAATCCTTTTCTTTGACTTTCCTCAAGACATTTTTCAGTGATAGATATTTTCAACTCTGCAGTTTCGTGAATTTTACTGCCCCTGAGTTCCATTGTTCAACTTGTGTTTATGGGAACTGGCCACAAAGCAGTGGGATTTCCTCAAGCCCTATACTGTTTCCATGGGCAACCCTAGCCTTTGGTCAATTCATCTTCCTGATTGGAAATTAGAGTGACATGTGCCTGTCTGAACACCTAGGACTTGTCTCTCATTGTTCCTCATCCTTCCGCTTCATCCTCTGGACAAATTCCAAACTGTACGCAACAGGATGTTGACAGTGTTGACATCTCCAAGTGGGGAGACTGTTAGTAAAGACGCTGGAGGGGTGAACCCGAGCACCAGGAGATGAGGAGATGAGATGCCTTTTCCAAACTCTTCCCGATCAGACGGTATACCATCCTCTGGGTGTGACAGACATGTTTTAGCAGTAGGAAGAGTCCCATTCATGTAAGGAGAACACCAGGGCTTTTTCAAAATCAGTGTCTCCCCGAAACCCAAACTGGGGAGTTTTTTAAGCTACGGCTACACATATGTTCATTAAGGGCCTTGGGAAGTAGGCAGAGTCCAAACTTTAGATGACTGAAGTCTTCAGGGTCAGAAGCACTCACCACCGGCTTCCCTTAGGTTACACTTTAACTGTCATTGATAGATGATGTCAATAAAAATATCTATTCTTTTTCCGATTATTTCCCCTTATAGGTTATTGCACAATATTGAGTGTAGTTCCCTGTGCTATACAGTAGTTCCTTGTTGATGATCTATTTTATAGATAGCAGTGTGTATGTGTTAATTCCAAACTGTTAATTTATCCCTCCTCCCACCTTTCCCCTTTGGTAATAATAAATTATAAGATTTTATACTTCTCAGAAATGGGGGAGCTGAAAGAGAGGTATCATTTTCAATGGAAAAGCATTTAAAACAAGATTGAAGCTTTAACCAAGATTATTAGATGTACATCCTTGGAAAGAAATCACTTCATTTCTCTAATATTGACCTGACAAATAAGACAAACCTTTTCACTGAACTTGCTTATAATAAAGTGATGGAAATATCAAATGGAAGTGTTAGAAACATCTTATTTTACCCGAGCCTTATAAACTGTTCTATGTTAACTACAGTTTGGCTCACACATCTGTTCATTGAAGTTACAATAGTCTCAATTTCTGTTACTGATCCTCCAGAGTGGACCCCAACAAGGGTCCCCCTGCCCAGTGTCATTGGGGCCAACAGATCGAGACTGAGTTTGGTTCCCAAGCAAAGGAAACTTTATATTTTCATCAGAGAATGGAGAGGTGAGAGCATGCACTACCCCGTGGGCTGTGGGCTGGGCTGCTGTGTAGAGATCCTGTCAGAGTCAGTGGGAGGGAGGGGGCGGAGCTCTCAAGGGCCGGGTTGGCTGCAGCTCAGGCTCTATATCTCGGAGTCTGCACTGGGCCCCAGGAGCTGAGGTGTCGACCCAGCCATTCTGCACCAGGAAATCTGGTCTGAAGTGCCGGGTGTGGAACCTCTGCATGCGGGACCCTAGGAGCACGTGAAATTAGACAAAGCACAAAGGATAAAAAAGGTCAGACTTGACTTTATTGCCCACATTCTATTTTTATCTCCCAGGGATTTTTAATGGGCTTTGCTGGGGACAAACCCCTCCTCTGCCTTTTGTCCCGTTCCTCATTCTTGGAGTGCTGAGGGTGCAGACCCTTCTTCTGTAACTGCTGAGTGCTGAGTTGGGAGCCCTCATACCAGGGGACGAGGGTCAGAACTTCTCCCCAGCAGCCTCCAGGTGACGTTGATTGGCCCCAGGACCCCTGCCTCCCTGCTCGTCCGCCTGAGCACCAGCATTGGAAGTGTTATAGATTCTAATGACCTTTAAGGGTCCAGGAAAGAGATGTGCAGAGACGCTGTGGGGGCCGGTTTCACCCCGCCCCACATTTGTTCGGCCACCTTAGGCTGACCGTTTCTGCCAGCCTAGATGCTCTGACCAGTAGTCTGCTCTTTCTTCAATTAGGCCCCTGAATTAACGTAAAAACAGCACCAGGTGTCAGAGCCCTGCCCGCTCAACTCCCAGACAGTCCAGGGTCAGTGGTGATCAAGGACCATGATGGCCACTGAGTCAACAGCCTTTTGAAGTAAACAGGAGTCCAGCCGGTCTTATTGGCCACCATCATCACGGTGTCTGTAGGCTTTTCTATGGTGACAGTGTGATATACGGTTCCCCCGCCAAGATTATTAGCTCCCCTCCGGGTGCAGGAAGTCCTGCAAGCAGTAGTCTACTCCTTCGGGACACACTATTGTTGTTTTATGAGAGAAACTCCAGGTCAAGTGATGTTCACACGAGTCGTCATGGTGCCCTGTTGCCCCCGGTTATCTCTCTGGATGTTGGAGTTGGAGGGCCTCCTCACTCGAGGTCGGTGTGCCCACGGAGCGAACCCTGCAACTTCAGGGCATGGTTGGTGATTAGGATCACCACGTGGGGTCCTTTTCCCTTAGGAGGGAGGTGGCCTTTTGGGCTGCTGATTTCCAGGTTTTTAGATACCGCCAGTATCTTGGCCAGATGTGGCAGTGGGCCAAGCCCCTTGGTGACTGTAGTTTATCCTACCTGGATGGCATTCTTGCGTTGTTCCATTTCAAGTGGTCCCAGTTTTTGCACTAATTCTCCAATGGCAATTCACCTTTCACCGGGAATGGAAAGGTCAAAGGGTTTAGCTCAATTAGGGAGTTCCAGGGCAAGGGTCTGAATTGACTGCTCTTTCCATTCTTGAAAGGCCACTTCTGGATTCTGTTCAAAAGGGTCATCATCTTTTCCTTTCAGTGTTTCATATAGAGGCCCAGCTAGTAGACTGTAGTTAGGGATCCAGAAGCAGCAAACCCTGGCCTCCCCAGGAACCCCTAAGCTGTCTTCTAGTTTTAGAAAGGGGTAAGGCTGCAAATGGTTTCTTCCCTTTCCTGGGATGGGCTTCTCTGACCTTGTGTGAGAATGAAGCCCAGGCAGGTCACTGCAGTCTGTGATATTTGAGCTTTTTCTTGGACAACTTCTATCCTTTATTGGCTTGGTAGTTCAGAGGCCTCCTTAGTAGGGCTGGCGATCAGAATGTCGTCTGCATATTGAAGGAGGGTTTCCTTTTCCAGAGGTAGAACTTTTCGGTCTTTAGCTAAGCTTTCCCCAAAGATGGTGTGGGAATTTTTGAACCCTTGGGGCAAGACGGCCCGGAAGTATTGTTTTAGTTGTATGTTGAGTCCTGCCACTCACAAGCCAAAATTTCTTGTGACTCTGGGACTAATGGAATACAAAAGAAGGTATCATTGAAGACTAATACAGAATACCATGTCCTGGTGGTTGGTAGAATGACCAGCAGGGTGTAGGAATCAGGAGCAACTGGAGGTATATCCTCGGTGGCTTCACTGACTGTCCTGACATCCTTTACCAGGTCCCCAGCAGCCCATGGGGCTCTCGTGGTCAGGCCAATCCCAGGATATGGAGCTCTCCTGGGCAGGTACCCCACCCCCAACCCAGCCCATGGGGCTCTCATGGTCAGGCCCCTCCCAGGATACAGAGCTACCCTTGCAGGTACCGTGGCAGGGCTGGGCACACAGGAACCGTGCACATAGCCCTCATTGAAGAGCACCCCCAGCTCACCTGTCGCTCAGAGCTGACACAGAGCACCTCAGAGCAGGACTTGAACTAACAAACAGCAGCTCCGACAGGTCTGTGACCCTGGGCATCACTCTGTGTGGCCTCCCTCCACCTGGTCTTCCAGAGACTTCCACTGCACCCAGGGCACCAGGCCTCTGTCTCCAACCACCACCCACCCCTCCTCTCCCTGACTCCTGGGTTCCTCTCATTAGGAGAGGGTTTTCTTGAAGTTGTCTCCCACTCATGGGCCAGATAAAATGATTAGAAAACAAGCCAAAGCTGCAGCCCCTTGTCTATCCTGACTCTCAGGAGCCCACACCTGTTCCTTGGACCTGGCCGGTTCAGCAAGTTCCATTTTCTGCAACTGTGAGCCCCTGAGGGGTGATGATTGGCTACCTGGGCAGCCTTACCATGCCGGCCAGCCCTCCCCAGGTGTGCCTGGGTTGAGATCAATATAAATACCACTCCAGGCAGCAAAAGCCCCTGCAGCTGTGCCTGACGCCATTTTCTCTGCCCTGTCAGCAGTCTCGGGGCTGGGCTGGTGGGAGGGAGTGAGAGGCCACGGCTTTGTGGGTGGCCCAGTGTGAGTGGGGCTCTGCTGGACTTTCTGCAGCAGTTGCCAGGCTGCCACCTGCTAAAGAAGAGGATGTGTCACCCATACCTGCTGCTGGAATTTCTCCCTGGGCAGAGGTGAGGAAGGAAAAAAGCAGTGGGGGCAGGGACAGGACGGGTATCTCAGGCAGGGAAATGGAAATCTTCCAGAAGAGCACCCAGGGCCAGGACCATCCTGGCTGGCCTGCAGGCACCAAGTCAGCTGGCATGCTGTCACTCGTGTGGCTCCATGGCCCTTCCTCTAGGCTTTCAAGTCCTTGTATATATTCAGGTGTTTTACCTGGGAAGGGCGGGAACAGTTCAGCAGCAACTGGCCTGGGGCTCAGCTCACGTTTACTCACAGATGCCTCGGCACGGTGCCCCAGCTTTGCAATGAGGACGCTTGTTGTGTGGGGGCTGCTGGCTGAATGGGAGACGATTCCCCACCACTGACCAACTTCAGAATTGTTTACAACTGGAGCAAGTGCCCTGATACGGTTTTCCTCTGAGTAACTGGTGGGTTCTGTTTTTTTTTTCTCTTTTTCGTTTTTGGTTCAAGGTAGATTTTATTCCTCTTTTTTGTATTTACAGATATAAGCATGGAAATAATTTATTCATATAAATACATGTATGTGAAGGGAATAATTGTTTTTTCTGTTTTATTTTTTAAATTTTATTTCTTTTTAATTTTGAATTTTATTTTATATTTTTATACAGCAGGTTCTCATTGGTTATCTATTTTATACATATAAATGTTTACATGCCAATCCCAATCTCTCAACTCCTCCCACCACCACCCCTCCAAGAGCTTTCCCCCCTTGTTGTCCATACGATTGTTGTCTACATCTGTTGCTCTATTTATGCCTTGCAAAACGGTTAATCTGTACAGTTTTTCTAGGTTCCACATATATGCATGAATATACAAGATTTGTTTTTCTCTTTCTGACTTACTTCACTCTGTATGACAGTCTCTAGATCCATCGACGTCTCTACAAATGACCCAATTTCATTCCTTTCATGGCTTAGTAATATTCCATTTTATATATGTACCACATCTTTATGCATTCGTCTGTCTGTGGGCATTTAGGTTGCTTCCATTACCTCGATATTGTAAATAGTGATGCAATGAACATTGCGGTGAATGTCTCTTTTTGATTTATGGTTTTGTCTGGGTATATGTCCAGTCCTGGGATCGCTGTATCATATGGTAATTCTATTATTAGTTTCTTAAGAAACTCCATATTGTTCTCCATAGTGACTGTATCAACTTATATTCCCAACAATAGTGGAAGAGGGTTCCTTTTCTCCACACCCTTTCCAGCATTTGTTGTTTGTAGATTTTCAGATGATGCCCATTCTAACAGGTGTGAGGTGATACCTCATTGTTGAGTCCATTTCGTTGAGCAGGGGGTAGGTCTTGTCTATTACATATTTGGCTTATGGAACGGTATCTGTGCTAATTTCAATCTCTGGTTTTATGCAGCACCCCCTTAACTCACCTTTCCCTTTAAGCAAGCATAAGTTGGTTTTCTAATCTTGAGACCCTGTTCTGTTTTGTAATTCAGTTCATGTGTAGCCAAGTTTACATTCCGTGCATTAGTGATACCTTATGATGTTTCTTTTTCTGTGTGACTTATTTCACTTAGAATCATCATGCCTCAATCCACTCATTATGCTGGTACAGGCCTGGTGACACAGATTTCATTGCTGAGTGGTATTCTGTTGTACGTAAGTACCGCAACTTCTTTATCAATTATTTGTTCTCTGGGATATTTAACTCGTACTGTAGAAGAGGTTCCTGTAAACAGAGCCGTCCCAAATTTTGGGGTGGCTGTGTCTTTTTGATTTTAATTTCCCTAAGCTATAGGACCATAAGTGGAAATGCCCTAGACTCTGTTGCTTTGTTTTATAGATGTTTCAGGAAACAGCATACACTTCTCCAGAGTGGCTGTTGGCAATTTACATCCCGCCCATCAGCATAACAAGGCTCCTTTTTCCCCATGGCCTGTCTTGCCTTTCTGGATTTTACACTTTTCTCAGATGGCCCTTTAGACCGGGGGGAAGTGACACTTCATAGTAGTTCGGATTTCCATTGCAAGCTTGCTTGGTTTGCCAAAAAGGGCATATGTGTTTTTTCCTGAATATATTCAGGAACAAACTCATACGCCCTTTGTTGCCAAGTGCATCATTGTCGATGTTCTGCCTCTTTTCCTATGCTTTAAATGTAATTCCAGTCTACCTCCTGAAATCGGTTTCCTGAAATTCTGCCCCGCTTTCAAGTCCTCTTCGCAGCCTTACTTCAATATATTTTTGGACGTTATCTGTTATTTATAACTCTGCAGGTTTGTGAATTACAGGGCCCCTGAGCTCCTTTCTTCAACTCGCTTTCTTGTGAGCTGGCCGCAAACCCGCAAGACTGCTTCAGGCCCTAATCTGCTTCTGGCAGGGCACGCTGAGCCTTTGGTTAATTTCTCTTCCTGGTGGGAAATGAGTGTTAAATATACCCGTCCAGACACCTACCTCACTCTCAACCCCTTGGTGATGTGGGTCCTCTGGTTTGTGGCCACCTTTGCTGGGTTCCTCACCTTTCGATGATGTGGCCCCACTAGTGTGAGGACACTCCTGCTTGGTTCTCATCCACGTGGTTATGTGGACCCCCTGGTGAGAGTCTGTTCCTGGCTTTGTTCCTCACCCACCTGTGAGGGAGACCCTCTGCTGATAGGTCACTCCTGCATGGCTGGCACACATTGCCTTGGTGAAGTCAGCCGTGTGGTGGCAGTTGGAGCGTGCTGGGAATCTCCTCCCCCCGGTGATGAGGACCCTCTTGCGTCAGGCCCTAACTGCTGGACTCACCAACTTTTCTTAGGGAGCCCGGTGATGCTTTGGCACTCCTCTTAGGATCCCATCTCCATGGGGTTGTGGGCCTTCTGCTCTGAGGTCCCAACGGCTGGGTTGTTCACATTTTCATGATGTGGGCTCTCTGGTGTTCACAGAAGCCTGGATCCCATAGCCTCTGTGCTCTTGGCCGCCTGCTGGGAGGTTCCAACTGCTGGATTCCTCACTTTTTTAATTTTTTGGGCCCTCTGTTGTGAGGATCCTCCTGCCTGCCTCACTCCCAGCCCCTTCGTGATGTGTGTCGTCTGGTTTGAGGCCACATGTGCTGGGTTCCTCACCTTTCGATGATGTGGGACCAATGGTCTTAGGAGACTCCTGCCTGGTTCACATCCCCTTGGTGATGTGGGCCCTCTGTTGAGAGTCTGATCCTGGCTGGGTTCCTCACCCATCTGTGAGGTGGGCCGTCTGATGTGAGGTCAGTCCTGCCTGGCTTGCTCACCTCGCCTTGTGGACATGAGCCCTCTGGTGGCACTTGGAGCCTGCTGGGAGCCTCCTCTCCTCGGTGATGAGGGCCCTCTGGCATCAGGCCTTAACTGCTGGGCTCCCCACATTTTGTGATGTGCGCCCAGTGGTGCGAGGACACTCCAGCCAGGTTCACATCCCCATTGGGATGTGGGCCTTCTGCTCTGAGGTCCCAAAGCCTGGGTTGCTCACAGTTTCATGATGTGGGCTCTCTGGTATTAGTTCACTCCTGCCTGCATCCCATAGCTTCTGTGCTCTGGGCCGCCTGCTGGGAGGTTCCAACTGCTGGATTCCTCACCTTTCTTATTCTTTGGGCCCTCTGATTTTAGGCTACTCCTGCCTGCCTCACTCCCATTCCCTTTGTGATATGTGTCCTCTGATTTGAGGCCACATGTGCTGGGTTCCGCACCTTTCGATGATGTGACCCCACTGGAGGGAAGACAGTCCTGACTGGTTCCCATCCCCTTGCTGATGTGGGCCCTCAGGTGAGAGTCTGATCCTGGCTGGGTTCCTCACCCTTCTGTGAGGTGGGCCCTCTGCTGTGAGGTCAATCATGCCTGTCTGGCACACGTCACCTTGGCGACGTGGGCCCTCTGGTGGCAGTTGGAGTGTGCTGGGATCCTCCTCCCCTCGGTGATGAGGGCCCTCTTGCCTTAGGCCATAACTGCTGGGCTCCCCACATTTTCTGATGTGCGCCAAGTGAGTGAGGAGACTCTTGCCAGGTTCCCATCCCCATGGCGATATGGGCCTTCTGCTCTGAGGTCAAAACGGCTGGCTTGCTCACAGTACCATGATGTGGGCCCTCTGCTGTGAGTTCACTCCGGCAAGGATCCCTTATCATCGGTGCTCTGAGCCGCCTGCTGGGAGGTTCCAACTGCTGGATTCCTCAACTTTTTTATTCTATGTGCCCTCTGTTGTGAGGCTCCTCCTGCCTGCCTCACTGCCAGCCCCTTGGTGATGACTGTCCTATGGCTTGAGGCCACATGTGCTGCGTTCCTCACCTTTCGATGATGTGACCCCACTCGTGTGAGGACACTCCTGCCTGGTTCCCATCCCCTTGGTGAGGTGGGCCCTCTGGCGAGAGTCTAATCCTGGCTGGGTTCCTCAACGTTCTGTGAGGTAGGCCCTCTTCTGTGAGGTCACTCCTGCCTGGCTGGCACACGTCACCTTGGAGACGTGAGCCCTCTGGTGGCAGTTGGAGCGTGCAGGGCACCTCCTCCTCTCGGTGATGACGGCCCTCTGGCGTCAGGCCCTAAATGGTGGGCTCCCCACATTTTCTGATGTGCGCCCAGTGGTGCGAGGACACTCCAGCCAGGTTCCCATTCCCATGGGGATGTGGGCCTTCTGCGCTGAGGTCTCAACTCCTGGGTTGCTCACAGTTTTGTGATGTGGGCCCTCTGCTGTGAGTTCACTGTGGCCTGGATCCCATAGCCTCGGTGTTCTGGGCCGCCTGCTGGAAGGTCTAAATGCTGGAATTCTCACGTTTTTTATATTATGTGCCCTGTGTTGTGAGGCTACTCCTGCCTGCCTCACTCCAAGGCCCTTGGTGATGTGGGTCCTCTGGTTTGAGGACACATGTGCTGGGTTCCTCACCTTAAGATGATGAGGCCCCACTGGTGTGAGGATAATCCTGACTGGGTCCCATCCCCTTTGTGATGTGGGCCCTCTGGTGAGAGTCTGATCCTGGCTGGGTTCCTCACCCATCTGTGAGGTGGGCCCTCTACTATCAGGTAACTCTTGCCTGGGTTGCTCACCTCGCCTTGTTGACATGGGCCCTCTGGTGGCAATTGGACCCTGCTGGGAGCCTCCTCAGCTCTGTGATGAGGGCCCTCTGACGTCAGGCCCTAACTGCTGGGCTCCCCAACTTTTCTTAGTGAGCCCAGTGTTGCTCAAGCACTCCTCTTAGGTTCCCATCCCCATGGGGATGTGGGCCTTCTGCTCTGAGGTTCCAACGGCTGGGTTGATCACAATTTCATGATGTGGGCTCTCTGGTGTTAGTTCACTGTGGCCTGGATCCCATAGCCTCTGTGGTCTTGGCTGCCTGCTGGGAGGTTCCAACTGCTCGATTCCTCAACTTTTGTATTCTATGGGTCCTGTGTTGTGATGCTCCTCCTGCCTGCCTCACTCGCAACCCCTTCGTGATGTGGGTCTTCTGGTTTGAGGCCACATGTGCTGGGTTAGGCAACTTTCAATGATGTGGCCCCACTGGTGTGAGGACACTCCTGCCTGGTTCCCATCCCCTTGGTGATGTGGGCCTTCTGGTGACAGTCTTATCCTGGCTGGGTTCCTCACTCTTCTGTGAGGTAGGCCCTCTGCTGTGAGGTCAATCCTGCCTGACTTGCACACATCACCTTGGCGACGTGGGCCCTCTGTTGGCACATGGAACCTGCTGGGAGCCTCCTGCCCTCGGTGATGATGGCCCTCTAGCATCAGGCTCTAACTGCTGGGCTCCCCACGTTTTCTGATGTGAGCCCAGTGATGCCAGGACACTCCTGTCAGGTTCCCATCCCCATGGGGATGTGGGCTTTCTGCTCTGAGGTCCCAATGCCTGGGTTGCTCACAGTTTCATGATGTGGGCTCTCTGGTGTTAGTTCACTCCTGCCTGCATCCCATAGCTTCTGTGCTCTCGGCCGCCTGCTGGGAGGTTCCAAATGCTGGATTCCTCACTTTTTTTATTCTTTGGGCCCTCTGTTTTTAGGCTACTCCTACCTGCCTCACTCCCATCCCCTTTGTGATGTATGTCCTCTGATATGAGGCCACATGTGCTGGGTTCCTCACCTTTCGATGATGTGGCCCCACTGGTGGGAGGACAGTCCTGACTGGTTCCCATCCCCTTGGTGTTGTGGGCCCTCTGGTGAGAGTCTCATCCTGCCTCGGTTCCTCACCCTTCTGTGAGATAGGCCCTCTGCTGTGAGGTCACTACTGCCTGGCTGGCGCATGCCACCTTGTAGATGTGGGCCCTCTGTTGGCAGTTGGAACCTGCTGGGAGTCTCCTCCCCTCAGTTATGAGGGCCCCCTGGCGTCAGGCCCTAACTGCTGGGCTCCTAACTTTTTCTGATATGTGCTAAGTGGTGCAAAGCCACTCCTGCCAGGTTCCCATCCCAATGGGGATGTGGGCCTTCTGTTCTGAGGTCCCAACAGCTGGGCTGCTCACAGGTTCATGATGTGGGCCCTCTGCTGTGAGTTCACTGCGGCCTGGATCCCATAGCCTCGGTGCTCTGGGCCACTTGCTGGGAGGTTCCAACTGCTGGATTCCTCAACTTTTATATTCTATGGACCCTGTGTTGTGAGGCCAGTCCTGCCAGCCTCATTCCGAACCCCTTGGTGATGTGGTTCCTCTGGTTTGAGGACACATGTGCTGGGATCCTCACCTTTCGATGATGTTGTCCCACTGGTGTGGGGACACTCCTGCCTGGTTCCCATCCCCTTGGTGATGTGGGCCCTCTGGTGAGAGTCTGATCCTGGCTGTGTTCCTCACCCTTCTGTGAGGTGGGCCCTCTGCTGTGAGGTCACTCCTGCCAGACTGGCACACATCGCCTTGGCGACGTTGGCTCTCTGGTGGCAGCTGGAGCCTGCTGGGAGCCTCCTCCTCTCGGTGATGAGTGCCCTCTAGCGTCAGGCCCTAACTTCTGAGCACCCCACGTTTTCTGATGTGAGCCCAGTGATGCCAGGACACTCCTGTCATGTTCCCATCACCATGGGGATGTGGGCCTTCTGCTCTGAGGTCCCAATGTCTGGGTTGCTCACAGTTTCATGATGTGGGCTGTCTGGTGTTAGTTCACTCTGGCCTGGTTCCTCTAGCCTCTGTGCTCTGGGCCGCCTGCTGGGAGGTTCCAACTGCTGGATTCCTCACCTTTCTTATTTTTGGGCCCTCTGTTATGAGGCTCCTCCTGCCTGCCTCACTCCCAGCCCCTTGGTGATGGGTGTCCTATGGTTTGAAGCCACATGTTCTGGGTTCCTCACCTTTAGATGATGTGGCCCTACTCATGTGAGGACACTCCTGCCTGGTTCCAATCCATTTGGTGATGTGGGCCCTCTGGTGCGAGTCTGATCCTGACTGGGTTCGTCACACTTCTCTGAGGTGGGCCCTCTGCTGTGAGGTCATTCGTGCCTGGTTGGCACACATCGCCTTGGCGACGTCAGCCCTCTGGTGGCAGTTGGAGCCTGCTGGGAGCCTCCTTCCCTTGGTGATGAGGGTCCTCTGGCGTCAGGCCCTAACTGCTGGTCGCCCAAAATTTTCTGATATGTTCTCAGTGGTGCGAGGACACTCCTACCAGAATTCCATCCCCATGGGGATGTGGGCCTCCTGCTCTGAGGTCCCAATGGCTGGTTTGCTCAGTTTCATGACATGGGCCCTCTTCTGTGAGTTCACTGTGGCCTGGATCCCATAGCCTCGGTGCTCTGGGCCGCCTGCTGGGAGGTTCCAACTGCTGGATTCCTCACTTTTTTATTCTATGTGCCCAGTGTTGTGAGGTTACTCCTGCCTGCCTCACTCCGAGGTCCTTGGTGATGTGGGTCCTCTGGTTTGAGGACACATGTGCTGAGTACCTCAGCTTTCGATGATGTGGCCCCACTGATGTGAAGACACTCCTGCCTGGTTCCCATCCCCTTGGTGATGTGGGCCCTCTGGTGAGAGTCTGATGTTGGCTGGGTTTCTCACCCTTCTGTGAGGTGGGACCTCTGCTGTGAGGTAACTCCTGCCTGGCATGCTCACGTTGCCTTGGCAATGTGAGCCCTCAGGTGGCAGTTGGAGCCTGCTGGGAATCTCCTCCCCTCAGTTATGAGAGCTCTGGATAAAACACATATGCCCTTTTTTGCCAAGTGCATTATTTTCCAAGTTCTGTCTCTTTTCCTATGCTTTAAGAACTACTCCCGTGTACGTTCTGAAATCAGTTTCCAGCAATTCTGCCCGGCATTCAAGTCCTCATCGCAGCCTTACTTCAGTATAATTTTGGATGATAGCTGTCATTTATAACTCCGCAGGTTTCTGAATTACAGTGCCCCTGAGCTCCTTTCTTCAACTCGCTTTCTTGTGAGCTGGCCGCAACACCGCAGGATCTCCTCAGGCCCTAATCTAGTTCCAGCATGGCACGCAGAGCCTTTGGTTCATTTATCTTCCTGGTGGGAAATGAGACTTAAATTTGCCCGTCCAGACACCTACAGATAGTCTCCCATTGCTTCTCCTTATTCCTGTTCATCTTCCGAAGAAATTGCAAACTGGGCCAAACAGGAGGTTAAAGGCACTGACTCTCCAAGTGGGGAGAGTGTTAGTAAAGCGTCTGGAATGTTGCACCCGAGTACCAGGGGACGAAAACTGAGACACATTTGAACACGTTTCCCGATCACACGGTGGATCATACTCTTGGTTCCACATGCATGTTTTAGCTGAAGGAAGAATCCCTTAAACCTGGAGAGTTGAGACCCATGGAATGGGTACCATGCAATATGACTTCAAAGGGTCTGCATTTGCTCACCAAACCTCACCAATCCTATCACTGCTGCGTTTATGCCACTGTACACACGCTTCATTCTCTTCCGGAGACATATAAATCCATAGGTTTTAAGATTCTTACTAGTCAGGTATATTGTTAGGCGTTTAATGTGGGGTGTTGAGTCCACTTCGTTGAGCAAGGAGTAGCTCTTGTCTATTACATATTTGGCTTATGGAACGGTATCTGTGCTAATTTCAATCTCTGGTTTTATGCAGCACCCCAACTCACCTTTCCCCTTAAGCAAGCATAAGTTGGTTTTCTACATTTGAGACCCTGTTCTGTTTTGTAATTCAGTTCCTGTGTAGCCAAGTTTACATTCCGTGTAGTAGTGATATCTTATGATGTTTCTTTTTCTGTGTGACTGATTTCACTTAGAATCATCGTACCTGAATCCACTCATTATGCTGCTACGGGCCTGATGACATAGATTTCATTGCTGAGTGATATTGCATTGTACGTAAGTACCACAACTTCTTTATCCATTTTTCGCTTTCTGTGATATTGAACTTGTACCGTAAACGAGGTTCTTGTAAACAGAGCCGGCCGAAACTTTGGGGTGGCTGAGTCTTTTTGATTTTAATTTCCCTAAGCTATAGGACCATAAGTGGAAGTGCCCTAGGCTCTGTTGCTTTGTTTTTTTGATGTTTCAGGAAACACCATACACTTCTTCAGAGTGGCTGTTGGCAATTTACATCCCGCCCATCAGCTTAACAAGGCTCCCAGTTCTCTATGGTCTGTCCTGCCTTTCTGGATTTTACACTTTTTTCAGATAGCCCTTTTGACCGGGGGCAGTGAGACTTCACTGTAGTGCAGATTTCCTTTGCAAGCTTGCTTGGTTGGCCAAAAAGGGCGTATGCGTTTTTTCCTGAATATATTCAGGGAAAAACGCATACGCCCTTTTTGGCCAAGTGCATCATTGTGGACGTTCTGCCTCTTTTCCTATGCTTTACATGCAATTCCAGTCTACCTCCTGAAATCGGTTTTCTGCAATTCTGCCCCGCTTTCAACTCCTCTTGGCAGCCTTCCTTCAATATATTTTTGGACGATAGCTGTCATTTATAACTCTGCAGGATTGTGAATTACAGTGCCCCTGAGCTCCTTTCTTCAACTCGCTTTCTTGTGAGCTGGCCGCAACACCGCAGGATTGCTTCAGGCCCTAGTTTGGTTCCGGCATCGCATGCTGAGCCTTTCGTTAATTCCTCTTCCTGGTGGGAAATGAGAGTTAAATTTGCCCGTCCTCACAGCTCCAGCTAGTCTCTCATTGGTTCTCCCTATTCCTGTTCATCTTACGCAGAAATTGCAAACTGGGCCAAACAGGAGGTTAAAGGCACTGACTCTCCAAGTGGGGAGAGTGTTAGTAAAGCGTCTGGAATGTTGCACCCGAGTACCAGGGAACGAAAACTGAGACACATTTGAAAACGTTTCCCGATCACACGGTGGATCATACTCTGGGTTCCACATGCATGTTTTAGCTGAAGGAAGAATCCCTTAAACCTGGAGAGTTGAGACCCATGGAATGGGTACCATGCAATATGACTTCAAAGAGTCTGCATTTGCTCACCGAACCTCACCAATCCTATCACTGCTGCGTTTATGCCACTGTACACACGCTAGATTCTCTTTCGGAGACATATAAATCCATAGGTTTTAAGATTCTTACTAGTCAGGTATATTGTTAGGCGTTTAATATGGGGTGTTGAGTCCACTTCGTTGAGCAAGGAGTAGCTCTTGTCTATTACATATTTGGCTTATGGAACGGTATCTGTGCTAATTTCAATCTCTGGTTTTATGCCGCACCCCAACTCACCTTTCCCCTTAAGCAAGCATAAGTTGGTTTTCTACATTTGAGACCCTGTTCTGTTTTGTAATTCAGTTCCTGTGTAGCCAAGTTTACATTCCGTGTAGTAGTGATACCTTATGATGTTTCTTTTTCTGTGTGACTGATTTCACTTAGAATCATCGTACCTGAATCCACTCATTATGCTGCTACGGGCCTGATGACATAGATTTCATTGCTGAGTGATATTGCATTGTACGTAAGTACCACAACTTCTTTATCAATTTTTCGCTTTCTGTGATATTGAACTTGTACCGTAAACGAGGTTCTTGTAAACAGAGCCGGCCGAAACTTTGGGGTGGCTGAGTCTTTTTGATTTTAATTTCCCTAAGCTATAGGACCATAAGTGGAAGTGCCCTAGGCTCTGTTGCTTTGTTTTTTTGATGTTTCAGGAAACACCATACACTTCTTCAGAGTGGCTGTTGGCAATTTACATCCCGCCCATCAGCTTAACAAGGCTCCCAGTTCTCTATGGTCTGTCCTGCCTTTCTGGATTTTACACTTTTTTCAGATAGCCCTTTTGACCGGGGGCAGTGAGACTTCACTGTAGTGCAGATTTCCTTTGCAAGCTTGCTTGGTTGGCCAAAAAGGGCGTATGCGTTTTTTCCTGAATATATTCAGAGAAAAACGCATACGCCCTTTTTGGCCAAGTGCATCATTGTGGACGTTCTGCCTCTTTTCCTATGCTTTACATGCAATTCCAGTCTACCTCCTGAAATCGGTTTTCTGCAATTCTGCCCCGCTTTCAACTCCTCTTGGCAGCCTTCCTTCAATATATTTTTGGACGATAGCTGTCATTTATAACTCTGCAGGATTGTGAATTACAGTGCCCCTGAGCTCCTTTCTTCAACTCGCTTTCTTGTGAGCTGGCCGCAACACCGCAGGATTGCTTCAGGCCCTAGTTTGGTTCCGGCATCGCATGCTGAGCCTTTCGTTAATTCCTCTTCCTGGTGGGAAATGAGAGTTAAATTTGCCCGTCCTCACAGCTCCAGCTAGTCTCTCATTGGTTCTCCCTATTCCTGTTCATCTTACGCAGAAATTGCAAACTGGGCCAAACAGGAGGTTAAAGGCACTGACTCTCCAAGTGGGGAGAGTGTTAGTAAAGCGTCTGGAATGTTGCACCCGAGTACCAGGGAACGAAAACTGAGACACATTTGAAAACGTTTCCCAATCACACGGTGGATCATACTCTGGGTTCCACATGCATGTTTTAGCTGAAGGAAGAATCCCTTAAACCTGGAGAGTTGAGACCCATGGAATGGGTACCATGCAATATGACTTCAAAGAGTCTGCATTTGCTCACCGAACCTCACCAATCCTATCACTGCTGCGTTTATGCCACTGTACACACGCTAGATTCTCTTTCGGAGACATATAAATCCATAGGTTTTAAGATTCTTACTAGTCAGGTATATTGTTAGGCGTTTAATATGGGGTGTTGAGTCCACTTCGTTGAGCAAGGAGTAGCTCTTGTCTATTACATATTTGGCTTATGGAACGGTATCTGTGCTAATTTCAATCTCTGGTTTTATGCCGCACCCCAACTCACCTTTCCCCTTAAGCAAGCATAAGTTGGTTTTCTACATTTGAGACCCTGTTCTGTTTTGTAATTCAGTTCCTGTGTAGCCAAGTTTACATTCCGTGTAGTAGTGATACCTTATGATGTTTCTTTTTCTGTGTGACTGATTTCACTTAGAATCATCGTACCTGAATCCACTCATTATGCTGCTACGGGCCTGATGACATAGATTTCATTGCTGAGTGATATTGCATTGTACGTAATTCCCACAACTTCCTTATCCATTTTTCGCTTTCTGTGATATTGAACTTGTACCGTAAACGAGGTTCTTGTAAACAGAGCCGGCCCAAACTTTGGGGTGGCTGTGTCTTTTTGATTTTAATTTCCCTAAGCTATAGGACCATAAGTGGAAGTGCCGTAGGCTCTGTTGCTTTGTTTTTTAGATGTTTCAGGAAACACAATACACTTCTCCAGAGTGGCTGTTGGCAATTTACATCCCGCCCATCAGCATAACAAGGTTCCCAGTTCTCCATGGCCTGTCCTGCCTTTCTGGATTTTACACTTTTTTCATATGGCCCTTTTGACCGGGGGGCAGCGAGACTTCATTGTAGTGCAGATTTCCTTTGCAAGCTTGCTTGGTTGGCCAAAAAGGGCGTATGCGTTTTTTCCTGAATATATTCAGGAAAAAACGCATACGCCCTTTTTGGCCAAGTGCATCATTGTGGACGTTCTGCCTCTTTTCCTATGCTTTACATGCAATTCCCGTCTACCTCCTGAAATCGGTTTCCTGCAATTCTGCCCCACTTTCAAGTCCTCTTGGCAGCCTTACTTCAATATATTTTTGGACGATAGCTGTCATTTATAACTCTGCAGGTTTGTGAATTACAGTGCCCCTGAGCTCGTTTCTTCAACTCGCTTTCTTGTGAGCTGGCCGCAACACCGCAGGATTGCTTCAGGCCCTAGTGTGGTTCCGGCACGGCATGCTGAGCCTTTGGTTAATTCCTCTTTCTGGTGGGAAATGAGAGTTAAATTTGCCCGTCCAGACACCTCCAGCTAGTTTATCATTGGTTCTCCCTATTCCTGTACATTTTCCGCAGAAATTGCAAACTGGGCCATACAGGAGTTTAAAGGCACTGACTCTCCAAGTGGGGAGAGTGTTAGTAAAGCGTCTGGAGTGTTGCACCCGAGTACCAGGGGACGAAAACTGAGACACATTTGAACACGTTTCCCAATCACACGGTAGATCATAATCTGTGTTCCACATGCATGTTTTAGCTGAAGGAAGAATCCCTTAAACCTGGAGAGTTGAGACCCATGGAATGGGTACCATGCAGTATGACTTCAAAGGGTCTGCATTTGCTCACCGAACCTCACCAATCCTATCACTGCTGCGTTTATGCCGCTGTACACACGCTTGATTCTCTTTTGGAGACATATAAATCCATAGGTTTTAAGATTCTTACTAGTCAGTTATATTCTTAGGCGTTTAATATGGGGTGTTGAGTCCACTTCGTTGAGCAAGGAGTAGCTCTTGTCTATTACATATTTGGCTTATGGAACGGTATCTGTGCTAATTTCAATCTCTGGTTTCATGCAGCACCCCAACTCACCTTTCCTCTTAAGCAAGCATAAGTTGGTTTTCTACATTTGAGACCCTGTTCTGTTTTGTAATTCAGTTCCTGTGTAGCCAAGTTTACATTCCGTGTAGTGGTGATATCTTATGATGTTTCTTTTTCTGTGTGACTTATTTCACTTAGACTCATCATACCTGCATCCACTAATTATGCTGCTACGGGCCTGATGACATAGATTTCATTGCTGAGTGATATTGCATTGTACGTAAGTACCACAACTTCTTTATCCATTTTTCGCTTTCTGTGATATTGAACTTGTACCGTAAACGAGGTTCTGTAAACAGAGCCGGCCGAAACATTGGGGTGGCTGAGTCTTTTTGATTTTAATTTCCCTAAGCTATAGGACCATAAGTGGAAGTGCCCTAGGCTCTGTTGCTTTGTTTTTTTGATGTTTCAGGAAACACCATACACTTCTTCAGAGTGGCTGTTGGCAATTTACATCCCGCCCATCAGCTTAACAAGGCTCCCAGTTCTCTATGGTCTGTCCTGCCTTTCTGGATTTTACACTTTTTTCAGATAGCCCTTTTGACCGGGGGCAGTGAGACTTCACTGTAGTGCAGATTTCCTTTGCAAGCTTGCTTGGTTGGCCAAAAAGGGCGTATGCGTTTTTTCCTGAATATATTCAGGGAAAAACGCATATGCCCTTTTTGGCCAAGTGCATCATTGTGGACGTTCTGCCTCTTTTCCTATGCTTTACATGCAATTCCAGTCTACCTCCTGAAATCGGTTTTCTGCAATTCTGCCCCGCTTTCAACTCCTCTTGGCAGCCTTCCTTCAATATATTTTTGGACGATAGCTGTCATTTATAACTCTGCAGGATTGTGAATTACAGTGCCCCTGAGCTCCTTTCTTCAACTCGCTTTCTTGTGAGCTGGCCGCAACACCGCAGGATTGCTTCAGGCCCTAGTTTGGTTCCGGCATCGCATGCTGAGCCTTTCGTTAATTCCTCCTCCTGGTGGGAAATGAGAGTTAAATTTGCCCGTCCTCACAGCTCCAGCTAGTCTCTCATTGGTTCTCCCTATTCCTGTTCATCTTACGCAGAAATTGCAAACTGGGCCAAACAGGAGGTTAAAGGCAGTGACTCTCCAAGTGGGGAGAGTGTTAGTAAAGCGTCTGGAATGTTGCACCCGAGTACCAGGGAACGAAAACTGAGACACGTTTGAAAACATTTCCCGATCACACGGTGGATCATACTCTGGGTTCCACATGCATGTTTCAGCTGAAGGAAGAATCCCTTAAACCTGGAGAGTTGAGACCCATGGAATGGGTACCATGCAGTATGACTTCAAAGGGTCTGCATTTGCTCACGGAACCTCACCAATCCTATCACTGCTGCGTTTATGCCGCCGTACACACGCTTGATTCTCTTTCGGAGACATATAAATCCATAGGTTTTAAGATTATTTCTAGTCAGGTATATACTTAGGCGTTTAATATGGGGTGTTGAGTCCACTGCGTTGAGCAAGGAGTAGCTCTTGTCTATTACATATTTGGCTTATGGCACGGTATCTGTGCTAATTTCAATCTCTGGTTTTATGCAGCACCCCAACTCACCTTTCCCCTTAAACAAGCATAAGTTGGTTTTCTACATTTGAGACCCTGTTCTGTTTTGTAATTCAGTTCCTGTGTAGCCAAGTTTACATTCCGTGTAGTAGTGATACCTTATGATGTTTCTTTTTCTGTGTGACTTATTTCACTTAGAATCATCGTACCTGCATCCACTCATTATGCTGCTACGGGCCTGATGACATAGATTTCATTGCTGAGTGATATTGCATTGTACGTAAGTACCACAACTTCTTTATCCATTTTTCGCTTTCTGTGATATTGAACTTGTACCGTAAACGAGGTTCTTGTAAACAGAGCCATCCCAAACTTTGGGGTGGCTGTTTCTTTTTGATTTTAATTTCCCTAAGCTATAGGACCATAAGTGGAAGTGCCCTAGGCTCTGTTGCTTTGTTTTTTGAATGTTTCAGGAAGCACCATACACTTCTCCAGAGTGGCTGCTGGCAATTTACATCCCGCCCATCAGCATAACAAGGCTCCTAGTTCTCCTTGGTCTGTCCTGCCTTTCTGGATTTTACACTTTTTTCAGATGGCCCTTTTGACCGGGGGGCAGTGAGACTTCATTGTAGTGCAGATTTCCTTTGCAAGCTTGCTTGGTTGGCCAAAAAGGGCGTATGCGTTTTTTCCTGAATATATTCAGGAAAAAACACATACGCCCTTTTTGGCCAAGTGCATCATTGTGGACGTTCTGCCTCTTTTCCTATGCTTTACATGCAATTCCCGTCTACCTCCTGAAATCGGTTTCCTGCAATTCTGCCCCGCTTTCAAGTCCTCTTGGCAGCCTTACTTCAATATATTTTTGGACGATAGCTGTCATTTATAACTCTGCAGGTTTGTGAGTTACAGTGCCCCTGAGCTCCTTTCTTCAACTCGCTTTCTTGTGAGCTGGCCGCAACACCAAAGGATTGCTTCAGGCCCTAGTGTGGTTCCGGCACGGCACGCTGAACCTTTGGTTAATTCCTCTTCCTGGTGGGAAATGAGAGTTAAATTTGCCCGTCCAGACACGTCCAGCTAGTCTCTCATTGGTTCTCCCTATTCCTGTACATTTTCCGCAGAAATTGCAAACTGGGCCAAATAGGAGTTTAAAGGCACTGACTCTCCAAGTGGGGAGAGTGTTAGTAAAGCGTCTTGAATGTTGCACCCGAGTACCAGGGGACGAAAACTGAGACACATTTGAACACGTTTCCCGATCACACGGTGGATCATACTCTGGGTTCCACATGCATGTTTTAGCTGAAGGAAGAATCCCTTAAACCTGGAGAGTTGAGACCCATGGAATGGGTACCATGCAATATGACTTCAAAGGGTCTGCATTTGCTCACCGAACCTCACCAATCCTATCACTGCTGCGTTTATGCCGCCGTACACACGTTTGATTCTCTTTCGGAGACATATAAATCCACAGGTTTTAAGATTCTTACTAGTCAGGTGTATTCTTAGGCGTTTAATATGGGGTGTTGAGTACACTTCGTTTAGCAAGGAGTAGCTCTTGTCTATTACATATTTGGCTTATGGCACGGTATCTGTGCTAATTTCAATCTCTGGTTTCATGCAGCACCCCAACTCACCTTTCCCCTTAAGCAAGCATAAGTTGGTTTTCTACATTTGAGACCCTGTTCTGTTTTGTAATTCAGTTCCTGTGTAGCCAAGTTTACATTCCGTGTAGTAGTGATATCTTATGATCTTTCTTTTCCTGTGTGACTTATTTCACTTAGAATCATCGTACCTAAATCCACTCATTATGCTGCGACGGGCCTGATGACATAGATTTCATTGCTGAGTGATATTGCATTGTACGTAAGTACCACAACTTCTTTATCCATTTTTCGCTTTCTGTGATATTGAACTTGTACCGTAAACGAGGTTCTTGTAAACAGAGCCGGCCCAAACTTTGGGGTGGCTGTGTCTTTCTGATTTTAATTTCCCTAAGCTATAGGACCATAAGTGGAAGTGCCCTAGGCTCTGTTGCTTTGTTTTTTAGATGTTTCAGGAAACACCATACACTTCTCCAGAGTGGCTGTTGGCAATTTACATCCCGCCCACCGGCATAACAAGGCTCCCAGTTCTCCATGGCCTGTCCTGCCTTTCTTGATTTTACACTTTTTTCAGATGGCCCTTTTGACCGTGGGGCAGTGAGACTTCATTGTAGTGCAGATTTCCTTTGCAAGCTTGCTTGGTTGGCCAAAAAGGGCGTATGCGTTTTTTCCTGAATATATTCAGGAAAAAACGCATACGCCCTTTTTGGCCAAGTGCATCATTGTGGACGTTCTGCCTCTTTTCCTATGCTGTACATGCAATTCCCGTCTACCTCCTGAAATCGGTTTCCTGCAATTCTGCCCCGCTTTCAAGTCCTCTTGGCAGACTTACTTCAATATATTTTTGGATGATAGCTGTCCTTTATAACTCTGCAGGTTTGTGAATTACAGTGCCCCTGAGCTCCTTTCTTCAACTCGCTTTCTTGTGAGCTGGCCGCAACACCGCAGGATTGCTTCAGGCCCTAGTGTGGTTCCGGCACGGCACGCTGAACCTTTGGTTAATTCCTGTTCCTGGTGGGAAATGAGAGTTAAATTTGCCCGTCCAGACACCTCCAGCTAGTCTCTCATTGGTTCTCCCTATTCCTGTACATTTTCCGCAGAAATTGCAAACTGGGCCAAATAGGAGTTTAAAGGCACTGACTCTCCAAGTGGGGAGAGTGTTAGTAAAGCGTCTTGAATGTTGCACCCGAGTACCAGGGGACGAAAACTGAGACACATGTGAACACGTTTCCTGATCACACGGTGGATCATACTCTGTGTTCCACATGCATGTTTCAGCTGAAGGAAGAATCCCTTAAACTTGGAGAGTTGAGACCCATTGAATGGGTACCATGCAATATGACTTCAAAGGGTCTGCATTTGCTCACCGAACCTCACCAATCCTATCACTGCTGCGTTTATGCCGCTGTACACACGCTTGATTCTCTTTCGGAGACATATAAATCCGTAGTTTTTAAGATTATTTCTAGTCAGGTGTATTCTTAAGCGTTTAATATGGGGTGTTGAGTCCACTTCGTTGAGCAAGGAGTAGCTCTTGTCTATTACATATTTGGCTTATGGAACGGTATCTGTGCTATTTTCAATCTCTGGTTTCATGCAGCACCCCAACTCACCTTTCCCCTTAAGCAAGCATAAGTTGGTTTTCTATATTTGAGACCCTGTTCTGTTTTGTAATTCAGTTCTTGTGTAGCCAAGTTTACCTTCCGTGTAGTAGTGATATCTTATGGTGTTTCTTTTCCTGTGTGACTTATTTCACTTAGAATCATCATACCTGAATCCACTCATTATGCTGCTACGGGCCTGATGACATAGATTTCATTGCTGAGTGATATTGCATTGTACGTAAGTACCACAACTTCTTTATCCATTTTTCGCTTTCTGTGATATTGAACTTGTACCGTAAACGAGGTTCTTGTAAACAGAGCCGTCCCAAACTTTGGGGTGGCTGTGTCTTTTTTATTTTAATTTCCCTAAGCTATAGGACCATAAGTGGAAGTGCCCTAGGCTCTGTTGCTTTGTTTTTTAGATGTTTCAGGAAACACCATACACTTCTCCAGAGTGGCTGTTGGCAATTTACATCCCGCCCACCAGCATAACAAAGCTCCCAGTTCTCCATGGCCTGTCCTGCCTTTCTGGATTTTACACTTTTTTCAGATGGCCCTTTTGACCGGGGGGCAGTGAGACTTCATTGTAGTGCAGATTTCCTTTGCAAGCTTGCTTGGTTGGCCAAAAAGGGCGTATGCGTTTTTTCCTGGAAAAAACGCATACGCCCTTTTTGGCCAAGTGCATCATTGTGGACGTTCTGCCTCTTTTCCTATGCTTTACATGCAATTCCCGTCTACCTCATGAAATCGGTTTCCTGTAATTCTGCCCCGCTTTCAAGTCCTCTTGGCAGCCTTACTTCAATATATTTTTGGACGATAGCTGTCATTTATAACTCTGCATGTTTGTGAATTACAGTGTCCCTGAGCTCCTTTCTTCAACTCGCTTTCTTGTGAGCTGGCCGCAACACCACAGGATTGCTTCAGGCCCTAGTGTGGTTCCGGCACAGCACGCTGAGCCTTTGGTTAATTCCTCTTCCTGGTGGGAAATGAGAGTTAAATTTGCCCGTCCAGACACCCCCAGCTAGTCTCTCATTGGTTCTCCCTATTCCTGTACATTTTCCGCAGAAATTGCAAACTGGGCCAAACAGGAGGTTAAAGGCACTGACTCTCCAAGTGGGGAGAGTGTTAGTAAAGCGTCTGGAGTTTGCACCCGAGTACCAGGGGACGAAAACTGAGACACATTTGAACACGTTTCCCGATCACACGGTGGATCATACTCTGGGTTCCACATGCATGTTTTAGCTGAAGGAAGAATCCCTTAAACCTGGAGAGTTGAGACCCATGGAATGGGCACCATGCAATATGACTTCAAAGGGTCTGCATTTCCTCACCGAACCTCACCAATCCTATCACTGCTGCGTTTATGCCGCTGTACACACGCTTGATTGTCTTTCGGAGACATATAAATCCGTGGGTTTAAAGATTATTTCTAGTCAGGTATATTCTTAGGCGTTTAATATGGGGTGTTGAGTCCACTTCGTTGAGCAAGGAGTAGCTCTTGTCTATTACATATTTGGCTTATGGCACGGTATCTGTGCTAATTTCAATCTCTGGTTTCATGCTGCACCCCAACTCACCTTTCCCCTTAAGCAAGCATAAGTTGGTTTTCTACATTTGAGACCCTGTCCTGTTTTGTAATTCAGTTCCTGTGTAGCCAAGTTTACATTCCGTCTAGTAGTGATAACTTATGATGTTTCTTTTTCTGTGTGACTTATTTCACTTACAATCATCGTACCTTAATCCACTCATTATGCTGCTACGGGCCTGATGACATAGATTTCATTGCTGAGTGATATTGCATTGTACGTAAGTACCACAACTTCTTTATCCATTTTTCGCTTTCTGTAATATTGAACTTGTACCATAAACAAGGTTCTTGTAAACAGAGCCGTCCCAACCTTTGGGGTGGCTGTGTCTTTTTGATTTTAATTTCCCTAAGCTATAGGACCATAAGTGGAAGTGCCCTAGGCTCTGTTGCTTTGTTTTTTAGATGTTTCAGGAAACAGCATACACTTCTCCAGAGTGGCTGTTGGCAATTTACATCCCGCCCATCAGCATAACAAGGCTCCCAATTCTCCATGTCCTGTCTTGCCTTTCTGGATTTTACACTTTTTTCAGATGGCCCATTTGACCGGGGGGCAGTGAGACTTCATTGTAGTGCAGATTTCCTTTGCAAGCTTGCTTGGTTGGCCAAAAAGGGCATATGCGTTTTTTCCTGAATATATTCAGGAAAAAACGCATACGCCCTTTTTGGCCAAGTGCATCATTGTGGACGTTCTGCCTCTTTTCCTGTGCTTTACATGCAATTCCCGTCTACCTCCTGAAATCGGTTTCCTGCAATTCTGCCCCGCTTTCAAGTCCTCTTAGCAGCCTTACTTCAATATATTTTTGGACGATAGCTGTCATTTGTAACTCTGCAGGTTTGTGAATTACAGTGCCCCTGAGCTCCTTTCTTCAACTCGCTTTCTTGTGAGCTGGCCACAACACCGCAGGATTGCTTCAGGCCCTAGTGTGGTTCCGGCATGGCATGCTGAACCTTTGGTTAATTCCTCTTCCTGGTGGGAAATGAGAGTTAAATTTGCCCGTCCAGACACCTCCAGCTAGTCTCTCATTGGTTCTCCCTATTCCTGTACATTTTCCGCAGAAATTGCAAACTGGGCCAAACAGGAGGTTAAAGGCACTGACTCTCCAAGTGGGGAGAGTGTTAGTAAAGCGTCTTGAATGTTGCACTCGAGTACCAGGGGACGAAAACTGAGACGCATTTGAACACGTTTCCCAATCACACGGTGGATCATACTCTGGGTTCCACATGCATGTTTTAGCTGAAGGAAGAATCCCTTAAACCTGGAGAGTTGAGACCCATGGAATGGGCACCATGCAATATGACTTCAAAGGGTCTGCATTTGCTCACCGAACCTCACCAATCCTATCACTGCTGCGTTTATGCCGCCATACACACGCTTGATTCTCTTTCGGAGACATATAAATCCACAGGTTTTAAGATTCTTACTAGTCAGGTGTATTCTTAGGCGTTTAATATGGGGTGTTGAGTACACTTCGTTTAGCAAGGAGTAGCTCTTGTCTATTACATATTTGGCTTATGGAACGGTATCTGTGCTAATTTCAATCTCTGGTTTCATGCTGCACCCCAACTCACCTTTCCCCTTAAGCAAGCATAAGTTGGTTTTCTACATTTGAGACCCTGTTCTGTTTTGTAATTCAGTTCCTGTGTAGCCAAGTTTACATTCCGTGTAGTAGTGATATTTTATGATGTTTCTTTTTCTGTGTGACTTATTTCACTTAGACTCATCATACCTGCATCCACTCATTATGATGCTACGGGCCTGATGACATAGATTTCATTGCTGAGTGATATTGCATTGTACGTAAGTACCACAACTTCTTTATCCATTTTTCGCTTTCTGTGATATTGAACTTGTACCGTAAACGAGGTTCTTGTAAACAGAGCTGTCCCAAACTTTGGGGTGACCGTGTCTTTTTGATTTTAATTTCCCTAAGCTATAGGACCATAAGTGGAAGTGCCCTAGGCTCAGTTGCTTAGTTTTTTAGATGTTTCAGGAAACACCATACACTTCTCCAGAGTGGCTATTGGCAATTTACATCCCGCCCATCAGCATAACAAGGCTCCCAGTTCTCCATGGCCTGTCCTGCCTTTCTGGATTTTACACTTTTTCAGATGGCCCTTTTGACCGGGGGGCAGTGAGACTTCATTGTAGTGCAGATATCCTTTGCAAGCTTGCTTGGTTGGCCAAAAAGGGCGTATGCGTTTTTTCCTGAATATATTCAGGAAAAAACGCATACGCCCTTTTTGGCCAAGTGCATCATTGTGGACGTTCTGCCTCTTTTCTATGCTTTACATGCAATTCCAGTGTACCTCCTGAAATCGATTTCCTGCAATTCTGCCCCGCTTTCAAGTCCTCTTGGCAGCCTTACTTCAATATATTTTTGGACGATAGCTGTCATTTATAACTCTGCAGGTTTGTGAATTACAGTGCCCCTGAGCTCCTTTCTTCAACTCGCTTTCTTGTGAGCTGGCCGCAACACCGCAGGATTGCTTCAGGCCCTAGTGTGGTTCTGGAACGGCATGCTGAGCCTTTGGTTAATTCCTCTTTCTGTTGGGAAATGAGAGTTAAATTTGCCCGTCCAGACACCTCCAGCTAGTTTCTCATTGGTTCTCCCTATTCCTGTACATTTTCCGCAGAAATTGCAAACTGGGCCATACAGGAGGATAAAGGCACTGACTCTCCAAGTGGGGAGAGTGTTAGTAAAGCGTCTGGAGTGTTGCACCCGAGTACCAGGGGACGAAAACTGAGACACATTTGAACACGTTTCCCGATCACACGGTGGATCATACTCTGGGTTCCACATGCATGTTTTAGCTGAAGGAAGAATCCCTTAAACCTGGAGAGTTGAGACCCATGGAATGGGTACCATGCAATATGACTTCAAAGGGTCTGCATTTGCTCACCGAACCTCACCAATCCTATCACTGCTGCGTTTATGCCGCTGTACACACGCTTGATTGTCTTTCGGAGACATATAAATTCGTAGTTTTTAAGATTATTTCTAGTCAGGTGTATTCTTAAGCGTTTAATATGGGGTGTTGAGTCCACTTCGTTCAGCAAGGAGTAGCTCTTGTCTATTGCATATTTGGCTTATGGAACGGTATCTGTGCTAATTTCAATCTCTGGTTTCATGCAGCACCCCAACTCATCTTTCCCCTTAAGCAAGCATAAGTTGGTTTTCTACATTTGAGACCCTGTTCTGTTTTGTAATTCAGTTCCTGTGTAGCCAAGTTTACATTCCGTGTAGTAGTGATACCTTATGATGTTTCTTTTTCTGTGTGACTTATTTCACTTAGAATCATCGTACCTGCATCCACTCATTATGCTGCTACGGGCCTGATGACATAGATTTCATTGCTGAGTGATATTGCATTGTACGTAAGTACCACAACTTCTTTATCCATTTTCCGCTTTCTGTGATATTGAACTTGTACCGTAAACGAGGTTCTTGTAAACAGAGCCGGCCCAAACTTTGGGGTGGCTGTGTCTTTTTGATTTTAATTTCCCTAAGCTATAGGACCATAAGTGGAAGTGCCCTCGGCTCTGTTGCTTTGTTTTTTAGATGTTTCAGGAAACACCATACACTTCTCCAGAGTGGCTGTTGGCAATTTACATCCCGCCCACCAGCATAACAAGGCTCCCAGTTCTCCATGGCCTGTCCTGCCTTTCTGGATTTTATACTTTTTTCAGATGACCCTTTTGACCGGGGGGCAGTGAGACTTCATTGTAGTGCAGATTTCCTTTGCAAGCTTTCTTGGTTGGCCAAAAAGGGCGTATGCGTTTTTTCCTGAATATATTCAGGAAAAAACGCATACGCCCTTTTTGGCCAAGTGCATCGTTGTGGACGTTCTGCCTCTTTTCCTATGCTTTACATGCAATTCCAGTCTACCTCCTGAAATCGGATTCGTGCAATTCTGCACCACTTTCAAGTCCTCTTGGCAGCCTTACTTCAATATATTTTTGGACGATAGCTGTCATTTATAACTCTGCAGGTTTGTGAATTACAGTGCCCCTGAGCTCCTTTCTTCAACTCGCTTTTTTGTGAGCTGGCCGCAACACCGCAGGATTGCTTCAGGCCCTAGTGTGGATCCGGCACGGCACGCTGAGCCTTTGGTTAATTCCTCTTCCTGGTGGGAAATGAGAGTTAAATTTGCCCGTCCAGACACCTCCAGCTAGTTTATCATTGGTTCTCCCTATTGCTGTACATTTTCCGCAGAAATTGCAAACTTGGCCATACAGGAGGTTAAAGGCACTGACTCTCCAAGTGGAGAGAGTGTTAGTAAAGCGTCTGGAGTGTTGCACCCGAGTACCAGGGGACGAAAACTGAGACACATTTGAACACGTTTCCTGATCACATGGTGGATCATACTCTGTGTTCCACATGCATGTTTTAGCTGAAGGAAGAATCCCTTAAACTTGGAGAGTTGAGACCCATGGAATGGGTACCATGCAATATGACTTCAAAGGGTCTGCATTTGCTCACCGAACCTCACCAATCCTATCACTGCTGCGTTTATGCCGCTGTACACACGCTTGATTCTCTTTCGGAGACATATAAATCCGTAGGTTTTAAGATTATTTCTAGTCAGGTATATTCTTAGGCGTTTAATATGGGGTGTTGAGTCCACTTCGTTGAGCAAGGTGTAGCTGTTGTCTATTACATATTTGGCTTATGGAGCGGTATCTGTGCTAATTTCAATCTCTGGTTTCATGCAGCACCCCAACTCACCTTTCCCCTTAAGCAAGCATAAGTTGGTTTTCTACATTTGACACCCTGTTCTGTTTTGTAATTCAGTTCCTGTGTAGCCAAGTTTACATTCCGTGTAGTAGTGATATCTTATGATGTTTCTTTTTCTGTGTGACTTATTTCACTTAGAATCATCATACCTGAATCCACTCATTATTCTGCTACGGGCCTGATGACATAGATTTCATTGCTGAGTGATATTGCATTGTACGTAAGTACCACAACTTCTGTATCCATTTTTCGCTTTCTGTGATATTGAACTTGTACAGTAAACGAGGTTCTTGTAAACAGAGCCGTCCCAAAGTTTGGGGAGGCTGTGTCTTTTTGATTTTAATTTCCCTAAGCTATAGGACCATAAGTGGAAGTGCCCTAGGCTCTGTTGCTTTGTTTTTTAGATGTTTCAGGAAACAGCATACACTTCTCCAGAGTGGCTGTTGGCAATTTACATCCCGCCCATCAGCATAACAAGGCTCCCAGTTCTCCATGCCAAGTCCTGCCTTTCTGGATATTACACTTTCTTCAGATGGCCCTTTTGACCGGGGTGCAGTGAGACTTCATTGTAGTGCAGATTTCCTTTGCAAGCCTGCTTGGTTGGCGAAAAAGGGCGTATGCGTTTTTTCCTGAATATATTCAGGAAAGAACACATACGCCCTTTTTGGCCAAGTGCATCATTGTGGACGTTCTGCCTCTTTTCCTATGCTTTACATGCAATTCCCGTCTACCTCCTGAAATCGGTTTCCTGCAATTCTGCCCCGCTTTCAAGTCCTCTTGGCAGGCTTAGTTCAATATATTTTTGGACGATAGCTGTCATTTATAACTCTGCAGGTTTGTGAATTACAGGGCCCCTGAGCTCCTTTCTTCAACTCGCTTTCTTGTGAGCTGGCCGCAACACCGCAGGATTGCTTCAGGCCCTAGTGTGGTTCCGGCACGGCATGCTGAGCCTTTGGTTAATTCCTCTTTCTGGTCGGAAATGAGAGTTAAATTTGCCCGTCCAGACACCTCCAGCTAGTTTCTCATTGGTTCTCCCTATTCCTGTACATTTTCCGCAGAAATTGCAAACTGGGCCATACAGGAGGTTAAAGGCACTGACTCTCCAAGTGGGGAGAGTGTTAGTAAAGCGTCTGGAGTGTTGCACCCGAGTACCAGGGGACGAAAACTGAGACACATTTGAACACGTTTCCTGATCACATGGTGGATCATACTCTGTGTTCCACATGCATGTTTTAGCTGAAGGAAGAATCCCTTAAACTTGGAGAGTTGAGACCCATGGAATGGGTACCATGCAATATGACTTCAAAGGGTCTGCATTTGCTCACTGAACCTCACCAATCCTATCACTGCTGCGTTTATGCCGCTGTACACACGCTTGATTCTCTTTCGGAGACATATAAATCCGTAGTTTTTAAGATTATTTCTAGTCAGGTATATTCTTAAGCGTTTAATATGGGGTGTTGAGTCCACTTCGTTGAGCAAGGAGTAGCTCTTGTCTATTACATATTTGGCTTATGGAACGGTATCTGTGCTAATTTCAATCTCTGGTTTCATGCAGCACCCCAACTCACCTTTCCCCTTAAGCAAGCATAAGATGGTTTTCTACATTTGAGACCCTGTTCTGTTTTGTAATTCAGTTCCTGTGTAACCAAGTTTACATTCCGTGTAGTAGTGATATCTTATGATGTTTCTTTTTCTGTGTGACTTATTTCACTTAGACTCATCATACCTGCATCCACTCATTATGCTGCTACGGGCCTGATGACATAGATTTCATTGCTGAGTGATATTGCATTGTACGTAAGTACCACAACTTCTTTATCCATTTTTCGCTTTTGTGATATTGAACTTGTACCGTAAACAAGATTCTTGTAAACAGAGCCGTCCCAAACTTTGGGGTGGCTGTGTCTCTTTGATTTTAATTGCCCTAAGCTATAGGACCATAAGTGGAAGTGCCCTAGGCTCTGTTGCTTAGTTTTTTAGATGTTACAGGAAACACCATACACTTCTCCAGAGTGGCTGTTGGCAATTTACATCCCGCCCATCAGCATAACAAGGCTCCCAGTTCTTCATGGCCTGTCCTGCCTTTCTGGATTTTACACTTTTTTCATATGGCCCTTTTGACCGGGGGGCAGCGAGACTTCATTGTAGTGCAGATTTCCTTTGCAAGCTTGCTTGGTTGGCCAAAAAGGGCGTATACGTTTTTTCCTGAATATATTCAGGAAAAAACGCATACGCCCTTTTTGGCCAAGTGCATCATTGTGGACGTTCTGCCTCTTTTCCTATGCTTTACATGCAATTCCCGTCTACCTACTGAAATCGGTTTCCTGCAATTCTGCCCCGCTTTCAAGTCCTCTTGGCAGCCTTACTTCAATATATTTTTGGACGATAGCTGTCATTTATAACTCTGCAGGTTTGTGAATTACAGTGCCCCTGAGCTTCTTTCTTCAACTCGCTTTCTTGTGAGCTGGCCGCAACACCGCAGGATTGCTTCAGGCCCTAGTGTGGTTCCGGCACGGCACGCTGAGCCTTTGGTTAATTCCTCTTCCTGGTGGGAAATGAGAGTTAAATTTGCCCGTCCAGACACCTCCAGCTAGTTTATCATTGGTTCTCCCTATTCCTGTACATTCTCCGCAGAAATTGCAAACTGGGCCATACAGGAGGTTAAAGGCACTGACTCTCCAAGTGGGGAGGGTGTTAGTAAAGCGTCTGGAGTGTTGCACCCGAGTACCAGGGGAGGAAAACTGAGACACATTTGAACACGTTTCCCGATCACACGGTGGATCCTACTCTGGGTTCCACATGCATGTTTTAGCTGAAGGAAGAATCCCTTAAACCTGGAGAGTTGAGACCCATGGAATGGGTACCATGCAATATGACTTCAAAGGGTCTGCATTTGCTCACCGAACCTCACCAATCCTATCACTGCTGCGTTTATGCCGTTGTACACACGCTTGATTCTCTTTCGGAGACATATAAATTCGTACTTTTTAAGATTATTTCTAGTCAGGTGTATTCTTAAGCGTTTAATATGGGGTGTTGAGTCCACTTCGTTGAGCAAGGAGTAGCTCTTGTCTATTACATATTTGGCTTATGGAACGGTATCTGTGCTAATTTCAATCTCTGGTTTTATGCAGCACCCCAACTCACCTTTCCCCTTAAGCAAGCATAAGTTGGTTTTCTACATTTGAGACCCTGTTCTGTTTTGTAATTCAGTTCCTGTGTAGCCAAGTTTACATTCCGTGTAGTAGTGATATTTTATGATGTTTCTTTTTCTGTGTGACTTATTTCACTTAGACTCATCATACCTGCATCCACTCATTATGCTGCTACGGGCCTGATGACATAGATTTCATTGCTGAATGATATTGCATTGTACGTAAGTACCACAACTTCTTTATCCATTTTTCACTTTCTGTGATATTGAACTTGTACCGTAAACGAGGTTCTTGTAAACAGAGCCGGCCCAAACTTTGCGGTGGCTGTGTCTTTTTGATTTTAATTTCCCTAAGCTATAGGACCATAAGTGGAAGTGCCCTAGGCTCTGTTGCTTAGTTTTTTAGATGTTTCAGGAAACACCATACACTTCTCCAGAGTGGCTGTTGGCAATTTACGTCCCGCCCATCAGCATAACAAGGCTCCCAGTTCTCCATGGCCTGTCCTGCCTTTCTGGATTTTACACTTTTTTAAGATGGCCCTTTTGACCGGAGGGGCAGTGAGACTTCATTGTAGTGCAGATTTCGTTTGCAAGCTTGCTTGGTTGGCCAAAAAGGGCGTATGCGTTTTTTCCTGAATATATTCAGGAAAATACGCATACACCCTTTTTGGCCAAGTGCATCATTGTGGACGTTCTGCCTCTTTTCTTATGCTTTACATGCAATTCCCGTCTACCTCCTGAAATCGGTTTCCTGCAATTCTGCCCCACTTTCAAGTCCTCTTGGCAGCCTTACTTCAATATATTTTTGGACGATAGCTGTCATTTATAACTCTGCAGGTTTGTGAATTACAGTGCCCCTGAGCTCCTTTCTTCAACTCACTTTTTTGTGAGCTGGCCGCAACACCGCAGGATTGCTTCAGGCCCTAGTGTGGTTCCGGCATGGCACGCTGAGCCTTTGGTTAATTCCTCTTCCTGGTGGGAAATGAGAGTTAAATTTGCCCGTCCAGACACCTCCAGCTAGTCTCTCTTTCGTTCTCCCTATTCCTGTTCATTTTCCACAGAAATTGCAAACTGGGCCAAACAGGACGTTAAAGGCACTGACTCTCCAAGTGGGGAGAGTGTTAGTAAAGCATCTGGAATGTTGCACCCGAGTACCAGGGGACGAAAACTAGACACATTTGAACACGTTTCCCGATCACACGGTGGATCATACTCTGGGTTCCACATGCATGTTTTAGCTGAAGGAAGAATCCCTTAAACCTGGAGAGTTGAGACCCATGGAATGGGTACCATGCAATATGACTTCATAGGTTCTGCATTTGCTCACCGAACCTCACCAATCCTATCACTGCTGCGTTTATGTCACTGTACACACGCTTGATTCTCTTTCGGAGACATATAAATTGGTAGGTTTTTAGATTATTTCTAGTCAGGTATATTCTTAGGCGTTTAATATGGGGTGTTGAGTCCACTTCGTTGAGCAAGGAGTAGCTCTTGTCTATCACATATTTGGCTTATGGAACGGTATCTGTGCTAATTTCAATCTCTGGTTTCATGCAGCACCCCAACTCACCTTTCCCCTTAAGCAAGCATAAGTTGGTTTTCTACATTTGAGACCCTGTTCTGTTTTGTAATTCAGTTCCTGTGTAGCCAAGTTTACATTCCGTGTAGTAGTGATATCTTATGATGTTTCTTTTTCTGTGTGACTTATTTCACTTAGAATCATCGTACGTGCATCCACTCATTATGCTGCTACGGGCCTGATGACATAGATTTCATTGCTGAGTGATATTGCACTGTACGTAAGTACCACAACTTCTTTATCCATTTTTCGCTTTCTGTGATATTGAACTTGTACCGTAAACGAGGTTCTTGTAAAAAGAGCCGTCCCAAAGTTTGGGGTGGCTGTGTCTTTTTGATTATAATTTCCCTAAGCTATAGGACCATAAGTGGAAGTGCCCTAGGCTCTGTTGCTTTGTTTTTTAGATGTTTCAGGAAATACCATATACTTCTCCAGAGTGGCTGTTGGCAATTTACATTCCGCCCATCAGAATAACAAGTCTCCCAGTTCTCCATGGCCTGTCATGCCTTTCTGGATTTTACACTTTTTTTTAGATGGCCCTTTTGACCGGGGGGAAGTGAGACTTCATTTTAGTGCAGATGTCCTTTGCAAGCTTGCTTTGTTGGCGAAAACGGGCATATGCGTTTTTTCCTGAATATATTCAGGAAAAAAGGTATAGGGCCTTTTTGGCCAAGTGCATCATTGTGGATGTTCTGCCTCTTTTCTTATGCTTTAAATGCAATTCCAGTCTACCTCCTGAAATCCGTTTTTTGCAATTCTGCCCCACTTTCAAGTCCTCTTGGCAGCCTCACTTCAATATATTTTTGGACGATAGCTGTCATTTATAACTCTGCAGGTTTGTGAATTACAGTGCCCCTGAGCTCCTTTCTTTAACTCGCTTTCTTGTGAGCTGGCCGCAACACTGCATGATTGCTTCAGGACCTCTTCTGGTTACGGCATGGCACGCTGAGCCTTTGGTTAATTCCTCTTCCTCGTGGGAAGTGAGAGTTAAATTTGCCCGTCCAGACACCTCCAGCTAGTCTCTCATTGGTTCTCCCTATTCCTTTTCATCTTCCATAGAATTTGTAGCTCTCTTTTTTAGATGATTTAGGAACCACCATACACTTCTCCAGAGTGGCTCTCGGCAGTTCACACACTGTCCATCAGCGTATAAAGGCTCCCTGTTCTCCATGGCCTGTCCTGCATTTCTGGTGTTTACAATTTTTTCGGATGGCCCTTTTGACCGGTGGGAAATGAGACTTCTTTGTTGTGCACATTTGCATTGCTTGCTTGCTTGGTTGCCCATAAAGTGCGTATGCGTTTTTTCCTGGATATATTCAGGAAATAACGCATACTCCCTTTTGGGCCAACTGCATCATTGTCGAAATTCTGCCGCTTTTCATGTGCTTTAAAGGTGAGTCCAATCTATCTCTTGAAATCTGTTTCTTGCAATTCTGTCTTGCATTCAGATCCTCTTCTTTGCCTTACCTCAACATATTTTTGGACGTTAGTTTTCATTTATAACTCTGCAGGTTTGTGAATTGCAGTGACCCTGAGCTCCATTTTTTAAGTTGCTCTTTTGTGAGCTGGCCTCAAAACTGCAGGATTGCTTCAGGCCCTATTTTGGCTCCGGCGAGGCGGGCTGAGCCTTTTTTTAATTCTTATTCTTAATGGGAAATTAGAGTGACATGTGCCCGTCCAAACCCCTACAACTATTCTCTCATTGTTTCCCCCTCTTCCCGTTCATCCTCCTCACAATTTGCAAAATGTGTGAAACAGAAGTTTAAATGTGCTGATTCTCTAAGTGGGGAGATTCTAAGTAACGTGGCTGGAATGATGAACAGGAGCACCAGGAGAGGATAAATGAGGTGCATTTTAGACACATCTCCCGATCACATGGTGTACAGTCCTCTGGGTTTTCCATGCATGTTTTAGCTGTAGGAAGATTCCTTGAACCTGCAGATTTGGGACCCATTGAATGGGTACCAGGTAGTATTACTTTAAAGGGTGTGCATTTCCTCACCCAACCTCACATTTCTCTTAGCACGAACAGTTTCCAGCCTTATGTCTCATCCTGCTGTGGGTCTAGATGTGTTCAATCCATGTTGCATCACCGTCCCTGAGGAAAAGTTGTAAGAGGTTTTCTCTGTCTCTCTGTCGTTTATTTTTTTCAATTTATTACTATATTGGTTACAGCTGATTTTCAAAGCTCTGTTTCTTGCTGCTGTACATCCACTTGATTCACGTACAGAGAGACATCAATAAATTCTTTTTCAGATTCTTACCAGTCATAGATATTCTTTTCCGGTGACTTGAGTGTGCTGAGTGCAGTTCTTTTAGCTACCGTGTAGGCCTTGTTGATTATCAGTTTGGTATTTGGAATGGTATCTTTGCTAATTTCAACCTCCTGGATGATGCCTCACCCCTCCCCACCTTTCCCGTTTAGCAGCCTTACGCGTGTTTTCTACATATTTGACTATGTTTTTGTTTTGTAATTTATTTCATGTGTAGCCATTTTGGATTCCACCTTTAAGTGATATCTTATGATATGTGTCTTTTTCTTTTTGAATTATGTCACTTAGAATGATCATACGTAACTCCTCCGGAGTTGTTACAACTGGCCATATTTCATTGATTTCCAGGCTGAGTAATATTCCACTCTACATAAGTACCACATCTCTATCCATTTTTTCCCTCCAGAGACATTTAAGTTATATCCTAGTCGAGGATCTTTTAAACAGAGAGGCAGTAAACATTGGGGTGCCTGTGTCCTCTCGATTTTTGTTTTTCCCAAGATATACGCCCATGAGTGCAAGTGCCCTATGCTCTGTAGCTCATTTTTTAGATGCTTTAGTAAACACAATACACTTCTCCAGAATGGCCGTTGGCAATATACATTTCCACTATAAGCCTCACAGGGCTCCCTCTTCTCCTTGCCCTGTCCTGCATTTCTGGCGTTTACACTTTATGAGGATGGCTCTTCTGACTGATGCGAAGTGATATCTTTTGTAGTATTGATTTCCAGTGCCCACCTGTTTGGTTGGCTAAAAAAGTGTATGCCCTTTTCTTGAATATATACAGAAAAAAACGCATACAGCCTTTTTGGCCAACTGCAATGTCGGAAATGTTCAGCCCCTTTTCTTGTGCTTAATGGCGAATCCTTTCTACCTCCTCAAATCCCTTTCCTGCCATTCTCCCTTGCTTGCCAATCCTTTTCTTTGACTTTCCTCAAGACATTTTTCAGTGATAGATATTTTCAACTCTGCAGTTTCGTGAATTTTACTGCCCCTGAGTTCCATTGTTCAACTTGTGTTTATGGGAACTGGCCACAAAGCAGTGGGATTTCCTCAAGCCCTATACTGTTTCCATGGGCAACCCTAGCCTTTGGTCAATTCATCTTCCTGATTGGAAATTAGAGTGACATGTGCCTGTCTGAACACCTAGGACTTGTCTCTCATTGTTCCTCATCCTTCCGCTTCATCCTCTGGACAAATTCCAAACTGTACGCAACAGGATGTTGACAGTGTTGACATCTCCAAGTGGGGAGACTGTTAGTAAAGACGCTGGAGGGGTGAACCCGAGCACCAGGAGATGAGGAGATGAGATGCCTTTTCCAAACTCTTCCCGATCAGACGGTATACCATCCTCTGGGTGTGACAGACATGTTTTAGCAGTAGGAAGAGTCCCATTCATGTAAGGAGAACACCAGGGCTTTTTCAAAATCAGTGTCTCCCCGAAACCCAAACTGGGGAGTTTTTTAAGCTACGGCTACACATATGTTCATTAAGGGCCTTGGGAAGTAGGCAGAGTCCAAACTTTAGATGACTGAAGTCTTCAGGGTCAGAAGCACTCACCACCGGCTTCCCTTAGGTTACACTTTAACTGTCATTGATAGATGATGTCAATAAAAATATCTATTCTTTTTCCGATTATTTCCCCTTATAGGTTATTGCACAATATTGAGTGTAGTTCCCTGTGCTATACAGTAGTTCCTTGTTGATGATCTATTTTATACATAGCAGTGTGTATGTGTTAATTCCAAACTGTTAATTTATCCCTCCTCCCACCTTTCCCCTTTGGTAATAATAAATTATAAGATTTTATACTTCTCAGAAATGGGGGAGCTGAAAGAGAGGTATCATTTTCAATGGAAAAGCATTTAAAACAAGATTGAAGCTTTAACCAAGATTATTAGATGTACATCCTTGGAAAGAAATCACTTCATTTCTCTAATATTGACCTGACAAATAAGACAAACCTTTTCACTGAACTTGCTTATAATAAAGTGATGGAAATATCAAATGGAAGTGTTAGAAACATCTTATTTTACCCGAGCCTTATAAACTGTTCTATGTTAACTACAGTTTGGCTCACACATCTGTTCACTGAAGTTACAATAGTCTCAATTTCTGTTACTGATCCTCCAGAGTGGACCCCAACAAGGGTCCCCCTGCCCAGTGTCATTGGGGCCAACAGATAGAGACTGAGTTTGGTTCCCAAGCAAAGGAAACTTTATATTTTCATCAGAGAATGGAGAGGTGAGAGCATGCACTACCCCGTGGGCTGTGGGCTGGGCTGCTGTGTAGAGATCCTGTCAGAGTCAGTGAGAGGGAGGGGGCGGAGCTCTCAAGGGCCGGGTTGGCTGCAGCTCAGGCTCTATATCTCGGAGTCTGCACTGGGCCCCAGGAGCTGAGGTGTTGACCCAGCCATTCTGCACCAGGAAATCTGGTCTGAAGTGCCGGGTGTGGAACCTCTGCATGCGGGACCCTAGGAGCACGTGAAATTAGACAAAGCACAAAGGATAAAAAAGGTCAGACTTGACTTTATTGCCCACATTCTATTTTTATCTCCCAGGGATTTTTAATGGGCTTTGCTGGGGACAAACCCCTCCTCTGCCTTTTGTCCCGTTCCTCATTCTTGGAGTGCTGAGGGTGCAGACCCTTCTTCTGTAACTGCTGAGTGCTGAGTTGGGAGCCCTCATACCAGGGGACGAGGGTCAGAACTTCTCCCCAGCAGCCTCCAGGTGACGTTGATTGGCCCCAGGACCCCTGCCTCCCTGCTCGTCCGCCTGAGCACCAGCATTGGAAGTGTTATAGATTCTAATGACCTTTAAGGGTCCAGGAAAGAGATGTGCAGAGACGCTGTGGGGGCCGGTTTCACCCCGCCCCACATTTGTTCGGCCACCTTAGGCTGACCGTTTCTGCCAGCCTAGATGTTCTGACCAGTAGTCTGCTCTTTCTTCAATTAGGCCCCTGAATTAACGTAAAAACAGCACCAGGTGTCAGAGCCCTGCCCGCTCAACTCCCAGACAGTCCAGGGTCAGTGGTGATCAAGGACCATGATGGCCACTGAGTCAACAGCCTTTTGAAGTAAACAGGAGTCCAGCCGGTCTTATTGGCCACCATCATCACGGTGTCTGTAGGCTTTTCTATGGTGACGGTGTGATATACGGTTCCCCCGCCAAGATTATTAGCTCCCCTCCGGGTGCAGGAAGTCCTGCAAGCAGTAGTCTACTCCTTCGGGACACACTATTGTTGTTTTATGAGAGAAACTCCAGGTCAAGTGATGTTCACACGAGTCGTCATGGTGCCCTGTTGCCCCCGGTTATCTCTCTGGATGTTGGAGTTGGAGGGCCTCCTCACTCGAGGTCGGTGTGCCCATGGAGCGAACCCTGCAACTTCAGGGCATGGTTGGTGATTAGGATCACCACGTGGGGTCCTTTTCCCTTAGGAGGGAGGTGGCCTTTTGGGCTGCTGATTTCCAGGTTTTTAGATACCGCCAGTATCTTGGCCAGATGTGGCAGTGGGCCAAGCCCCTTGGTGACTGTAGTTTATCCTACCTGGATGGCATTCTTGCGTTGTTCCATTTCAAGTGGTCCCAGTTTTTGCACTAATTCTCCAATGGCGATTCACCTTTCACCGGGAATGGAAAGGTCAAAGGGTTTAGCTCAATTAGGGAGTTCCAGGGCAAGGGTCTGAATTGACTGCTCTTTCCATTCTTGAAAGGCCACTTCTGGATTCTGTTCAAAAGGATCATCATCTTTTCCTTTCAGTGTTTCATATAGAGGCCCAGCTAGTAGACTGTAGTTAGGGATCCAGAAGCAGCAAACCCTGGCCTCCCCAGGAACCCCTAAGCTGTCTTCTAGTTTTAGAAAGGGGTAAGGCTGCAAATGGTTTCTTCCCTTTCCTGGGATGGGCTTCTCTGACCTTGTGTGAGAATGAAGCCCAGGCAGGTCACTGCAGTCTGTGATATTTGAGCTTTTTCTTGGACAACTTCTATCCTTTATTGGCTTGGTAGTTCAGAGGCCTCCTTAGTAGGGCTGGCGATCAGAATGTCGTCTGCATATTGAAGGAGGGTTTCCTTTTCCAGAGGTAGAACTTTTCGGTCGTTAGCTAAGCTTTCCCCAAAGATGGTGTGGGAATTTTTGAACCCTTGGGGCAAGACGGCCCGGAAGTATTGTTTTAGTTGTATGTTGAGTCCTGCCACTCACAAGCCAAAATTTCTTGTGACTCTGGGACTAATGGAATACAAAAGAAGGCATCATTGAAGACTAATACAGAATACCATGTCCTGGTGGTTGGTAGAATGACCAGCAGGGTGTAGGGATCAGGAGCAACTGGAGGTATATCCTCGGTGGCTTCACTGACTGTCCTGACATCCTTTACCAGGTCCCCAGCAGCCCATGGGGCTCTCGTGGTCAGGCCAATCCCAGGATATGGAGCTCTCCTGGGCAGGTACCCCACCCCCAACCCAGCCCACGGGGCTCTCATGGTCAGGCCCCTCCCAGGATACAGAGCTACCCTTGCAGGTACCGTGGCAGGGCTGGGCACACAGGAACCGTGCACATAGCCCTCATTGAAGAGCACCCCCAGCTCACCTGTCGCTCAGAGCTGACACAGAGCACCTCAGAGCAGGACTTGAACTAACAAACAGCAGCTCCGACAGGTCTGTGACCCTGGGCATCACTCTGTGTGGCCTCCCTCCACCTGGTCTTCCAGAGACTTCCACTGCACCCAGGGCACCAGGCCTCTGTCTCCAACCACCACCCACCCCTCCTCTCCCTGACTCCTGGGTTCCTCTCATTAGGAGAGGGTTTTCTTGAAGTTGTCTCCCACTCATGGGCCAGATAAAATGATTAGAAAACAAGCCAAAGCTGCAGCCCCTTGTCTATCCTGACTCTCAGGAGCCCACACCTGTTCCTTGGACCTGGCCGGTTCAGCAAGTTCCATTGTCTGCAACTGTGAGCCCCTGAGGGGTGATGATTGGCTGACCTGGGCAGCCTTACCATGCCGGCCAGCCCTCCCCAGGTGTGCCTGGGTTGAGATCAATATAAATACCACTCCAGGCAGCAAAAGCCCCTGCAGCTGTGCCTGACGCCATTTTCTCTGCCCTGTCAGCAGTCTCGGGGCTGGGCTGGTGGGAGGGAGTGAGAGGCCACGGCTTTGTGGGTGGCCCAGTGTGAGTGGGGCTCTGCTGGACTTTCTGCAGCAGTTGCCAGGCTGCCACCTGCTAAAGAAGAGGATGTGTCACCCATACCTGCTGCTGGAATTTCTCCCTGGGCAGAGGTGAGGAAGGAAAAAAGCAGTGGGGGCAGGGACAGGACGGGTATCTCAGGCAGGGAAATGGAAATCTTCCAGAAGAGCACCCAGGGCCAGGACCATCCTGGCTGGCCTGCAGGCACCAAGTCAGCTGGCATGCTGTCACTCGTGTGGCTCCATGGCCCTTCCTCTAGGCTTTCAAGTCCTTGTATATATTCAGGTGTTTTACCTGGGAAGGGCGGGAACAGTTCAGCAGCAACTGGCCTGGGGTTCAGCTCACGTTTACTCACAGATGCCTCGGCACGGTGCCCCAGCTTTGCAATGAGGACGCTTGTTGTGTGGGGGCTGCTGGCTGAATGGGAGACGATTCCCCACCACTGACCAACTTCAGAATTGTTTACAACTGGAGCAAGTGCCCTGATACGGTTTTCCTCTGAGTAACTGGTGGGTTCTGTTTTTTTTTTCTCTTTTTCGTTTTTGGTTCAAGGTAGATTTTATTCCTCTTTTTTGTATTTACAGATATAAGCATGGAAATAATTTATTCATATAAATACATGTATGTGAAGGGAATAATTGTTTTTTCTGTTTTATTTTTTAAATTTTATTTCTTTTTAATTTTGAATTTTATTTTATATTTTTATACAGCAGGTTCTCATTGGTTATCTATTTTATACATATAAATGTTTACATGCCAATCCCAATCTCTCAACTCCTCCCACCACCACCCCTCCAAGAGCTTTCCCCCCTTGTTGTCCATACGATTGTTGTCTACATCTGTTGCTCTATTTATGCCTTGCAAAACGGTTAATCTGTACAGTTTTTCTAGGTTCCACATATATGCATGAATATACAAGATTTGTTTTTCTCTTTCTGACTTACTTCACTCTGTATGACAGTCTCTAGATCCATCGACGTCTCTACAAATGACCCAATTTCATTCCTTTCATGGCTTAGTAATATTCCATTTTATATATGTACCACATCTTTATGCATTCGTCTGTCTGTGGGCATTTAGGTTGCTTCCATTACCTCGATATTGTAAATAGTGATGCAATGAACATTGCGGTGAATGTCTCTTTTTGATTTATGGTTTTGTCTGGGTATATGTCCAGTCCTGGGATCGCTGTATCATATGGTAATTCTATTATTAGTTTCTTAAGAAACTCCATATTGTTCTCCATAGTGACTGTATCAATTTATATTCCCAACAATAGTGGAAGAGGCTTCCTTTTCTCCACACCCTTTCCAGCATTTGTTGTTTGTAGATTTTCAGATGATGCCCATTCTAACAGGTGTGAGGTGATACCTCATTGTTGAGTCCATTTCGTTGAGCAGGGGGTAGGTCTTGTCTATTACATATTTGGCTTATGGAACGGTATCTGTGCTAATTTCAAACTCTGGTTTTATGCAGCACCCCAACTCACCTTTCCACTTAAGCAAGCATAAGTTGGTTTTCTAAACTTGAGACCCTGTTCTGTTTTGTAATTCAGTTCATGTGTAACCAAGTTTACATTCCGTGCATTAGTGATACCTTATGATGTTTCTTTTTCTGTGTGACTTATTTCACTTAGAATCATCGTGCCTCAATCCACTCATTATGCTGGTACAGGCCTGGTGACACAGATTTCATTGCTGAGTGGTATTCTGTTGTACATAAGTACCGCAACTTCTTTATCAATTATTTGTTCTCTGGGATATTTAACTTGTACTGTAGAAGAGGCTCCTGTAAACAGAGCCGTTGTAAATTTTGGGGTGGCTGTGTCTTTTTGATTTTAATTTCCCTAAGCTATAGGACCATAAGTGGAAATGCCCTAGACTCTGTTGCTTTGTTTTTCAGATGTATCAGGAAACACCATACACTTCTCCAGAGTGGCTGTTGGCAATGTACATCCCGCCCATCAGCATAACAAGGCTCCTTTTTCCCCATGGCCTGTCTTGCCTTTCTGGATTTTACACTTTTCTCAGATGGCCCTTTAGACCGGGGGGAAGTGACACTTCATAGTAGTTCGGATTTCCATTGCAAGCTTGCTTGGTTTGCCAAAAAGGGCGTATGTGTTTTTTCCTGAATATATTCAGGAACAAACTCATACGCCCTTTGTTGCCAAGTGCATCATTGTCGATGTTCTGCCTCTTTTCCTATGCTTTAAATGCAAATCCAGTCTACCTCCTGAAATCGGTTTCCTGCAATTCTGCCCCGCTTTCAAGTCCTCTTCGCAGCCTTACTTCAATATATTTTTGGACGTTATCTGTCATTTATAACTCTGCAGGTTTGTGAATTACAGGGCCCCTGAGCTCCTTTCTTCAACTCGCTTTCTTGTGAGCTGGCCGCAAACCCGCAAGACTGCTTCAGGCCCTAATCTGCTTCTGGCAGGGCACGCTGAGCCTTTGGTTAATTCCTCTTCCTGGTGGGAAATGAGTGTTAAATATGCCCGTCCAGACACCTACCTCACTCTCAACCCCTTGGTGATGTGGGTCCTCTGGTTTGTGGCCACTTTTGCTGGGTTCCTCACCTTTCGATGATGTGGCCCCACTAGTGTGAGGACACTCCTGCTTGGTTCTCATCCACGTGGTTATGTGGACCCCCTGGTGAGAGTCTGTTCCTGGCTTTGTTCCTCACCCACCTGTGAGGGAGACCCTCTGCTGATAGGTCACTCCTGCATGGCTGGCACACATTGCCTTGGTGAAGTCAGCCGTGTGGTGGCAGTTGGAGCGTGCTGGGAATCTCTTCCCCCCGGTGATGAGGGCCCTCTTGCATCAGGCCCTGACTGCTGGGCTCACCAACTTTTCTTAGTGAGCCCAGTGATGCTTTGGCACTCCTCTTAGGATCCCATCTCCATGGGGATGTGGGCCTTCTGCTCTGAGGTCCCAACGGCTGGGTTGTTCACATTTTCATGATGTGGGCTCTCTGGTGTTAGTTCACAGAAGCCTGGATCCCATAGCCTCTGTGCTCTTGGCCGCCTGCTGGGAGGTTCCAACTGCTGGATTCCTCACTTTTTTAAATTTTTGGGCCCTCTGTTGTGAGGATCCTCCTGCCTGCCTCACTCCCAGCCCCTTCGTGATGTGTGTCGTCTGGTTTGAGGCCACATGTGCTGGGTTCCTCACCTTTCGATGATGTGGGACCAATGGTCTTAGGAGACTCCTGCCTGGTTCACATCCCCTTGGTGATGTGGGCCCTCTGTTGAGAGTCTGATCCTGGCTGGGTTCCTCACCCATCTGTGAGGTGGGCCGTCTGATGTGAGGTCACTCCTGCCTGGCTTGCTCACCTCGCCTTGTGGACATGAGCCCTCTGGTGGCACTTGGAGCCTGCTGGGAGCCTCCTCTCCTCGGTGATGAGGGCCCTCTGGCATCAGGCCCTAACTGCTGGGCTCCCCACATTTTGTGATGTGTGCCCAGTGGTGCGAGGACACTCCAGCCAGGTTCACATCCCCATTGGGGTGTGGGCCTTCTGCTCTGAGGTCCCAAAGCCTGGGTTGCTCACAGTTTCATGATGTGGGCTCTCTGCTGTTAGTTCACTCCTGCCTGCATCCCATAGCTTCTGTGCTCTGGACCGCCTGCTGGGAAGTTCCAACTGCTGGATTCCTCACCTTTCTTATTCTTTGGGCCCTCTGTTTTTAGGCTACTCCTGCCTGCCTCACTCCCATTCCCTTTGTGATATGTGTCCTCTGATTTGAGGCCACATGTGCTGGGTTCCGCACCTTTCGATGATGTGACCCCACTGGAGGGAAGACAGTCCTGACTGGTTCCCATCCCCTTGCTGATGTGGGCCCTCAGGTGAGAGTCTGATCCTGGCTGGGTTCCTCACCCTTCTGTGAGGTGGGCCCTCTGCTGTGAGGTCAATCATGCCTGTCTGGCACACGTCACCTTGGCGACGTGGGCCCTCTGGTGGCAGTTGGAGTGTGCTGGGAGCCTCCTCTCCTCGGTGATGAGGGCCCTCTGGCATCAGGCCCTAACTGCTGGGCTCCCCACATTTTCTGATGTGCGCCAAGTGAGTGAGGAGACTCTTGCCAGGTTCCCATCCCCATGGCGATATGGGCCTTCTGCTCTGAGGTCAAAACGGCTGGCTTGCTCACAGTACCATGATGTGGGCCCTCTGCTGTGAGTTCACTCCGGCAAGGATCCCTTATCATCGGTGCTCTGAGCCGCCTGCTGGGAGGTTCCAACTGCTGGATTCCTCAACTTTTTTATTCTATGTGCCCTCTGTTGTGAGGCTCCTCCTGCCTGCCTCACTGCCAGCCCCTTGGTGATGACTGTCCTATGGCTTGAGGCCACATGTGCTGCGTTCCTCACCTTTCGATGATGTGACCCCACTCGTGTGAGGACACTCCTGCCTGGTTCCCATCCCCTTGGTGAGGTGGGCCCTCTGGCGAGAGTCTAATCCTGGCTGGGTTCCTCAACGTTCTGTGAGGTAGGCCCTCTGCTGTGAGGTCACTCCTGCCTGGCTGGCACACGTCACCTTGGAGACGTGAGCCCTCTGGTGGCAGTTGGAGCGTGCAGGGCGCCTCCTCCTCTCGGTGATGACGGCCCTCTGGCGTCAGGCCCTAAATGGTGGGCTCCCCACATTTTCTGATGTGCGCCCAGTGGTGCGAGGACACTCCAGCCAGGTTCCCATTCCCATGGGGATGTGGTCTTTCTGCGCTGAGGTCTCAACTCCTGGGTTGCTCACAGTTTTGTGATGTGGGCCCTCTGCTGTGAGTTCACTGTGGCCTGGATCCCATATCCTCGGTGTTCTGGGCTGCCTGCTGGAAGGTCTAAATGCTGGAATCCTCACGTTTTTTATATTATGTGCCCTGTGTTGTGAGGCTACTCCTGCCTGCCTCACTCCAAGGCCCTTGGTGATGTGGGTCCTCTGGTTTGAGGACACATGTGCTGGGTTCCTCACCTTAAGATGATGAGGCCCCACTGGTGTGAGGATAATCCTGACTGGGTCCCATCCCCTTTGTGATGTGGGCCCTCTGGTGAGAGTCTGATCCTGGCTGGGTTCCTCACCCATCTGTGAGGTGGGCCCTCTACTATCAGGTAACTCTTGCCTGGGTTGCTCACCTCGCCTTGTTGACATGAGCCCTCTGGTGGCAATTGGACCCTGCTGGGAGCCTCCTCAGCTCTGTGATGAGGGCCCTCTGACGTCAGGCCCTAACTGCTGGGCTCCCCAACTTTTCTTAGTGAGCCCAGTGTTGCTCAAGCACTCCTCTTAGGTTCCCATCCCCATGGGGATGTGGGCCTTCTGCTCTGAGGTTCCAACGGCTGGGTTGATCACAATTTCATGATGTGGGCTCTCTGGTGTTAGTTCACTGTGGCCTGGATCCCATAGCCTCTGTGGTCTTGGCTGCCTGCTGGGAGGTTCCAACTGCTCGATTCCTCAACTTTTGTATTCTATGGGTCCTGTGTTGTGATGCTCCTCCTGCCTGCCTCACTCGCAACCCCTTCGTGATGTGGGTCTTCTGGTTTGAGGCCACATGTGCTGGGTTAGGCAACTTTCAATGATGTGGCCCCACTGGTGTGAGGACACTCCTGCCTGGTTCCCATCCCCTTGGTGATGTGGGCCTTCTGGTGACAGTCTTATCCTGGCTGGGTTCCTCACTCTTCTGTGAGGTAGGCCCTCTGCTGTGAGGTCAATCCTGCCTGACTTGCACACATCACCTTGGCGATGTGGGCCCTCTGTTGGCACATGGAACCTGCTGGGAGCCTCCTGCCCTCGGTGATGACGGCCCTCTAGCATCAGGCTCTAACTGCTGGGCTCCCCACGTTTTCTGATGTGAGCCCAGTGATGCCAGGACACTCCTGTCAGGTTCCCATCCCCATGGGGATGTGGGCTTTCTGCTCTGAGGTCCCAATGCCTGGGTTGCTCACAGTTTCATGATGTGGGCTCTCTGGTGTTAGTTAACTCCTGCCTGCATCCCATAGCTTCTGTGCTCTCGGCCGCCTGCTGGGAGGTTCCAAATGCTGGATTCCTCACTTTTTTTATTCTTTGGGCCCTCTGTTTTTAGGCTACTCCTACCTGCCTCACTCCCATCCCCTTTGTGATGTATGTCCTCTGATATGAGGCCACATGTGCTGGGTTCCTCACCTTTCGATGATGTGGCCCCACTGGTGGGAGGACAGTCCTGACTGGTTCCCATCCCCTTGGTGTTGTGGGCCCTCTGGTGAGAGTCTCATCCTGCCTCGGTTCCTCACCCTTCTGTGAGATAGGCCCTCTGCTGTGAGGTCACTACTGCCTGGCTGGCGCATGCCACCTTGTAGACGTGGGCCCTCTGTTGGCAGTTGGAACCTGCTGGGAGTCTCCTCCCCTCAGTTATGAGGGCCCCCTGGCATCAGGCCCTAACTGCTGGGCTCCTAACATTTTCTGATATGTGCTAAGTGGTGCAAAGCCACTCCTGCCAGGTTCCCATCCCAATGGGGATGTGGGCCTTCTGTTCTGAGGTCCCAACAGCTGGGCTGCTCACAGGTTCATGATGTGGGCCCTCTGCTGTGAGTTCACTGCGGCCTGGATCCCATAGCCTCGGTGCTCTGGGCCACTTGCTGGGAGGTTCCAACTGCTGGATTCCTCAACTTTTATATTCTATGGACCCTGTGTTGTGAGGCCAGTCCTGCCAGCCTCATTCCGAACCCCTTGGTGATGTGGTTCCTCTGGTTTGAGGACACATGTGCTGGGATCCTCACCTTTCGATGATGTTGTCCCACTGGTGTGGGGACACTCCTGCCTGGTTCCCATCCCCTTGGTGATGTGGGCCCTCTGGTGAGAGTCTGATCCTGGCTGTGTTCCTCACCCTTCTGTGAGGTGGGCCCTCTGCTGTGAGGTCACTCCTGCCAGGCTGGCACACATCACCTTGGCGACGTTGGCCCTCTGGTGGCAGCTGGAGCCTGCTGGGAGCCTCCTCCTCTCGGTGATGAGTGCCCTCTAGCGTCAGGCCCTAACTTCTGAGCACCCCACGTTTTCTGATGTGAGCCCAGTGATGCCAGGACACTCCTGTCATGTTCCCATCACCATGGGGATGTGGGCCTTCTGCTCTGAGGTCCCAATGTCTGGGTTGCTCACAGTTTCATGATGTGGGCTGTCTGGTGTTAGTTCACTCTGGCCTGGATCCTCTAGCCTCTGTGCTCTGGGCCGCCTGCTGGGAGGTTCCAACTGCTGGATTCCTCACCTTTCTTATTTTTGGGCCCTCTGTTATGAGGCTCCTCCTGCCTGCCTCACTCCCAGCCCCTTGGTGATGGGTGTCCTATGGTTTGAAGCCACATGTTCTGGGTTCCTCACCTTTAGATGATGTGGCCCTACTCATGTGAGGACACTCCTGCCTGGTTCCAATCCATTTGGTGATGTGGGCCCTCTGGTGCGAGTCTGATCCTGACTGGGTTCGTCACACTTCTCTGAGGTGGGCCCTCTGCTGTGAGGTCATTCGTGCCTGGTTGGCACACATCGCCTTGGCGACGTCAGCCCTCTGGTGGCAGTTGGAGCCTGCTGGGAGCCTCCTTCCCTTGGTGATGAGGGTCCTCTGGCGTCAGGCCCTAACTGCTGGTCGCCCAAAATTTTCTGATACGTTCTCAGTGGTGCGAGGACACTCCTACCAGAATTCCATCCCCATGGGGATGTGGGCCTCCTGCTCTGAGGTTCCAATGGCTGGGTTGCTCAGTTTCATGACATGGGCCCTCTTCTGTGAGTTCACTGTGGCCTGGATCCCATGGCCTCGGTGCTCTGGGCCGCCTGCTGGGAGGTTCCAACTGCTGGATTCCTCACTTTTTTATTCTATGGGCTCAGTGTTGTGAGACTACTCCTGCCTGCCTCACTCCGAGGTCCTTGGTGATGTGGGTCCTCTGGTTTGAGGACACATGTGCTGAGTACCTCAGCTTTTGATGATGTGACCCCACTGATGTGAAGACACTCCTGCCTGGTTCCCATCCCCTTGGTGATGTGGGCCTTCTGGTGACAGTCTTATCCTGGCTGGGTTCCTCACTCTTCTGTGAGGTAGGCCCTCTGCTGTGAGGTCAATCCTGCCTGACTTGCACACATCACCTTGGCGATGTGGGCCCTCTGTTGGCACATGGAACCTGCTGGGAGCCTCCTGCCCTCGGTGATGACGGCCCTCTAGCATCAGGCTCTAACTGCTGGGCTCCCCACGTTTTCTGATGTGAGCCCAGTGATGCCAGGACACTCCTGTCAGGTTCCCATCCCCATGGGGATGTGGGCTTTCTGCTCTGAGGTCTCAATGCCTGGGTTGCTCACAGTTTCATGATGTGGGCTCTCTGCTGTTAGTTCACTCCTGCCTGCATCCCATAGCTTCTGTGCTCTCGGCCGCCTGCTGGGAGGTTCCAAATGCTGGATTCCTCACTTTTTTTATTCTTTGGGCCCTCTGTTTTTAGGCTACTCCTACCTGCCTCACTCCCATCCCCTTTGTGATGTATGTCCTCTGATATGAGGCCACATGTGCTGGGTTCCTCACCTTTCGATGATGTGGCCCCACTGGTGGGAGGACAGTCCTGACTGGTTCCCATCCCCTTGGTGTTGTGGGCCCTCTGGTGAGAGTCTCATCCTGCCTCGGTTCCTCACCCTTCTGTGAGATAGGCCCTCTGCTGTGAGGTCACTACTGCCTGGCTGGCGCATGCCACCTTGTAGACGTGGGCCCTCTGTTGGCAGTTGGAACCTGCTGGGAGTCTCCTCCCCTCAGTTATGAGGGCCCCCTGGCGTCAGGCCCTAACTGCTGGGCTCCTAACATTTTCTGATATGTGCTAAGTGGTGCAAAGCCACTCCTGCCAGGTTCCCATCCCAATGGGGATGTGGGCCTTCTGTTCTGAGGTCCCAACAGCTGGGCTGCTCACAGGTTCATGATGTGGGCCCTCTGCTGTGAGTTCACTGCGGCCTGGATCCCATAGCCTCGGTGCTCTGGGCCACTTGCTGGGAGGTTCCAACTGCTGGATTCCTCAACTTTTATATTCTATGGACCCTGTGTTGTGAGGCCAGTCCTGCCAGCCTCATTCCGAACCCCTTGGTGATGTGGTTCCTCTGGTTTGAGGACACATGTGCTGGGATCCTCACCTTTCGATGATGTTGTCCCACTGGTGTGGGGACACTCCTGCCTGGTTCCCATCCCCTTGGTGATGTGGGCCCTCTGGTGAGAGTCTGATCCTGGCTGTGTTCCTCACCCTTCTGTGAGGTGGGCCCTCTGCTGTGAGGTCACTCCTGCCAGGCTGGCACACATCACCTTGGCGACGTTGGCCCTCTGGTGGCAGCTGGAGCCTGCTGGGAGCCTCCTCCTCTCGGTGATGAGTGCCCTCTAGCGTCAGGCCCTAACTTCTGAGCACCCCACGTTTTCTGATGTGAGCCCAGTGATGCCAGGACACTCCTGTCATGTTCCCATCACCATGGGGATGTGGGCCTTCTGCTCTGAGGTCCCAATGTCTGGGTTGCTCACAGTTTCATGATGTGGGCTGTCTGGTGTTAGTTCACTCTGGCCTGGTTCCTCTAGCCTCTGTGCTCTGGGCCGCCTGCTGGGAGGTTCCAACTGCTGGATTCCTCACCTTTCTTATTTTTGGGCCCTCTGTTATGAGGCTCCTCCTGCCTGCCTCACTCCCAGCCCCTTGGTGATGGGTGTCCTATGGTTTGAAGCCACATGTTCTGGGTTCCTCACCTTTAGATGATGTGGCCCTACTCATGTGAGGACACTCCTGCCTGGTTCCAATCCATTTGGTGATGTGGGCCCTCTGGTGCGAGTCTGATCCTGACTGGGTTCGTCACACTTCTCTGAGGTGGGCCCTCTGCTGTGAGGTCATTCGTGCCTGGTTGGCACACATCGCCTTGGCGACGTCAGCCCTCTGGTGGCAGTTGGAGCCTGCTGGGAGCCTCCTTCCCTTGGTGATGAGGGTCCTCTGGCGTCAGGCCCTAACTGCTGGTCGCCCAAAATTTTCTGATACGTTCTCAGTGGTGCGAGGACACTCCTACCAGAATTCCATCCCCATGGGGATGTGGGCCTCCTGCTCTGAGGTCCCAATGGCTGGGTTGCTCAGTTTCATGACATGGGCCCTCTTCTGTGAGTTCACTGTGGCCTGGATCCCATGGCCTCGGTGCTCTGGGCCGCCTGCTGGGAGGTTCCAACTGCTGGATTCCTCACTTTTTTATTCTATGGGCTCAGTGTTGTGAGACTACTCCTGCCTGCCTCACTCCGAGGTCCTTGGTGATGTGGGTCCTCTGGTTTGAGGACACATGTGCTGAGTACCTCAGCTTTTGATGATGTGGCCCCACTGATGTGAAGACACTCCTGCCTGGTTCCCATCCCCTTGGTGATGTGGGCCCTCTGGTGAGAGTCTGATGTTGGCTGGGTTTCTCACCCTTCTGTGAGGTGGGACCTCTGCTGTGAGGTAACTCCTGCCTGGCATGCTCACGTTGCCTTGGCAATGTGAGCCCTCAGGTGGCAGTTGGAGCCTGCTGGGAATCTCCTCCCCTCAGGTATGAGAGCTCTGGATAAAACACATATGCCCTTTTTTGCCAAGTGCATTATTTTCCAAGTTCTGTCTCTTTTCCTATGCTTTAAGAGCTACTCCCGTGTACGTTCTGAAATCAGTTTCCAGCAATTCTGCCCCGCATTCAAGTCCTCTTCGCAGCCTTACTTCAGTATAATTTTGGATGATAGCTGTCATTTATAACTCCGCAGGTTTCTGAATTACAGTGCCCCTGAGCTCCTTTCTTCAACTCGCTTTCTTGTGAGCTGGCCGCAACACCGCAGGATCTCCTCAGGCCCTAATCTAGTTCCAGCATGGCACGCGGAGCCTTTGGTTCATTTATCTTCCTGGTGGGAAATGAGAGTTAAATTTGCCCGTCCAGACACCTACAGATAGTCTCCCATTGCTTCTCCTTATTCCTGTTCATCTTCCGAAGAAATTGCAAACTGGGCCAAACAGGAGGTTAAAGGCACTGACTCTCCAAGTGGGGAGAGTGTTAGTAAAGCGTCTGGAATGTTGCACCCGAGTACCAGGGGACGTAAACTGAGACACATTTGAACACGTTTTCCGATCACACGGTGGATCATACTCTGGGTTCCACATGCATGTTTTAGCTGAAGGAAGAATCCCTTAAACATGGAGAGTTGAGACCCATGGAATGGGTACCATGCAATATGACTTCAAAGGGTCTGCATTTGCTCACCGAACCTCACCAATCCTATCACTGCTGCCTTTATGCCACTGTACACACGTTTGATTCTCTTTCGGAGACATATAAATCCATAGTTTATAAGATTCTTACTAGTCAGTTATATTGTTAGGCGTTTAATATGGGGTGTTGAGTCCACTTCGTTGAGCAAGGAGTAGCACTTGTCTATTATATATTTGGCTTATGGAACGGTATCTGTGCTAATTTCAATCTCTTGTTGTATGCAGCACCCCAACTCACCTTTCCCCTTAAGCAAGCATAAATTGGTTTTCTACATTTGACACTCTGTTCTGTTTAGTAATTTAGTTCCTGTGTAACCAAGTTTACATCCGTGTAGTAGTGATATCTTATGATGTTTCTTTTTCTGTGTGACTTATTTTTTATTTTTTTATTTTTTTATTTTTTTATTTATTTTTTTTTTGCGGTACGTGGGCCTCTCACTGTTGTGGTCTTTCCCATTGCGGAGCACAGGCTCCGGACGCGCAGGCTCAGCGGCCATGGCTCACAGGCCCAGCCACTCCACGGCATATGGGATCTTCCCGGATCGGGGCACGAACCCATGTACTCTGCATCGGCAGGCGGACTCTCAACCACTGCGCCACCAGGTAAGCCCTGTGTGACTTATTTCACTTAGAATCATCGTACCTGAATCCACTCATTATGCTGCTACAGGCCTGATGACATAGATTTCATTGCTGAGTGATATTGCATTGTACGTAAGTACCACAACTTCTTTATCCATTTTTCGCTTTCTGTGATATTGAACTTGTACCGTAAAGGAGGTTCTTGTAAACAGAGCCGTCCCAAACTTGGGGTGGCTGTGTCTTTTTGATTTTAATTTCCCTAAGCTATAGGACCATAAGTGGAAGTGCCCTAGGCTCTGTTGCTTTGTTTTTTAGATGTTTCAGGAAACACCATACACTTCTCCAGAGTGGCTGCTGGCAATTTACATGCCGCCCATCAGCATAACAAGGCTCCCAGTTCTCCATGGCCTGTCCTGCCTTTCTGGATTTTACACTTTTTTCAGATGGCCCTTTTGACCGGGGGGCAGTGAGACTTCATTGTAGTGCAGATTTCCTTTTCAAGCTTGCTTGGTTGGCCAAAAAGGGCGTATGCGTTTTTTCCTGAATATATTCAGGAAAAAACGCATACGCCCTTTTTGGCCAAGTGCATCATTGTGGACGTTCTGCCTCTTTTCCTATGCTTTACATGCAATTCCAGTCTACCTCCTGAAATCGGTTTCCTGCAATTCTGCCCCGCTTTCAACTCCTCTTGGCTGCCTTACTTCAATATATTTTTGGAAGATAGCTGTCATTTATAACTCTGCAGGTTTGTGAATTACAGTGCCCCTGAGCTTTCTTCAACTCGCTTTCTTGTGAGCTGGCCGCAACACCGCAGGATTGCTTCAGGCCCTAGTTTGTTTCCGGCACGGCATGCTGAGCCTTTGGTTAATTCCTCTTCCTGGTGGGAAATGAGAGTTAAATTTGCCCGTCCAGACACCTCCAGCTAGTCTCTCATTGGTTCTCCCTATTCCTGTTCATTTTCCACAGAAATTGCAAACTGGGCCAAACAGGAGGTAAAAGGCACTGACTCTCCAAGTGGGGAGAGTGTTAGTAAAGCATCTGGAATATTGCACCCGAGTTCCACGGGACGAAAACTGAGACACATTTGAACACGTTTCCCGATCACACGGTGGATCATACTCTGGATTCCACATGCATGTTTTAGCTGAAGGAAGAATCCCTTAAACCTGGAGAGTTGAGTCCCATGGAATGGGTACCGTGCAATATGACTTCAACGGGTCTGCATTTGCTCACCGAACTTCACCAATCCTATCAATGCTGCGTTTATGCCGCCGTACACACGCTTGATTCTCTTTCGGAGACATATAAATCGGTAGGTTTTAATATTCTTACTAGTCAGGTATATTCTTAGGCGTTTAATATGGGGTGTTGAGTCCACTTGGTTCAGCAAGGAGTAGCTCTTGTCTATTGCATATTTGGCTTATGGAACGGTATCTGTGCTAATTTCAATCTCTGGTTTCATGCAGCACCCCAACTCACCTTTCCCCTTAAGCAAGCATAAGTTGGTTTTCTACATTTGAGACCCTGTTCTGTTTTGTAATTCAGTTCCTGTGTAGCCAAGTTTACATTCCGTGTATTGGTGATATCTTATGATGTTTCTTTTTCTGTGTGACTTATTTCACTTAGAATCATCGTACCTGAATCCACTCATTATGCTGCTATGGGCCTGATGACATAGATTTCATTGCTGAGTGATATTGCATTGTACGTAAGTACCACAACTTCTTTATCCATTTTTCGCTTTCTGTGATATTGAACTTGTACCGTAAACGAGGTTCTTGTAAACAGAGCCGTCCCAAACTTTGGGGTGGCTGTGTCTTTTTGATTTTAATTTCCCTAAGCTATAGGACCATAAGTGGAAGTGCCCTAGGCTCTGTTGCTTTGTTTTTTAGATGTTTCAGGAAACACCATACACTTCTCCAGAGTGGCTGTTGGCAATTTACATCCCGCCCATCAGCATAACAAGGCTCCCAGTTCTCCATGGCCTGTCCTGCCTTTCTGGATTTTACACATTTTTCAGATGTCCCTTTTGACTGGGCTGCAGTGAGACTTCATTGTAGTGTAGATTTCCTTTGCAAGCCTTCTTGGTTGGCCAAAAAGGGCGTATGCGTTTTTTCCTGAATATATTCAGGAAAGAACACGTACGCCCTTTTTGGCCAAGTGCATCATTGTGGACGTTCTGCCTCTTTTCCTATGCTTTACATGCAATTCCCGTCTACCTCCTGAAATCGGTTTCCTGCAATTCTGCCCCACTTTCAAGTCCTCTTGGCAGCCTTACTTCAATATATTTTTGGACGATAGCTGTCATTTATAACTCTGCAGGTTTGTGAATTACAGTGCCCCTGAGCTCCTTTCTTCAACTCGCTTTCTTGTGAGCTGGCCGCAACACCGCAGGATTGCTTCAGGCCCTAGTGTGGTTCCGGCACGGCATGCTGAGCCTTTGGTTAATTCCTCTTTCTGGTCGGAAATGAGAGTTAAATTTGCCCGTCCAGACACCTCCAGCTAGTTTCTCATTGGTTCTCCCTATTCCTGTACATTTTCCGCAGAAATTGCAAACTGGGCCATACAGGAGGTTAAAGGCACTGACTCTCCAAGTGGGGAGAGTGTTAGTAAAGCGTCTGGAGTGTTGCACCCGAGTACCAGGGGACGAAAACTGAGACACATTTGAACACGTTTCCTGATCACACGGTGGATCATACTCTGTGTTCCACATGCATGTTTTAGCTGAAGGAAGAATCCCTTAAACTTGGAGAGTTGAGACCCATGGAATGGGTACCATGCAATATGACTTCAAAGGGTCTGCATTTGCTCACCGAACCTCACCAATCCTATCACTGCTGCGTTTATGCCGCTGTACACACGCTTGATTCACTTTTGGAGACCTATAAATCCGTAGGTTTTAAAATTATTTCTAGTCAGGTATATTCTTAGGCGTTTAATATGGGGTGTTGAGTCCACTTCGTTCAGCAAGGAGTAGCTCTTGTCTATTGCATATTTGGCTTATGGAACGGTATCTGTGCTAATTTCAATCTCTGGTTTCATGCAGCACCCCAACTCACCTTTCCCCTTAAGCAAGCATAAGTTGGTTTTCTACATTTGAGACCCTGTTCTGTTTTGTAATTCAGTTCCTGTGTAGCCAAGTTTACATTCCGTGTAGTAGTGATACCTTATGATGTTTCATTTTCTGTGTGACTTATTTCACTTAGAATCATCGTACCTGCATCCACTCATTATGCTGCTATGGGCCTGATGACATAGATTTCATTGCTGACTGATATTGCATTGTACGTAAGTACCACAACTTCTTTATCCATTTTTCGCTTTCTGTGATATTGAACTTGTACCATAAACGAGGTTCTTGTAAACGGAGCCGTCCCAAACATTGGGGTGGCTGTGTCTTTTTGATTTTAATTTCCCTAAGCTATAGGACCATAAGTGGAAGTGCCCTAGGCTCTGTTGCTTTGTTTTTTAGATGTTTCAGGAAACACCATACACTTCTCCAGAGTGGCTTTTGGCAATTTACATCCCTCCCATCAGCATAACAAGGCTCCCAGTTCTCCATGGCCTGTCCTGCCTTTCTGGATTTTACACATTTTTCAGATGGCCCTTTTGACTGGGCTGCAGTGAGACTTCATTGTAGTGTAGATTTCCTTTGCAAGCCTGCTTGGTTGGCCAAAAAGGGCGTATGCGTTTTTTCCTGAATATATTCAGGAAAGAACACATACGCCCTTTTTGGCCAAGTGCATCATTGTGGACGTTCTGCCTCTTTTCCTATGCTTTACATGCAATTCCCGTCTACCTCCTGAAATCGGTTTCCTGCAATTCTGCCCCGCTTTCAAGTCCTCTTGGCAGCCTTACTTCAATATATTTTTGGACGATAGCTGTCATTTATAACTCTGCATGTTTGTGAATTACAGTGCCCCTGAGCTCCTTTCTTCAACTCGCTTTCTTGTGAGCTGGCCGCAACACCGCAGGATTGCTTCAGGCCCTAGTGTGGTTCCGGCACGGCATGCTGAGCCTTTGGTTAATTCCTCTTTCTGGTCGGAAATGAGAGTTAAATTTGCCCGTCCAGACACCTCCAGCTAGTTTCTCATTGGTTCTCCCTATTCCTGTACATTTTCCGCAGAAATTGCAAACTGGGCCATACAGGAGGTTAAAGGCACTGACTCTCCAAGTGGGGAGAGTGTTAGTAAAGCGTCTGGAGTGTTGCACCCGAGTACCAGGGGACGAAAACTGAGACACATTTGAACACGTTTCCTGATCACACGGTGGATCATACTCTGTGTTCCACATGCATGTTTCAGCTGAAGGAAGAATCCCTTAAACCTGGAGAGTTGAGACCCATGGAATGGGTACCATGCAGTATGACTTCAAAGGGTCTGCATTTGCTCACCGAACCTCACCAATCCTATCACTGCTGCGTTTATGCCGCCGTACACACGCTTGATTCTCTTTCGGAGACATATAAATCCATAGGTTTTAAGATTATTTCTAGTCAGGTATATTCTTAGGCGTTTAATATGGGGTGTTGGGTCCACTGTGTTGAGCAAGGAGTAACTCTTGTCTACTACATATTTGGCTTATGGAACGGTATCTGTGCTAATTTCAATCTCTGGTTTTATGCAGCAACCCAACTCACCTTTCCCCTTAAGCAAGCATAAGTTGGTTTTCTACATTTGAGACCCTGTTCTGTTTTGTAATTCAGTTCCTGTGTAGCCAAGTTTACATTCCGTGTAGTAGTGATACCTTATGATGTTTCTTTTTCTGTGTGACTTATTTCACTTAGAATCATCGTACCTGCATCCACTCATTATGCTGCTACGGGCCTGATGACATAGATTTCATTGCTGAGTGATATTGTATTGTACGTAAGTACCACAACTTCTTTATCCATTTTTCGCTTTCTGTGATATTGAACTTGTACCGTAAACGAGGTTCTTGTAAACAGAGCCGGCCCAAACTTTGGGGTGGCTGTGTCTTTTTGATTTTAATTTCCCTAAGCTATAGGACCATAAGTGGAAGTGCCCTAGGCTCTGTTGCTTTGTTTTTTAGATGTTTCAGGAAACACCATACACTTCTGCAGAGTGGCTGTTGGTAATTTACATCCCGCCCACCAGCATAACAAGGCTCCCAGTTCTCCATGGCCTGTCCTGCCTTTCTGGATTTTACACTTTTTTCAGATGACCCTTTTGACCGGGGGGCAGTGAGACTTCATTGTAGTGCAGATTTCCTTTGCGAGCTTGCTTGGTTGGCCAGAAAGTGCGTATGCGTTTCTTCCTGAATATATTCTGGAAAGAACGCATACGCCCTTTTTGGCCAAGTGCATCATTGTCGACGTTCTGAGTCTTTTCATATGTTTTCAGTGCAATTCCAGTCTACCTCCTGAAATAGGTTTCCTGCAGTTCTGCCTTGCTCTCAGTGCCTCTTCATAGCCTTACTTCAATATACTTTTGGAAAATAGTTGGCCTTTATAACTCTGCAGGTTTTTGAATTGCAGTGGCCCTTAGCTCCATTTTTTAGCTCTTATTTTTGTGATCTTGCCTCATATCCACAGGATTTCTTCAGGCCCTATTCTTCTTCTGGGGCGCCTTGCTCTGCCTTTGGTTAATTCTTCTTCCTGAATTGAAATTAGAGTGACATGTGCCCATTGAAACCGCTACAGCTATTTTCTCACTGGTTCCCCCTATTCCCATTCATCCTCCGCACTAACTGCAGACTGTGCGATACCGGAACTTAAAGGCATTGACTCTCCATGTGGAGATGTTGTTAGTAAAGTGGCTGGAATGTTGATCCGGAGCCCCAGGAGAGGAAAATGAGGTGCATTTTAGAAACCTTTCCCGATCATATGGTATACCATCTGCTGGATTTCCCATGCATGGTTTAGCTGTAGGAAGATTCCCTTCAACTTGGAGTGTTGGGACCCTTGGAATAAGTAGCATGAAGTATTGCATTAAACTTTCGGCAGTTGCTCACCAAAGCTCTCCAATCCTTTCAGCCCCAAGTGTCCAGCCTTATGTCTTATCCAGCTGTGGGTTTATATGTGGTCATTCCAGGTTGCATCACAGCCCCTGAGTGAATTTTGTAAGAATTTTTCTCTCTTTCATTGTTTCTGCGTTTTGGTTTTAAAATTTATTTCTATAATGGGGTTTAGCTCATTTTCACTGCTGTGTTTGTGCCGCTCTGCTCACACTTGATTCCCTTATGGAGATATATCAATACATGGGTTTTAAGATTCTTATTACTCAGATATATTTCTCTGCGGTTTATAGGGTGTGTTGAGGCCAGTTCATTGAGCAAGGTGTAGATCTTGTCTGATACCTATTTGGTTTATTGAACGGTATCTGTGCTAATTTCAAACTCTGGTTTTATGCATCACCCCACCTCTCCTTTCCCCTTAAGCCGACATAAGTGTGTTTTCTAAATGTGAGACACTGTTCTGTTTTGTAATTCATTTTTTGTGCAGCCATATTTATCCTCCCTCTATAAGTGATATCTTATGATATGTTTCTTTTTCTGTTTGACTTATTTCAAGTAGTATTATCGGACCTCAATCCACTCTTTATCCTTCTACTAGCCTTATTACATTGATTTCATGGTGAAGAGATATTCCATTGTACATAAGTACCACATTTTCTTTATCCATTGTTCTCTTTCCTGGGATATTTAAGGTGTACTGAAGTTGAGGTTCTTGTAAACAGAGTAGCCCTAAACTGTGGTGTGCTTGTGTCTTGTTGATTTTTAGACTTCCCTAGATATACTCCCGTGATTGGAAGTGCCCTATGCTCTGTCGCTCTGTTTTTTAGATGATTTAGGAACCACCATACACTTCTCCAGAGTGGCTCTCGGCAGTTCACACACTGTCCATCAGCGTATAAAGGCTCCCTGTTCTCCATGGCCTGTCCTGCATTTCTGGTTTTTACAATTTTTTCGGATGGCCCTTTTGACCGGTGGGAAATGAGACTTCTTTGTTGTGCACATTTGCATTGCTTGCTTGCTTGGTTGCCCATAAAGTGCGTATGCGTTTTTTCCTGGATATATTCAGGAAAAAACGCATACTCCCTTTTGGGCCAACTGCATCATTGTCGAAATTCTGCCGCTTTTCATGTGCTTTAAAGGCGAGTCCAATCTATCTCTTGAAATCTGTTTCTTGCAATTCTGTCTTGCATTCAGATCCTCTTCTTTGCCTTACCTCAACATATTTTTGGACGTTAGTTTTCATTTATAACTCTGCAGGTTTGTGAATTGCAGTGACCCTGAGCTCCATTTTTTAAGTTGCTCTTTTGTGAGCTGGCCTCAAAACCGCAGGATTGCTTCAGGCCCTATTTTGGCTCCGGCGAGGCGGGCTGAGCCTTTTTTTAATTCTTATTCTTAATGGGAAATTAGAGTGACATGTGCCCGTCCAAACCCCTACAACTATTCTCTCATTGGTTCCCCCTGTTCCCGTTCATCCTCCTCACAATTTGCAAAATGTGTGAAACAGAAGTTTAAATGTGCTGATTCTCTAAGTGGGGAGATTCTAAGTAACGTGGCTGGAATGATGAACAGGAGCACCAGGAGAGGATAAATGAGGTGCATTTTAGACACATCTCCCGATCACATGGTGTACAGTCCTCTGGGTTTTCCATGCATGTTTTAGCTGTAGGAAGATTCCTTGAACCTGCAGATTTGGGACCCATTGAATGGGTACCAGGTAGTATTACTTTAAAGGGTGTGCATTTCCTCACCCAACCTCACATTTCTCTTAGCGCGAACAGTTTCCAGCCTTATGTCTCATCCTGCTGTGGGTCTAGATGTGTTCAATCCATGTTGCATCACCGTCCCTGAGGAAAAGTTGTAAGAGGTTTTCTCTGTCTCTCTGTCGTTTATTTTTTTCAATTTATTACTATGTTGTTTACAGCTGATTTTCAAAGCTCTGTTTCTTGCTGCTGTACATCCACTTGATTCACGTACAGAGAGACATCAATAATTTCTTTTTCAGATTCTTACCAGTCATAGATATTCTTTTCCGGTGACTTGAGTGTGCTGAGTGCAGTTCTTTTAGCTACCGTGTAGGCCTTGTTGATTATCAGTTTGGTATTTGGAATGGTATCTTTGCTAATTTCAACCTCCTGGATGATGCCTCACCCCTCCCCACCTTTCCCGTTTGGCAGCCTTACGCGTGTTTTCTACATATTTATGTCACTTAGAATGATCATACGTAACTCCTCCGGAGTTGTTACAACTGGCCATATTTCATTGATTTCCAGGCTGAGTAATATTCCACTCTACATAAGTACCACATCTCTATCCATTTTTTCCCTCCAGAGACATTTAAGTTATATCCTAGTCGAGGATCTTTTAAACAGAGAGGCAGTAAACATTGGGGTGCCTGTGTCCTCTCGATTTTTGTTTTTCCCAAGATATACGCCCATGAGTGCAAGTGCCCTATGCTCTGTAGCTCATTTTTTAGATGCTTTAGTAAACACAATACACTTCTCCAGAATGGCCGTTGGCAATATACATTTCCACTATAAGCCTCACAGGGCTCCCTCTTCTCCTTGCCCTGTCCTGCATTTCTGGCGTTTACACTTTATGAGGATGGCTCTTCTGACTGATGCGAAGTGATATCTTTTGTAGTATTGATTTCCAGTGCCCACCTGTTTGGTTGGCTAAAAAAGTGTATGCCCTTTTCTTGAATATATACAGAAAAAAACACATACAGCCTTTTTGGCCAACTGCAATGTCGGCAATGTTCAGCCCCTTTTCTTGTGCTTAATGGCGAGTCCTTTCTACCTCCTCAAATCCCTTTCCTGCCATTCTCCCTTGCTTGCCAATCCTTTTCTCTGACTTTCCTCAAGACATTTTTCAGTGATAGATATTTTCAACTCTGCAGTTTCGTGAATTTTACTGCCCCTGAGTTCCATTGTTCAACTTGTGTTTATGGGAACTGGCCACAAAGCAGTGGGATTTCCTCAAGCCCTATACTGTTTCCATGGGCAACCCTAGCCTTTGGTCAATTCATCTTCCTGATTGGAAATTAGAGTGACATGTGCCTGTCTGAACACCTAGGACTTATCTCTCATTGTTCCTCATCCTTCCGCTTCATCCTCTGGACAAATTCCAAACTGTACGCAACAGGATGTTGACAGTGTTGACATCTCCAAGTGGGGAGACTGTTAGTAAAGACGCTGGAGGGGTGAACCCGAGCACCAGGAGATGAGGAGATGAGATGCCTTTTCCAAACTCTTCCCGATCAGACGGTATACCATCCTCTGGATGTGACAGACATGTTTTAGCAGTAGGAAGAGTCCCATTCATGTAAGGAGAACACCAGGGCTTTTTCAAAATCAGTGTCTCCCCGAAACCCAAACTGGGGAGTTTTTTAAGCTACGGCTACACATATGTTCATTAAGGGCCTTGGGAAGTAGGCAGAGTCCAAACTTTAGATGACTGAAGTCTTCAGGGTCAGAAGCACTCACCACCGGCTTCCCTTAGGTTACACTTTAACTGTCATTGATAGATGATGTCAATAAAAATATCTATTCTTTTTCCGATTATTTCCCCTTATAGGTTATTGCACAATATTGAGTGTAGTTCCCTGTGCTATACAGTAGTTCCTTGTTGATGATCTATTTTATACATAGCAGTGTGTATGTGTTAATTCCAAACTGTTAATTTATCCCTCCTCCCACCTTTCCCCTTTGGTAATAATAAATTATAAGATTTTATACTTCTCAGAAATGGGGGAGCTGAAAGAGAGGTATCATTTTCAATGGAAAAGCATTTAAAACAAGATTGAAGCTTTAACCAAGATTATTAGATGTACATCCTTGGAAAGAAATCACTTCATTTCTCTAATATTGACCTGACAAATAAGACAAACCTTTTCACTGAACTTGCTTATAATAAAGTGATGGAAATATCAAATGGAAGTGTTAGAAACATCTTATTTTACCCGAGCCTTATAAACTGTTCTATGTTAACTACAGTTTGGCTCACACATCTGTTCACTGAAGTTACAATAGTCTCAATTTCTGTTACTGATCCTCCAGAGTGGACCCCAACAAGGGTCCCCCTGCCCAGTGTCATTGGGGCCAACAGATAGAGACTGAGTTTGGTTCCCAAGCAAAGGAAACTTTATATTTTCATCAGAGAATGGAGAGGTGAGAGCATGCACTACCCCGTGGGCTGTGGGCTGGGCTGCTGTGTAGAGATCCTGTCAGAGTCAGTGAGAGGGAGGGGGCGGAGCTCTCAAGGGCCGGGTTGGCTGCAGCTCAGGCTCTATATCTCGGAGTCTGCACTGGGCCCCAGGAGCTGAGGTGTTGACCCAGCCATTCTGCACCAGGAAATCTGGTCTGAAGTGCCGGGTGTGGAACCTCTGCATGCGGGACCCTAGGAGCACGTGAAATTAGACAAAGCACAAAGGATAAAAAAGGTCAGACTTGACTTTATTGCCCACATTCTATTTTTATCTCCCAGGGATTTTTAATGGGCTTTGCTGGGGACAAACCCCTCCTCTGCCTTTTGTCCCGTTCCTCATTCTTGGAGTGCTGAGGGTGCAGACCCTTCTTCTGTAACTGCTGAGTGCTGAGTTGGGAGCCCTCATACCAGGGGACGAGGGTCAGAACTTCTCCCCAGCAGCCTCCAGGTGACGTTGATTGGCCCCAGGACCCCTGCCTCCCTGCTCGTCCGCCTGAGCACCAGCATTGGAAGTGTTATAGATTCTAATGACCTTTAAGGGTCCAGGAAAGAGATGTGCAGAGACGCTGTGGGGGCCGGTTTCACCCCGCCCCACATTTGTTCGGCCACCTTAGGCTGACCGTTTCTGCCAGCCTAGATGTTCTGACCAGTAGTCTGCTCTTTCTTCAATTAGGCCCCTGAATTAACGTAAAAACAGCACCAGGTGTCAGAGCCCTGCCCGCTCAACTCCCAGACAGTCCAGGGTCAGTGGTGATCAAGGACCATGATGGCCACTGAGTCAACAGCCTTTTGAAGTAAACAGGAGTCCAGCCGGTCTTATTGGCCACCATCATCACGGTGTCTGTAGGCTTTTCTATGGTGACGGTGTGATATACGGTTCCCCCGCCAAGATTATTAGCTCCCCTCCGGGTGCAGGAAGTCCTGCAAGCAGTAGTCTACTCCTTCGGGACACACTATTGTTGTTTTATGAGAGAAACTCCAGGTCAAGTGATGTTCACACGAGTCGTCATGGTGCCCTGTTGCCCCCGGTTATCTCTCTGGATGTTGGAGTTGGAGGGCCTCCTCACTCGAGGTCGGTGTGCCCATGGAGCGAACCCTGCAACTTCAGGGCATGGTTGGTGATTAGGATCACCACGTGGGGTCCTTTTCCCTTAGGAGGGAGGTGGCCTTTTGGGCTGCTGATTTCCAGGTTTTTAGATACCGCCAGTATCTTGGCCAGATGTGGCAGTGGGCCAAGCCCCTTGGTGACTGTAGTTTATCCTACCTGGATGGCATTCTTGCGTTGTTCCATTTCAAGTGGTCCCAGTTTTTGCACTAATTCTCCAATGGCGATTCACCTTTCACCGGGAATGGAAAGGTCAAAGGGTTTAGCTCAATTAGGGAGTTCCAGGGCAAGGGTCTGAATTGACTGCTCTTTCCATTCTTGAAAGGCCACTTCTGGATTCTGTTCAAAAGGATCATCATCTTTTCCTTTCAGTGTTTCATATAGAGGCCCAGCTAGTAGACTGTAGTTAGGGATCCAGAAGCAGCAAACCCTGGCCTCCCCAGGAACCCCTAAGCTGTCTTCTAGTTTTAGAAAGGGGTAAGGCTGCAAATGGTTTCTTCCCTTTCCTGGGATGGGCTTCTCTGACCTTGTGTGAGAATGAAGCCCAGGCAGGTCACTGCAGTCTGTGATATTTGAGCTTTTTCTTGGACAACTTCTATCCTTTATTGGCTTGGTAGTTCAGAGGCCTCCTTAGTAGGGCTGGCGATCAGAATGTCGTCTGCATATTGAAGGAGGGTTTCCTTTTCCAGAGGTAGAACTTTTCGGTCGTTAGCTAAGCTTTCCCCAAAGATGGTGTGGGAATTTTTGAACCCTTGGGGCAAGACGGCCCGGAAGTATTGTTTTAGTTGTATGTTGAGTCCTGCCACTCACAAGCCAAAATTTCTTGTGACTCTGGGACTAATGGAATACAAAAGAAGGCATCATTGAAGACTAATACAGAATACCATGTCCTGGTGGTTGGTAGAATGACCAGCAGGGTGTAGGGATCAGGAGCAACTGGAGGTATATCCTCGGTGGCTTCACTGACTGTCCTGACATCCTTTACCAGGTCCCCAGCAGCCCATGGGGCTCTCGTGGTCAGGCCAATCCCAGGATATGGAGCTCTCCTGGGCAGGTACCCCACCCCCAACCCAGCCCACGGGGCTCTCATGGTCAGGCCCCTCCCAGGATACAGAGCTACCCTTGCAGGTACCGTGGCAGGGCTGGGCACACAGGAACCGTGCACATAGCCCTCATTGAAGAGCACCCCCAGCTCACCTGTCGCTCAGAGCTGACACAGAGCACCTCAGAGCAGGACTTGAACTAACAAACAGCAGCTCCGACAGGTCTGTGACCCTGGGCATCACTCTGTGTGGCCTCCCTCCACCTGGTCTTCCAGAGACTTCCACTGCACCCAGGGCACCAGGCCTCTGTCTCCAACCACCACCCACCCCTCCTCTCCCTGACTCCTGGGTTCCTCTCATTAGGAGAGGGTTTTCTTGAAGTTGTCTCCCACTCATGGGCCAGATAAAATGATTAGAAAACAAGCCAAAGCTGCAGCCCCTTGTCTATCCTGACTCTCAGGAGCCCACACCTGTTCCTTGGACCTGGCCGGTTCAGCAAGTTCCATTGTCTGCAACTGTGAGCCCCTGAGGGGTGATGATTGGCTGACCTGGGCAGCCTTACCATGCCGGCCAGCCCTCCCCAGGTGTGCCTGGGTTGAGATCAATATAAATACCACTCCAGGCAGCAAAAGCCCCTGCAGCTGTGCCTGACGCCATTTTCTCTGCCCTGTCAGCAGTCTCGGGGCTGGGCTGGTGGGAGGGAGTGAGAGGCCACGGCTTTGTGGGTGGCCCAGTGTGAGTGGGGCTCTGCTGGACTTTCTGCAGCAGTTGCCAGGCTGCCACCTGCTAAAGAAGAGGATGTGTCACCCATACCTGCTGCTGGAATTTCTCCCTGGGCAGAGGTGAGGAAGGAAAAAAGCAGTGGGGGCAGGGACAGGACGGGTATCTCAGGCAGGGAAATGGAAATCTTCCAGAAGAGCACCCAGGGCCAGGACCATCCTGGCTGGCCTGCAGGCACCAAGTCAGCTGGCATGCTGTCACTCGTGTGGCTCCATGGCCCTTCCTCTAGGCTTTCAAGTCCTTGTATATATTCAGGTGTTTTACCTGGGAAGGGCGGGAACAGTTCAGCAGCAACTGGCCTGGGGTTCAGCTCACGTTTACTCACAGATGCCTCGGCACGGTGCCCCAGCTTTGCAATGAGGACGCTTGTTGTGTGGGGGCTGCTGGCTGAATGGGAGACGATTCCCCACCACTGACCAACTTCAGAATTGTTTACAACTGGAGCAAGTGCCCTGATACGGTTTTCCTCTGAGTAACTGGTGGGTTCTGTTTTTTTTTTCTCTTTTTCGTTTTTGGTTCAAGGTAGATTTTATTCCTCTTTTTTGTATTTACAGATATAAGCATGGAAATAATTTATTCATATAAATACATGTATGTGAAGGGAATAATTGTTTTTTCTGTTTTATTTTTTAAATTTTATTTCTTTTTAATTTTGAATTTTATTTTATATTTTTATACAGCAGGTTCTCATTGGTTATCTATTTTATACATATAAATGTTTACATGCCAATCCCAATCTCTCAACTCCTCCCACCACCACCCCTCCAAGAGCTTTCCCCCCTTGTTGTCCATACGATTGTTGTCTACATCTGTTGCTCTATTTATGCCTTGCAAAACGGTTAATCTGTACAGTTTTTCTAGGTTCCACATATATGCATGAATATACAAGATTTGTTTTTCTCTTTCTGACTTACTTCACTCTGTATGACAGTCTCTAGATCCATCGACGTCTCTACAAATGACCCAATTTCATTCCTTTCATGGCTTAGTAATATTCCATTTTATATATGTACCACATCTTTATGCATTCGTCTGTCTGTGGGCATTTAGGTTGCTTCCATTACCTCGATATTGTAAATAGTGATGCAATGAACATTGCGGTGAATGTCTCTTTTTGATTTATGGTTTTGTCTGGGTATATGTCCAGTCCTGGGATCGCTGTATCATATGGTAATTCTATTATTAGTTTCTTAAGAAACTCCATATTGTTCTCCATAGTGACTGTATCAATTTATATTCCCAACAATAGTGGAAGAGGCTTCCTTTTCTCCACACCCTTTCCAGCATTTGTTGTTTGTAGATTTTCAGATGATGCCCATTCTAACAGGTGTGAGGTGATACCTCATTGTTGAGTCCATTTCGTTGAGCAGGGGGTAGGTCTTGTCTATTACATATTTGGCTTATGGAACGGTATCTGTGCTAATTTCAAACTCTGGTTTTATGCAGCACCCCAACTCACCTTTCCACTTAAGCAAGCATAAGTTGGTTTTCTAAACTTGAGACCCTGTTCTGTTTTGTAATTCAGTTCATGTGTAACCAAGTTTACATTCCGTGCATTAGTGATACCTTATGATGTTTCTTTTTCTGTGTGACTTATTTCACTTAGAATCATCGTGCCTCAATCCACTCATTATGCTGGTACAGGCCTGGTGACACAGATTTCATTGCTGAGTGGTATTCTGTTGTACATAAGTACCGCAACTTCTTTATCAATTATTTGTTCTCTGGGATATTTAACTTGTACTGTAGAAGAGGCTCCTGTAAACAGAGCCGTTGTAAATTTTGGGGTGGCTGTGTCTTTTTGATTTTAATTTCCCTAAGCTATAGGACCATAAGTGGAAATGCCCTAGACTCTGTTGCTTTGTTTTTCAGATGTATCAGGAAACACCATACACTTCTCCAGAGTGGCTGTTGGCAATGTACATCCCGCCCATCAGCATAACAAGGCTCCTTTTTCCCCATGGCCTGTCTTGCCTTTCTGGATTTTACACTTTTCTCAGATGGCCCTTTAGACCGGGGGGAAGTGACACTTCATAGTAGTTCGGATTTCCATTGCAAGCTTGCTTGGTTTGCCAAAAAGGGCGTATGTGTTTTTTCCTGAATATATTCAGGAACAAACTCATACGCCCTTTGTTGCCAAGTGCATCATTGTCGATGTTCTGCCTCTTTTCCTATGCTTTAAATGCAAATCCAGTCTACCTCCTGAAATCGGTTTCCTGCAATTCTGCCCCGCTTTCAAGTCCTCTTCGCAGCCTTACTTCAATATATTTTTGGACGTTATCTGTCATTTATAACTCTGCAGGTTTGTGAATTACAGGGCCCCTGAGCTCCTTTCTTCAACTCGCTTTCTTGTGAGCTGGCCGCAAACCCGCAAGACTGCTTCAGGCCCTAATCTGCTTCTGGCAGGGCACGCTGAGCCTTTGGTTAATTCCTCTTCCTGGTGGGAAATGAGTGTTAAATATGCCCGTCCAGACACCTACCTCACTCTCAACCCCTTGGTGATGTGGGTCCTCTGGTTTGTGGCCACTTTTGCTGGGTTCCTCACCTTTCGATGATGTGGCCCCACTAGTGTGAGGACACTCCTGCTTGGTTCTCATCCACGTGGTTATGTGGACCCCCTGGTGAGAGTCTGTTCCTGGCTTTGTTCCTCACCCACCTGTGAGGGAGACCCTCTGCTGATAGGTCACTCCTGCATGGCTGGCACACATTGCCTTGGTGAAGTCAGCCGTGTGGTGGCAGTTGGAGCGTGCTGGGAATCTCTTCCCCCCGGTGATGAGGGCCCTCTTGCATCAGGCCCTGACTGCTGGGCTCACCAACTTTTCTTAGTGAGCCCAGTGATGCTTTGGCACTCCTCTTAGGATCCCATCTCCATGGGGATGTGGGCCTTCTGCTCTGAGGTCCCAACGGCTGGGTTGTTCACATTTTCATGATGTGGGCTCTCTGGTGTTAGTTCACAGAAGCCTGGATCCCATAGCCTCTGTGCTCTTGGCCGCCTGCTGGGAGGTTCCAACTGCTGGATTCCTCACTTTTTTAAATTTTTGGGCCCTCTGTTGTGAGGATCCTCCTGCCTGCCTCACTCCCAGCCCCTTCGTGATGTGTGTCGTCTGGTTTGAGGCCACATGTGCTGGGTTCCTCACCTTTCGATGATGTGGGACCAATGGTCTTAGGAGACTCCTGCCTGGTTCACATCCCCTTGGTGATGTGGGCCCTCTGTTGAGAGTCTGATCCTGGCTGGGTTCCTCACCCATCTGTGAGGTGGGCCGTCTGATGTGAGGTCACTCCTGCCTGGCTTGCTCACCTCGCCTTGTGGACATGAGCCCTCTGGTGGCACTTGGAGCCTGCTGGGAGCCTCCTCTCCTCGGTGATGAGGGCCCTCTGGCATCAGGCCCTAACTGCTGGGCTCCCCACATTTTGTGATGTGTGCCCAGTGGTGCGAGGACACTCCAGCCAGGTTCACATCCCCATTGGGGTGTGGGCCTTCTGCTCTGAGGTCCCAAAGCCTGGGTTGCTCACAGTTTCATGATGTGGGCTCTCTGCTGTTAGTTCACTCCTGCCTGCATCCCATAGCTTCTGTGCTCTGGACCGCCTGCTGGGAAGTTCCAACTGCTGGATTCCTCACCTTTCTTATTCTTTGGGCCCTCTGTTTTTAGGCTACTCCTGCCTGCCTCACTCCCATTCCCTTTGTGATATGTGTCCTCTGATTTGAGGCCACATGTGCTGGGTTCCGCACCTTTCGATGATGTGACCCCACTGGAGGGAAGACAGTCCTGACTGGTTCCCATCCCCTTGCTGATGTGGGCCCTCAGGTGAGAGTCTGATCCTGGCTGGGTTCCTCACCCTTCTGTGAGGTGGGCCCTCTGCTGTGAGGTCAATCATGCCTGTCTGGCACACGTCACCTTGGCGACGTGGGCCCTCTGGTGGCAGTTGGAGTGTGCTGGGAGCCTCCTCTCCTCGGTGATGAGGGCCCTCTGGCATCAGGCCCTAACTGCTGGGCTCCCCACATTTTCTGATGTGCGCCAAGTGAGTGAGGAGACTCTTGCCAGGTTCCCATCCCCATGGCGATATGGGCCTTCTGCTCTGAGGTCAAAACGGCTGGCTTGCTCACAGTACCATGATGTGGGCCCTCTGCTGTGAGTTCACTCCGGCAAGGATCCCTTATCATCGGTGCTCTGAGCCGCCTGCTGGGAGGTTCCAACTGCTGGATTCCTCAACTTTTTTATTCTATGTGCCCTCTGTTGTGAGGCTCCTCCTGCCTGCCTCACTGCCAGCCCCTTGGTGATGACTGTCCTATGGCTTGAGGCCACATGTGCTGCGTTCCTCACCTTTCGATGATGTGACCCCACTCGTGTGAGGACACTCCTGCCTGGTTCCCATCCCCTTGGTGAGGTGGGCCCTCTGGCGAGAGTCTAATCCTGGCTGGGTTCCTCAACGTTCTGTGAGGTAGGCCCTCTGCTGTGAGGTCACTCCTGCCTGGCTGGCACACGTCACCTTGGAGACGTGAGCCCTCTGGTGGCAGTTGGAGCGTGCAGGGCGCCTCCTCCTCTCGGTGATGACGGCCCTCTGGCGTCAGGCCCTAAATGGTGGGCTCCCCACATTTTCTGATGTGCGCCCAGTGGTGCGAGGACACTCCAGCCAGGTTCCCATTCCCATGGGGATGTGGTCTTTCTGCGCTGAGGTCTCAACTCCTGGGTTGCTCACAGTTTTGTGATGTGGGCCCTCTGCTGTGAGTTCACTGTGGCCTGGATCCCATATCCTCGGTGTTCTGGGCTGCCTGCTGGAAGGTCTAAATGCTGGAATCCTCACGTTTTTTATATTATGTGCCCTGTGTTGTGAGGCTACTCCTGCCTGCCTCACTCCAAGGCCCTTGGTGATGTGGGTCCTCTGGTTTGAGGACACATGTGCTGGGTTCCTCACCTTAAGATGATGAGGCCCCACTGGTGTGAGGATAATCCTGACTGGGTCCCATCCCCTTTGTGATGTGGGCCCTCTGGTGAGAGTCTGATCCTGGCTGGGTTCCTCACCCATCTGTGAGGTGGGCCCTCTACTATCAGGTAACTCTTGCCTGGGTTGCTCACCTCGCCTTGTTGACATGAGCCCTCTGGTGGCAATTGGACCCTGCTGGGAGCCTCCTCAGCTCTGTGATGAGGGCCCTCTGACGTCAGGCCCTAACTGCTGGGCTCCCCAACTTTTCTTAGTGAGCCCAGTGTTGCTCAAGCACTCCTCTTAGGTTCCCATCCCCATGGGGATGTGGGCCTTCTGCTCTGAGGTTCCAACGGCTGGGTTGATCACAATTTCATGATGTGGGCTCTCTGGTGTTAGTTCACTGTGGCCTGGATCCCATAGCCTCTGTGGTCTTGGCTGCCTGCTGGGAGGTTCCAACTGCTCGATTCCTCAACTTTTGTATTCTATGGGTCCTGTGTTGTGATGCTCCTCCTGCCTGCCTCACTCGCAACCCCTTCGTGATGTGGGTCTTCTGGTTTGAGGCCACATGTGCTGGGTTAGGCAACTTTCAATGATGTGGCCCCACTGGTGTGAGGACACTCCTGCCTGGTTCCCATCCCCTTGGTGATGTGGGCCTTCTGGTGACAGTCTTATCCTGGCTGGGTTCCTCACTCTTCTGTGAGGTAGGCCCTCTGCTGTGAGGTCAATCCTGCCTGACTTGCACACATCACCTTGGCGATGTGGGCCCTCTGTTGGCACATGGAACCTGCTGGGAGCCTCCTGCCCTCGGTGATGACGGCCCTCTAGCATCAGGCTCTAACTGCTGGGCTCCCCACGTTTTCTGATGTGAGCCCAGTGATGCCAGGACACTCCTGTCAGGTTCCCATCCCCATGGGGATGTGGGCTTTCTGCTCTGAGGTCCCAATGCCTGGGTTGCTCACAGTTTCATGATGTGGGCTCTCTGGTGTTAGTTAACTCCTGCCTGCATCCCATAGCTTCTGTGCTCTCGGCCGCCTGCTGGGAGGTTCCAAATGCTGGATTCCTCACTTTTTTTATTCTTTGGGCCCTCTGTTTTTAGGCTACTCCTACCTGCCTCACTCCCATCCCCTTTGTGATGTATGTCCTCTGATATGAGGCCACATGTGCTGGGTTCCTCACCTTTCGATGATGTGGCCCCACTGGTGGGAGGACAGTCCTGACTGGTTCCCATCCCCTTGGTGTTGTGGGCCCTCTGGTGAGAGTCTCATCCTGCCTCGGTTCCTCACCCTTCTGTGAGATAGGCCCTCTGCTGTGAGGTCACTACTGCCTGGCTGGCGCATGCCACCTTGTAGACGTGGGCCCTCTGTTGGCAGTTGGAACCTGCTGGGAGTCTCCTCCCCTCAGTTATGAGGGCCCCCTGGCATCAGGCCCTAACTGCTGGGCTCCTAACATTTTCTGATATGTGCTAAGTGGTGCAAAGCCACTCCTGCCAGGTTCCCATCCCAATGGGGATGTGGGCCTTCTGTTCTGAGGTCCCAACAGCTGGGCTGCTCACAGGTTCATGATGTGGGCCCTCTGCTGTGAGTTCACTGCGGCCTGGATCCCATAGCCTCGGTGCTCTGGGCCACTTGCTGGGAGGTTCCAACTGCTGGATTCCTCAACTTTTATATTCTATGGACCCTGTGTTGTGAGGCCAGTCCTGCCAGCCTCATTCCGAACCCCTTGGTGATGTGGTTCCTCTGGTTTGAGGACACATGTGCTGGGATCCTCACCTTTCGATGATGTTGTCCCACTGGTGTGGGGACACTCCTGCCTGGTTCCCATCCCCTTGGTGATGTGGGCCCTCTGGTGAGAGTCTGATCCTGGCTGTGTTCCTCACCCTTCTGTGAGGTGGGCCCTCTGCTGTGAGGTCACTCCTGCCAGGCTGGCACACATCACCTTGGCGACGTTGGCCCTCTGGTGGCAGCTGGAGCCTGCTGGGAGCCTCCTCCTCTCGGTGATGAGTGCCCTCTAGCGTCAGGCCCTAACTTCTGAGCACCCCACGTTTTCTGATGTGAGCCCAGTGATGCCAGGACACTCCTGTCATGTTCCCATCACCATGGGGATGTGGGCCTTCTGCTCTGAGGTCCCAATGTCTGGGTTGCTCACAGTTTCATGATGTGGGCTGTCTGGTGTTAGTTCACTCTGGCCTGGATCCTCTAGCCTCTGTGCTCTGGGCCGCCTGCTGGGAGGTTCCAACTGCTGGATTCCTCACCTTTCTTATTTTTGGGCCCTCTGTTATGAGGCTCCTCCTGCCTGCCTCACTCCCAGCCCCTTGGTGATGGGTGTCCTATGGTTTGAAGCCACATGTTCTGGGTTCCTCACCTTTAGATGATGTGGCCCTACTCATGTGAGGACACTCCTGCCTGGTTCCAATCCATTTGGTGATGTGGGCCCTCTGGTGCGAGTCTGATCCTGACTGGGTTCGTCACACTTCTCTGAGGTGGGCCCTCTGCTGTGAGGTCATTCGTGCCTGGTTGGCACACATCGCCTTGGCGACGTCAGCCCTCTGGTGGCAGTTGGAGCCTGCTGGGAGCCTCCTTCCCTTGGTGATGAGGGTCCTCTGGCGTCAGGCCCTAACTGCTGGTCGCCCAAAATTTTCTGATACGTTCTCAGTGGTGCGAGGACACTCCTACCAGAATTCCATCCCCATGGGGATGTGGGCCTCCTGCTCTGAGGTTCCAATGGCTGGGTTGCTCAGTTTCATGACATGGGCCCTCTTCTGTGAGTTCACTGTGGCCTGGATCTCATGGCCTCGGTGCTCTGGGCCGCCTGCTGGGAGGTTCCAACTGCTGGATTCCTCACTTTTTTATTCTATGTGCCCAGTGTTGTGAGGCTACTCCTGCCTGCCTCACTCCGAGGTCCTTGGTGATGTGGGTCCTCTGGTTTGAGGACACATGTGCTGAGTACCTCAGCTTTTGATGATGTGACCCCACTGATGTGAAGACACTCCTGCCTGGTTCCCATCCCCTTGGTGATGTGGGCCCTCTGGTGAGAGTCTGATGTTGGCTGGGTTTCTCACCCTTCTGTGAGGTGGGACCTCTGCTGTGAGGTAACTCCTGCCTGGCATGCTCACGTTGCCTTGGCAATGTGAGCCCTCAGGTGGCAGTTGGAGCCTGCTGGGAATCTCCTCCCCTCAGGTATGAGAGCTCTGTATAAAACACATATGCCCTTTTTTGCCAAGTGCATTATTTTCCAAGTTCTGTCTCTTTTCCTATGCTTTAAGAGCTACTCCCGTGTACGTTCTGAAATCAGTTTCCAGCAATTCTGCCCCGCATTCAAGTCCTCTTCGCAGCCTTACTTCAGTATAATTTTGGATGATAGCTGTCATTTATAACTCCGCAGGTTTCTGAATTACAGTGCCCCTGAGCTCCTTTCTTCAACTCGCTTTCTTGTGAGCTGGCCGCAACACCGCAGGATCTCCTCAGGCCCTAATCTAGTTCCAGCATGGCACGCGGAGCCTTTGGTTCATTTATCTTCCTGGTGGGAAATGAGAGTTAAATTTGCCCGTCCAGACACCTACAGATAGTCTCCCATTGCTTCTCCTTATTGCTGTTCATCTTCCGAAGAAATTGCAAACTGGGCCAAACAGGAGGTTAAAGGCACTGACTCTCCAAGTGGGGAGAGTGTTAGTAAAGCGTCTGGAATGTTGCACCCGAGTACCAGGGGACGAAAACTGAGACACATTTGAACACGTTTCCCGATCACACGGTGGATCATACACTCCGTTCCACATGCATGTTTTAGCTGAAGGAAGAATCCCTTAAACCTGGAGAGTTGAGACCCATGGAATGGGTACCATGCAATATGACTTCAAAGGGTCTGCATTTGCTCACCAAACCTCACCAATCCTATCACTGCTGCGTTTATGCTGCTGTACAGACGCTTGATTCTCTTTCGGAGACATATAAATCCATAGGTTTTAAGATTCTTACTAGTCAGGTATATTCTTAGGCGTTTAATATGGGGTGTTGAGTCCACTTCGTTGAGCAAGGAGTAGCTCTTGTCTATTACATATTTGGCTTATGGAACGGTATCTCTGCTAATTTCAATCTCTGGTTTCATGCAGCACCCCAACTCACCTTTCCCCTTAAGCAAGCATAAGTTGGTTTTCTACATTTGACACCCTGTTCTGTTTTGTAATTCAGTTCCTGTGTAGCCAAGTTTACATTCCGTGTATTAGGGATATCTTATGATGTTTCTTTTTCTGTGTGACTTATTTCACTTAGAATCATCGTACCTGAATCCACTCATTATGCTGCTACGGGCCTGATGACATAGATTTCATTGCTGAGTGATATTGCATTGTACGTAAGTACCACAACTTCTTTATCCATTTTTCGCTTTCTGTGATATTGAACTTGTACCGTAAACGAGGTTCTTGTAAACAGAGCCGTCCCAAACTTTGGGGTGGCTGTGTCTTTTGATTTTAATTTCCCTAAGCTATAGGACCATAAGTGGAAGTGCCCTAGGCTCTGTTGCTTTGTTTTTTGGATGTTTCAGGAAACACCATACACTTCTCCAGAGTGGCTGCTGGCAATTCACATCCCGATCATCAGCATAACAAGGCTCCCAGTTCTCCATGGCCTGTCCTGCCTTTCTGGATTTTACATTTTTTTCAGATGGCCCTTTTGACCGGGGGGCAGTGAGACTTCATTGTAGTGCAGATTTCCTTTGCAAGCTTGCTTGTTTGGCCAAAAAGGGCGTATGCGTTTTTTCCTGAATATATTCAGGAAAAAACGCATACGCCCTTTTTGGCCAAGAGCATCATTGTGGACTTTCTGCCTCTTTTCCTATGCGTTACATGCAATTCCTGTCTACCTCCTGAAATCGGTTTCCTGCAATTCTGCCCCACTTTCAACTCCTCTTGGCAGCCTTACTTCAATATATTTTTGGAAGATAGCTGTCATTTATAACTCTGCAGGTTTGTGAATTACAGTGCCCCTGAGCTACTTTCTTCAACTCGCTTTCTTGTGAGCTGGCCGCAACACCGCAGGATTGCTTCAGGCCCTAGTGTGGTTCCGGCACGGCACGCTGAGCCTTTGGTTAATTCCTCTTCCTGGTGGGAAATGAGAGTTAAATTTGCCCGTCCAGACACCTCCAGCTAGTCTCTCTTTCGTTCTCCCTATTCCTGTTCATTTTCCACAGAAATTGCAAACTGGGCCAAACAGGAGGTTAAAGGCACTGACTCTCCAAGTGGGGAGAGTGTTAGTAAAGCATCTGGAATGTTGCACTCGAGTACCAGGGGACGTAACGAGACACATTTGAACACGTTTCCCGATCACACGGTGGATCATACTCTGGGTTCCACATGCAGGTTTTAGCTGAAGGAAGAATCCCTTAAACCTGGAGAGTTGAGACCCATGGAATGGGTACCATGCAATATGACTTAATAGGGTCTGCATTTGCTCACCGAACCTCACCAATCCTATCACTGCTGCGTTTATGTCGCTGTACACACGCTTGATTCTCTTTCGGAGACATATAAATCGGTAGGTTTTTAGATTATTTCTAGTCAGGTATATTCTTAGGCGTTTAATATGGGGTGTTGAGTCCACTTCGTTGAGCAAGGAGTAGATCTTGTCTATTACATATTTGGCTTATGGAACGGTATCTGTGCTAATTTCAATCTCTGGTTTCATGCAGCACCCCAACTCACCTTTCCCCTTAAGCAAGCATAAGTTGGTTTTCTACATTTGAGACCCTGTTCTGTTTTGTAATTCAGATCCTGTGTAGCCAAGTTTACATTCCGTGTAGTAGTGATATCTTATGATGTTTCTTTTTCTGTGTGACTTATTTCACTTAGAATCATCGTACCTGAATCCACTCATTATGCTGCTACGGGCCTGATGACATAGATCTCATTGCTGAGTGATATTGCATTGTACGTAAGTACCACAACTTCTTTATCCATTTTTCGCTTTCTCTGATATTGAACTTGTACTGTAAACGAGGTTCTTGTAAACAGAGCCGTCCCAAACTTTGGGGTGGCTGTGTCTTTTTGATTTTAATTTCCATAAGCTATAGGACCATAAGTGGAAGTGCCCTAGGCTCTGTTGCTTTGTTTTTTAGATGTTTCAGGAAACACCATACACTTCTCCAGAGTGGCTGCTGGCAATTTACATCCTGCCCATCAGCATAACAAGGCTCCCAGTTCTCCATGGCCTGTCCTGCCTTTCTGGATTTTACACTTTTTTCAGATGGCCCTTTGACCGGGGTGAAGTGAGACTTCATTGTAGTGCAGATTTCCTTTGAGAGCTTGCTTGGTTGGCCAGAAAGGGCGTATGCGTTTCTTCCTGAATATATTCAGGAAAAAACGCATACGCCCTTTTTGGCCAAGTGCATCATTGTCGACGTTCTGAGTGTTTTCATATGTTTTCAGTACAATTCCTGTCTACCTCCTGAAATCGGTTTCCTGCAGTTCTGCCTTGCTCTCAGTGCCTCTTCATAGCCTTACCTCAATATACTTTTGGAGAATAGTTGGCCTTTATAACTCTGCAGGTTTTTGAATTGCAGTGGCCCTTAGCTTCATTTTTCAGCTCTTATTTTTGTGATCTTGCCTCATATCCACAGGATTTCTTCAGGCCCTATTCTTCTTCTGGGGCGCCTTGCTCTGCCTTTGGTTAATTCTTCTTCCTGATGTGAAATTAGAGTGACATGTGCCCATTGAAACCGCTACAGCTATTTTCTCACTGGTTCCCCCTATTCCCATTCATCCTCCGCACTAACTGCAGACTGTGCGATACCGGAACTTAAAGGCATTGACTCTCCATGTGGAGATGTTGTTAGTAAAGTGGCTGGAATGTTGATCTGGAGCCCCAGGAGAGGAAAATGAGGTGCATTTTAGAAACCTTTCCCGATCATATGGTATACCATCCGCTGGATTTCCCATGCATGGTTTAGCTGTAGGAAGATTCCCTTCAACTTGGAGTGTTGGGACCCTTGGAATAAGTAGCATGAAGTATTGCATTAAACTTTCGGCAGTTGCTCACCAAAGCTCTCCAATCCTTTCAGCCCCAAGTGTCCAGCCTTATGTCTTATCCAGCTGTGGGTTTATATGTGGTCATTCCAGGTTGCATCACAGCCCCTGAGCGAATTTTGTAAGAATTTTTCTCTCTTTCATTGTTTCTGCGTTTTGGTTTTAAAATTTATTTCTATAATGGGGTTTAGCTCATTTTCACTGCTGTGTTTGTGCCGCTCTGCGCACACTTGATTCCCTTATGGAGATATATCAATACATGGGTTTTAAGATTCTTATTACTCAGATATATTTCTCTGCGGTGTATAGGGTGTGTTGAGGCCAGTTCATTGAGCGAGGTGTAGATCTTGTCTGATACCTATTTGGTTTATTGAACGGTATCTGTGCTAATTTCAAACTCTGGTTTTATGCATCACCCCACCTCTCCTTTCCCCTTAAGCTGACATAAGTGTGTTTTCTAAATGTGAGACACTGTTCTGTTTTGTAATTCATTTTTTGTGCAGCCATATTTATCCTCCCTCTATAAGTGATATCTTATGATATGTTTCTTTTTCTGTTTGACTTATTTCAAGTAGTATTATCGGACCTCAATCCACTCTTTATCCTTCTACTAGCCTTATTACATTGATTTCATGGTGAAGAGATATTCCATTGTACATAAGTACCACATTTTCTTTATCTATTGTTCTCTTTCCTGGGATATTTAAGGTGTACTGAAGTTGAGGTTCTTGTAAACAGAGTAGCCCTAAACTGTGGTGTGCTTGTGTCTTGTTGATTTTTAGACTTCCCTAGATATACTCCCGTGATTGGAAGTGCCCTATGCTCTGTCGCTCTGTTTTTTAGATGATTTAGGAACCACCATACACTTCTCCAGAGTGGCTCTCGGCAGTTCACACACTGTCCATCAGCGTATAAAGGCTCCCTGTTCTCCATGGCCTGTCCTGCATTTCTGGTGTTTACAATTTTTTCGGATGGCCCTTTTGACCGGTGGGAAATGAGACTTCTTTGTTGTGCACATTTGCATTGCTTGCTTGCTTGGTTGCCCATAAAGTGCATATGCGTTTTTTCCTGGATATATTCAGGAACTAACGCATACTCCCTTTTTGGCCAACTGCATCATTGTCGAAATTCTGCCGCTTTTCATGTGCTTTAAAGGCGAGTCCAATCTATCTCTTGAAATCTGTTTCTTGCAATTCTGTCTTGCATTCAGATCCTCTTCTTTGCCTTACCTCAACATATTTTTGGACGTTAGTTTTCATTTATAACTCTGCAGGTTTGTGAATTGCAGTGACCCTGAGCTCCATTTTTTAAGTTGCTCTTTTGTGAGCTGGCCTCAAAACCGCAGGATTGCTTCAGGCCCTATTTTGGCTCCGGCGAGGCGGGCTGAGCCTTTTTTTAATTCTTATTCTTAATGGGAAATTAGAGTGACATGTGCCCGTCCAAACCCCTACAACTATTCTCTCATTGTTTCCCCCTCTTCCCGTTCATCCTCCTCACAATTTGCAAAATGTGTGAAACAGAAGTTTAAATGTGCTGATTCTCTAAGTGGGGAGATTCTAAGTAACGTGGCTGGAATGATGAACAGGAGCACCAGGAGAGGATAAATGAGGTGCATTTTAGACACATCTCCCGATCACATGGTGTACAGTCCTCTGGGTTTTCCATGCATGTTTTAGCTGTAGGAAGATTCCTTGAACCTGCAGATTTGGGACCCATTGAATGGGTACCAGGTAGTATTACTTTAAAGGGTGTGCATTTCCTCACCCAACCTCACATTTCTCTTAGCGCGAACAGTTTCCAGCCTTATGTCTCATCCTGCTGTGGGTCTAGATGTGTTCAATCCATGTTGCATCACCGTCCCTGAGGAAAAGTTGTAAGAGGTTTTCTCTGTCTCTCTGTCGTTTATTTTTTTCAATTTATTACTATATTGGTTACAGCTGATTTTCAAAGCTCTGTTTCTTGCTGCTGTACATCCACTTGATTCACGTACAGAGAGACATCAATAAATTCTTTTTCAGATTCTTACCAGTCATAGATATTCTTTTCCGGTGACTTGAGTGTGCTGAGTGCAGTTCTTTTAGCTACCGTGTAGGCCTTGTTGATTATCAGTTTGGTATTTGGAATGGTATCTTTGCTAATTTCAACCTCCTGGATGATGCCTCACCCCTCCCCACCTTTCCCGTTTAGCAGCCTTACGCGTGTTTTCTACATATTTGACTATGTTTTTGTTTTGTAATTTATTTCATGTGTAGCCATTTTGGATTCCACCTTTAAGTGATATCTTATGATATGTGTCTTTTTCTTTTTGAATTATGTCACTTAGAATGATCATACGTAACTCCTCCGGAGTTGTTACAACTGGCCATATTTCATTGATTTCCAGGCTGAGTAATATTCCACTCTACATAAGTACCACATCTCTATCCATTTTTTCCCTCCAGAGACATTTAAGTTATATCCTAGTCGAGGATCTTTTAAACAGAGAGGCAGTAAACATTGGGGTGCCTGTGTCCTCTCGATTTTTGTTTTTCCCAAGATATACGCCCATGAGTGCAAGTGCCCTATGCTCTGTAGCTCATTTTTTAGATGCTTTAGTAAACACAATACACTTCTCCAGAATGGCCGTTGGCAATATACATTTCCACTATAAGCCTCACAGGGCTCCCTCTTCTCCTTGCCCTGTCCTGCATTTCTGGCGTTTACACTTTATGAGGATGGCTCTTCTGACTGATGCGAAGTGATATCTTTTGTAGTATTGATTTCCAGTGCCCACCTGTTTGGTTGGCTAAAAAAGTGTATGCCCTTTTCTTGAATATATACAGAAAAAAACGCATACAGCCTTTTTGGCCAACTGCAATGTCGGAAATGTTCAGCCCCTTTTCTTGTGCTTAATGGCGAATCCTTTCTACCTCCTCAAATCCCTTTCCTGCCATTCTCCCTTGCTTGCCAATCCTTTTCTTTGACTTTCCTCAAGACATTTTTCAGTGATAGATATTTTCAACTCTGCAGTTTCGTGAATTTTACTGCCCCTGAGTTCCATTGTTCAACTTGTGTTTATGGGAACTGGCCACAAAGCAGTGGGATTTCCTCAAGCCCTATACTGTTTCCATGGGCAACCCTAGCCTTTGGTCAATTCATCTTCCTGATTGGAAATTAGAGTGACATGTGCCTGTCTGAACACCTAGGACTTGTCTCTCATTGTTCCTCATCCTTCCGCTTCATCCTCTGGACAAATTCCAAACTGTACGCAACAGGATGTTGACAGTGTTGACATCTCCAAGTGGGGAGACTGTTAGTAAAGACGCTGGAGGGGTGAACCCGAGCACCAGGAGATGAGGAGATGAGATGCCTTTTCCAAACTCTTCCCGATCAGACGGTATACCATCCTCTGGGTGTGACAGACATGTTTTAGCAGTAGGAAGAGTCCCATTCATGTAAGGAGAACACCAGGGCTTTTTCAAAATCAGTGTCTCCCCGAAACCCAAACTGGGGAGTTTTTTAAGCTACGGCTACACATATGTTCATTAAGGGCCTTGGGAAGTAGGCAGAGTCCAAACTTTAGATGACTGAAGTCTTCAGGGTCAGAAGCACTCACCACCGGCTTCCCTTAGGTTACACTTTAACTGTCATTGATAGATGATGTCAATAAAAATATCTATTCTTTTTCCGATTATTTCCCCTTATAGGTTATTGCACAATATTGAGTGTAGTTCCCTGTGCTATACAGTAGTTCCTTGTTGATGATCTATTTTATACATAGCAGTGTGTATGTGTTAATTCCAAACTGTTAATTTATCCCTCCTCCCACCTTTCCCCTTTGGTAATAATAAATTATAAGATTTTATACTTCTCAGAAATGGGGGAGCTGAAAGAGAGGTATCATTTTCAATGGAAAAGCATTTAAAACAAGATTGAAGCTTTAACCAAGATTATTAGATGTACATCCTTGGAAAGAAATCACTTCATTTCTCTAATATTGACCTGACAAATAAGACAAACCTTTTCACTGAACTTGCTTATAATAAAGTGATGGAAATATCAAATGGAAGTGTTAGAAACATCTTATTTTACCCGAGCCTTATAAACTGTTCTATGTTAACTACAGTTTGGCTCACACATCTGTTCACTGAAGTTACAATAGTCTCAATTTCTGTTACTGATCCTCCAGAGTGGACCCCAACAAGGGTCCCCCTGCCCAGTGTCATTGGGGCCAACAGATAGAGACTGAGTTTGGTTCCCAAGCAAAGGAAACTTTATATTTTCATCAGAGAATGGAGAGGTGAGAGCATGCACTACCCCGTGGGCTGTGGGCTGGGCTGCTGTGTAGAGATCCTGTCAGAGTCAGTGAGAGGGAGGGGGCGGAGCTCTCAAGGGCCGGGTTGGCTGCAGCTCAGGCTCTATATCTCGGAGTCTGCACTGGGCCCCAGGAGCTGAGGTGTTGACCCAGCCATTCTGCACCAGGAAATCTGGTCTGAAGTGCCGGGTGTGGAACCTCTGCATGCGGGACCCTAGGAGCACGTGAAATTAGACAAAGCACAAAGGATAAAAAAGGTCAGACTTGACTTTATTGCCCACATTCTATTTTTATCTCCCAGGGATTTTTAATGGGCTTTGCTGGGGACAAACCCCTCCTCTGCCTTTTGTCCCGTTCCTCATTCTTGGAGTGCTGAGGGTGCAGACCCTTCTTCTGTAACTGCTGAGTGCTGAGTTGGGAGCCCTCATACCAGGGGACGAGGGTCAGAACTTCTCCCCAGCAGCCTCCAGGTGACGTTGATTGGCCCCAGGACCCCTGCCTCCCTGCTCGTCCGCCTGAGCACCAGCATTGGAAGTGTTATAGATTCTAATGACCTTTAAGGGTCCAGGAAAGAGATGTGCAGAGACGCTGTGGGGGCCGGTTTCACCCCGCCCCACATTTGTTCGGCCACCTTAGGCTGACCGTTTCTGCCAGCCTAGATGTTCTGACCAGTAGTCTGCTCTTTCTTCAATTAGGCCCCTGAATTAACGTAAAAACAGCACCAGGTGTCAGAGCCCTGCCCGCTCAACTCCCAGACAGTCCAGGGTCAGTGGTGATCAAGGACCATGATGGCCACTGAGTCAACAGCCTTTTGAAGTAAACAGGAGTCCAGCCGGTCTTATTGGCCACCATCATCACGGTGTCTGTAGGCTTTTCTATGGTGACGGTGTGATATACGGTTCCCCCGCCAAGATTATTAGCTCCCCTCCGGGTGCAGGAAGTCCTGCAAGCAGTAGTCTACTCCTTCGGGACACACTATTGTTGTTTTATGAGAGAAACTCCAGGTCAAGTGATGTTCACACGAGTCGTCATGGTGCCCTGTTGCCCCCGGTTATCTCTCTGGATGTTGGAGTTGGAGGGCCTCCTCACTCGAGGTCGGTGTGCCCACGGAGCGAACCCTGCAACTTCAGGGCATGGTTGGTGATTAGGATCACCACGTGGGGTCCTTTTCCCTTAGGAGGGAGGTGGCCTTTTGGGCTGCTGATTTCCAGGTTTTTAGATACCGCCAGTATCTTGGCCAGATGTGGCAGTGGGCCAAGCCCCTTGGTGACTGTAGTTTATCCTACCTGGATGGCATTCTTGCGTTGTTCCATTTCAAGTGGTCCCAGTTTTTGCACTAATTCTCCAATGGCGATTCACCTTTCACCGGGAATGGAAAGGTCAAAGGGTTTAGCTCAATTAGGGAGTTCCAGGGCAAGGGTCTGAATTGACTGCTCTTTCCATTCTTGAAAGGCCACTTCTGGATTCTGTTCAAAAGGATCATCATCTTTTCCTTTCAGTGTTTCATATAGAGGCCCAGCTAGTAGACTGTAGTTAGGGATCCAGAAGCAGCAAACCCTGGCCTCCCCAGGAACCCCTAAGCTGTCTTCTAGTTTTAGAAAGGGGTAAGGCTGCAAATGGTTTCTTCCCTTTCCTGGGATGGGCTTCTCTGACCTTGTGTGAGAATGAAGCCCAGGCAGGTCACTGCAGTCTGTGATATTTGAGCTTTTTCTTGGACAACTTCTATCCTTTATTGGCTTGGTAGTTCAGAGGCCTCCTTAGTAGGGCTGGCGATCAGAATGTCGTCTGCATATTGAAGGAGGGTTTCCTTTTCCAGAGGTAGAACTTTTCGGTCGTTAGCTAAGCTTTCCCCAAAGATGGTGTGGGAATTTTTGAACCCTTGGGGCAAGACGGCCCGGAAGTATTGTTTTAGTTGTATGTTGAGTCCTGCCACTCACAAGCCAAAATTTCTTGTGACTCTGGGACTAATGGAATACAAAAGAAGGCATCATTGAAGACTAATACAGAATACCATGTCCTGGTGGTTGGTAGAATGACCAGCAGGGTGTAGGGATCAGGAGCAACTGGAGGTATATCCTCGGTGGCTTCACTGACTGTCCTGACATCCTTTACCAGGTCCCCAGCAGCCCATGGGGCTCTCGTGGTCAGGCCAATCCCAGGATATGGAGCTCTCCTGGGCAGGTACCCCACCCCCAACCCAGCCCACGGGGCTCTCATGGTCAGGCCCCTCCCAGGATACAGAGCTACCCTTGCAGGTACCGTGGCAGGGCTGGGCACACAGGAACCGTGCACATAGCCCTCATTGAAGAGCACCCCCAGCTCACCTGTCGCTCAGAGCTGACACAGAGCACCTCAGAGCAGGACTTGAACTAACAAACAGCAGCTCCGACAGGTCTGTGACCCTGGGCATCACTCTGTGTGGCCTCCCTCCACCTGGTCTTCCAGAGACTTCCACTGCACCCAGGGCACCAGGCCTCTGTCTCCAACCACCACCCACCCCTCCTCTCCCTGACTCCTGGGTTCCTCTCATTAGGAGAGGGTTTTCTTGAAGTTGTCTCCCACTCATGGGCCAGATAAAATGATTAGAAAACAAGCCAAAGCTGCAGCCCCTTGTCTATCCTGACTCTCAGGAGCCCACACCTGTTCCTTGGACCTGGCCGGTTCAGCAAGTTCCATTGTCTGCAACTGTGAGCCCCTGAGGGGTGATGATTGGCTGACCTGGGCAGCCTTACCATGCCGGCCAGCCCTCCCCAGGTGTGCCTGGGTTGAGATCAATATAAATACCACTCCAGGCAGCAAAAGCCCCTGCAGCTGTGCCTGACGCCATTTTCTCTGCCCTGTCAGCAGTCTCGGGGCTGGGCTGGTGGGAGGGAGTGAGAGGCCACGGCTTTGTGGGTGGCCCAGTGTGAGTGGGGCTCTGCTGGACTTTCTGCAGCAGTTGCCAGGCTGCCACCTGCTAAAGAAGAGGATGTGTCACCCATACCTGCTGCTGGAATTTCTCCCTGGGCAGAGGTGAGGAAGGAAAAAAGCAGTGGGGGCAGGGACAGGACGGGTATCTCAGGCAGGGAAATGGAAATCTTCCAGAAGAGCACCCAGGGCCAGGACCATCCTGGCTGGCCTGCAGGCACCAAGTCAGCTGGCATGCTGTCACTCGTGTGGCTCCATGGCCCTTCCTCTAGGCTTTCAAGTCCTTGTATATATTCAGGTGTTTTACCTGGGAAGGGCGGGAACAGTTCAGCAGCAACTGGCCTGGGGTTCAGCTCACGTTTACTCACAGATGCCTCGGCACGGTGCCCCAGCTTTGCAATGAGGACGCTTGTTGTGTGGGGGCTGCTGGCTGAATGGGAGACGATTCCCCACCACTGACCAACTTCAGAATTGTTTACAACTGGAGCAAGTGCCCTGATACGGTTTTCCTCTGAGTAACTGGTGGGTTCTGTTTTTTTTTTCTCTTTTTCGTTTTTGGTTCAAGGTAGATTTTATTCCTCTTTTTTGTATTTACAGATATAAGCATGGAAATAATTTATTCATATAAATACATGTATGTGAAGGGAATAATTGTTTTTTCTGTTTTATTTTTTAAATTTTATTTCTTTTTAATTTTGAATTTTATTTTATATTTTTATACAGCAGGTTCTCATTGGTTATCTATTTTATACATATAAATGTTTACATGCCAATCCCAATCTCTCAACTCCTCCCACCACCACCCCTCCAAGAGCTTTCCCCCCTTGTTGTCCATACGATTGTTGTCTACATCTGTTGCTCTATTTATGCCTTGCAAAACGGTTAATCTGTACAGTTTTTCTAGGTTCCACATATATGCATGAATATACAAGATTTGTTTTTCTCTTTCTGACTTACTTCACTCTGTATGACAGTCTCTAGATCCATCGACGTCTCTACAAATGACCCAATTTCATTCCTTTCATGGCTTAGTAATATTCCATTTTATATATGTACCACATCTTTATGCATTCGTCTGTCTGTGGGCATTTAGGTTGCTTCCATTACCTCGATATTGTAAATAGTGATGCAATGAACATTGCGGTGAATGTCTCTTTTTGATTTATGGTTTTGTCTGGGTATATGTCCAGTCCTGGGATCGCTGTATCATATGGTAATTCTATTATTAGTTTCTTAAGAAACTCCATATTGTTCTCCATAGTGACTGTATCAATTTATATTCCCAACAATAGTGGAAGAGGCTTCCTTTTCTCCACACCCTTTCCAGCATTTGTTGTTTGTAGATTTTCAGATGATGCCCATTCTAACAGGTGTGAGGTGATACCTCATTGTTGAGTCCATTTCGTTGAGCAGGGGGTAGGTCTTGTCTATTACATATTTGGCTTATGGAACGGTATCTGTGCTAATTTCAAACTCTGGTTTTATGCAGCACCCCAACTCACCTTTCCACTTAAGCAAGCATAAGTTGGTTTTCTAAACTTGAGACCCTGTTCTGTTTTGTAATTCAGTTCATGTGTAACCAAGTTTACATTCCGTGCATTAGTGATACCTTATGATGTTTCTTTTTCTGTGTGACTTATTTCACTTAGAATCATCGTGCCTCAATCCACTCATTATGCTGGTACAGGCCTGGTGACACAGATTTCATTGCTGAGTGGTATTCTGTTGTACATAAGTACCGCAACTTCTTTATCAATTATTTGTTCTCTGGGATATTTAACTTGTACTGTAGAAGAGGCTCCTGTAAACAGAGCCGTTGTAAATTTTGGGGTGGCTGTGTCTTTTTGATTTTAATTTCCCTAAGCTATAGGACCATAAGTGGAAATGCCCTAGACTCTGTTGCTTTGTTTTTCAGATGTATCAGGAAACACCATACACTTCTCCAGAGTGGCTGTTGGCAATGTACATCCCGCCCATCAGCATAACAAGGCTCCTTTTTCCCCATGGCCTGTCTTGCCTTTCTGGATTTTACACTTTTCTCAGATGGCCCTTTAGACCGGGGGGAAGTGACACTTCATAGTAGTTCGGATTTCCATTGCAAGCTTGCTTGGTTTGCCAAAAAGGGCGTATGTGTTTTTTCCTGAATATATTCAGGAACAAACTCATACGCCCTTTGTTGCCAAGTGCATCATTGTCGATGTTCTGCCTCTTTTCCTATGCTTTAAATGCAAATCCAGTCTACCTCCTGAAATCGGTTTCCTGCAATTCTGCCCCGCTTTCAAGTCCTCTTCGCAGCCTTACTTCAATATATTTTTGGACGTTATCTGTCATTTATAACTCTGCAGGTTTGTGAATTACAGGGCCCCTGAGCTCCTTTCTTCAACTCGCTTTCTTGTGAGCTGGCCGCAAACCCGCAAGACTGCTTCAGGCCCTAATCTGCTTCTGGCAGGGCACGCTGAGCCTTTGGTTAATTCCTCTTCCTGGTGGGAAATGAGTGTTAAATATGCCCGTCCAGACACCTACCTCACTCTCAACCCCTTGGTGATGTGGGTCCTCTGGTTTGTGGCCACTTTTGCTGGGTTCCTCACCTTTCGATGATGTGGCCCCACTAGTGTGAGGACACTCCTGCTTGGTTCTCATCCACGTGGTTATGTGGACCCCCTGGTGAGAGTCTGTTCCTGGCTTTGTTCCTCACCCACCTGTGAGGGAGACCCTCTGCTGATAGGTCACTCCTGCATGGCTGGCACACATTGCCTTGGTGAAGTCAGCCGTGTGGTGGCAGTTGGAGCGTGCTGGGAATCTCTTCCCCCCGGTGATGAGGGCCCTCTTGCATCAGGCCCTGACTGCTGGGCTCACCAACTTTTCTTAGTGAGCCCAGTGATGCTTTGGCACTCCTCTTAGGATCCCATCTCCATGGGGATGTGGGCCTTCTGCTCTGAGGTCCCAACGGCTGGGTTGTTCACATTTTCATGATGTGGGCTCTCTGGTGTTAGTTCACAGAAGCCTGGATCCCATAGCCTCTGTGCTCTTGGCCGCCTGCTGGGAGGTTCCAACTGCTGGATTCCTCACTTTTTTAAATTTTTGGGCCCTCTGTTGTGAGGATCCTCCTGCCTGCCTCACTCCCAGCCCCTTCGTGATGTGTGTCGTCTGGTTTGAGGCCACATGTGCTGGGTTCCTCACCTTTCGATGATGTGGGACCAATGGTCTTAGGAGACTCCTGCCTGGTTCACATCCCCTTGGTGATGTGGGCCCTCTGTTGAGAGTCTGATCCTGGCTGGGTTCCTCACCCATCTGTGAGGTGGGCCGTCTGATGTGAGGTCACTCCTGCCTGGCTTGCTCACCTCGCCTTGTGGACATGAGCCCTCTGGTGGCACTTGGAGCCTGCTGGGAGCCTCCTCTCCTCGGTGATGAGGGCCCTCTGGCATCAGGCCCTAACTGCTGGGCTCCCCACATTTTGTGATGTGTGCCCAGTGGTGCGAGGACACTCCAGCCAGGTTCACATCCCCATTGGGGTGTGGGCCTTCTGCTCTGAGGTCCCAAAGCCTGGGTTGCTCACAGTTTCATGATGTGGGCTCTCTGCTGTTAGTTCACTCCTGCCTGCATCCCATAGCTTCTGTGCTCTGGACCGCCTGCTGGGAAGTTCCAACTGCTGGATTCCTCACCTTTCTTATTCTTTGGGCCCTCTGTTTTTAGGCTACTCCTGCCTGCCTCACTCCCATTCCCTTTGTGATATGTGTCCTCTGATTTGAGGCCACATGTGCTGGGTTCCGCACCTTTCGATGATGTGACCCCACTGGAGGGAAGACAGTCCTGACTGGTTCCCATCCCCTTGCTGATGTGGGCCCTCAGGTGAGAGTCTGATCCTGGCTGGGTTCCTCACCCTTCTGTGAGGTGGGCCCTCTGCTGTGAGGTCAATCATGCCTGTCTGGCACACGTCACCTTGGCGACGTGGGCCCTCTGGTGGCAGTTGGAGTGTGCTGGGAGCCTCCTCTCCTCGGTGATGAGGGCCCTCTGGCATCAGGCCCTAACTGCTGGGCTCCCCACATTTTCTGATGTGCGCCAAGTGAGTGAGGAGACTCTTGCCAGGTTCCCATCCCCATGGCGATATGGGCCTTCTGCTCTGAGGTCAAAACGGCTGGCTTGCTCACAGTACCATGATGTGGGCCCTCTGCTGTGAGTTCACTCCGGCAAGGATCCCTTATCATCGGTGCTCTGAGCCGCCTGCTGGGAGGTTCCAACTGCTGGATTCCTCAACTTTTTTATTCTATGTGCCCTCTGTTGTGAGGCTCCTCCTGCCTGCCTCACTGCCAGCCCCTTGGTGATGACTGTCCTATGGCTTGAGGCCACATGTGCTGCGTTCCTCACCTTTCGATGATGTGACCCCACTCGTGTGAGGACACTCCTGCCTGGTTCCCATCCCCTTGGTGAGGTGGGCCCTCTGGCGAGAGTCTAATCCTGGCTGGGTTCCTCAACGTTCTGTGAGGTAGGCCCTCTGCTGTGAGGTCACTCCTGCCTGGCTGGCACACGTCACCTTGGAGACGTGAGCCCTCTGGTGGCAGTTGGAGCGTGCAGGGCGCCTCCTCCTCTCGGTGATGACGGCCCTCTGGCGTCAGGCCCTAAATGGTGGGCTCCCCACATTTTCTGATGTGCGCCCAGTGGTGCGAGGACACTCCAGCCAGGTTCCCATTCCCATGGGGATGTGGTCTTTCTGCGCTGAGGTCTCAACTCCTGGGTTGCTCACAGTTTTGTGATGTGGGCCCTCTGCTGTGAGTTCACTGTGGCCTGGATCCCATATCCTCGGTGTTCTGGGCTGCCTGCTGGAAGGTCTAAATGCTGGAATCCTCACGTTTTTTATATTATGTGCCCTGTGTTGTGAGGCTACTCCTGCCTGCCTCACTCCAAGGCCCTTGGTGATGTGGGTCCTCTGGTTTGAGGACACATGTGCTGGGTTCCTCACCTTAAGATGATGAGGCCCCACTGGTGTGAGGATAATCCTGACTGGGTCCCATCCCCTTTGTGATGTGGGCCCTCTGGTGAGAGTCTGATCCTGGCTGGGTTCCTCACCCATCTGTGAGGTGGGCCCTCTACTATCAGGTAACTCTTGCCTGGGTTGCTCACCTCGCCTTGTTGACATGAGCCCTCTGGTGGCAATTGGACCCTGCTGGGAGCCTCCTCAGCTCTGTGATGAGGGCCCTCTGACGTCAGGCCCTAACTGCTGGGCTCCCCAACTTTTCTTAGTGAGCCCAGTGTTGCTCAAGCACTCCTCTTAGGTTCCCATCCCCATGGGGATGTGGGCCTTCTGCTCTGAGGTTCCAACGGCTGGGTTGATCACAATTTCATGATGTGGGCTCTCTGGTGTTAGTTCACTGTGGCCTGGATCCCATAGCCTCTGTGGTCTTGGCTGCCTGCTGGGAGGTTCCAACTGCTCGATTCCTCAACTTTTGTATTCTATGGGTCCTGTGTTGTGATGCTCCTCCTGCCTGCCTCACTCGCAACCCCTTCGTGATGTGGGTCTTCTGGTTTGAGGCCACATGTGCTGGGTTAGGCAACTTTCAATGATGTGGCCCCACTGGTGTGAGGACACTCCTGCCTGGTTCCCATCCCCTTGGTGATGTGGGCCTTCTGGTGACAGTCTTATCCTGGCTGGGTTCCTCACTCTTCTGTGAGGTAGGCCCTCTGCTGTGAGGTCAATCCTGCCTGACTTGCACACATCACCTTGGCGATGTGGGCCCTCTGTTGGCACATGGAACCTGCTGGGAGCCTCCTGCCCTCGGTGATGACGGCCCTCTAGCATCAGGCTCTAACTGCTGGGCTCCCCACGTTTTCTGATGTGAGCCCAGTGATGCCAGGACACTCCTGTCAGGTTCCCATCCCCATGGGGATGTGGGCTTTCTGCTCTGAGGTCCCAATGCCTGGGTTGCTCACAGTTTCATGATGTGGGCTCTCTGGTGTTAGTTAACTCCTGCCTGCATCCCATAGCTTCTGTGCTCTCGGCCGCCTGCTGGGAGGTTCCAAATGCTGGATTCCTCACTTTTTTTATTCTTTGGGCCCTCTGTTTTTAGGCTACTCCTACCTGCCTCACTCCCATCCCCTTTGTGATGTATGTCCTCTGATATGAGGCCACATGTGCTGGGTTCCTCACCTTTCGATGATGTGGCCCCACTGGTGGGAGGACAGTCCTGACTGGTTCCCATCCCCTTGGTGTTGTGGGCCCTCTGGTGAGAGTCTCATCCTGCCTCGGTTCCTCACCCTTCTGTGAGATAGGCCCTCTGCTGTGAGGTCACTACTGCCTGGCTGGCGCATGCCACCTTGTAGACGTGGGCCCTCTGTTGGCAGTTGGAACCTGCTGGGAGTCTCCTCCCCTCAGTTATGAGGGCCCCCTGGCATCAGGCCCTAACTGCTGGGCTCCTAACATTTTCTGATATGTGCTAAGTGGTGCAAAGCCACTCCTGCCAGGTTCCCATCCCAATGGGGATGTGGGCCTTCTGTTCTGAGGTCCCAACAGCTGGGCTGCTCACAGGTTCATGATGTGGGCCCTCTGCTGTGAGTTCACTGCGGCCTGGATCCCATAGCCTCGGTGCTCTGGGCCACTTGCTGGGAGGTTCCAACTGCTGGATTCCTCAACTTTTATATTCTATGGACCCTGTGTTGTGAGGCCAGTCCTGCCAGCCTCATTCCGAACCCCTTGGTGATGTGGTTCCTCTGGTTTGAGGACACATGTGCTGGGATCCTCACCTTTCGATGATGTTGTCCCACTGGTGTGGGGACACTCCTGCCTGGTTCCCATCCCCTTGGTGATGTGGGCCCTCTGGTGAGAGTCTGATCCTGGCTGTGTTCCTCACCCTTCTGTGAGGTGGGCCCTCTGCTGTGAGGTCACTCCTGCCAGGCTGGCACACATCACCTTGGCGACGTTGGCCCTCTGGTGGCAGCTGGAGCCTGCTGGGAGCCTCCTCCTCTCGGTGATGAGTGCCCTCTAGCGTCAGGCCCTAACTTCTGAGCACCCCACGTTTTCTGATGTGAGCCCAGTGATGCCAGGACACTCCTGTCATGTTCCCATCACCATGGGGATGTGGGCCTTCTGCTCTGAGGTCCCAATGTCTGGGTTGCTCACAGTTTCATGATGTGGGCTGTCTGGTGTTAGTTCACTCTGGCCTGGATCCTCTAGCCTCTGTGCTCTGGGCCGCCTGCTGGGAGGTTCCAACTGCTGGATTCCTCACCTTTCTTATTTTTGGGCCCTCTGTTATGAGGCTCCTCCTGCCTGCCTCACTCCCAGCCCCTTGGTGATGGGTGTCCTATGGTTTGAAGCCACATGTTCTGGGTTCCTCACCTTTAGATGATGTGGCCCTACTCATGTGAGGACACTCCTGCCTGGTTCCAATCCATTTGGTGATGTGGGCCCTCTGGTGCGAGTCTGATCCTGACTGGGTTCGTCACACTTCTCTGAGGTGGGCCCTCTGCTGTGAGGTCATTCGTGCCTGGTTGGCACACATCGCCTTGGCGACGTCAGCCCTCTGGTGGCAGTTGGAGCCTGCTGGGAGCCTCCTTCCCTTGGTGATGAGGGTCCTCTGGCGTCAGGCCCTAACTGCTGGTCGCCCAAAATTTTCTGATACGTTCTCAGTGGTGCGAGGACACTCCTACCAGAATTCCATCCCCATGGGGATGTGGGCCTCCTGCTCTGAGGTTCCAATGGCTGGGTTGCTCAGTTTCATGACATGGGCCCTCTTCTGTGAGTTCACTGTGGCCTGGATCTCATTGCCTCGGTGCTCTGGGCCGTCTGCTGGGAGGTTCCAACTGCTGGATTCCTCACTTTTTTATTCTATGTGCCCAGTGTTGTGAGGCTACTCCTGCCTGCCTCACTCCGAGGTCCTTGGTGATGTGGGTCCTCTGGTTTGAGGACACATGTGCTGAGTACCTCAGCTTTTGATGATGTGACCCCACTGATGTGAAGACACTCCTGCCTGGTTCCCATCCCCTTGGTGATGTGGGCCCTCTGGTGAGAGTCTGATGTTGGCTGGGTTTCTCACCCTTCTGTGAGGTGGGACCTCTGCTGTGAGGTAACTCCTGCCTGGCATGCTCACGTTGCCTTGGCAATGTGAGCCCTCAGGTGGCAGTTGGAGCCTGCTGGGAATCTCCTCCCCTCAGGTATGAGAGCTCTGTATAAAACACATATGCCCTTTTTTGCCAAGTGCATTATTTTCCAAGTTCTGTCTCTTTTCCTATGCTTTAAGAGCTACTCCCGTGTACGTTCTGAAATCAGTTTCCAGCAATTCTGCCCCGCATTCAAGTCCTCTTCGCAGCCTTACTTCAGTATAATTTTGGATGATAGCTGTCATTTATAACTCCGCAGGTTTCTGAATTACAGTGCCCCTGAGCTCCTTTCTTCAACTCGCTTTCTTGTGAGCTGGCCGCAACACCGCAGGATCTCCTCAGGCCCTAATCTAGTTCCAGCATGGCACGCGGAGCCTTTGGTTCATTTATCTTCCTGGTGGGAAATGAGAGTTAAATTTGCCCGTCCAGACACCTACAGATAGTCTCCCATTGCTTCTCCTTATTGCTGTTCATCTTCCGAAGAAATTGCAAACTGGGCCAAACAGGAGGTTAAAGGCACTGACTCTCCAAGTGGGGAGAGTGTTAGTAAAGCGTCTGGAATGTTGCACCCGAGTACCAGGGGACGAAAACTGAGACACATTTGAACACGTTTCCCGATCACACGGTGGATCATACACTCCGTTCCACATGCATGTTTTAGCTGAAGGAAGAATCCCTTAAACCTGGAGAGTTGAGACCCATGGAATGGGTACCATGCAATATGACTTCAAAGGGTCTGCATTTGCTCACCAAACCTCACCAATCCTATCACTGCTGCGTTTATGCTGCTGTACAGACGCTTGATTCTCTTTCGGAGACATATAAATCCATAGGTTTTAAGATTCTTACTAGTCAGGTATATTCTTAGGCGTTTAATATGGGGTGTTGAGTCCACTTCGTTGAGCAAGGAGTAGCTCTTGTCTATTACATATTTGGCTTATGGAACGGTATCTCTGCTAATTTCAATCTCTGGTTTCATGCAGCACCCCAACTCACCTTTCCCCTTAAGCAAGCATAAGTTGGTTTTCTACATTTGACACCCTGTTCTGTTTTGTAATTCAGTTCCTGTGTAGCCAAGTTTACATTCCGTGTATTAGGGATATCTTATGATGTTTCTTTTTCTGTGTGACTTATTTCACTTAGAATCATCGTACCTGAATCCACTCATTATGCTGCTACGGGCCTGATGACATAGATTTCATTGCTGAGTGATATTGCATTGTACGTAAGTACCACAACTTCTTTATCCATTTTTCGCTTTCTGTGATATTGAACTTGTACCGTAAACGAGGTTCTTGTAAACAGAGCCGTCCCAAACTTTGGGGTGGCTGTGTCTTTTGATTTTAATTTCCCTAAGCTATAGGACCATAAGTGGAAGTGCCCTAGGCTCTGTTGCTTTGTTTTTTGGATGTTTCAGGAAACACCATACACTTCTCCAGAGTGGCTGCTGGCAATTCACATCCCGATCATCAGCATAACAAGGCTCCCAGTTCTCCATGGCCTGTCCTGCCTTTCTGGATTTTACATTTTTTTCAGATGGCCCTTTTGACCGGGGGGCAGTGAGACTTCATTGTAGTGCAGATTTCCTTTGCAAGCTTGCTTGTTTGGCCAAAAAGGGCGTATGCGTTTTTTCCTGAATATATTCAGGAAAAAACGCATACGCCCTTTTTGGCCAAGAGCATCATTGTGGACTTTCTGCCTCTTTTCCTATGCGTTACATGCAATTCCTGTCTACCTCCTGAAATCGGTTTCCTGCAATTCTGCCCCACTTTCAACTCCTCTTGGCAGCCTTACTTCAATATATTTTTGGAAGATAGCTGTCATTTATAACTCTGCAGGTTTGTGAATTACAGTGCCCCTGAGCTACTTTCTTCAACTCGCTTTCTTGTGAGCTGGCCGCAACACCGCAGGATTGCTTCAGGCCCTAGTGTGGTTCCGGCACGGCATGCTGAGCCTTTGGTTAATTCCTCTTCCTGGTGGGAAATGAGAGTTAAATTTGCCCGTCCAGACAGCTCCAGCTAGTCTCTCATTTGTTCACCTATTCCTGTTCAATTTCCACAGAAATTGCAAACTGGGCCAAACAGGAGGTTAAAGGCACTGACTCTCCAAGTGGGGAGAGTGTTAGTAAAGCGTCTGGAATGTTGCACCCGAGTACCAGGGGACGTAAACTGAGACACATTTGAACACGTTTTCCGATCACACGGTGGATCATACTCTGGGTTCCACATGCATGTTTTAGCTGAAGGAAGAATCCCTTAAACATGGAGAGTTGAGACCCATGGAATGGGTACCATGCAATATGACTTCAAAGGGTCTGCATTTGCTCACCGAACCTCACCAATCCTATCACTGCTGCGTTTATGCCGCTGTACACACGCTTGATTCTCTTTCGGAGACATATAAATCCATAGTTTTTAAGATTCTTACTAGTCAGGTATATTGTTAGGCGTTTAATATGGGGTGTTGAGTCCACTTCGTTGAGCAAGGAGTAGCACTTGTCTATTATATATTTGGCTTATGGAACGGTATCTGTGCTAATTTCAATCTCTGGTTTTTTGCCGCACCCCAACTCACCTTTCCCCTTAAGCAAGCATAAGTTGGTTTTCTACATTTGAGACCCTGTTCTGTTTTGTAATTCAGTTCCTGTGTAGCCAAGTTTACATTCCGTGTAGTAGTGATATCTTATGATGTTTCTTTTTCTGTGTGATTTATTTCACTTAGAATCATCGTACCTGAATCCACTCATTATGCTGCTACGGGCCTCATGACATAGATTTCATTGCTGAGTGATATTGCATTGTACGTATGTACCACAACTTCTTTATCCATTTTTCGCTTTCTGTGATATTGAACTTGTACAGTAAATGAGGTTCTTGTAAACAGAGCCGGCCGAAACTTTGGGGTGGCTGTGTCTTTTTGATTTTAATTTCCCTAAGCTATAGGACCATAAGTGGGAGTGCCCTAGGCTCTGTTGCTTTGTTTTTTGGATGTTTCAGGAAACACCATACACTTCTCCAGAGTGGCTGTTGGCAATTTACATCCCACCCATCAGCATAAAAAGGCTCCCAGTTCTCCTTAGCCTGTCCTGCCTTTCTGGATTTTACACATTTTTCACATGGCTCTTTTGACTGGGGGGCAGTGAGACTTCATTGTAGTCCAGATTTCCTTTGCAAGCTTGCTTGGTTGGCCAAAAAGGGCGTATGCGTTTTTTCCTGAATATATTCAGGAAAAAACGCATACGCCCTTTTTGGCCAAGTGCATCATTGTGGACGTTCTGCCTCTTTTCCTATGCTTTACATGCAATTCCAGTCTACCTCCTGAAATCGGTTTCCTGCAATTCTGCCCCGCTTTCAACTCCTCTTGGCAGCCTTACTTCAATATATTTTTGGAAGATAGCTGTCATTTATAACTCTGCAGGTTTGTGAATTACAGTGCCCCTGAGCTCCTTTCTTCAACTCGCTTTCTTGTGAGCTGGCCGCAACACCGCAGGATTGCTTTAGGCCTTAGTGTGCTTCTGGCATGGCACGCTGAGCCTTTGGTTATTTCCTCTTCCTGGTGGGAAATGAGAGTTAAATTTGCCCGTCCAGACACCTCCAGCTAGTCTCTCATTGGTTATCCCTATTCCTGTTCATCTTACGCAGAAATTGCAAACTGGGCCAAACAGGAGGTTAAAGGCACTCACTCTCCAAGTGGGGAGAGTGTTAGTAAAGCGTCTGGAATGTTGCACCCGAGTACCAGGGGACGAAAACTGAGACACATTTGAACACGTTTCCCGATAACACGGTGGATCATACTCTGGGTTCCACATGCATGTTTTAGCTGAACAAGAATCCCTTAAACCTGGAGAGTTGAGACCCATGGAATGGGTACCATGCAATATGACTTCAAAGGGTCTGCATTTGCTCACCGAACCTCACCACTCCTATCACTGCTGCGTTTATGCCGCTGTACACACGCTTGATTCTCTTTTGGAGACATATAAATCCATATGTTTTAAGATTCTTACTAGTCAGGTATATTGTTAGGCGTTTAATATGGGGTGTTGAGTCCACTTCGTTGAGCAATGAGTAGCTCTTGTCTATTACATATTTGGCTTATGGAACGGTATCTGTGCTAATTTCAATCTCTGGTTTTATGCAGCACCCCAACTCACCTTTCCACTTAAGCAAGCATAAGCTGGTTTTCTACTTTGAGACCCTGTTCTGTTTTGTAATTCAGTTCCTGTGTAGCCAAGTTTACATTCCGTGTATTAGTGATACCTTATGATGTTTCTTTTTCTGTGTGACTTATTTCACTTAGAATCATCGTACCTGAATCCACTCATTATGCTGCTACGGGCCTGATGACATAGATTTCATTGCTGAGTGATATTGCATTGTACGTAAGTACCACAACTTCTTTATCCATTTTTCGCTTTCTGTGATATTGAACTTGTACCGTAAACGAGGTTCTTGTAAACAGAGCCGTCCCAAACTTTGGGGTGGCTGTGTCTTTTTGATTTTAATTTCCCTAAGCTATAGGACTATAAGTGGAATTGCCCTAGGCTCTGTTGCTTTGTTTTTTAGATGTTTCAGGAAACACCATACACTTCTCCAGAGTGGCTGCTGGCAATTTACATCCCGCCCATCAGCATAACAAGGCTCCCAGTTCTCCATGGCCTGTCCTGCCTTTCTGGATTTTACACTTTTTTCAGATAGCCTTTTCACCGGGGAGCAGTGAGACTTCATTGTAGTGCAGATTTCCTTTGCAAGCTTGCTTGGTTGGCCAAAAAGGGCGTATGCGTTTTTTCCTGAATATATTCAGGAAAAAACGCATACGCCCTTTTTGGCCAAGTGCATCATTGTGGACGTTCTGCCTCTTTTCCTATGCTTTACATGCAATTCCAGTCTACCTCCTGAAATCGGTTTCCTGCAATTCTGCCCCGCTTTCAAGTCCTCTTGGCAGCCTTAGTTCAATATATTTTTGGACGATAGCTGTCATTTATAACTCTGCATCTGCAGGTTTGTGAATTACAGTACCCCTGAGTTCCTTTCTTCAACTCGCTTTCTTGTGAGCTCGCTGCAACACCGCAGGATTGCTTCAGGCCCTAGTGTGCTTCTGGCATGGCACGCTGAGCCTTTGGTTAATTCCTCTTCGTGGTGGGAAATGAGAGTTAAATTTGCCCGTCCAGACACCTCCACCTAGTCTCTCATTGGTTCTCCCTGTTCCTGTTCATCTTACGCAGAAATTGCAAACTGGGCCAAACAGGAGGTTAAAGGCACTCACTCTCCAAGTGGGGAGAGTGTTAGTAAAGCGTCTGGAATGTTGCACCCGAGTTCCACGGGACGAAAACTGAGACACATTTGAACACGTTTCCCGATCACATGGTGGATCATACTCTGGGTTCCACATGCATGTTTTAGCTGAAGGAAGAATCCCTTAAACCTGGAGAGTTGAGACCCATGGAATGGGTACCATGCAATATGACTTCAAAGGGCCTGCATTTGCTCACCGAACCTCACCAATCCTATCACTGCTGCGTTTATGCCGCTGTACACACGCTTGATTCTCTTTTGGAGACATATAAATCCAAAGGTTTTAAGATTCTTACTAGTCAGGTATATTCTTAGGCGTTTATTATGGGGTGTTGAGTCCACTTCTTTGAGCAAGGAGTAGCTCTTGCCTATTACATATTTGGCTTATGGAACGGTATCTGTGCTAATTTCAATCTCTGGTTTTATGCCGCACCCCAACTCACCTTTCCCCTTAAGCAAGCATAAGTTGGTTTTCTACATTTGAGACCCTGTTCTGTTTTGTAATTCAGTTCCTGTGTAGCCAAGTTTACATTCCGTGTAGTAGTGATATCTTATGATGTTTCTTTTTCTGTGTGATTTATTTCACTTAGAATCATCGTACCTGAATCCACTCATTATGCTGCTACGGGCCTGATGACATAGATTACATTGCTGAGTGATATTGCATTGTACATATGTACCACAACTTCTTTATCCATTTTTCGCTTTCTGTGATATTGAACTTGTACAGTAAATGAGGTTCTTGTAAACAGAGCCGGCCGAAACTTTGGGGTGGCTGTGTCTTTTTGATTTTAATTTCCCTAAGCTATAGGACCATAAGTGGGAGTGCCCTAGGCTCTGTTGCTTTGTTTTTTGGATGTTTCAGGAAACACCATACACTTCTCCAGAGTGGCTGTTGGCAATTTACATCCCACCCATCAGCATAAAAAGGCTCCCAGTTCTCCTTAGCCTGTCCTGCCTTTCTGGATTTTACACATTTTTCACATGGCTCTTTTGACTGGGGGGCAGTGAGACTTCATTGTAGTCCAGATTTCCTTTGCAAGCTTGCTTGGTTGGCCAAAAAGGGCGTATGCGTTTATTCCTGAATATATTCAGGAGAAAACGCATACGCCCTTTTTGGCCAAGTGCATCATTGTGGACGTTCTGCCTCTTTTCCTATGCTTTACATGCAATTCCAGTCTACCTCCTGAAATCAGTTTCCTGCAATTCTGCCCCGCTTTCAACTCCTCTTGGCAGCCTTACTTCAATATATTTTTGGAAGATAGCTGTCATTTATAACTCTGCAGGTTTGTGAATTACAGTGCCCCTGAGCTCCTTTCTTCAACTCGTTTTCTTGTGAGCTGGCCGCAACACCGCAGGATTGCTTTAGGCCTTAGTGTGCTTCTGGCATGGCACGCTGAGCCTTTGGTTATTTCCTCTTCGTGGTGGGAAATGAGAGTTAAATTTGCCCGTCCAGACACCTCCACCTAGTCTCTCATTGTTTCTCCCTGTTCCTGTTCATCTTACGCAGAAATTGCAAACTGGGCCAAACAGGAGGTTAAAGGTACTCACTCTCCAAGTGGGGAGAGTGTTAGTAAAGCGTCTGGAATGTTGCACCCGAGTACCAGGGGACGAAAACTGAGACACATTTGAACACGTTTCCCGATCACACGGTGGGTCATACTCTGGGTTCCACATGCATGTTTTAGCTGAAGGAAGAATCCCTTAAACCTGGAGAGTTGAGACCCATGGAATGGGTACCATGCAATATGACTTCAAAGGGCCTGCATTTGCTCACCGAACCTCACCAATCCTATCACTGCTGCGTTTATGCCGCTGTACACACGCTTGATTCTCTTTTGGAGACATATAAATCCAAAGGTTTTAAGATTCTTACTAGTCAGGTATATTCTTAGGCGTTTATTATGGGGTGTTGAGTCCACTTCTTTGAGCAAGGAGTAGCTCTTGTCTATTACATATTTGGCTTATGGAACGGTATCTGTGCTAATTTCAATCTCTGGTTTTATGCCGCACCCCAACTCACCTTTCCCCTTAAGCAAGAATAAGTTGGTTTTCTACATTTGAGACCCTGTTCTGTTTTGTAATTCAGTTCCTGTGTAGCCAAGTTTACATTCCGTGTAGTAGTGATATCTTATGATGTTTCTTTTTCTGTGTGATTTATTTCACTTAGAATCATCGTACCTGAATCCACTCATTATGCTGCTACGGGCCTGATGACATAGATTTCATTGCTGAGTGATATTGCATTGTATGTATGTACCACAACTTCTTTATCCATTTTTCGCTTTCTGTGATATTGAACTTGTACAGTAAATGAGGTTCTGGTAAACAGAGCCGGCCGAAACTTTGGGGTGGCTGTGTCTTTTTGATTTTAATTTCCCTAAGCTATAGGACCATAAGTGGGAGTGCCCTAGGCTCTGTTGCTTAGTTTTTTGGATGTTTCAGGAAACACCATACACTTCTCCAGAGTGGCTGTTGGCAATTTACATCCCACCCATCAGCATAAAAAGGCTCCCAGTTCTCCTTAGCCTGTCCTGCCTTTCTGGATTTTACACTTTTTTCAGATGGCTCTTTTGACTGGGGGGCAGTGAGACTTCATTGTAGTGCAGATTTCCTTTGCAAGCTTGCTTGGTTTGCCAAAAAGGGCGTATGCGTTTTTTCCTGAATATATTCAGGAAAAAACGCATACGCCCTTTTTGGCCAAGTGCATCATTGTGGACGTTCTGCCTCTTTTCCTATGCTTTACATGCAATTCCAGTCTACCTCCTGAAATCGGTTTCCTGCAATTCTGCCCCGCTTTCAACTCCTCTTGGCAGCCTTACTTCAATATATTTTTGGAAGATAGCTGTCATTTATAACTCTGCAGGTTTGTGAATTACAGTGCCCCTGAGCTCCTTTCTTCAACTCGCTTTCTTTTGAGCTGGCCGCAACACCGCAGGATTGCTTCAGGCCCTAGTGTGCTTCCGGCATGGCATGCTGAGCCTTTGGTTAATTCTTCTTCTTGGTGGGAAATGATAGTTAAATTTGCCCGTCCAGACACCTCCACCTAGTCTCTCATTGGTTCTCCCTATTCCTGTTCATTTTCCAAAGAAATTGCAAACTGGGCCAAACAGAAGGTTAAAGGCACTGACTCTCCAAGTGGGGAGAGTGTTAGTAAAGCGTCTGGAATGTTGCATCCGAGTACCAGGGGACGAAAACTGAGACACATTTGAACACGTTTCCCGATCACACGGTGGATCATACTCTGGGTTCCACATGCATGTTTTAGCTGAAGGAAGAATCCCTTAAACCTGGAGAGTTGAGACCCATGGAATGGGTACCATGCAATATGACTTCAAAGGGTCTGCATTTGCTCACCGAACCTCACCAGTCCTATCACTGCTGCGTTTATGCCGCTGTACAAACGCTTGATTCTCTTTTAGAGACATATAAATCCAAAGGTTTTAAGATTCTTAATAGTCAGGTATATTTTTAGGCGTTTATTTTGGGGTGTTGAGTCCACTTCGTTGAGCAAGGAGTAGCTCTTGTATATTACATATTTGGCTTATGGAACGGTATCTGTGCTAATTTCAATCTCTGGTTTTATGCAGTACCCCAACTCACCTTTCCCCTTAAGCAAGCATAAGTTGGTTTTCTACATTTGAGACCCTGTTTTGCTTTGTAATTCAGTTCCTGCGTAGCCAAGTTTACATTGCGTGTATTAGTGATACCTTATGATGTTTCTTTTTCTGTGTGACTTATTTCACTTAGAATCATCGTACCTGAATCCACTCATTATGCTGCTACGGGCCTGATGACATAGATTTCATTGCTGAGTGATATTGCATTGTACGTAAGTACCACAACTTCTTTATCCATTTTTCGCTTTCTGTGATATTGAACTTGTACTGTAAACGAGGTTCTTGTAAACAGAGCCGTCCCAAACTTTGGGGTGGCTGTGTCTTTTTGATTTTAATTTCCCTAAGCTATAGGACCATAAGTGGAATTGCCCTAGGCTCTGTTGCTTTGTTTTTTAGATGTTTCAGGAAACACCATACACTTCTCCAGAGTGGCTGCTGGCAATTTACATCCCGCCCATCAGCATAACAAGGCTCCCAGTTCTCCATGGCCTGTCCTGCCTTTCTGGATTTTACACTTTTTTCAGATAGCCTTTTCACCGGGGAGCAGTGAGACTTCATTGTAGTGCAGATTTCCTTTGCAAGCTTGCTTGGTTGGCCAAAAAGGGCGTATGCGTTTTTTCCTGAATATATTCAGGAAAAAACGCATACGCCCTTTTTGGCCAAGTGCATCATTGTGGACGTTCTGCCTCTTTTCCTATGCTTTACATGCAATTCCAGTCTACCTCCTGAAATCGGTTTCCTGCAATTCTGCCCCGCTTTCAAGTCCTCTTGGCAGCCTTAGTTCAATATATTTTTGGACGATAGCTGTCATTTATAACTCTGCATCTGCAGGTTTGTGAATTACAGTACCCCTGAGTTCCTTTCTTCAACTCGCTTTCTTGTGAGCTCGCTGCAACACCGCAGGATTGCTTCAGGCCCTAGTGTGCTTCTGGCATGGCACGCTGAGCCTTTGGTTAATTCCTCTTCGTGGTGGGAAATGAGAGTTAAATTTGCCCGTCCAGACACCTCCACCTAGTCTCTCATTGGTTCTCCCTGTTCCTGTTCATCTTACGCAGAAATTGCAAACTGGGCCAAACAGGAGGTTAAAGGCACTCACTCTCCAAGTGGGGAGAGTGTTAGTAAAGCGTCTGGAATGTTGCACCCGAGTTCCACGGGACGAAAACTGAGACACATTTGAACACGTTTCCCGATCACATGGTGGATCATACTCTGGGTTCCACATGCATGTTTTAGCTGAAGGAAGAATCCCTTAAACCTGGAGAGTTGAGACCCATGGAATGGGTACCATGCAATATGACTTCAAAGGGCCTGCATTTGCTCACCGAACCTCACCAATCCTATCACTGCTGCGTTTATGCCGCTGTACACACGCTTGATTCTCTTTTGGAGACATATAAATCCAAAGGTTTTAAGATTCTTACTAGTCAGGTATATTCTTAGGCGTTTATTATGGGGTGTTGAGTCCACTTCTTTGAGCAAGGAGTAGCTCTTGCCTATTACATATTTGGCTTATGGAACGGTATCTGTGCTAATTTCAATCTCTGGTTTTATGCCGCACCCCAACTCACCTTTCCCCTTAAGCAAGCATAAGTTGGTTTTCTACATTTGAGACCCTGTTCTGTTTTGTAATTCAGTTCCTGTGTAGCCAAGTTTACATTCCGTGTAGTAGTGATATCTTATGATGTTTCTTTTTCTGTGTGATTTATTTCACTTAGAATCATCGTACCTGAATCCACTCATTATGCTGCTACGGGCCTGATGACATAGATTACATTGCTGAGTGATATTGCATTGTACATATGTACCACAACTTCTTTATCCATTTTTCGCTTTCTGTGATATTGAACTTGTACAGTAAATGAGGTTCTTGTAAACAGAGCCGGCCGAAACTTTGGGGTGGCTGTGTCTTTTTGATTTTAATTTCCCTAAGCTATAGGACCATAAGTGGGAGTGCCCTAGGCTCTGTTGCTTTGTTTTTTGGATGTTTCAGGAAACACCATACACTTCTCCAGAGTGGCTGTTGGCAATTTACATCCCACCCATCAGCATAAAAAGGCTCCCAGTTCTCCTTAGCCTGTCCTGCCTTTCTGGATTTTACACATTTTTCACATGGCTCTTTTGACTGGGGGGCAGTGAGACTTCATTGTAGTCCAGATTTCCTTTGCAAGCTTGCTTGGTTGGCCAAAAAGGGCGTATGCGTTTATTCCTGAATATATTCAGGAGAAAACGCATACGCCCTTTTTGGCCAAGTGCATCATTGTGGACGTTCTGCCTCTTTTCCTATGCTTTACATGCAATTCCAGTCTACCTCCTGAAATCAGTTTCCTGCAATTCTGCCCCGCTTTCAACTCCTCTTGGCAGCCTTACTTCAATATATTTTTGGAAGATAGCTGTCATTTATAACTCTGCAGGTTTGTGAATTACAGTGCCCCTGAGCTCCTTTCTTCAACTCGTTTTCTTGTGAGCTGGCCGCAACACCGCAGGATTGCTTTAGGCCTTAGTGTGCTTCTGGCATGGCACGCTGAGCCTTTGGTTATTTCCTCTTCGTGGTGGGAAATGAGAGTTAAATTTGCCCGTCCAGACACCTCCACCTAGTCTCTCATTGTTTCTCCCTGTTCCTGTTCATCTTACGCAGAAATTGCAAACTGGGCCAAACAGGAGGTTAAAGGTACTCACTCTCCAAGTGGGGAGAGTGTTAGTAAAGCGTCTGGAATGTTGCACCCGAGTACCAGGGGACGAAAACTGAGACACATTTGAACACGTTTCCCGATCACACGGTGGGTCATACTCTGGGTTCCACATGCATGTTTTAGCTGAAGGAAGAATCCCTTAAACCTGGAGAGTTGAGACCCATGGAATGGGTACCATGCAATATGACTTCAAAGGGCCTGCATTTGCTCACCGAACCTCACCAATCCTATCACTGCTGCGTTTATGCCGCTGTACACACGCTTGATTCTCTTTTGGAGACATATAAATCCAAAGGTTTTAAGATTCTTACTAGTCAGGTATATTCTTAGGCGTTTATTATGGGGTGTTGAGTCCACTTCTTTGAGCAAGGAGTAGCTCTTGTCTATTACATATTTGGCTTATGGAACGGTATCTGTGCTAATTTCAATCTCTGGTTTTATGCCGCACCCCAACTCACCTTTCCCCTTAAGCAAGAATAAGTTGGTTTTCTACATTTGAGACCCTGTTCTGTTTTGTAATTCAGTTCCTGTGTAGCCAAGTTTACATTCCGTGTAGTAGTGATATCTTATGATGTTTCTTTTTCTGTGTGATTTATTTCACTTAGAATCATCGTACCTGAATCCACTCATTATGCTGCTACGGGCCTGATGACATAGATTTCATTGCTGAGTGATATTGCATTGTATGTATGTACCACAACTTCTTTATCCATTTTTCGCTTTCTGTGATATTGAACTTGTACAGTAAATGAGGTTCTGGTAAACAGAGCCGGCCGAAACTTTGGGGTGGCTGTGTCTTTTTGATTTTAATTTCCCTAAGCTATAGGACCATAAGTGGGAGTGCCCTAGGCTCTGTTGCTTAGTTTTTTGGATGTTTCAGGAAACACCATACACTTCTCCAGAGTGGCTGTTGGCAATTTACATCCCACCCATCAGCATAAAAAGGCTCCCAGTTCTCCTTAGCCTGTCCTGCCTTTCTGGATTTTACACTTTTTTCAGATGGCTCTTTTGACTGGGGGGCAGTGAGACTTCATTGTAGTGCAGATTTCCTTTGCAAGCTTGCTTGGTTTGCCAAAAAGGGCGTATGCGTTTTTTCCTGAATATATTCAGGAAAAAACGCATACGCCCTTTTTGGCCAAGTGCATCATTGTGGACGTTCTGCCTCTTTTCCTATGCTTTACATGCAATTCCAGTCTACCTCCTGAAATCGGTTTCCTGCAATTCTGCCCCGCTTTCAACTCCTCTTGGCAGCCTTACTTCAATATATTTTTGGAAGATAGCTGTCATTTATAACTCTGCAGGTTTGTGAATTACAGTGCCCCTGAGCTCCTTTCTTCAACTCGCTTTCTTTTGAGCTGGCCGCAACACCGCAGGATTGCTTCAGGCCCTAGTGTGCTTCCGGCATGGCATGCTGAGCCTTTGGTTAATTCTTCTTCTTGGTGGGAAATGATAGTTAAATTTGCCCGTCCAGACACCTCCACCTAGTCTCTCATTGGTTCTCCCTATTCCTGTTCATTTTCCAAAGAAATTGCAAACTGGGCCAAACAGAAGGTTAAAGGCACTGACTCTCCAAGTGGGGAGAGTTTTAGTAAAGCGTCTGGAATGTTGCATCCGAGTACCAGGGGATGAAAACTGAGACACATTTGAACACGTTTCCCGATCACACGGTGGATCATACTCTGGGTTCCACATGCATGTTTTAGCTGAAGGAAGAATCCCTTAAACCTGGAGAGTTGAGACCCATGGAATGGGTACCATGCAATATGACTTCAAAGGGTCTGCATTTGCTCACCGAACCTCACCAGTCCTATCACTGCTGCGTTTATGCCGCTGTACACACGCTTGATTCTCTTTTAGAGACATATAAATCCAAAGGTTTTAAGATTCTTAATAGTCAGGTATATTTTTAGGCGTTTATTTTGGGGTGTTGAGTCCACTTCGTTGAGCAAGGAGTAGCTCTTGTATATTACATATTTGGCTTATGGAACGGTATCTGTGCTAATTTCAATCTCTGGTTTTATGCAGTACCCCAACTCACCTTTCCCCTTAAGCAAGCATAAGTTGGTTTTCTACATTTGAGACCCTGTTTTGCTTTGTAATTCAGTTCCTGCGTAGCCAAGTTTACATTGCGTGTATTAGTGATACCTTATGATGTTTCTTTTTCTGTGTGACTTATTTCACTTAGAATCATCGTACCTGAATCCACTCATTATGCTGCTACGGGCCTGATGACATAGATTTCATTGCTGAGTGATATTGCATTGTACGTAAGTACCACAACTTCTTTATCCATTTTTCGCTTTCTGTGATATTGAACTTGTACTGTAAACGAGGTTCTTGTAAACAGAGCCGTCCCAAACTTTGGGGTGGCTGTGTCTTTTTGATTTTAATTTCCCTAAGCTATAGGACCATAAGTGGAATTGCCCTAGGCTCTGTTGCTTTGTTTTTTAGATGTTTCAGGAAACACCATACACTTCTCCAGAGTGGCTGCTGGCAATTTACATCCCGCCCATCAGCATAACAAGGCTCCCAGTTCTCCATGGCCTGTCCTGCCTTTCTGGATTTAACACTTTTTTCAGATGGCCCTTCTGAGCGGGGGGCAGTGAGACTTCATTGTAGTGCAGATTTCCTTTGCAAGCTTGCTTGGTTGGCCAAAAAGGGCGTATGCGTTTTTTCCTGAATATATTCAGGAAAAAACGCATACGCCCTTTTTGGCCAAGTGCATCATTGTGGACTTTCTGCCTCTTTTCCTATGCTTTACATGCAATTCCAGTCTACCTCCTGAAATCGGTTTCCTGCAATTCTGCCCCGCTTTCAACTCCTATTGGCAGCCTTACTTCAATATATTTTTGGAAGATAGCTGTCATTTATCTCTGCAGGTTTGTGAATTACAGTGCCCCTGAGCTCCTTTCTTCAACTCGCTTTCTTTTGAGCTGGCCGCAACACCGCAGGATTGCTTCAGGCCCTAGTGTGTTTCTGGCATGACATGCTGAACCTTTGGTTAATTCTTCTTCTTGGTGGGAAATGAGAGTTAAATTTGCCCGTCCAGACACCTCCACCTAGTCTCTCATTGGTTCTCCCTATTCCTGTTCATTTTCCACAGAAATTGCAAACTGGGTAAAACAGGAGGTTAAAGGCACTGACTCTCCAAGTGGGGAGAGTGTTAGTAAAGCGTCTGGAATGTTGCATCCGAGTACCAGGGGACGAAAACTGAGACACATTTGAACACGTTTCCCCATCACACGGTGGATCATACTCTGGGTTCCACATGCATGTTTTAGCTGAAGGAAGAATCCCTTAAACCTGGAGAGTTGAGACCCATGGAATGGGTACCATGCAATATGACTTCAAAGGGTCTGCATTTGCTCACCGAACCTCACCAATCCTATCACTGCTGCGTTTATGCCGCTGTACACACGCTTGATTCTCTTTCGGAGACTTATAAATCCATAGGTTTTAAGATTCTTACTAGTCAGGTATATTGTTAGGCGTTTAATATGGGGTGTTGAGTCCACTTCGTTGAGCAAGGAGTAGCTCTTGTCTATTACATATTTGGCTTATGGAACGGTATCTGTGCTAATTTCAATCTCTGGTTTTATGCAGCACCCCAACTCACCTTTCCCCTTAAGCAAGCATAAGTTGGTTTTCTACATTTGACACCCTGTTCTGTTTTGTAATTCAGTTCCTGTGTAGCCAAGTTTACATTCCGTGTAGTAGTGATATCTTATGATGTTTCTTTTTCTGTGTGACTTATTTCACTTAGAATCATCGTACCTGAATTCACTCATTATTCTGCTACGGGCTTGATGACATAGATTTCATTGCTGAGTGATATTGCATTGTACATAAGTACCACAACTTCTTTATCCATTTTTTGCTTTCTGTGATATTGAACTTGTACCGTAAACGAGGTTCTTGTAAACAGAGCCGTCCCAAACTTTGGGGTGGCTGTGTCTTTTTGATTTTAATTTCCCTAAGCTATAGGACCATAAGTGGAAGTGCCCTAGGCTCTGTTGCTTTGTTTTTTGAATGTTTCAGGAAACACCATACACTTCTCCAGAGTGGCTGCTGGCAATTTACATCCCGCCCATCAGCATAACAAGGCTCCCAGTTCTCCTTGGCCTGTCCTGCCTTTCTGGATTTTACACTTTTTTCAGATGGCCCTTTTGACCGGGAGGCAGTGAGACTTCATTGTAGTGCAGATTTCCTTTGCAAGCTTGCTTGGTTGGCCAAAAAGGGCGTATGCGTTTTTTCCTGAATATATTCAGGAAAAAACGCATACGCCCTTTTTGGCCAAGTGCATCATTGTGGACGTTCTGCCTCTTTTCCTATGCTTTACATGCAATTCCAGTCTACCTCCTGAAATCGGTTTCCTGCAATTCTGCCCCGCTTTCAACTCCTCTTGGCAGCCTTACTTCAATATATTTTTGGAGGATAGCTGTCATTTATAACTCTGCAGGTTTGTGAATTACAGTGCCCCTGAGCTCCTTTCTTCAACTCGCTTTCTTGTGAGCTGGCCGCAACACCGCAGGATTGCTTCAGGCCCTAGTTTGGTTGCGGCATGGCATGCTGAGCCTTTGGTTAATTCCTCTTCCTGGTGGGAAATGAGAGTTAAATTTACCCGTCCAGACACCTCCACGTAGTCTCTCATTGGTTCTCCCTATTCCTGTTCATTTTCCACAGAAATTGCAAACTGGGCCAAACAGGAGGTTAAAGGCACTCACTCTCCAAGTGGGGAGAGTGTTAGTAAAGCATCTGGAATGTTGCACCCGAGTACCAGGGGACAAAAACTGAGACACATTTGAACACGTTTCCCGATCACATCGTGGGTCATACTCTGGGTTCCACATGCATGTTTTAGCTGAAGGAAGAATCCCTTAAACCTGGAGAGTTGAGACCTATGGAATGGGTACCATGCAATATGACTTCAAAGGGTCTGCATTTGCTCACCGAACCTCACCAATCCTATCACTGCTGCGTTTATGCCGCTGTACACACGCTTGATTCTCTTTCGGAGACATATAAATCCATAGGTTTTAAGATTCTTACTAGTCAGGTATATTGTTAGGCGTTTAATATGGGGTGTTGAGTCCACTTCGTTGAGCAAGGAGTAGCTCTTGTCTATTACATATTTGGCTCATGGAATGGTATCTGTGCTAATTTCAATCTCTTGTTGTATGCAACACCCCAACTCACCTTTCCCCTTAAGCAAGCATAAGTTGGTTTTCTACATTTGACACCCTGTTCTGTTTAGTAATTCTGTTCCTGTGTAGCCAAGTTTACATTCCGTGTAGTAGTGATATCTTATGATGTTTCTTTTTCTGTGTGACTTATTTCACTTAGAATCATCGTACCTGAATCCACTCATTATTCTGCTATGGGCTTGATGACATAGATTTCATTGCTGAGTGATATTGCATTGTACGTAAGTACCACAACTTCTTTATCCATTTTTTGCTTTCTGTGATATTGAACTTGTACCGTAAACGAGGTTCTTGTAAACAGAGCCGTCCCAAACTTTGGGGTGGCTGTGTCTTTTTGATTTTAATTTCCCTAAGCTATAGGACCATAAGTGGAAGTGCCCTAGGCTCTGTTGCTTTGTTTTTTGAATGTTTCAGGAAACACCATACACTTCTCCAGAGTGGCTGCTGGTAATTTACATCCCGCCCATCATCATAACAAGGCTCCTAGTTCTCCTTGGTCTGTCCTGCCTTTCTGGATTTTACACTTTTTTCAGATGGCCCTTTTGACCGGGGGGCAGTGAGACTTCATTGTAGTGCAGATTTCCTTTGCAAGCTTGCTTGGTTGGCCAAAAAGGGCGTATGCGTTTTTTCCTGAATATATTCAGGAAAAAACGCATACGCCCTTTTTGGCCAAGTGCATCATTGTGGACGTTCTGCCTCTTTTCCTATGCTTTACATGCAATTCCAGTCTACCTCCTGAAATCGGTTTCCTGCAATTCTGCTCCGCTTTCAACTCCTCTTGGCAGCCTTACTTCAATATATTTTTGGAGGATAGCTGTCATTTATAACTCTGCAGGTTTGTGAATTACAGTGCCCCTGAGCTCCTTTCATCAACTCGCTTTCTTGTGAGCTGGCCACAGCACCGCAGGATTGCTTCAGGCCCTAGTGTGGTTCCGGCACGGCACGCTGAGCCTTTGGTTAATTCCTCTTCCTGGTGGGAAATGAGAGTTAAATTTGCACGTCCAGACACCTCCAGCTAGTCTCTCTTTGGTTCTCCCTATTCCTGTTCATTTTCCACAGAAATTGCAAACTGGGCCAAACAGGAGGTTAAAGGAACTGACTCTCCAAGTGGGGAGAGTGTTAGTAAAGCATCTGGAATGTTGCACCCGAGTTCCACGGGACGAAAACTGAGACACATTTGAACACGTTTCCCGATCACATGGTGGATCATACTCTGGGTTCCACATGCATGTTTTAGCTGAAGGAAGAATCCCTTAAACCTGGAGAGTTGAGACCCATGGAATGGGTACCATGCAATATGACTTCAAAGGGCCTGCATTTGCTCACCGAACCTCACCAATCCTATCACTGCTGCGTTTATGCCGCTGTACACACGCTTGATTCTCTTTTGGAGACATATAAATCCAAAGGTTTTAAGATTCTTACTAGTCAGGTATATTCTTAGGCGTTTATTATGGGGTGTTGAGTCCACTTCTTTGAGCAAGGAGTAGCTCTTGCCTATTACATATTTGGCTTATGGAACGGTATCTGTGTTAATTTCAATCTCTGGTTTTTTGCCGCACCCCAACTCACCTTTCCCCTTAAGCAAGCATAAGTTGGTTTTCTACATTTGAGACCCTGTTCTGTTTTGTAATTCAGTTCCTGTGTAGCCAAGTTTACATTCCGTGTAGTAGTGATATCTTATGATGTTTCTTTTTCTGTGTGATTTATTTCACTTAGAATCATCGTACCTGAATCCACTCATTATGCTGCTACGGGCCTGATGACATAGATTTCATTGCTGAGTGATATTGCATTGTACGTATGTACCACAACTTCTTTATCCATTTTTCGCTTTCTGTGATATTGAACTTGTACCGTAAACGAGGTTCTTGTAAACAGAGCCGGCCGAAACTTTGGGGTGGCTGTGTCTTTTTGATTTTAATTTCCCTAAGCTATAGGACCATAAGTGGGAGTGCCCTAGGCTCTGTTACTTTGTTTTTTGGATGTTTCAGGAAACACCATACACTTCTCCAGAGTGGCTGTTGGCAATTTACATCCCGCCCATCAGCATAACAAGGCTCCCAGTTCTCCATGGCCTGTCCTGCCTTTCTGGATTTTACACATTTTTTAGATGGCCCTTTTGACTGGGCTGCAGTGAGACTTCATTGTAGTGTAGATTTCCTTTGCAAGCCTGCTTGGTTTCCCAAAAAGGGCGTATGCGTTTTTTCCTTTATATATTCAGGAAGGAACACATACGCCCTTTTTGGCCAAGTGCATCATTGTGGACGTTCTGCCTCTTTTCCTATGCTTTACATGCAATTCCCGTCTACCTCCTGAAATCGGTTTCCTGCAATTCTGCCCCGCTTTCAAGTCCTCTTGGCAGCCTTACTTCAATATATTATTGGACGATAGCTATCATTTATAACTCTGCAGGTTTGTGAATTACAGTGCCCCTGAGCTCCTTTCTTCAACTCACTTTCTTGTGAGCTGGCCGCAATACCGCAGGATTGCTTCAGGCCCTAGTGTGGTTCCGGGACGGCATGCTGAACCTTTGGTTAATTCCTCTTTCTGGTCGGAAATGAGAGTTAAATTTGCCCGTCCAGACACCTCCAGCTAGTTTCTCATTGGTTCTCCCTATTCCTGTACATTTTCCGCAGAAATTGCAAACTGGGCCATACAGGAGGTTAAAGGCACTGACTCTCCAAGTGGGGAGAGTGTTAGTAAAGCGTCTGCAGTGTTGCACCCGAGTACCAGGGGACGAAAACTGAGACACATTTGAACACGTTTCCTGATCACACGGTGGATCATACTCTGTGTTCCACATGCATGTTTTAGCTGAAGGAAGAATCCCTTAAACTTGGAGAGTTGAGACCCATGGAATGGGTACCATGCAATATGACTTCAAAGGGTCTGCATTTGCTCACTGAACCTCACCAATCCTATCACTGCTGCGTTTATGCCGCTGTACACACGCTTGATTCTCTTTCGGAGACATATAAATCCGTAGTTTTTAAGATTATTTCTAGTCAGGTGTATTCTTAAGCGTTTAATATGTGGTGTTGAGTCCACTTCGTTGAGCAAGGAGTAGCTCTTGTTTATTACATATTTGGCTTATGGAACGGTATCTGTGCTAATTTCAATCTCTGGTTTTATGCAGCACCCCAACTCACCTTTCCCCTTAAGCAAGCATAAGTTGGTTTTCTACATTTGAGACCCTGTTCTGTTTTGTAATTCAGTTCCTGTGTAGCCAAGTTTACATTCCGTGTAGTAGTGATACCTTATGATGTTTCTTTTTCTGTGTGACTTATTTCACTTAGAATCATCGTACCTGCATCCACTCATTATGCTGCTACGGGCCTGATGACATAGATTTCATTGCTGAGTGATATTGCATTGTACGTAAGTACCACAACTTCTTTATCCATTTTTCGCTTTCTGTGATATTGAACTTGTACCGTAAACGAGGTTCTTGTAAACAGAGCCGGCCCAAACTTTGGGGTGGCTGTGTCTTTTTGATTTTAATTTCCCTAAGCTATAGGACCATAAGTGGAAGTGCCCTAGGCTCTGTTGCTTAGTTTTTTAGATGTTTCAGGAAACACCATACACTTCTCCAGAGTGGCTGTTGGCAATTTACATCCCGCCCATCAGCATAACAAGGCTCCCAGTTCTCCATGGCCTGTCCTGCCTTTCTGGATTTTACACTTTTTTCAGATGGCCCTTTTGACCGGGGGGCAGTGAGACTTCATTGTAGTGCAGATTTCCTTTGCAAGCTTGCTTGGTTGGCCAAACAGTGCGTATGCGTTTTTTCCTGAATATATTCAGGAAAAAACGCATACGCCCTTTTTGGCCAAGTGCATCATTGTGGACGTTCTGCCTCTTTTCCTATGCTTTACATGCAATTCCCGTCTACCTCCTGAAATCGGTTTCCTGCAATTCTGCCCCGCTTTCAACTCCTCTTGGCAGCCTTACTTCAATATATTTTTGGACGATAGCTGTCATTTATAACTCTGCAGGTTTGTGAATTACAGTGCCCCTGAGCTCCTTTCTTCAACTCGCTTTCTTGTGAGCTGGCCGCAACACCGCAGGATTGCTTCAGGCCCTAGTGTGGTTCCGGCACGGCACGCTGAGCCTTTGGTTAATTCCTCTTCCTGGTGGGAAATGAGAGTTAAATTTGCCCGTCCAGACACCCCCAGCTAGTCTCTCATTGGTTCTCCCTATTCCTGTACATTTTCCGCAGAAATTGCAAACTGGGCCACACAGGAGTTTAAAGGCACTGACTCTCCAAGTGGGGAGAGTGTTAGTAAAGCGTCTTGAATGTTGCACCCAAGTACCAGGGGACGAAAACTGAGACACATTTGAACACGTTTCCTGATCACACGGTGGATCATACTCTGTGTTCCACATGCATGTTTCAGCTGAAGGAAGAATCCCTTAAACCTGGAGAGTTGAGACCCATGGAATGGGTACCATGCAATATGACTTCAAAGGGTCTGCATTTGCTCACCGAACCTCACCAATCCTATCCCTGCTGCGTTTATGCCGCCGTACACACGCTTGATTCTCTTTTGGAGACATATAAATCCGTAGGTTTTAATATTATTTCTGGTCACTTATATTCTTAGGCGTTTAATATGGGGTGTTGAGTCCACTTCGTTCAGCAAGGAGTAGCTCTTGTCTATTACATATTTGGCTTATGGAACGGTATCTGTGCTAATTTCAATCTCTGGTTTTATGCAGCACCCCAACTCACCTTTCCCCTTAAGCAAGCATAAGTTGGTTTTCTACATTTGAGACCCTGTTCTGTTTTGTAATTCAGTTCCTGTGTAGCCAAGTTTACATTCCGTGTAGTAGTGATACCTTATGATGTTTCTTTTTCTGTGTGACTTATTTCACTTAGAATCATCGTACCTGCATCCACTCATTATGCTGCTACGGGCCTGATGACATAGATTTCATTGCTGAGTGATATTGCATTGTACGTAAGTACCACAACTTCTTTATGCATTTTTCGCTTTCTGTGATATTGAACTTGTACCGTAAACGAGGTTCTTGTAAACAGAGCCGGCCCAAACTTTGGGGTGGCTGTGTCTTTCTGATTTTAATTTCCCTAAGCTATAGGACCATAAGTGGAAGTGCCCTAGGCTCTGTTGCTTAGTTTTTTAGATGTTTCAGGAAACACCATACACTTCTCCAGAGTGGCTGTTGGCAATTTACATCCCGCCCACCAGCATAACAAGGCTCCCAGTTCTCCATGGCCTGTCCTGCCTTTCTGGATTTTACACTTTTTTCAGATGGCCCTTTTGACCGGGGGGCAGTGAGACTTCATTGTAGTGCAGATTTCCTTTGCAAGCTTGCTTGGTTGGCCAAAAAGGGCGTATGCGTTTTTTCCTGAATATATTCAGGAAAAAACGCATACGCCCTTTTTGGCCAAGTGTATCATTGTGGACGTTCTGCCTCTTTTCCTATGCTTTACATGCAATTCCTGTCTACCTCCTGAAATCGGTTTCCTGCAATCCTGCCCCGCTTTCATGTCCTCTTGGCAGCCTTACTTCAATATATTTTTGGACGATAGCTGTCATTTATAACTCTGCTGGTTTGTGAATTACAGTGCCCCTGAGCTCCTTTCTTCAACTCGCTTTCTTGTGAGCTGGCCGCAACACCGCAGGATTGCTTCAGGCCCTAGTGTGGTTCCGGCACGGCATGCTGAGCCTTTGGTTAATTCCTCTTTCTGGTGGGAAATGAGAGTTAAATTTGCCCGTCCAGACACCTCCAGCTAGTTTCTCATTGGTTCTCCCTATTCCTGTACATTTTCCGCAGAAATTGCAAACTGGGCCAAACAGGAGTTTAAAGACACTGACTCTCCAAGTGGGGAGAGAGTTAGTAAAGCGTCTTGAATGTTGCACCCGAGTACCAGGGGATGAAAACTGAGACACATTTGAACACGTTTCCTGATCACACGGTGGATCATACTCTGTGTTCCACATGCATGTTTCAGCTGAAGGAATTATCCCTTAAACCTGGAGAGTTGAGACCCATGGAATGGGTACCATGCAGTATGACTTCAAAGGGTCTGCATTTGCTCACCGAACCTCACAAATCCTATCACTGCTGCGTTTATGCCGCTGTACACACGCTTGATTCTCTTTCGGAGACATATAAATCCACAGGTTTTAAGATTCTTACTAGTCAGGTGTATTCTTAGGTGTTTAATATGGGGTGTTGAGTACACTTCGTTTAGCAAGGAGTAACTCTTGTCTATTACATATTTGGCTTATGGCACGGTATCTGTGCTAATTTCAATCTCTGGTTTCATGCAGCACCCCAACTCACCTTTTCCCTGAAACAAGCATAAGTTGGTTTTCTACATTTGAGACCCTGTTCTGTTTTGTAATTCAGTTCCTGTGTAGCCAAGTTTATATTCCGTGTAGTAGTGATATCTTATGATGTTTCTTTTTCTGTGTGACTTATTTCACTTAGAATCATCGTAGCTGAATCCACTCATTATGCTGCGACGGGCCTGATGACAAGATTTCATTGCTGAGTGATATTGCATTGTACGTAAGTACCACAACTTCTTTATCCATTTTTCGCTTTTGTGATATTGAACTTGTACCGTAAAGAAGATTCTTGTAAACAGAGCCGTCCCAAACTTTGGGGTGGCTGTGTCTTTTTGATTTTAATTTCCCTAAGCTATAGGACCATAAGTGGAAGTGCCCTAGGCTCTGTTGCTTGTTTTTTAGATGTTTCATGAAACACCATACACTTCTCCAGAGTGGCTGTTGGCAATTTACATCCCGCCCATCAGCATAACAAGGCTCCCAGTTCTCCATGGCCTGTCCTGCCTTTCTGGATTTTACACTTTTTTCAGATGGCCCTTTTGACCGGGGGGCAGTGAGACTTCATTGTAGTGCAGATTTCCTTTGAAAGCTTGCTTGGTTGGCCAAAAAGGGCGTATGCGTTTTTTCCTGAATATATTCAGGAAAAAACGCATACGCCCTTTTTGGCCAAGTGCATCATTGTGGACGTTCTGCCTCTTTTCCTATGCTTTACATGCAATTCCCGTCTACCTCCTGAAATCGGTTTCCTGCAATTCTGCCCCGCTTTCAAGTCCTCTTGGCAGCCTTACTTCAATATATTTTTGGACGATAGCTGTCATTTATAACTCTGCAGGTTTGTGAATTACAGTGCCCCTGAGCTCCTTTCTTCAACTCACTTTCTTGTGAGCTGGCCGCAACACCGCAGGATTGCTTCAGGCCCTAGTGTGGTTCCGGCACGGCACGCTGAGCCTTTGGTTAATTCCTCTTCCTGGTGGGAAATGAGAGTTAAATTTGCCCGTCCAGACACCTCCAGCTATTCTCTCTTTGGTTCTCCCTATTCCTGTTCATTTTCCACAGAAATTGCAAACTGGGCCAAACAGGAGGTTAAAGGCACTGACTCTCCAAGTGGGGAGAGTGTTAGTAAAGCATCTGGAATGTTGCACCCGAGTTCCACGGGACAAAAACTGAGATACATTTGAACACGTTTCCCGATAACACGGTGGATCATACTCTGGGTTCCACATGCATGTTTTAGCTGAAGGAAGAATCCCTTAAACCTGGAGAGTTGAGACCCATGGAATGGGTACCATGCAATATGACTTCAAAGGGTCTGCATTTGCTCACCGAACTTCACCAATCCTATCACTGCTGCGTTTATGCCGCCGTACACACGCTTGATTCTCTTTTGGAGACATATAAATCGGTAGGTTTTAATATTCTTACTAGTCAGGTATATTCTTAGGCGTTTAATATGGGGTGTTGAGTCCACTTCGTTGAGGAAGGAGTAGCTCTTGTCTATTACATATTTGGCTTATGGAACGGTATCTGTGCTAATTTCAATCTCTGGTTTCATGCAGAACCCCAACTCACCTTTCCCCTCAAGCAAGCATAAGTTGGTTTTCTACATTTGAGACCCTGTTCTGTTTTGTAATTCAGTTCTTGTGTAGCCAAGTTTACCTTCCGTGTAGTAGTGATATCTTATGGTGTTTCTTTTTCTGTGTGACTTATTTCACTTAGAATCATCATACCTGAATCCACTCATTATGATGCTACGGGCCTGATGACATAGATTTCATTGCTGAGTGATATTGCATTGTACGTAAGTACCACAACTTCTTTATCCATTTTTCGCTTTCTGTGATATTGAACTTGTACCGTAAAGGAGGTTCTTGTAAACAGAGCCGTCCCAAACTTTGGGGTGGCTGTGTCTTTTTTATTTTAATTTCCCTAAGCTATAGGACCATAAGTGGAAGTGCCCTAGGCTCTGTTGCTTAGTTTTTTAGATGTTTCAGGAAACACCATACACTTCTCCAGAGTGGCTGTTGGCAATTTACATCCCGCCCATCAGCATAACAAGGCTCCCTGTTCTCCATGGCCTGTCCTGCCTTTCTGGATTTTACACTTTTTTCAGATGGCCCTTTTGACCGGGGGGCAGTGAGACTTCATTGTAGTGCAGATTTCCTTTGCAAGCTTGCTTGTTTGGCCAAAAAGGGCGTATGCGTTTTTTCCTGAATATATTCAGGAAAAAACACATACGCCCTTTTTAGCCAAGTGCATCATTGTGGCCGTTCTGCCTCTTTTCCTATGCTTTACATGCAATTCCCGTCTACCTCCTGAAATCGGTTTCCTGCAATTCTGCCCCGCTTTCAACTCCTCTTGGCAGCCTTACTTCAATATATTTTTGGACGATAGCTGTCATTTATAACTCTGCAGGTTTGTGAATTACAGTGCCCCTGAGCTCCTTTCTTCAACTCGCTTTCTTGTGAGCTGGCCGCAACACCGCAGGATTGCTTCAGGCCCTAGTGTGGTTCCGGCACAGCACGCTGAACCTTTGGTTAATTCCTCTTCCTGGTGGGAAATGAGAGTTAAATTTGCCCGTCCAGACACCTCCAGCTAGTCTCTCATTGGTTCTCCCTATTCCTGTACATTTTCCTCAGAAATTGCAAAATGGGCCAAACAGGAGTTTAAAGACACTGACTCTCCATGTGGGGAGAGAGTTAGTAAAGCGTCTTGAATGTTGCACCCGAGTTCCACGGGACGAAAACTGAGACACATTTGAACACGTTTCCTGATCACACGGTGGATCATACTCTGGGTTCCACATGCATGTTTTAGGTGAAGGAAGAATCCCTTAAACCTGGAGAGTTGAGACCCATGGAATGGGTACCATGCAATATGACTTCAAAGGGTCTGCATTTGCTCACCGAACTTCACCAATCCTATCACTGCTGCGTTTATGCCGCCGTACACACGCTTGATTCTCTTTCGGAGACATATAAATCCGTAGGTTTTAAGATTATTTCTAGTCAGGTATATTCTTAGGCGTTTAATATGGGGTGTTGAGTCCACTGCATTGAGCAAGGAGTAGCTCTTGTCTATTACATATTTGGCTTATGGAACGGTATCTGTGCTAATTTCAATCTCTGGTTTTATGCAGCACCCCAACTCACCTTTCCCCTTAAGCAAGCATAAGTTGGTTTTCTACATTTGAGACCCTGTTCTGTTTTGTAATTCAGTTCCTGTGTAGCCAAGTTTACATTCCGTGTAGTAGTGATATCTTATGATGTTTCTTTTTCTGTGTGACTTATTTCACTTAGAATCATCGTACCTGCATCCACTCATTATGCTGCTACGGGCCTGATGACATAGATTTCATTGCTGAGTGATATTGCATTGTACGTAAGTACCACAACTTCTTTATCCATTTTTCGCTTTCTGTGATATTGAACTTGTACCGTAAACGAGGTTCTTGTAAACAGAGCCGGCCCAAACTTTGGGGTGGCTGTGTCTTTCTGATTTTAATTTCCCTAAGCTATAGGACCATAAGTGGAAGTGCCCTAGGCTCTGTTGCTTAGTTTTTTAGATGTTTCAGGAAACACCATACACTTCTCCAGAGTGGCTGTTGGCAATTTACATCCCGTCCACCAGCATAACAAGGCTCCCAGTTCTCCATGGCCTGTCCTGCCTTTCTGGATTTTACACTTTTTTCAGATGGCCCTTTTGACCGGGGGGCAGTGAGACTTCATTGTAGTGCAGATTTCCTTTGCAAGCTTGCTTGGTTGGCCAAAAAGGGCGTATGCGTTTTTTCCTGAATATATTCAGGAAAAAACGCATACGCCCTTTTTGGCCAAGTGCATCATTGTGGACGTTCTGCCTCTTTTCCTATGCTTTACATGCAATTCCTGTCTACCTCCTGAAATCGGTTTCCTGCAATCCTGCCCCGCTTTCATGTCCTCTTGGCAGCCTTACTTCAATATATTTTTGGACGATAGCTGTCATTTATAACTCTGCTGGTTTGTGAATTACAGTGCCCCTGAGCTCCTTTCTTCAACTCGCTTTCTTGTGAGCTGGCCACAACACCGCAGGTTTGCTTCAGGCCCTAGTGTGGTTCCGGCACGGCATGCTGAGCCTTTGGTTAATTCCTCTTTCTGGTGGGAAATGAGAGTTAAATTTGCCCGTCCAGACACCTCCAGCTAGTTTCTCATTGGTTCTCCCTATTCCTGTACATTTTCCGCAGAAATTGCAAACTGGGCCAAACAGGAGTTTAAAGACACTGACTCTCCAAGTGGGGAGAGAGTTAGTAAAGCGTCTTGAATGTTGCACCTGAGTACCAGGGGATGAAAACTGAGACACATTTGAACACGTTTCCTGATCACACGGTGGATCATACTCTGTGTTCCACATGCATGTTTCAGCTGAAGGAAGAATCCCTTAAACCTGGAGAGTTGAGACCCATGGAATGGGTACCATGCAGTATGACTTCAAAGGGTCTGCATTTGCTCACCGAACCTCACAAATCCTATCACTGCTGCGTTTATGCCGCTGTACACACGCTTGATTCTCTTTCGGAGACATATAAATCCATAGGTTTTAAGATTCTTACTAGTCAGGTGTATTCTTAGGCGTTTAATATGGGGTGTTGAGTACACTTCGTTTAGCAAGGAGTAGCTCTTGTCTATTACATATTTGGCTTATGGAATGGTATCTGTGCTAATTTCAATCTCTGGTTTTATGCAGCACCCCAACTCACCTTTCCCCTTAAGCAAGCATAAGTTGGTTTTCTACATTTGAGACCCTGTTCTGTTTTGTAATTCAGTTCTTGTGTAGCCAAGTTTACATTCCGTGTAGTAGTGATATCTTATGATGTTTCTTTTTCTGTGTGACTTATTTCACTTAGAATCATCATACCTGAATCCACTCATTATGCTGCTACGGGCCTGATGACATAGATTTCATTACTGAGTGATATTGCATTGTACGTAAGTACCACAACTTCTTTATCCATTTTTCGCTTTCTGTGATATTGAACTTGTACCATAAACGAGGTTCTTGTAAACAGAGCCGTCCCAAATTTGGGGTGACTGTGTCTTTTTGAATTTAATTTCCCTAAGCTATAGGACCATAAGTGGAAGTGCCTTGGCTCTGTTGCTTTGTTTTTTAGATGTTTCAGGAAACACCATACACTTCTCCAGAGTGGCTGTTGGCAATTTACATCCCGCCCATCAGCATAACAAGGCTCCCAGTTCTCCATGGCCTGTCCTGCCTTTCTGGATTTTACACTTTTTTCAGATGGCCCTTTTGACCGGGGGGCAGTGAGACTTCATTGTAGTGCAGATATCCTTTGCAAGCTTGCTTGGTTGGCCAAAAAGGGCGTATGCGTTTTTTCCTGAATATATTCAGGAAAAAACGCATACGCCCTTTTTGGCCAAGTGCATCATTGTGGACGTTCTGCCTCTTTTCCTATGCTTTACATGCAATTCCAGTCTACCTCCTGAAATCGATTTCCTGCAATTCTGCCCCGCTTTCAAGTCCTCTTGGCAGCCTTACTTCAATATATTTTTGGACGATAGCTGTCATTTATAACTCTGCAGGTTTGTGAATTACAGTGCCCCTGAGCTCCTTTCTTCAACTCACTTTCTTGTGAGCTGGCCGCAACACCGCAGGATTGCTTCAGGCCCTAGTGTAGTTCCGGCACGGCACGATGAGCCTTTGGTTAATTCCTCTTCCTGGTGGGAAATGAGAGTTAAATTTGCCCGTCCAGACACCTCCAGCTAGTCTCTCTTTCGTTCTCCCTATTCCTGTTCATTTTCCACAGAAATTACAAACTGGGCCAAACAGGAGGTTAAAGGCACTGACTCTCCAAGTGGGGAGAGTGTTAGTAAAGCATCTGGAATGTTGCACCCGAGTACCAGGGGACGAAAACGAGACACATTTGAACACGTTTCCCGATCACACGGTGGATCATACTCTGGGTTCCACATGCATGTTTTAGCTGAAGGAAGAATCCCTTAAACCTGGAGAGTTGAGACCCATGGAATGGGTACCATGCAATATGACTTCAAAGGGTCTGCATTTGCTCACCGAACCTCACCAATCCTATCACTGCTGCGTTTATGCCGCCGTACACACGCTTGATTCTCTTTCGGAGACAAATAAATCCGTAGGTTTTAAGATTATTTCTAGTCAGGTATATTCTTAGGCGTTTAATATGGGGTGTTGAGTCCACTTCGTTCAGCAAGGAGTAGCTCTTGTCTATTGCATATTTGGCTTATGGAACGGTATCTGTGCTAATTTCAATCTCTGGTTTCATGCAGCACCCCAACTCACCTTTCCCCTTAAGCAAGCATAAGTTGGTTTTCTACATTTGAGACCCTGTTCTGTTTTGTAATTCAGTTCCTTTGTAGCCAAGTTTACATTCCGTGTATTGGTGATATCTTATGATGTTTCTTTTTCTGTGTGACTTATTTCACTTAGAATCATCGTACCTGAATCCACTCATTATGCTGCTACGGGCCTGATGACATAGATTTCATTGCTGAGTGATATTGCATTGTACGTAAGTACCACAACTTCTGTATCCATTTTTCAATTTCTGTGATATTGAACTTGTACCGTAAACGAGGTTCTTGTAAACAGAGCCGTCCCAAACTTTGGGGTGGCTGTGTCTTTTTGATTTTAATTTCCCTAAGCTATAGGACCATAAGTAGAAGTGCCCTAGGCTCTGTTGCTTAGTTTTTTAGATGTTTCAGGAAACACCATACACTTCCCCAGAGTGGCTGTTGGCAATTTACATCCCGCCCATCAGCATAACAAGGCTCCCAGTTCTGCATGGCCTGTCCTGCCTTTCTGGATTTTACACTTTTTTCAGATGGCCCTTTTGACCGGGGGGCAGTGAGACTTCATTGTAGTGCAGATATCCTTTGCAAGCTTGCTTGGTTGGCCAAAAAGGGCGTATGCGTTTTTTCCTGAATATATGCAGGAAAAAACGCATACGCCCTTTTTGGCCAAGTGCATCATTGTGGACGTTCTGCCTCTTTTCCTATGCTTTACATGCAATTCCTGTCTACCTCCTGAAATCGGTTTCCTGCAATCCTGCCCCGCTTTCATGTCCTCTTGGCAGCCTTACTTCAATATATTTTTGGACGATAGCTGTCATTTATAACTCTGCTGGTTTGTGAATTACAGTGCCCCTGAGCTCCTTTCTTCAACTCGCTTTCTTGTGAGCTGGCCGCAACACCGCAGGATTGCTTCAGGCCCTAGTGTGGTTCCGGCACGGCATGCTGAGCCTTTGGTTAATTCCTCTTTCTGGTGGGAAATGAGAGTTAAATTTGCCCGTCCAGACACCTCCAGCTAGTTTCTCATTGGTTCTCCCTATTCCTGTACATTTTCCGCAGAAATTGCAAACTGGGCCAAACAGGAGTTTAAAGACACTGACTCTCCAAGTGGGGAGAGAGTTAGTAAAGCGTCTTGAATGTTGCACCCGAGTACCAGGGGATGAAAACTGAGACACATTTGAACACGTTTCCTGATCACACAGTGGATCATACTCTGTGTTCCACATGCATGTTTCAGCTGAAGGAATTATCCCTTAAACCTGGAGAGTTGAGACCCATGGAATGGGTACCATGCAATATGACTTCAAAGGGTCTGCATTTGCTCACCAAACCTCACAAATCCTATCACTGCTGCGTTTATGCCGCTGTACACACGCTTGATTCTCTTTCGGAGACATATAAATCCACAGGTTTTAAGATTCTTACTAGTCAGGTGTATTCTTAGGCGTTTAATATGGGGTGTTGAGTACACTTCGTTTAGCAAGGAGTAGCTCTTGTCTATTACATATTTGGCTTATGGCACGGTATCTGTGCTAATTTCAATCTCTGGTTTCATGCAGCACCCCAACTCACCTTTCCCCTTAAACAAGCATAAGTTGGTTTTCTACATTTGAGACCCTGTTCTGTTTTGTAATTCAGTTCCTGTGTAGCCAAGTTTACATTCCGTGTAGTAGTGATATCTTATGATCTTTCTTTTTCTGTGTGACTTATTTCACTTAGAATCATCGTACCTAAATCCACTCATTATGCTGCGACGGGCCTGATGACATAGATTTCATTGCTGAGTGATATTGCATTGTACGTAAGTACCAAAACTTCTTTATCCATTTTTCGCTTTCTGTGATATTGAACTTGTACCGTAAACGAGGTTCTTGTAAACAGAGCCGTCCCAAACTTTGGGGTGGCTGTGTCTTTTTGATTTTAATTTCCCTAAGCTATAGGACCATAAGTGGAAGTGCCCTAGGCTCTGTTGCTTTGTTTTTTAGATGTTTCAGGAAACACCATACACTTCTCCAGAGTGGCTGTTGGCAATTTACATCCCGCCCATCAGCATAACAAAGCTCCCAGTTCTCCATGGCCTGTCCTGCCTTTCTGGATTTTACACTTTTTTCAGATGGCCCTTTTGACCGGGGGCAGTGAGACTTCATTGTAGTGCACATTTCCTTTGCAAGCTTTCTTGGTTGGCCAAAAAGGGCGTATGCGTTTTTTCCTGAATATATTCAGGGAAAAACGCATACGCCCTTTTTGGCCAAGTGCATCATTGTGGACGTTCTGCCTCTTTTCCTATGCTTTACATGCAATTCCCGTCTACCTCCTGAAATCGGTTTCCTGCAATTCTGCCCCGCTTTCAAGTCCTCTTGGCAGCCTTACTTCAATATATTTTTGGACGATAGCTGTCATTTATAACTCTGCAGGTTTGTGAATTACAGTACCCCTGAGCTCCTTTCTTCAACTCGCTTTCTTGTGAGCTGGCCGCAACACCGCAGGATTGCTTCAGGCCCTAGTGTGGTTCCGGCACGGCACGTTGAGCCTTTGGTTAATTCCTCTTCCTGGTGGGAAATGAGAGTTAAATTTGCCCGTCCAGACACCTCCAGCTAGTCTCTCATTGGTTCTCCCTATTCCTGTACATTTTCCGCAGAAATTGCAAACTGGGCCAAACAGGAGTTTAAAGGCACTGACTCTACAAGTGGGGAGAGTGTTAGTAAAGCGTCTTGAATGTTGCACCCGAGTACCAGGGGACGAAAACTGAGACACATTTGAACACGTTTCCTGATCACACGGTGGATCATACTCTGTGTTCCACATGCATGTTTCAGCTGAAGGAAGAATCCCTTAAACCTGGAGAGTTGAGACCCATGGAAAGGGTACCATGCAATATGACTTCAAAGGGTCTGCATTTGCTCACCGAACCTCACCAATCCTATCACTGCTGTGTTTATGCCACCGTACACACGCTTGATTCTCTTTCGGAGACATATAAATCCGTAGGTTTTAAGATTATTTCTAGTCAGGTATATTCTTAGGCGTTTAATATGGGGTGTTGAGTCCACTTCGTTCAGCAAGGAGTAGCTCTTGTCTATTGCATATTTGGCTTATGGAACGGTATCTGTGCTATTTTCAATCTCTGGTTTCATGCAGCACCCCAACTCACCTTTCCCCTTAAGCAAGCATAAGTTGGTTTTCTACATTTGAGAACCTGTTCTGTTTTGTAATTCAGTTCCTGTGTAGCCAAGTTTATATTCCGTGTAGTAGTGAAATCTTATGATGTTTCTTTTTCTGTGTGACTTATTTCACTTAGAATCATCGTACCTGAATCCACTCATTATGCTGCGACGGGCCTGATGACAAGATTTCATTGCTGAGTGATATTGCATTGTACGTAAGTACCACAACTTCTTTATCCATTTTTCGGTTTTGTGATATTGAACTTGTACCGTAAACAAGATTCTTGTAAACACAGCCGTCCCAAACTTTGGGGTGGCTGTGTCTTTTTGATTTTAATTTCCCTAAGCTATAGGACCATAAGTGGATGTGCCCTAGGCTCTGTTGCTTGTTTTTTAGATGTTTCAGGAAACACCATACACTTCTCCAGAGTGGCTGTTGGCAATTTACATCCCGCCCATCAGCATAACAAGGCTCCCAGTTCTCCATGGCCTGTCCTGCCTTTCTGGATTTTACACTTTTTTCAGATGGCCCTTTTGACCGGGGGGCAGTGAGACTTCATTGTAGTGCAGATTTCCTTTGCAAGCTTGCTTGGTTGGCCAAAAAGGGCGTATGCGTTTTTTCCTGAATATATTCAGGAAAAAATGCATACGCCCTTTTTGGCCAAGTGCATCATTGTGGACGTTCTGCCTCTTTTCCTATGCTTTACATGCAATTCCTGTCTACCTCCTGAAATCGGTTTCCTGCAATTCTGCCCCGCTTTCAAGTCCTCTTGGCAGCCTTACTTCAATATATTTTTGGACGATAGCTGTCATTTATAACTCTGCAGGTTTGTGAATTACAGTGCCCCTGAGCTCCTTTCTTCAACTCGCTTTCTTGTGAGCTGGCCGCAACACCGCAGGATTGCTTCAGGCCCTAGTGTGGTTCTGGCACGGCACGCTGAGCCTTTGGTTAATTCCTCTTCCTGGTGGGAAATGAGAGTTAAATTTGCCCGTACACACACCTCCAGCTAGTCTCTCATTGGTTCTCCCTATTCCTGTACATTTTCCGCAGAAATTGCAAACTGGGCCAAACAGGAGTTTAAAGGCACTGACTCTCCAAGTGGGGAGAGTGTTAGTAAAGCGTCTTGAATGTTGCACCCGAGTACGAGGGGACGAAAACTGAGACACATTTGAACACGTTTCCTGATCACACGGTGGATCATACACTGTGTTCCACATGCATGTTTCAGCTGAAGAAAGAATCCCTTAAACCTGGAGAGTTGCGACCCATGGAATGGGTACCATGCAGTATGACTTCAAAGGGTCTGCATTTGCTCACCGAACCTCACCAATCCTATCACTGCTGCGTTTATGCCGCCGTACACACGCTTGATTCTCTTTCGGAGACATATAAATCCATAGGTTTTAAGATTATTTCTAGTCAGGTATATACTTAGGCGTTTAATATGGGGTGTTGAGTCCACTGCGTTGAGCAAGGAGTAGCTCTTGTCTATTACATATTTGGCTTATGGAACGGTATCTGTGCTAATTTCAATCTCTGGTTTCATGCAGCACCCCAACTCACCTTTCCCCTCAATCAAGCATAAGTTGGTTTTCTACATTTGAGACCCTGTTCTGTTTTGTAATTCAGTTCTTGTGTAGCCAAGTTTACCTTCCGTGTAGTAGTGATATCTTCTGGTGTTTCTTTTTCTGTGTGACTTATTTCACTTAGAATCATCATACCTGAATCCACTCATTATCTGCTACGGGCCTGATGACATAGATTTCATTGCTGAGTGATATTGCATTGTACGTAAGTACCACAACTTCTTTATCCATTTTTTGCTTTCTGTGATATTGAACTTGTACCGTAAACGAGGTTCTTGTAAACAGAGCCGTCCCAAACTTTGGGGTGGCTTTGTGTTTTTGATTTTAATTGCCCTAATCTATAGGACCATAAGTGGAAGTTCCCTAGGCTCTGTTGCTTAGTTTTTTAGATGTTTCAGGAAACACCATACACTTCTCCAGAGTGGCTGTTGGCAATTTACATCCCGCCCACCAGCATAACAAGACTCCCAGTTCTCCATGGCCTGTCCTGCCTTTCTGGATTTTACACTTTTTTCAGATGGCCCTTTTGACCGGGGGGCAGTGAGACTTCATTGTAGTGCAGATTTCCTTTGCAAGCTTGCTTGGTTGGCCAAAAAGGGCGTATGCGTTTTTTCCTGAATATATTCAGGAAAAAACGCATACGCCCTTTTTGGCCAAGTGCATCATTGTGGACGTTCTGCCTCTTTTCCTATGCTTTACATGCAATTCCCGTCTACCTCCTGAAATCGGTTTCCTGCAATTCTGCCCCGCTTTCAAGTTCTCTTGGCAGCCTTACTTCAATATATTTTTGGACGATAGCTGTCATTTATAACTCTGCAGGTTTGTGAATTACAGTGCCCCTGAGCTCCTTTCTTCAACTCGCTTTCTTGTGAGCTGGCCGCAACACCGCAGGATTGCTTCAGGCCCTAGTGTGGTTCCGGCACGGCACGCTGAACCTTTGGTTAATTCCTCTTCCTGGTGGGAAATGAGAGTTAAATTTGCCCGTCCAGACACCTCCAGCTAGTCTCTCATTGGTTCTCCCTATTCCTGTACATTTTCCGCAGAAATTGCAAACTGGGCCAAACAGGAGTTTAAAGGCACTGACTCTCCAAGTGGGGAGAGTGTTAGTAAAGCGTCTTGAATGTTGCACCCGAGTACCAGGGGACGAAAACTGAGACACATTTGAACACGTTTCCCGATCACACGGTGGATCATACTCTGGGTCCCACATGCATGTTTTAGCTGAAGGAAGAATCACTTAAACCTGGAGAGTTGAGACCCATGGAATGGGTACCATGCAATATGACTTCAAAGGGTCTGCATTTGCTCACCGAACCTCACCAATCCTATCACTGCTGCGTTTATGCCGCCGTACACACGTTTGATTCTCTTTCGGAGACATATAAATCCACAGGTTTTAAGATTCTTACTAGTCAGGTGTATTCTTAGGCGTTTAATATGGGGTGTTGAGTACACTTCGTTTAGCAAGGAGTAGCTCTTGTCTATTACATATTTGGCTTATGGCACGGTATCTGTGCTAATTTCAATCTCTGGTTTCATGCAGCACCCCAACTCACCTTTCCCCTTAAGCAAGCATAAGTTGGTTTTCTACATTTGAGACCCTGTTCTGTTTTGTAATTCAGTTCCTGTGTAGCCAAGTTTACATTCCGTGTAGTAGTGATATCTTATGATCTTTCTTTTTCTGTGTGACTTATTTCACTTAGAATCATCGTACCTAAATCCACTCATTATGCAGCGACGGGCCTGATGACATAGATTTCATTGCTGAGTGATATTGCATTGTACGTAAGTACCACAACTTCTTTATCCATTTTTCGCTTTCTGTGATATTGAACTTGTACCGTAAACGAGGTTCTTGTAAACAGAGCCGTCCCAAACTTTGGGGTGGCTGTGTCTTTCTGATTTTAATTTCCCTAAGCTATAGGACCATAAGTGGAAGTGCCCTAGGCTCTGTTGCTTTGTTTTTTAGATGTTTCAGGAAACACCATACACTTCTCCAGAGTGGCTGTTGGCAATTTACATCCCGCCCACCAGCATAACAAAGCTCCCAGTTCTCCATGGCCTGTCCTGCCTTTCTGGATTTTACACTTTTTTCAGATGGCCCTTTTGACCGGGGGGCAGTGAGACTTCATTGTAGTGCAGATATCATTTGCAAGCTTGCTTGGTTGGCCAAAAAGGGCGTATGCGTTTTTTCCTGAATATATTCAGGAAAAAAAGCATATGCCCTTTTTGGCCAAGTGCATCATTGTGGACGTTCTGCCTCTTTTCCTATGCTTTACATGCAATTCCAGTGTACCTCCTGAAATCGATTTCCTGCAATTCTGCCCCGCTTTCAAGTCCTCTTGGCAGCCTTACTTCAATATATTTTTGGACGATAGCTGTCATTTATAACTCTGCAGGTTTGTGAACTACAGTGCCCCTGAGCTCGTTTCTTCAACTCGCTTTCTTGTGAGCTGGCCGCAACACCGCAGGATTGCTTCAGGCCCTAGTGTAATTCCGGCACGGCACGCTGAGCCTTTGGTTAATTCCTCTTCCTGGTGGGAAACGAGAGTTAATTTTGCCCGTCCAGACACCTCCAGCTAGTCTCTCTTTCGTTCTCCCTATTCCTGTTCATTTTCCACAGAAATTACAAACTGGGCCAAACAGGAGGTTAAAGGCACTGACTCTCCAAGTGGGGAGAGTGTTAGTAAAGCATCTGGAATGTTGCACCCGAGTACCAGGGATGAAAACGAGACACATTTGAACACGTTTCCCGATCACACGGTGGATCATACTCTGGGTTCCACATGCATGTTTCAGCTGAAGGAAGAATCCCTTAAACCTGGAGAGTTGAGACCCATGGAATGGGTACCATGCAATATGACTTCAAAGGGTCTGCATTTGCTCACCGAACCTCACCAATCCTATCACTGCTGCGTTTATGCCGCTGTACACACGCTTGATTCTCTTTCGGAGACATATAAATCCACAGGTTTTAAGATTCTTACTAGTCAGGTGTATTCTTAGGCGTTTAATATGGGGTGTTGAGTCCACTTCGTTGAGCAAGGAGTAGCTCTTGTCTATTGCATATTTGGCTTATGGAACGGTATCTGTGCTAATTTCAATCTCTGGTTTCATGCAGCACCCCAACTCACCTTTCCCCTTAAGCAAGCATAAGTTGGTTTTCTACATTTGAGACCCTGTTCTGTTTTGTAATTCAGTTCCTGTGTAGCCAAGTTTACATTCCGTGTAGTAGTGATATCTTATGATGTTTCTTTTTCTGTGTGACTTATTTCACTTAGACTCATCATACCTGCATCCACTCATTATGCTGCTACGGGCCTGATGACATAGATTTCATTGCTGAGTGATATTGCATTGTACATAAGTACCACAACTTCTTTATCCATTTTTTGCTTTCTGTGATATTGAACTTGTACCGTAAACGAGGTTCTTGTAAACAGAGCCGTCCCAAACTTTGGGGTGGCTGTGTGTTTTTGATTTTCATTTCCCTAAGCTATAGGACCATAAGTGGAAGTGCCCTAGGCTCTGTTGCTTTGTTTTTTAGATGTTTCAGGAAACACCATACACTTCTCCAGAGTGGCTGTTGGCAATTTACATCACGCCCACCAGCATAACAAGGCTCCCAGTTCTCCATGGCCTGTCCTGACTTTCTGGATTTTACACATTTTTCAGATGGCCCTTTTGACCGGGGGGCAGTGAGACTTCATTGTAGTGCAGATTTCCTTTGCAAGCTTGCTTGGTTGGCCAAAAAGGGCGTATGCGTTTTTTCCTGAATATATTCAGGAAAAAACGCATACGCCCTTTTTGGCCAAGTGCATCGTTGTGGACGTTCTGCCTCTTTTCCTATGCTTTACATGCAATTCCATTCTACCTCCTGAAATCGGTTACGTGCAATTCTGCACCACTTTCAAGTCCTCTTGGCAGCCTTACTTCAATATATTTTTGGACGATAGCTGTCATTTATAACTCTGCAGGTTTGTGAATTACAGTGCCCCTGAGCTCCTTTCTTCAACTCGCTTTTTTGTGAGCTGGCCGCAACACCGCAGGATTGCTTCAGGCCCTAGTGTGGTTCCGGCACAGCACGCTGAGCCTTTGGTTAATTCCTCTTTCTGGTGGGAAATGAGAGTTAAATTTGCCCGTCCAGACACCTCCAGCTAGTTTCTCATTGGTTCTCCCTATTCCTGTACATTTTCAGCAGAAATTGCAAACTGGGCCAAACAGGAGTTTAAAGACACTGACTCTCCAAGTGGGGAGAGTGTTAGTAAAGCGTCTTGTATGTTGCACCCGAGTACCAGGGGACGAAAACTGAGACACATTTGAACACGTTTCCTGATCACACGGTGGATCATACTCTGTGTTCCACATGCATGTTTCAGCTGAAGGAAGAATCCCTTAAACCTGGAGAGTTGAGACCCATGGAATGGGTACCATGCAGTATGACTTCAAAGGGTCTGCATTTGCTCACCGAACCTCACCAATCCTATCACTGCTGCGTTTATGCCGCTGTACACACGCTTGATTCTCTTTCGGAGACATATCAATGCGTAGGTTTTAAGATTATTTCTAGTCAGGTATATTCTTAGGCGTTTAATATGGGGTGTTGAGTCCACTGCGTTGAGCAAGGAGTAGCTCTTGTCTATTACATATTTGGCTTATGGAACGGTATCTGTGCTAATTTCAATCTCTGGTTTTATGCAGCACCCCAACTCACCTTTCCCCTTAAGCAAGCATAAGTTGGTTTTCTACATTTGACACCCTGTTCTGTTTTGTAATTCAGTTCCTGTGTAGCCAAGTTTACATTCCGTGTAGTAGTGATATCTTATGATGTTTCTTTTTCTGTGTGACTTATTTCACTTAGAATCATCATACCTGCATCCCCTCATTATGCTGCTACGGGCCTGATGACATAGATTTCATTGCTGAGTGATATTGCATTGTACGTAAGTACCACAACTTCTTTATCCATTTTTCGCTTTCTGTGATATTGAACTTGTACCGTAAACGAGGTTCTTTTAAACAGAGCCGTGCCAAACTTTGGGGTGGCTGTGTCTTTTTGATTTTCATTTCCCTAAGCTATAGGACCATAAGTGGAAGTGCCCTAGGCTCTGTTGCTTTGTTTTTTAGATGTTTCAGGAAACACCATACACTTCTCCAGAGTGGCTGTTGGCAATTTACATCCCGCCCACCAGCATAACAAGGCTCCCAGTTCTCCATGGCCTGTCCTGCCTTTCTGGATTTTACACTTTTTTCAGATGGCCCTTTTGACCGGGGGGCAGTGAGACTTCATTGTAGTGCAGATTTCCTTTGCAAGCTTGCTTGGTTGGCCAAAAAGGGCGTATGCGTTTTTTACTGAATATATTCAGGAAAAAACGCATACGCCCTTTTTGGCCAAGTGCATCATTGTGGACGTTCTGCCTCTTTTCCTATGCTTTACATGCAATTCCAGTCTACCTCCTGAAATCGGTTTCCTGCAATTCTGCCCCACTTTCAAGTCCTCTTGGCAGCCTTACTTCAATATATTTTTGGACGATAGCTGTCATTTATAACTCTGCAGGTTTGTGAATTACAGTGCCCCTGAGCTCCTTTCTTCAACTCGCTTTCTTGTGAGCTGGCCGCAACACTGTAGGATTGCTTCAGGCCCTAGTGTGGTTCCGGCACGGCATGCTGAGCCTTTGGTTAATTCCTCTTTCTGGTGGGAAATGAGAGTTAAATTTGCCCGTCCAGACACCTCCAGCTAGTTTCTCATTGGTTCTCCCTATTCCTGTACATTTTCCGCAGAAATTGCAAACTGGGCCATACAGGAGGTTAAAGGCACTGACTCTCCAAGTGGGGAAAGTGTTAGTAAAGCGTCTGGAGTGTTGCACCCGAGTACCAGGGGACGAAAACTGAGACACATTTGAACACGTTTCCTGATCACACGGTGGATCATACTCTGTGTTCCACATGCATGTTTTAGCTGAAGGAAGAATCCCTTAAACTTGGAGAGTTGAGACCCATGGAATGGGTACCATGCAATATGACTTCAAAGGGTCTGCATTTGCTCACCGAACCTCACCAATCCTATCACTGCTGCGTTTATGCCGCTGTACACACGCTTGATTCTCTTTCGGAGACATATAAATCAGTAGGTTTTAATATTCTTACTAGTCAGGTATATTCTTAGGCGTTTAATATGGGGTGTTGAGTCCACTTCGTTGAGCAAGGAGTAGCTCTTGTCTATTACATATTTGGCTTATGGAACGGTATCTGTGCTAATTTCAATCTCTGGTTTCATGCAGCACCCCAACTCACCTTTCCCCTTAAGCAAGCATAAGTTGGTTTTCTACATTTGAGACCCTGTTCTGTTTTGTAATTCAGTTCTTGTGTAGCCAAGTTTACCTTCTGTGTAGTAGTGATATCTTATGGTGTTTCTTTTTCTGTGTGACTTATTTCACTTAGAATCATCATACCTGAATCCACTCATTATGCTGCTACGGGCCTGATGACATAGATTTCATTGCTGAGTGATATTGCATTGTACGTAAGTACCACAACTTCTTTATCCATTTTTCCCTTTCTGTGATATTGAACTTGTACCGTAAACGAGGTTCTTGTAAACAGAGCCGTCCCAAACTTTGGGGTGACGGTGTCTTTTTGATTTTAATTTCCCTAAGTTATAGGACCATAAGTGGAAGTGCCCTAGGCTCTGTTGCTTTGTTTTTTAGATGTTTCAGGAAACACCATACACTTCTCCAGAGTGGCTGTTGGCAATTTACATCCCGCCCACCGGCATAAAAAAACTCCCAGTTCTCCATGGCCTGTCCTGCCTTTCTGGATTTTACACTTTTTTCAGATGGCCCTTTTGACCGGGGGGCAGTGAGACTTCATTGTAGTGCAGATTTCCTTTGCAAGCTTGCTTGGTTGGCCAAAAAGGGCGTATGCGTTTTTTCCTGAATATATTCAGGAAAAAAAGCATATGCCCTTTTAGGCCAAGTGCATCATTGTGGACGTTCTGCCTCTTTTCCTATGCTTTACATGCAATTCCAGTGTACCTCCTGAAATCGATTTCCTGCAATTCTGCCCCGCTTTCAACTCCTCTTGGCAGCCTTACTTCAATATATTTTTGGACGATAGCTGTCATTTATAACTCTGCAGGTTTGTGAATTACAGTGCCCCAGAGCTCGTTTCTTCAACTCGATTTCTTGTGAGCTGGACGCAACACCGCAGGATTGCTTCAGGCCCTAGTGTAGTTCCGGCACGGCACGCTGAGCCTTTGGTTAATTCCGCTTCCTGGTGGGAAACGAGAGTTAAATTTGCCCGTCCAGACACCTCCAGCTAGTCTCTCTTTCGTTCTCCCTATTCCTGTTCATTTTCCACAGAAATTACAAACTGGGCCAAACAGGAGGTTAAAGGCACTGACTCTCCAAGTGGGGAGAGTGTTAGTAAAGCATCTGGAATGTTGCACCCGAGTACCAGGGATGAAAACGAAACACATTTGAACACGTTTCCCGATCACACGGTGGATCATACTCTGGGTTCCACATGCATGTTTCAGCTGAAGGAAGAATCCCTTAAACCTGGAGAGTTGAGACCCATGGAATGGGTACCATGCAATATGACTTCAAAGGGTCTGCATTTGCTCACCGAACCTCACCAATCCTATCAGTGCTGCGTTTATGCCGCTGTACACATGCTTGATTCTCTTTCGGAGACATATAAATCCGTAGGTTTTAAGATTATTTCTAGTCAGGTATATTCTTAGGCGTTTAATATGGGGTGTTGAGTCCACTTCGTTGAGCAAGGAGTAGCTCTTGTCTATTGCATATTTGGCTTATGGAACGGTATCTGTGCTAATTTCAATCTCTGGTTTCATGCAGCACCCCAACTCACCTTTCCCCTTAAGCAAGCATAAGTTGGTTTTCTACATTTGAGACCCTGTTCTGTTTTGTAATTCAGTTCCTGTGTAGCCAAGTTTACATTCCGTGTAGTAGTGATATCTTATGATGTTTCTTTTTCTGTGTGACTTATTTCACTTAGACTCATCATACCTGCATCCACTCATTATGCTGCTACGGGCCTGATGACATAGATTTCATTGCTGAGTGATATTGCATTGTACATAAGTACCACAACTTCTTTATCCATTTTTTGCTTTCTGTGATATTGAACTTGTACCGTAAACGAGGTTCTTGTAAACAGAGCCGTCCCAAACTTTGGGGTGGCTGTGTCTTTTTGATTTTCATTTCCCTAAGCTATAGGACCATAAGTGGAAGTGCCCTAGGCTCTGTTGCTTTGTTTTTTAGATGTTTCAGGAAACACCATACACTTCTCCAGAGTGGCTGTTGGCAATTTACATCACGCCCACCAGCATAACAAGGCTCCCAGTTCTCCATGGCCTGTCCTGCCTTTCTGGATTTTACACATTTTTCAGATGGCCCTTTTGACCGGGGGGCAGTGAGACTTCATTGTAGTGCAGATTTCCTTTGCAAGCTTGCTTGGTTGGCCAAAAAGGGCGTATGCGTTTTTTCCTGAATATATTCAGGAAAAAACGCATACGCCCTTTTTGGCCAAGTGCATCATTGTGGACGTTCTGCCTCTTTTCCTATGCTTTACATGCAATTCCAGTCTACCTCCTGAAATCGGTTTCCTGCAATTCTGCCCCGCTTTCAAGTCCTCTTGGCAGCCTTACTTCAATATATTTTTGGACGATAGCTGTCATTTATAACTCTGCAGGTTTGTGAATTACAGTGCCCCTGAGCTCCTTTCTTCAACTCGCTTTCTTGTGAGCTGGCCGCAACACCGCAGGATTGCTTCAGGCCCTAGTGTGGTTCCGGCACGCCATGCTGAGCCTTTGGTTAATTCCTCTTTCTGGTGGGAAATGAGAGTTAAATTTTCCCGTCCAGACACCTCCAGCTAGTTTCTCATTGGTTCTCCCTATTCCTGTACATTTTCCGCAGAAATTGCAAACTGGGCCATACAGGAGGTTAAAGGCACTGACTCTCCAAGTGGGGAGAGTGTTAGTGAAGCGTCTGGAGTGTTGCACCCGAGTACGAGGGGACGAAAACTGAGACACATTTGAACACGTTTCCTGATCACACGGTGGATCATACTCTGTGTTCCACATGCATGTTTTAGCTGAAGGAAGAATCCCTTAAACTTGGAGAGTTGAGACCCATGGAATGGGTACCATGCAATATGACTTCAAAGGGTCTGCATTTGCTCACCGAACCTCACCACTCCTATCACTGCTGCGTTTATGCCGCTGTACACACGCTTGATTCTCTTTCGGAGACATATAAATCCGTAGTTTTTAAGATTATTTCTAGTCAGGTGTATTCTTAAGCGTTTAATATGGGGTGTTGAGTCCACTTCGTTGAGCAAGGAGTAGCTCTTGTCTATTACATATTTGGCTTATGGAACGGTATCTGTGCTAATTTCAATCTCTGGTTTCATGCAGCACCCCAACTCACCTTTCCCCTTAAGCAAGCATAAGTTGGTTTTCTACATTTGAGACCCTGTTCTGTTTTGTAATTCAGTTCTTGTGTAGCCAAGTTTACCTTCCGTGTAGTAGTGATATCTTATGGTGTTTCTTTTTCTGTGTGACTTATTTCACTTAGAATCATCATACCTGAATCCACTCATTATGCTGCTACGGGCCTGATGACATAGATTTCATTGCTGAGTGATATTGCGTTGTACGTAAGTACCACAACTTCTTTATCCATTTTTCCCTTTCTGTGATATTGAACTTGTACCATAAACGAGGTTCTTGTAAACAGAGCCGTCCCAAACTTTGGGGTGACCGTGTCTTTTTGATTTTAATTTCCCTAAGCTATAGGACCATAAGTGGAAGTGCCCTAGGCTCTGTTGCTTTGTTTTTTAGATGTTTCAGGAAATACCATACACTTCTCCACAGTGGCTGTTGGCAATTTACATCCCGCCCATCAGCATAACAAGGCTCCCAGTTCTCCATGGCCTGTCCTGCCTTTCTGGATTTTACACTTTTTTCAGATGGCCCTTTTGACCGGGGGGCAGTGAGACTTCATTGTAGTGCAGATTTCCTTTGCAAGCTTGCTTGGTTGGCCAAAAAGGGCGTATGCGTTTTTTCCTGAATATATTCAGGAAAAAATGCATACGCCCTTTTTGGCCAAGTGCATCGTTGTGGATGTTCTGCCTCTTTTCCTATGCTTTACATGCAATTCCAGTCTACCTCCTGAAATCGGTTTCATGCAATTCTGTCCCGCTTTCAAGTCCTCTTGGCAGCCTTACTTCAATATATTTTTGGACGATAGCTGTCATTTATAACTCTGCAGGTTTGTGAATTACAGTGCCCCTGAGCTCCTTTCTTCAACTCGCTTTTTTGTGAGCTGGCCGCAACACCGCAGGATTGCTTCAGGCCCTAGTGTGGATCCGGCACGGCACGCTGAGCCTTTGGTTAATTCCTCTTCCTGGTGGGAAATGAGAGTTAAATTTGCCCGTCCAGACACCTCCAGCTAGTTTATCATTGGTTCTCCCTATTCCTGTACATTTTCCGCAGAAATTGCAAACTGGGCCATACAGGAGGTTAAAGGCACTGACTCTCCAAGTGGAGAGAGTGTTAGTAAAGCGTCTGGAGTGTTGCACCCGAGTACCAGGGGACGAAAACTGAGACACATTTGAACACGTTTCCTGATCACACGGTGGATCATACTCTGTGTTCCACATGCATGTTTTAGCTGAAGGAAGAATCCCTTAAACTTGGAGAGTTGAGACCCATGGAATGGGTACCATGCAATATGACTTCAAAGGGTCTGCGTTTGCTCACCGAACCTCACCAATCCTATCACTGCTGCGTTTATGCTGCTGTACACACGCTTGATTCTCTTTCGGAGACATATAAATCCGTAGGTTTTAATATTCGTACTAGTCAGGTATATTCTTAGGCGTTTAATATGGGGTGTTGAGTCCACTTCGTTGAGCAAGGAGTAGCTCTTGTCTAATACATATTTGGCTTATGGAACGGTATCTGTGCTAATTTCAATCTCTGGTTTCATGCAGCACCCCAACTCACCTTTCCCCTCAAGCAAGCATAAGTTGGTTTTCTACATTTGAGACCCTGTTCTGTTTTGTAATTCAGTTCTTGTGTAGCCAAGTTTACCTTCCGTGTAGTAGTGATATCTTATGGTGTTTCTTTTTCTGTGTGACTTATTTCACTTAGAATCATCATACCTGAATCCACTCATTATGCTGCTACGGGCCTGATGACATAGATTTCATTGCTGAGTGATATTGCATTGTACGTAAGTACCACAACTTCTGTATCCATTTTTCGCTTTCTGTGATATTGAACTTGTACTGTAAACGAGGTTCTTGTAAACAGAGCCGTCCCAAAGTTTGGGGAGGCTGTGTCTTTTTGATTTTAATTTCCCTAAGCTATAGGACCATAAGTGGAAGTGCCCTAGGCTCTGTTCCTTTGTTTTTTAGATGTTTCAGGAAACACCATACACTTCTCCAGAGTGGCTGTTGGCAATTTACATCCCGCCCATCAGCATAACAAGGCTCCCAGTTCTCCATGGCCTGTCCTGCCTTTCTGGATTTTACACTTTTTTCAGATGGCCCTTTTGACCAGGGGGCAGTGAGACTTCATTGTAGTGCAGATTTCCTTTGCAAGCTTGCTTGGTTGGCCAAAAAGGGCGTATGCGTTTTTTCCTGAATATATTCAGGAAAAAACGCATACGCCCTTTTTGGCCAAGTGCATCATTGTGGACGTTCTGCCTCTTTTCCTATGCTTTACATGCAATTCCCGTCTACCTCCTGAAATCGGTTTCCTGCAATCCTGCCCCGCTTTCAAGTCCTCTTGGCAGCCTTACTTCAATATATTTTTGGACGATAGCTGTCATTTATAACTCTGCAGGTTTGTGAATTACAGTGCCCCTGAGCTCCTTTCTTCAACTCGCTTTCTTGTGAGCTGGCCGCAACACCGCAGGATTGCTTCAGGCCCTAGTGTGGTTCCGGCACGGCATGCTGAGCCTTTGGTTAATTCCTCTTTCTGGTGGGAAATGAGAGATAAATTTGCCCGTCCAGACACCTCCAGCTTGTTTCTCATTGGTTCTCCCTATTCCTGTACATTTTCAGCAGAAATTGCAAACTGGGCCAAACAGGAGTTTAACGACACTGACTCTCCAAGTGGGGAGAGTGTTAGTAAAGCGTCTTGAATGTTGCACCCGAGTACCAGGGGACGAAAACTGAGACACATTTGAACACGTTTCCTGATCACACGGTGGATCATACTCTGTGTTCCACATGCATGTTTCAGCTGAAGGAAGAATCCCTTAAACCTGGAGAGTTGAGACCCATGGAATGGGTACCATGCAGTATGACTTCAAACGGTCTGCATTAGCTCACCGAACCTCACAAATCCTATCACTGCTGCGTTTATGCCGCTGTACACACGCTTGATTCTCTTTCGGAGACATATCAATGCGTAGGTTTTAAGATTATTTCAAGTCAGGTATATTCTTAGGCGTTTAATATGGGGTGTTGAGTCCACTGCGTTGAGCAAGGAGTAGCTCTTGTCTATTACATATTTGGCTTATGGAACGGTATCTGTGCTAATTTCAATCTCTGGTTTTATGCAGCACCCCAACTCACCTTTCCCCTTAAGCAAGCATAAGTTGGTTTTCTACATTTGACACCCTGTTCTGTTTTGTAATTCAGTTCCTGTGTAGCCAAGTTTACATTCCGTGTAGTAGTGATATCTTATGATGTTTCTTTTTCTGTGTGACTTATTTCACTTAGAATCATCGTACCTGCATCCCCCCATTATGCTGCTACGGGCCTGATGACATAGATTTCATTGCTGAGTGATATTGCATTGTACGTAAGTACCACAACTTTTTTATCCATTTTTCGCTTTCTGTGATATTGAACTTGTACCGTAAACGAGGTTCTTGTAAACAGAGCCGTCCCAAACTTTGGGGTGGCTGTGTCTTTTTGATTTTCATTTCCCTAAGCTATAGGACCATAAGTGGAAGTGCCCTAGGCTCTGTTGCTTTGTTTTTTAGATGTTTCAGGAAACACCATACACTTCTCCAGAGTGGCTGTTGGCAATTTACATCCCGCCCATCAGCATAACAAGGCTCCCAGTTCTCCATGGCCTGTCCTGACTTTCTGGATTTTACACTTTTTTCAGTTGGCCCTTTTGACCGGGGGGCAGTGAGACTTCATTGTAGTGCAGATTTCCTTTGCAAGCTTGCTTGGTTGGCCAAAAAGGGCGTATGCGTTTTTTCCTGAATATATTCAGGAAAAAACGCATACGCCCTTTTTGGCCAAGTGCATCATTGTGGACGTTCTGCCTCTTTTCCTATGCTTTACATGCAATTCCAGTCTACCTCCTGAAATCGGTTTCCTGCAATTCTGCCCTGCTTTCAAGTCCTCTTGGCAGCCTTACTTCAATATATTTTTGGACGATAGCTGTCATTTATAACTCTACAGGTTTGTGAATTACAGTGCCCCTGAGCTCCTTTCTTCAACTCACTTTTTTGTGATCTGGCCGCAACACCGCAGGATTGCTTCAGGCCCTAGGGTGGTTCCGGCACGGCACGCTGAGCCTTTGGTTAATTCCTCTTCCTGGTGGGAAATGAGAGTTAAATTTGCCCGTCCAGACACCTCCAGCTAGTCTCTCTTTGGTTCTCCCTATTCCTGTTCATTTTCCACAGAAATTGCAAACTGGGCCAAACAGGAGGTTAAAGGCACTGACTCTCCACGTGGGGAGAGTGTTAGTAAAGCGTCTGGAGTGTTGCACCCGAGTACCAGGGGACGAAAACTGAGACACATTTGAACACGTTTCCTGATCACACGGTGGATCATACTCTGTGTTCCACATGCATGTTTTAGCTGAAGGAAGAATCCCTTAAACTTGGAGAGTTGAGACCCATGGAATGGGTACCATGCAGTATGACTTCAAAGGGTCTGCATTTGCTCACCGAACCTCACCAATCCTATCACTGCTGCGTTTATGCCGCTGTACACACGCTTGATTCTCTTTCGGAGACATATAAATCCGTAGTTTTTAAGATTATTTCTAGTCAGGTGTATTCTTAAGCGTTTAATATGGGGTGTTGAGTCCACTGCGTTGAGCAAGGAGTAGCTCTTGTCTATTACATATTTGGCTTATGGAACGGTATCTGTGCTAATTTCAATCTCTGGTTTCATGCAGCACCCCAACTCACCTTTCCCCTTAAGCAAGCATAAGTTGGTTTTCTACATTTGAGACCCTGTTCTGTTTTGTAATTCAGTTCTTGTGTAGCCAAGTTTACCTTCCGTGTAGTAGTGATATCTTATGGTGTTTCTTTTCCTGTGTGACTTATTTCACTTAGAATCATCATACCTGAATCCACTCATTATGCTGCTACGGGCCTGATGACATAGATTTCATTGCTGAGTGATATTGCATTGTACGTTAGCACCACAACTTCTTTATCCATTTTTTGCTTTCTGTGATATTGAACTTGTACCGTAAACGAGGTTCTTGTAAACAGAGCCGTCCCAAACTTTGGGGTGGCTGTGTCTTTTTGATTTTCATTTCCCTAAGCTATAGGACCATAAGTGGAAGTGCCCTAGGCTCTGTTGCTTTGTTTTTTAGATGTTTCAGGAAACACCATACACTTCTCCAGAGTGGCTGTTGGCAATTTACATCCCGCCCACCGGCATAACAAAGCTCCCAGTTCTCCATGGCCTGTCCTGCCTTTCTGGATTTTACACTTTTTTCAGATGGCCCTTTTGACCGGGGGGCAGTGAGACTTCATTGTAGTGCAGATTTCCTTTGCAAGCTTGCTTGGTTGGCCAAAAAGGGCGTATGCGTTTTTTCCTGAATATATTCAGGAAAAAAAGCATATGCCCTTTTAGGCCAAGTGCATGATTGTGGACGTTCTGCCTCTTTTCCTATGCTTTACATGCAATTCCTGTCTACCTCCTGAAATCAATTTCCTGCAATTCTGCCCCGCTTTCAAGTCCTCTTGGCAGCCTTACTTCAATATATTTTTGGACGATAGCTGTCATTTATAACTCTGCAGGTTTGTGAATTACAGTGCCCCTGAGCTCGTTTCTTCAACTCCCTTTGTTGTGAGCTGGCCGCAACACCGCAGGATTGCTTCAGGCCCTAGTGTAGTTCCGGCACGGCACGCTGAGCCTTTGGTTAATTCCTCTTCCTGGTGGGAAATGAGAGTTAAATTTGCCCGTCCAGACACCTCCAGCTAGTCTCTCTTTCGTTCTCCCTATTCCTGTTCATTTTCCACAGAAATTACAAACTGGGCCAAACAGGAGGTTAAAGGCACTGACTCTCCAAGTGGGGAGAGTGTTAGTAAAGCATCTGGAATGTTGCACCCGAGTACCAGGGACGAAAACGAGACACATTTGAACACGTTTCCCGATCACACGGTGGATCATACTCTGGGTTCCACATGCATGTTTTAGCTGAAGGAAGAATCCCTTAAACCTGGAGAGTTGAGACCCATGGAATGGGTACCATGCAATATGACTTCAAAGGGTCTGCATTTGCTCACCGAACCTCACCAATCCTATCACTGCTGCGTTTATGCCACTGTACACACGATTGATTCTCTTTCGGAGACATATAAATCCGTAGGTTTTAAGATTATTTCTAGTCAGGTATATTCTTAGGCGTTTAATATGGGGTGTTGAGTCCACTTCGTTGAGCAAGGAGTAGCTCTTGTCTATTGCATATTTGGCTTATGGAACGGTATCTGTGCTAATTTCAATCTCTGGTTTCATGCAGCACCCCAACTCACCTTTCCCCTTAAGCAAGCATAAGTTGGTTTTCTACATTTGAGACCCTGTTCTGTTTTGTAATTCAGTTCCTGTGTAGCCAAGTTTACATTCCGTGTAGTAGTGATATCTTATGATGTTTCTTTTTCTGTGTGACTTATTTCACTTAGACTCATCATACCTGCATCCACTCATTATGCTGCTACGGGCCTGATGACATAGATTTCATTGCTGAGTGATATTGCATTGTACATAAGTACCACAACTTCTTTATCCATTTTTTGCTTTCTGTGATATTGAACTTGTACCGTAAACGAGGTTCTTGTAAACAGAGCCGTCCCAAACTTTGGGGTGGCTGTGTCTTTTTGATTTTCATTTCCCTAAGCTATAGGACCATAAGTGGAAGTGCCCTAGGCTCTGTTGCTTTGTTTTTTAGATGTTTCAGGAAACACCATACACTTCTCCAGAGTGGCTGTTGGCAATTTACATCCCGCCCACCAGCATAACAAGGCTCCCAGTTCTCCATGGCCTGTCCTGCCTTTCTGGATTTTACACTTTTTTCAGATGGCCCTTTTGACCGGGGGGCAGTGAGACTTCATTGTAGTGCAGATTTCCTTTGCAAGCTTGCTTGGTTGGCCAAAAAGGGCGTATGCGTTTTTTCCTGAATATATTCAGGAAAAAACGCATACGCCCTTTTTGGCCAAGTGCATCATTGTGGACGTTCTGCCTCTTTTCCTATGCTTTACATGCAATTCCTGTCTACCTCCTGAAATCGGTTTCCTGCAATTCTGCCCTGCTTTCAAGTCCTCTTGGCAGCCTTACTTCAATATATTTTTGGACGATAGCTGTCATTTATAACTCTGCAGGTTTGTGAATTACAGTGCCCCTGAGCTCCTTTCTTCAACTCGCTTTCTTGTGAGCTGGCCGCAACACCGTAGGATTGCTTCAGGCCCTAGTGTGGTTCCGGCACGGCATGCTGAGCCTTTGGTTAATTCCTCTTTCTGGTGGGAAATGAGAGTTAAATTTGCCCGTCCAGACACCTCCAGCTAGTTTCTCATTGGTTCTCCCTATTCCTGTACATTTTCCGCAGAAATTGCAAACTGGGCCATACAGGAGGTTAAAGGCACTGACTCTCCAAGTGGGGAGAGTGTTAGTAAAGCGTCTGGAGTGTTGCACCCGAGTACCAGGGGACGAAAACTGAGACACATTTGAACACGTTTCCTGATCACATGGTGGATCATACTCTGTGTTCCACATGCATGTTTTAGCTGAAGGAAGAATCCCTTAAACTTGGAGAGTTGAGACCCATGGAATGGGTACCATGCAATATGACTTCAAAGGGTCTGCATTTGCTCACCGAACCTCACCAATCCTATCACTGCTGCGTTTATGCCGCTGTACACACGCTTGATTCTCTTTCGGAGACATATAAATCAGTAGGTTTTAATATTTTTACTAGTCAGGTATATTCTTAGGCGTTTAATATGGGGTGTTGAGTCCACTTCGTTGAGCAAGGAGTAGTTCTTGTCTATTACATATTTGGCTTATGGAACGGTATCTGTGCTAATTTCAATCTCTGGTTTCATGCAGCACCCCAACTCACCTTTCCCCTTAAGCAAGCATAAGTTGGTTTTCTACATTTGAGACCCTGTTCTGTTTTGTAATTCAGTTCTTGTGTAGCCAAGTTTACCTTCCGTGTAGTAGTGATATCTTATGGTGTTTCTTTTTCTGTGTGACTTATTTCACTTAGAATCATCATACCTGAATCCACTCATTATTCTGCTACGGGCCTGATGACATAGATTTCATTGCTGAGTGATATTGCATTGTACGTAAGTACCACAACTTCTTTATCCATTTTTCCCTTTCTGTGATATTGAACTTGTACCGTAAACGAGGTTCTTGTAAACAGAGCCGTCCCAAACTTTGGGGTGACGGTGTCTTTTTGATTTTAATTTCCCTAAGTTATAGGACCATAAGTGGAAGTGACCTAGGCTCTGTTGCTTTGTTTTTTAGATGTTTCAGGAAACACCATACACTTCTCCAGAGTGGCTGTTGGCAATTTACATCCCGCCCATCAGCATAACAAGGCTCCCAGTTCTCCATGGCCTGTCCTGCCTTTCTGGATTTTACACTTTTTTCAGATGGCCCTTTTGACCGGGGGGCAGTGAGACTTCATTGTAGTGCAGATATCCTTTGCAAGCTTGCTTGGTTGGCCAAAAAGGGCGTATGCGTTTTTTCCTAAATATATTCAGGAAAAAACGCATACGCCCTTTTTGGCCAAGTGCATCATTGTGGACGTTCTGCCTCTTTTCCTATGCTTTACATGCAATTCCCGTCTACCTCCTGAAATCGGTTTCCTGCAATTCTGCCCCGCTTTCAAGTCCTCTTGGCAGCCTTACTTCAATATATTTTTGGACGATAGCTGTCATTTATAACTCTACAGGTTTGTGAATTACAGTGCCCCTGAGCTCCTTTCTTCAACTCACTTTTTTGTGATCTGGCCGCAACACCGCAGGATTGCTTCAGGCCCTAGTGTGGTTCCGGCACGGCACGCTGAGCCTTTGGTTAATTCCTCTTCCTGGTGGGAAATGAGAGTTAAATTTGCCCGTCCAGACACCTCCAGCTAGTCTCTCTTTGGTTCTCCCTATTCCTGTTCATTTTCCACAGAAATTGCAAACTGGGCCAAACAGGAGGTTAAAGGCACTGACTCTCCAAGTGGGGAGAGTGTTAGTAAAGCATCTGGAATGTTGCACCCGAGTACCAGGGACGAAAACGAGACACATTTGAACACGTTTCCCGATCACACGGTGGATCATACTCTGGGTTCCACATGCATGTTTTAGCTGAAGGAAGAATCCCTTAAACCTGGAGAGTTGAGACCCATGGAATGGGTACCATGCAATATGACTTCAAAGGGTCTGCATTTGCTCACCGAACCTCACCAATCCTATCACTGCTGCGTTTATGCCGCTGTACACACGCTTGATTCTCTTTCGGAGACATATAAATCCGTAGGTTTTAAGATTATTTCTAGTCAGGTATATTCTTAGGCGTTTAATATGGGGTGTTGAGTCCACTTCGTTGAGCAAGGAGTAGCTCTTGTCTATTGCATATTTGGCTTATGGAACGGTATCTGTGCTAATTTCAATCTCTGGTTTCATGCAGCACCCCAACTCACCTTTCCCCTTAAGCAAGCATAAGTTGGTTTTCTACATTTGAGACCCTGTTCTGTTTTGTAATTCAGTTCCTGTGTAGCCAAGTTTACATTCCGTGTAGTAGTGATATCTTATGATGTTTCTTTTTCTGTGTGACTTATTTCACTTAGACTCATCATACCTGCATCCACTCATTATGCTGCTACGGGCCTGATGACATAGATTTCATTGCTGAGTGATATTGCATTGTACATAAGTACCACAACTTCTTTATCCATTTTTTGCTTTCTGTGTTATTGGACTTGTACCGTAAACGAGGTTCTTGTAAACAGAGCCGTCCCAAACTTTGGTGTGGCTGTGTCTTTTTTATTTTAATTTCCCTAAGCTATAGGACCATAAGTGGAAGTGCCCTAGGCTCTGTTGCTTTGTTTTTTAGATGTTTCAGGAAACACCATACACTTCTCCAGAGTGGCTGTTGGCAATTTACATCCCGCCCACCAGCATAACAAGGCTCCCAGTTCTCCATGGCCTGTCCTGCCTTTCTGGATTTTACACATTTTTCAGATGGCCCTTTTGACCAGGGGGCAGTGAGACTTCATTGTAGTGCAGATTTCCTTTGCAAGCTTGCTTGGTTGGCCAAAAAGGGCGTATGCGTTTTTTCCTGAATATATTCAGGAAAAAACGCATACGCCCTTTTTGGCCAAGTGCATCATTGTGGACGTTCTGCCTCTTTTCCTATGCTTTACATGCAATTCCAGTGTACCTCCTGAAATCGATTTCCTGCAATTCTGCCCCGCTTTCAAGTCCTCTTGGCAGCCTTACTTCAATATATTTTTGGACGATAGCTCTCATTTATAACTCTGCAGGTTTGTGAATTACAGTGCCCCTGAGCTCGTTTCTTCAACTCGATTTCTTGTGAGCTGGCCGCAACACCGCAGGATTGCTTCAGGCCCTAGTGTAGTTCCGGCACGGCATGCTGAGCCTTTGGTTAATTCCTCTTCCTGGTGGGAAATGAAAGTTAAATTTGCCCGTCCAGACACCTCCAGCTAGTCTCTCTTTCGTTCTCCCTATTCCTGTTCATTTTCCACAGAAATTACAAACTGGGCCAAACAGGAGGTTAAAGGCACTGACTCTCCAAGTGGGGAGAGTGTTAGTAAAGCATCTGGAATGTTGCACCCGAGTACCAGGGGACGAAAACGAGACACATTTGAACACGTTTCCCGATCACATGGTGGATCATACTCTGGGTTCCACATGCATGTTTTAGCTGAAGGAAGAATCCCTTAAACCTGGAGAGTTGAGACCCATGGAATGGGTACCATGCAATATGACTTTAAAGGGTCTGCATTTGCTCACCGAACCTCACCAATCCTATCACTGCTGCGTTTATGCCGCTGTACGCATGCTTGATTCTCTTTCGGAGACATATAAATCCGTAGGTTTTAAGATTATTTCTAGTCAGGTATATTCTTAGGCGTTTAATATGGGGTGTTGAGTCCACTTCGTTGAGCAAGGAGTAGCTCTTGTCTATTGCATATTTGGCTTATGGAACGGTATCTGTGCTAATTTCAATCTCTGGTTTCATGCAGCACCCCAACTCACCTTTCCCCTTAAGCAAGCATAAGTTGGTTTTCTACATTTGAGACCCTGTTCTGTTTTGTAATTCAGTTCCTGTGTAGCCAAGTTTACATTCCGTGTATTGGTGATATCTTATGATGTTTCTTTTTCTGTGTGACTTATTTCACTTACAATCTTCGTACCTGAATCCACTCATTATGCTGGTACAGGCCTGATGACATAGATTTCATTGCTGAGTGATATTGCATTGTACGTAAGTACCACAACTTCTTTATTCATTTTTCGCTTTCTGTGATATTGAACTTGTACCATAAACGAGGTTCTTGTAAACAGAGCCTTCCCAAACTTTGGGGTGGCTGTGTCTTTTTGATTTTAATTTCCCTAAGCTATAGGACCATAAGTGGAAGTGCCCTAGGCTCTGTTGCTTTGTTTTTTAGATGTTTCAGGAAACACCATACATTTCTCCAGAGTGGCTGTTGGCAATTTACATCCCGCCCATCAGCATAACAAGGTTCCCATTTCTCCATGGCCTGTCCTGCCGTTCTGGATTTTACACATTTTTCAGATGGCCCTTTTGACTGGGCGGCAGTGAGACTTCATTGTAGTGCAGATTTCCTTTGCAAGCTTTCTTGGTTGGCCAAAAAGGGCGTATGCGTTTTTTCCTGAATATATTCAGGAAAAAACGCATACGCCCTTTTTGGCCAAGTGCATCGTTGTGGATGTTCTGCCTCTTTTCCTATGCTTTACATGCAATTCCAATCTACCTCCTGAAATCGGTTTCGTGCAATTCTGCACCACTTTCAAGTCCTCTTGGCAGCCTTACTTCAATATATTTTTGGACGATAGCTGTCATTTATAACTCTGCAGGTTTGTGAATTACAGTGCCCCTGAGCTCCTTTCTTCAACTCGCTTTTTTGTGAGCTGGCCGCAACACCGCAGGATTGCTTCAGGCCCTAGTGTGGATCCGGCACGGCACGCTGAGCCTTTGGTTAATTCCTCTTCCTGGTGGGAAATGAGAGTTAAATTTGCCCGTCCAGACACCTCCAGCTAGTCTCTCTTTCGTTCTCCCTATTCCTGTTCATTTTCCACAGAAATTACAAACTGGGCCAAACAGGAGGTTAAAGGCACTGACTCTCCAAGTGGGGAGAGTGTTAGTAATGCATCTGGAATGTTGCACCCGAGTACCAGGGACGAAAACGAGACACATTTGAACACGTTTCCCGATCACACGGTGGATCATACTCTGGGTTCCACATGCATGTTTTAGCTGAAGGAAGAATCCCTTAAACCTGGAGAGTTGAGACCCATGGAATGGGTACCATGCAATATGACTTCAAAGGGTCTGCATTTGCTCACCGAACCTCACCAATGCTATCACTGCTGCGTTTATGCCACTGTGCACACGCTTGATTCTCTTTCAGAGACATATAAATCCATAGGTTTTAAGATTCTTACTAGTCAGGTATATTGTTAGGCGTTTAATATGGGATGTTGAGTCCACTTCGTTGAGCAAGGAGTAGCTCTTGTCTATTACATATTTGGCTTATGGAACGGTATCTGTGCTAATTTCAATCTCTTGTTGTATGCAGCACCCTAACTCACCTTTCCCCTTAAGCAAGCATAAGTTGGTTTTCTACATTTGACACCCTGTTCTGTTTTGTAATTCAGTTCCTGTGTAGCCAAGTTTACATTCCGTGTAATAGTGATATCTTATGATGTTTCTTTTTCTGTGTGACTTATTTCACTTAGAATCATTGTACCTGAATCCACTCATTATGCTGCTACGGGCCTGATGACATAGATTTCATTGCTGAGTGATATTGCATTGTACGTAAGTACCACAACTTCTTTATACATTTTTCGCTTTCTGTGATATTGAACTTGTACCGTAAACGAGGTTCTTGTAAACAGAGCCATCCCAAACTTTGGGGTGGCTGTGTCTTTTTGATTTTAATTTCCCTAAGCTATAGGACCATAAGTGGAAGTGCCCTAGGCTCTGTTGCTTTGTTTTTTGGATGTTTTAGGAACACTATACACTTCTCCAGAGTGGCTGTTGGCAATTTACATCCCGCCCATCAGCATAAAAATGCTCCCAGTTCTCCATGGCCTGTCCTGCCTTTCTGGATTTTACACTTTTTTCAGATGGCCCTTTTGACCAGGGGGCTGTGAGACTTCATTGTAGTGGAGATTTCCTTTGCAAGCTTTCTTGGTTGGCCAAAAAGGGCGTATGCGTTTTTTCCTGAATATATTCAGGATAAAACGCATACGCCCTTTTTGGCCAAGTGCATCATTGTGGACGTTCTGCCTCTTTTCCTATGCTTTACATTCAATTCCCGTCTGCCTCCTGAAATCGGTTTCCTGCAATTCTGCTCCGCATTCAACTCCTCTTGGCTGCCTTACTTCAATATATTTTTGGAAGATAGCTGTCATTTATAACTCTGCAGGTTTGTGAATTACAGTGCCCCTGAGCTCCTTTCTTCAACTCGCTTTCTTGTGAGCTGGCTGCAACACCAAAGGATTGCTTCTGGTCCTAGTGTGGATCCGGCACGGCACGCTGAGCCTTTGGTTAATTCCTCTTCCTGGTGGGAAATGAGAGTTAAATTTGCCCGTATAGACACCTCCAGCTAGTTTCTCATTGGTTCTCCCTATTCCTGTACATTTTCCGCAGAAATTGCAAACTGGGCCATACAGGAGGTTAAAGGCACTGACTCTCCAAGTGGGGAGAGTGTTAGTAAAGCGTCTGGAGTGTTGTACCCGAGTACCAGGGGACGAAAACTGAGACACATTTGAACACGTTTCCCGATCACACGGTGGATCATACTCTGTGTTCCACATGCATGTTTTAGCTGAAGGAAGAATCCCTTAAACCTGGAGAGTTCAGACCCATGGAATGGGTACCATGCAATATGACTTCAAAGGGTCTGCATTTGCTCACCGAACCTCACCAATCCTATCACTGCTGCGTTTATGCCGCTGTACACACGCTTGATTCTCTTTCGGAGACATAAATTCAAAGGTTTTTAGATTCTTACTAGTCAGGTATATTCTTAGGCGTTTAAAATGGGGTGTTGAGTCCACTTCGTTGAGCAAGGAGTAGCTCTTGTCTATTACATATTTGGCTTATGGAACGGTATCTGTGCTAATTTCAATCTCTGGTTTTATGCAGAACCCCAACTCACCCTTCCCCTTAAGCAAGCATAAGTTGGTTTTCTACATTTGAGACCCTGTTCTGTTTTGTAATTCAGTTCCTGTGTAGCCAAGTTTACATTCCGTGTATTAGGGATATCTTATGATGTTCCTTTTTCTGTGTGACTTATTTCACTTAGAATCATCGTACCTGAATCCACTCATTATGCTGCTATGGGCCTGATGACATAGATTTCATTGCTGAGTGATATTGCATTGTACGTAAGTACCACAACTTCTGTATCCATTTTTCGCTTTCTGTGATATTGAACTTGTACCGTAAACGAGGTTCTTGTAAACAGAGCCGTCCCAAACTTTGGGGTGGCTGTGTCTTTTTGATTTTAATTTCCCTAAGCTATAGGACCATAAGTGGAAGTGCCCTAGGCTCTGTTGCCTTGTTTTTTGGATGTTTCAGGAAACACCATACACTTCTCCAGAGTGGCTGCTGGCAATTTACATGCCGCCCATCAGCATAACAAGGCTCCCAGTTCTCCATGGCCTGTCCTGCCTTTCTGGATTTTACACTTTTTTCAGATGGCCCTTTTGACCGGGGGGCAGTGAGACTTCATTGTAGTGCAGATTTCCTTTGCAAGCTTGCTTGGTTGGCCAAAAAGGGCGTATGCGTTTTTTCCTGAATATATTCAGGAAAAAACGCATACGCCCTTTTTGGCCAAGTGCATCATTGTGGACGTTCTGCCTCTTTTCCTATGCTTTACATGCAATTCCAGTCTACCTCCTGAAATCGGTTTCCTGCAATTCTGCCCCGCTTTCAACTCCTCTTGGCAGCCTAATTCAATATATTTTTGGAAGATAGCTGTCATTTATAACTCTGCAGGTTTGTGAATTACAGTGCCCCTGAGCTCCTTTCTTCAACTCGCTTTCTTGTGAGCTGGCCGCAACACCGCAGGATTGCTTCAGGCCCTAGTTTGGTTCCCGCACGGCATGCTGAGACTTTGGTTAATTCCTCTTCCTGGTGGGAAATGAGAGTTAAATTTGCCCGTATAGACACCTCCAGCTAGTCTCTCCTTGGTTCTCCATCTTCCTGTTCATCTTCCACAGAAACTGCAAACTGGGCCAAACAGGAGGTTAAAGGCAGTGACTCTCCAAGTGGGGAGAGTGTTAGTAAAGCGTCTGGAATGTTGCACCCGAGTACCAGGGGACGTAAACTGAGACACATTTGAACACGTTTTCCGATCACACGGTGGATCATACTCTGGGTTCCACATGCATGTTTTAGCTGAAGGAAGAATCCCTTAAACATGGAGAGTTGAGACCCATGGAATGGGTACCATGCAATATGACTTCAAAGGGTCTGCATTTGCTCACCGAACCTCACCAGTCCTATCACTGCTGCGTTTATGCCACTGTACACACGCTTGATTCTCTTTGGGTGACATATAAATCCATAGTTTTTAAGATTCTTACTAGTTAGGTATATTGTTAGGTGTTTAATATGGGGTGTTGAGTCCACTTCGTTGAGCAAGGAGTAGCACTTGTCTATTATATATTTGGCTTATGGAACGGTATCTGTGCTAATTTCAATCTCTTGTTGTATGCAGCACCCCAACTCACCTTTCCCCTTAAGCAAGCATAAATTGGTTGTCTACATTTGACACTCTGTTCTGTTTAGTAATTTAGTTCCTGTGTAACCAAGTTTACATTCCGTGTAGTAGTGATATCTTATGATGTTTCTTTTTCTGTGTGACTTATTTTTTTATTTTTTTATTTATTTTTTTTTTTGCGGTACGTGGGCCTCTCACTGTTGTGGTTTTTCCCATTGCGGAGCACAGGCTCTGGACGCGTAGGCTCAGCGGCCATGGCTCACAGGCCCAGCCGCTCCGCGGCATGTGGGATCTTCCCGGAGCGGGGCACGAACCCATGTCCTCTGCATCGGCAGGCGGACTCTCAACCACTGCGCCACCAGGTAAGCCCTGTGTGACTTATTTCACTTAGAATCATCGTACCGGAATCCACTCATTATCCTGCTACGGGCCTGATGACATAGATTTCATTGCTGAGTGATATTGCATTGTACGTAAGTACCACAACTTCTTTATCCATTTTTCGCTTTTTGCGATATTGAACTTGTACCGTAAACGAGGTTCTTGTAAACAGAGCCATCCCAACCTTTGGGGTGGCTGTGTCTTTTTGATTTTAATTTCCCTAAGCTATAGGACCATAAGTGGAAGTGCCCTAGGCTCTGTTGCTTAGTTGTTTGGATGTTTCAGGAAACACCATACACTTCTCCAGAGTGGCTGTTGGCAATTTACATCTCGCCCATCAGCATAACAAGGCTCCCAGTTCTCCATGGCCTGTCCTGCCTTTCTGGATTTTACTCTTTTTTCAGAAGGCCCTTTGACCGGGGGGCAGTGAGACTTCATTGTAGTGCAGATTTCCTTTGCGAGCTTGCTTGGTTGGCCAGAAAGGGCGTATGCGTTTCTTCCTGAATATATTCAGGAAAGAACGCATACGCCCTTTTTGGCCAAGTGCATCATTGTCGAGGTTCTGAGTCTTTTCATATGTTTTCAGTGCAATTCCAGTCTACCTCCTGAAATAGGTTTCCTGCAGTTCTGCCTTGCTCTCAGTGCCTCTTCATAGCCTTACTTCAATATACTTTTGGAAAATAGTTGGCCTTTATAACTCTGCAGGTTTTTGAATTGCAGTGGCCCTTAGCTCCATTTTTCAGCTCTTATTTTTGTGATCTTGCCTCATATCCACAGGATTTCTTCAGGCCCTATTCTTCTTCTGGGGCGCCTTGCTCTGCCTTTGGTTAATTCTTCTTCCTGAATTGAAATTAGAGTGACATGTGCCCATTGAAACCGCTACAGCTATTTTCTCACTGGTTCCCCCTATTCCCATTCATCCTCCGCACTAACTGCAGACTGTGCGATACCGGAACTTAAAGGCATTGACTCTCCATGTGGAGATGTTGTTAGTAAAGTGGCTGGAATGTTGATCCGGAGCCCCAGGAGAGGAAAATGAGGTGCATTTTAGAAACCTTTCCCGATCATATGGTATACCATCCGCTGGATTTCCCATGCATGGTTTAGCTGTAGGAAGATTCCCTTCAACTTGGAGTGTTGGGACCCTTGGAATAAGTAGCATGAAGTATTGCATTAAACTTTCGGCAGTTGCTCACCAAAGCTCTCCAATCCTTTCAGCCCCAAGTGTCCAGCCTTATGTCTTATCCAGCTGTGGGTTTATATGTGGTCATTCCAGGTTGCATCACAGCCCCTGAGCGAATTTTGTAAGAATTTTTCTCTCTTTCATTGTTTCTGCGTTTTGGTTTTAAAATTTATTTCTATAATGGGGTTTAGCTCATTTTCACTGCTGTGTTTGTGCCGCTCTGCTCACACTTGATTCCCTTATGGAGATATATCAATACATGGGTTTTAAGATTCTTATTACTCAGATATATTTCTCTGCGGTTTATAGGGTGTGTTGAGGCCAGTTCATTGAGCAAGGTGTAGATCTTGTCTGATACCTATTTGGTTTATTGAACGGTATCTGTGCTAATTTCAAACTCTGGTTTTATACATCACCCCACCTCTCCTTTCCCCTTAAGCTGACATAAGTGTGTTTTCTAAATGTGAGACACTGTTCTGTTTTGTAATTCATTTTTTGTGCAGCCATATTTATCCTCCCTCTATAAGTGATATCTTATGATATGTTTCTTTTTCTGTTTGACTTATTTCAAGTAGTATTATCGGACCTCAATCCACTCTTTATCCTTCTACTAGCCTTATTACATTGATTTCATGGTGAAGAGATATTCCATTGTACATAAGTACCACATTTTCTTTATCCATTGTTCTCTTTCCTGGGATATTTAAGGTGTACTGAAGTTGAGGTTCTTGTAAACAGAGTAGCCCTAAACTGTGGTGTGCTTGTGTCTTGTTGATTTTTAGACTTCCCTAGATATACTCCCGTGATTGGAAGTGCCCTATGCTCTGTCGCTCTGTTTTTTAGATGATTTAGGAACCACCATACACTTCTCCAGAGTGGCTCTCGGCAGTTCACACACTGTCCATCAGCGTATAAAGGCTCCCTGTTCTCCATGGCCTGTCCTGCATTTCTGGTTTTTACAATTTTTTCGGATGGCCCTTTTGACCGGTGGGAAATGAGACTTCTTTGTTGTGCACATTTGCATTGCTTGCTTGCTTGGTTGCCCATAAAGTGCGTATGCGTTTTTTCCTGGATATATTCAGGAAAAAACGCATACTCCCTTTTGGGCCAACTGCATCATTGTCGAAATTCTGCCGCTTTTCATGTGCTTTAAAGGCGAGTCCAATCTATCTCTTGAAATCTGTTTCTTGCAATTCTGTCTTGCATTCAGATCCTCTTCTTTGCCTTACCTCAACATATTTTTGGACGTTAGTTTTCATTTATAACTCTGCAGGTTTGTGAATTGCAGTGACCCTGAGCTCCATTTTTTAAGTTGCTCTTTTGTGAGCTGGCCTCAAAACCGCAGGATTGCTTCAGGCCCTATTTTGGCTCCGGCGAGGCGGGCTGAGCCTTTTTTTAATTCTTATTCTTAATGGGAAATTAGAGTGACATGTGCCCGTCCAAACCCCTACAACTATTCTCTCATTGGTTCCCCCTGTTCCCGTTCATCCTCCTCACAATTTGCAAAATGTGTGAAACAGAAGTTTAAATGTGCTGATTCTCTAAGTGGGGAGATTCTAAGTAACGTGGCTGGAATGATGAACAGGAGCACCAGGAGAGGATAAATGAGGTGCATTTTAGACACATCTCCCGATCACATGGTGTACAGTCCTCTGGGTTTTCCATGCATGTTTTAGCTGTAGGAAGATTCCTTGAACCTGCAGATTTGGGACCCATTGAATGGGTACCAGGTAGTATTACTATAAAGGGTGTGCATTTCCTCACCCAACCTCACATTTCTCTTAGCGCGAACAGTTTCCAGCCTTATGTCTCATCCTGCTGTGGGTCTAGATGTGTTCAATCCATGTTGCATCACCGTCCCTGAGGAAAAGTTGTAAGAGGTTTTCTCTGTCTCTCTGTCGTTTATTTTTTTCAATTTATTACTATGTTGTTTACAGCTGATTTTCAAAGCTCTGTTTCTTGCTGCTGTACATCCACTTGATTCACGTACAGAGAGACATCAATAATTTCTTTTTCAGATTCTTACCAGTCATAGATATTCTTTTCCGGTGACTTGAGTGTGCTGAGTGCAGTTCTTTTAGCTACCGTGTAGGCCTTGTTGATTATCAGTTTGGTATTTGGAATGGTATCTTTGCTAATTTCAACCTCCTGGATGATGCCTCACCCCTCCCCACCTTTCCCGTTTAGCAGCCTTACGCGTGTTTTCTACATATTTATGTCACTTAGAATGATCATACGTAACTCCTCCGGAGTTGTTACAACTGGCCATATTTCATTGATTTCCAGGCTGAGTAATATTCCACTCTACATAAGTACCACATCTCTATCCATTTTTTCCCTCCAGAGACATTTAAGTTATATCCTAGTCGAGGATCTTTTAAACAGAGAAGCAGTAAACATTGGGGTGCCTGTGTCCTCTCGATTTTTGTTTTTCCCAAGATATACGCCCATGAGTGCAAGTGCCCTATGCTCTGTAGCTCATTTTTTAGATGCTTTAGTAAACACAATACACTTCTCCAGAATGGCCGTTGGCAATATACATTTCCACTATAAGCCTCACAGGGCTCCCTCTTCTCCTTGCCCTGTCCTGCATTTCTGGCGTTTACACTTTATGAGGATGGCTCTTCTGACTGATGCGAAGTGATATCTTTTGTAGTATTGATTTCCAGTGCCCACCTGTTTGGTTGGCTAAAAAAGTGTATGCCCTTTTCTTGAATATATACAGAAAAAAACGCATACAGCCTTTTTGGCCAACTGCAATGTCGGCAATGTTCAGCCCCTTTTCTTGTGCTTAATGGCGAGTCCTTTCTACCTCCTCAAATCCCTTTCCTGCCATTCTCCCTTGCTTGCCAATCCTTTTCTCTGACTTTCCTCAAGACATTTTTCAGTGATAGATATTTTCAACTCTGCAGTTTCGTGAATTTTACTGCCCCTGAGTTCCATTGTTCAACTTGTGTTTATGGGAACTGGCCACAAAGCAGTGGGATTTCCTCAAGCCCTATACTGTTTCCATGGGCAACCCTAGCCTTTGGTCAATTCATCTTCCTGATTGGAAATTAGAGTGACATGTGCCTGTCTGAACACCTAGGACTTGTCTCTCATTGTTCCTCATCCTTCCGCTTCATCCTCTGGACAAATTCCAAACTGTACGCAACAGGATGTTGACAGTGTTGACATCTCCAAGTGGGGAGACTGTTAGTAAAGACGCTGGAGGGGTGAACCCGAGCACCAGGAGATGAGGAGATGAGATGCCTTTTCCAAACTCTTCCCGATCAGACGGTATACCATCCTCTGGATGTGACAGACATGTTTTAGCAGTAGGAAGAGTCCCATTCATGTAAGGAGAACACCAGGGCTTTTTCAAAATCAGTGTCTCCCCGAAACCCAAACTGGGGAGTTTTTTAAGCTACGGCTACACATATGTTCATTAAGGGCCTTGGGAAGTAGGCAGAGTCCAAACTTTAGATGACTGAAGTCTTCAGGGTCAGAAGCACTCACCACCGGCTTCCCTTAGGTTACACTTTAACTGTCATTGATAGATGATGTCAATAAAAATATCTATTCTTTTTCCGATTATTTCCCCTTATAGGTTATTGCACAATATTGAGTGTAGTTCCCTGTGCTATACAGTAGTTCCTTGTTGATGATCTATTTTATACATAGCAGTGTGTATGTGTTAATTCCAAACTGTTAATTTATCCCTCCTCCCACCTTTCCCCTTTGGTAATAATAAATTATAAGATTTTATACTTCTCAGAAATGGGGGAGCTGAAAGAGAGGTATCATTTTCAATGGAAAAGCATTTAAAACAAGATTGAAGCTTTAACCAAGATTATTAGATGTACATCCTTGGAAAGAAATCACTTCATTTCTCTAATATTGACCTGACAAATAAGACAAACCTTTTCACTGAACTTGCTTATAATAAAGTGATGGAAATATCAAATGGAAGTGTTAGAAACATCTTATTTTACCCGAGCCTTATAAACTGTTCTATGTTAACTACAGTTTGGCTCACACATCTGTTCACTGAAGTTACAATAGTCTCAATTTCTGTTACTGATCCTCCAGAGTGGACCCCAACAAGGGTCCCCCTGCCCAGTGTCATTGGGGCCAACAGATCGAGACTGAGTTTGGTTCCCAAGCAAAGGAAACTTTATATTTTCATCAGAGAATGGAGAGGTGAGAGCATGCACTACCCCGTGGGCTGTGGGCTGGGCTGCTGTGTAGAGATCCTGTCAGAGTCAGTGGGAGGGAGGGGGCGGAGCTCTCAAGGGCCGGGTTGGCTGCAGCTCAGGCTCTATATCTCGGAGTCTGCACTGGGCCCCAGGAGCTGAGGTGTCGACCCAGCCATTCTGCACCAGGAAATCTGGTCTGAAGTGCCGGGTGTGGAACCTCTGCATGCGGGACCCTAGGAGCACGTGAAATTAGACAAAGCACAAAGGATAAAAAAGGTCAGACTTGACTTTATTGCCCACATTCTATTTTTATCTCCCAGGGATTTTTAATGGGCTTTGCTGGGGACAAACCCCTCCTCTGCCTTTTGTCCCGTTCCTCATTCTTGGAGTGCTGAGGGTGCAGACCCTTCTTCTGTAACTGCTGAGTGCTGAGTTGGGAGCCCTCATACCAGGGGACGAGGGTCAGAACTTCTCCCCAGCAGCCTCCAGGTGACGTTGATTGGCCCCAGGACCCCTGCCTCCCTGCTCGTCCGCCTGAGCACCAGCATTGGAAGTGTTATAGATTCTAATGACCTTTAAGGGTCCAGGAAAGAGATGTGCAGAGACGCTGTGGGGGCCGGTTTCACCCCGCCCCACATTTGTTCGGCCACCTTAGGCTGACCGTTTCTGCCAGCCTAGATGCTCTGACCAGTAGTCTGCTCTTTCTTCAATTAGGCCCCTGAATTAACGTAAAAACAGCACCAGGTGTCAGAGCCCTGCCCGCTCAACTCCCAGACAGTCCAGGGTCAGTGGTGATCAAGGACCATGATGGCCACTGAGTCAACAGCCTTTTGAAGTAAACAGGAGTCCAGCCGGTCTTATTGGCCACCATCATCACGGTGTCTGTAGGCTTTTCTATGGTGACGGTGTGATATACGGTTCCCCCGCCAAGATTATTAGCTCCCCTCCGGGTGCAGGAAGTCCTGCAAGCAGTAGTCTACTCCTTCGGGACACACTATTGTTGTTTTATGAGAGAAACTCCAGGTCAAGTGATGTTCACACGAGTCGTCATGGTGCCCTGTTGCCCCCGGTTATCTCTCTGGATGTTGGAGTTGGAGGGCCTCCTCACTCGAGGTCGGTGTGCCCACGGAGCGAACCCTGCAACTTCAGGGCATGGTTGGTGATTAGGATCACCACGTGGGGTCCTTTTCCCTTAGGAGGGAGGTGGCCTTTTGGGCTGCTGATTTCCAGGTTTTTAGATACCGCCAGTATCTTGGCCAGATGTGGCAGTGGGCCAAGCCCCTTGGTGACTGTAGTTTATCCTACCTGGATGGCATTCTTGCGTTGTTCCATTTCAAGTGGTCCCAGTTTTTGCACTAATTCTCCAATGGCGATTCACCTTTCACCGGGAATGGAAAGGTCAAAGGGTTTAGCTCAATTAGGGAGTTCCAGGGCAAGGGTCTGAATTGACTGCTCTTTCCATTCTTGAAAGGCCACTTCTGGATTCTGTTCAAAAGGATCATCATCTTTTCCTTTCAGTGTTTCATATAGAGGCCCAGCTAGTAGACTGTAGTTAGGGATCCAGAAGCAGCAAACCCTGGCCTCCCCAGGAACCCCTAAGCTGTCTTCTAGTTTTAGAAAGGGGTAAGGCTGCAAATGGTTTCTTCCCTTTCCTGGGATGGGCTTCTCTGACCTTGTGTGAGAATGAAGCCCAGGCAGGTCACTGCAGTCTGTGATATTTGAGCTTTTTCTTGGACAACTTCTATCCTTTATTGGCTTGGTAGTTCAGAGGCCTCCTTAGTAGGGCTGGCGATCAGAATGTCGTCTGCATATTGAAGGAGGGTTTCCTTTTCCAGAGGTAGAACTTTTCGGTCGTTAGCTAAGCTTTCCCCAAAGATGGTGTGGGAATTTTTGAACCCTTGGGGCAAGACGGCCCGGAAGTATTGTTTTAGTTGTATGTTGAGTCCTGCCACTCACAAGCCAAAATTTCTTGTGACTCTGGGACTAATGGAATACAAAAGAAGGCATCATTGAAGACTAATACAGAATACCATGTCCTGGTGGTTGGTAGAATGACCAGCAGGGTGTAGGGATCAGGAGCAACTGGAGGTATATCCTCGGTGGCTTCACTGACTGTCCTGACATCCTTTACCAGGTCCCCAGCAGCCCATGGGGCTCTCGTGGTCAGGCCAATCCCAGGATATGGAGCTCTCCTGGGCAGGTACCCCACCCCCAACCCAGCCCACGGGGCTCTCATGGTCAGGCCCCTCCCAGGATACAGAGCTACCCTTGCAGGTACCGTGGCAGGGCTGGGCACACAGGAACCATGCACATAGCCCTCATTGAAGAGCACCCCCAGCTCACCTGTCGCTCAGAGCTGACACAGAGCACCTCAGAGCAGGACTTGAACTAACAAACAGCAGCTCCGACAGGTCTGTGACCCTGGGCATCACTCTGTGTGGCCTCCCTCCACCTGGTCTTCCAGAGACTTCCACTGCACCCAGGGCACCAGACCTCTGTCTCCAACCACCACCCACCCCTCCTCTCCCTGACTCCTGGGTTCCTCTCATTAGGAGAGGGTTTTCTTGAAGTTGTCTCCCACTCATGGGCCAGATAAAATGATTAGAAAACAAGCCAAAGCTGCAGCCCCTTGTCTATCCTGACTCTCAGGAGCCCACACCTGTTCCTTGGACCTGGCCGGTTCAGCAAGTTCCATTTTCTGCAACTGTGAGCCCCTGAGGGGTGATGATTGGCTGACCTGGGCAGCCTTACCATGCCGGCCAGCCCTCCCCAGGTGTGCCTGGGTTGAGATCAATATAAATACCACTCCAGGCAGCAAAAGCCCCTGCAGCTGTGCCTGACGCCATTTTCTCTGCCCTGTCAGCAGTCTCGGGGCTGGGCTGGTGGGAGGGAGTGAGAGGCCACGGCTTTGTGGGTGGCCCAGTGTGAGTGGGGCTCTGCTGGACTTTCTGCAGCAGTTGCCAGGCTGCCACCTGCTAAAGAAGAGGATGTGTCACCCATACCTGCTGCTGGAATTTCTCCCTGGGCAGAGGTGAGGAAGGAAAAAAGCAGTGGGGGCAGGGACAGGACGGGTATCTCAGGCAGGGAAATGGAAATCTTCCAGAAGAGCACCCAGGGCCAGGACCATCCTGGCTGGCCTGCAGGCACCAAGTCAGCTGGCATGCTGTCACTCGTGTGGCTCCATGGCCCTTCCTCTAGGCTTTCAAGTCCTTGTATATATTCAGGTGTTTTACCTGGGAAGGGCGGGAACAGTTCAGCAGCAACTGGCCTGGGGTTCAGCTCACGTTTACTCACAGATGCCTCGGCACGGTGCCCCAGCTTTGCAATGAGGACGCTTGTTGTGTGGGGGCTGCTGGCTGAATGGGAGACGATTCCCCACCACTGACCAACTTCAGAATTGTTTACAACTGGAGCAAGTGCCCTGATACGGTTTTCCTCTGAGTAACTGGTGGGTTCTGTTTTTTTTTTCTCTTTTTCGTTTTTGGTTCAAGGTAGATTTTATTCCTCTTTTTTGTATTTACAGATATAAGCATGGAAATAATTTATTCATATAAATACATGTATGTGAAGGGAATAATTGTTTTTTCTGTTTTATTTTTTAAATTTTATTTCTTTTTAATTTTGAATTTTATTTTATATTTTTATACAGCAGGTTCTCATTGGTTATCTATTTTATACATATAAATGTTTACATGCCAATCCCAATCTCTCAACTCCTCCCACCACCACCCCTCCAAGAGCTTTCCCCCCTTGTTGTCCATACGATTGTTGTCTACATCTGTTGCTCTATTTATGCCTTGCAAAACGGTTAATCTGTACAGTTTTTCTAGGTTCCACATATATGCATGAATATACAAGATTTGTTTTTCTCTTTCTGACTTACTTCACTCTGTATGACAGTCTCTAGATCCATCGACGTCTCTACAAATGACCCAATTTCATTCCTTTCATGGCTTAGTAATATTCCATTTTATATATGTACCACATCTTTATGCATTCGTCTGTCTGTGGGCATTTAGGTTGCTTCCATTACCTCGATATTGTAAATAGTGATGCAATGAACATTGCGGTGAATGTCTCTTTTTGATTTATGGTTTTGTCTGGGTATATGTCCAGTCCTGGGATTGCTGTATCATATGGTAATTCTATTATTAGTGTCTTAAGAAACTCCATATTGTTCTCCATAGTGACTGTATCAATTTATATTCCCAACAATAGTGGAAGAGGCTTCCTTTTCTCCACACCCTTTCCAGCATTTGTTGTTTGTAGATTTTCAGATGATGCCCATTCTAACAGGTGTGAGGTGATACCTCATTGTTGAGTCCATTTCGTTGAGCAAGGGGTAGGTCTTGTCTATTACGTATTTGGCTTATGGAACGGTATCTGTGCTAATTTCAAACTCTGGTTTTATGCAGCACCCCAACTCACCTTTCCCCTTAAGCAAGCATAAGTTGGTTTTCTAAACTTGAGACCCTGTTCTGTTTTGTAATTCAGTTCATGTGTAGCCAAGTTTACATTCCGTGCATTAGTGATACCTTATGATGTTTCTTTTTCTGTGTGACTTATTTCACTTAGAATCATCATGCCTCAATCCACTCATTATGCTGGTACAGGCCTGGTGACACAGATTTCATTGCTGAGTGGTATTCTGTTGTACATAAGTACCGCAACTTCTTTATCAATTATTTGTTCTCTGGGATATTTAACTTGTACTGTAGAAGAGGCTCCTGTAAACAGAGCCGTTGTAAATTTTGGGGTGGCTGTGTCTTTTTGATTTTAATTTCCCTAAGCTATAGGACCATAAGTGGAAATGCCCTAGACTCTGTTGCTTTGTTTTTCAGATGTATCAGGAAACACCACACACTTCTCCAGAGTGGCTGTTGGCAATGTACATCCCGCCCATCAGCATAACAAGGCTCCTTTTTCCCCATGGCCTGTCTTGCCTTTCTGGATTTTACACTTTTCTCAGATGGCCCTTTAGACCGGGGGGAAGTGACACTTCATAGTAGTTCGGATTTCCATTGCAAGCTTGCTTGGTTTGCCAAAAAGGGCGTATGTGTTTTTTCCTGAATATATTCAGGAACAAACTCATACGCCCTTTGTTGCCAAGTGCATCATTGTCGATGTTCTGCCTCTTTTCCTATGCTTTAAATGCAAATCCAGTCTACCTCCTGAAATCGGTTTCCTGCAATTCTGCCCCGCTTTCAAGTCCTCTTCGCAGCCTTACTTCAATATATTTTTGGACGTTATCTGTCATTTATAACTCTGCAGGTTTGTGAATTACAGGGTCCCTGAGCTCCTTTCTTCAACTCGCTTTCTTGTGAGCTGGCCGCAAACCCGCAAGACTGCTTCAGGCCCTAATCTGCTTCTGGCAGGGCATGCTGAGCCTTTGGTTAATTCCTCTTCCTGGTGGGAAATGAGTGTTAAATATGCCCGTCCAGACACCTACCTCACTCTCAACCCCTTGGTGATGTGGGTCCTCTGGTTTGTGGCCACTTTTGCTGGGTTCCTCACCTTTCGATGATGTGGCCCCACTAGTGTGAGGACACTCCTGCTTGGTTCTCATCCACGTGGTTATGTGGACCCCCTGGTGAGAGTCTGTTCCTGGCTTTGTTCCTCACCCACCTGTGAGGGAGACCCTCTGCTGATAGGTCACTCCTGCATGGCTGGCACACATTGCCTTGGTGAAGTCAGCCGTGTGGTGGCAGTTGGAGCGTGCTGGGAATCTCTTCCCCCTGGTGATGAGGGCCCTCTTGCATCAGGCCCTGACTGCTGGGCTCACCAACTTTTCTTAGTGAGCCCAGTGATGCTTTGGCACTCCTCTTAGGATCCCATCTCCATGGGGATGTGGGCCTTCTGCTCTGAGGTCCCAACGGCTGGGTTGTTCACATTTTCATGATGTGGGCTCTCTGGTGTTAGTTCACAGAAGCCTGGATCCCATAGCCTCTGTGCTCTTGGCCGCCTGCTGGGAGGTTCCAACTGCTGGATTCCTCACTTTTTTAAATTTTTGGGCCCTCTGTTGTGAGGATCCTCCTGCCTGCCTCACTCCCAGCCCCTTCGTGATGTGTGTCGTCTGGTTTGAGGCCACATGTGCTGGGTTCCTCACCTTTCGATGATGTGGGACCAATGGTCTTAGGAGACTCCTGCCTGGTTCACATCCCCTTGGTGATGTGGGCCCTCTGTTGAGAGTCTGATCCTGGCTGGGTTCCTCACCCATCTGTGAGGTAGGCCGTCTGATGTGAGGTCACTCCTGCCTGGCTTGCTCACCTCGCCTTGTGGACATGAGCCCTCTGGTGGCACTTGGAGCCTGCTGGGAGCCTCCTCTCCTCGGTGATGAGGGCCCTCTGGCATCAGGCCCTAACTGCTGGGCTCCCCACATTTTGTGATGTGTGCCCAGTGGTGCGAGGACACTCCAGCCAGGTTCACATCCCCATTGGGGTGTGGGCCTTCTGCTCTGAGGTCCCAAAGCCTGGGTTGCTCACAGTTTCATGATGTGGGCTCTCTGCTGTTAGTTCACTCCTGCCTGCATCCCATAGCTTCTGTGCTCTGGACCGCCTGCTGGGAGGTTCCAACTGCTGGATTCCTCACCTTTCTTATTCTTTGGGACCTCTGTTTTTAGGCTACTCCTGCCTGCCTCACTCCCGTTCCCTTTGTGATATGTGTCCTCTGATTTGAGGCCACATGTGCTGGGTTCCGCACCTTTCGATGATGTGACCCCACTGGAGGGAAGACAGTCCTGACTGGTTCCCATCCCCTTGCTGATGTGGGCCCTCAGGTGAGAGTCTGATCCTGGCTGGGTTCCTCACCCTTCTGTGAGGTGGGCCCTCTGCTGTGAGGTCAATCATGCCTGTCTGGCACACGTCACCTTGGCGACGTGGGCCCTCTGGTGGCAGTTGGAGTGTGCTGGGATCCTCCTCCCCTCGGTGATGAGGGCCCTCTTGCCTTAGGCCATAACTGCTGGGCTCCCCACATTTTCTGATGTGCGCCAAGTGAGTGAGGAGACTCTTGCCAGGTTCCCATCCCCATGGCGATATGGGCCTTCTGCTCTGAGGTCAAAACGGCTGGCTTGCTCACAGTACCATGATGTGGGCCCTCTGCTGTGAGTTCACTCCGGCAAGGATCCCTTATCATTGGTGCTCTGAGCCGCCTGCTGGGAGGTTCCAACTGCTGGATTCCTCAACTTTTTTATTCTATGTGCCCTCTGTTGTGAGGCTCCTCCTGCCTGCCTCACTGCCAGCCCCTTGGTGATGACTGTCCTATGGCTTGAGGCCACATGTGCTGCGTTCCTCACCTTTCGATGATGTGACCCCACTCGTGTGAGGACACTCCTGCCTGGTTCCCATCCCCTTGGTGAGGTGGGCCCTCTGGCAAGAGTCTAATCCTGGCTGGGTTCCTCAACGTTCTGTGAGGTAGGCCCTCTGCTGTGAGGTCACTCCTGCCTGGCTGGCACACGTCACCTTGGAGACGTGAGCCCTCTGGTGGCAGTTGGAGCGTGCAGGGCGCCTCCTCCTCTCGGTGATGACGGCCCTCTGGCGTCAGGCCCTAAATGGTGGGCTCCCCACATTTTCTGATGTGCGCCCAGTGGTGCGAGGACACTCCAGCCAGGTTCCCATTCCCATGGGGATGTGGTCCTTCTGCGCTGAGGTCTCAACTCCTGGGTTGCTCACAGTTTTGTGATGTGGGCCCTCTGCTGTGAGTTCACTGTGGCCTGGATCCCATAGCCTCGGTGTTCTGGGCCGCCTGCTGGAAGGTCTAAATGCTGGAATCCTCACGTTTTTTATATTATGTGCCCTGTGTTGTGAGGCTACTCCTGCCTGCCTCACTCCAAGGCCCTTGGTGATGTGGGTCCTCTGGTTTGAGGACACATGTGCTGGGTTCCTCACCTTAAGATGATGAGGCCCCACTGGTGTGAGGATAATCCTGACTGGGTCCCATCCCCTTTGTGATGTGGGCCCTCTGGTGAGAGTCTGATCCTGGCTGGGTTCCTCACCCATCTGTGAGGTGGGCCCTCTACTATCAGGTAACTCTTGCCTGGGTTGCTCACCTCGCCTTGTTGACATGAGCCCTCTGGTGGCAATTGGACCCTGCTGGGAGCCTCCTCAGCTCTGTGATGAGGGCCCTCTGACGTCAGGCCCTAACTGCTGGGCTCCCCAACTTTTCTTAGTGAGCCCAGTGTTGCTCAAGCACTCCTCTTAGGTTCCCATCCCCATGGGGATGTGGGCCTTCTGCTCTGAGGTTCCAACGGCTGGGTTGATCACAATTTTATGATGTGGGCTCTCTGGTGTTAGTTCACTGTGGCCTGGATCCCATAGCCTCTGTGGTCTTGGCTGCCTGCTGGGAGGTTCCAACTGCTCGATTCCTCAACTTTTGTATTCTATGGGTCCTGTGTTGTGATGCTCCTCCTGCCTGCCTCACTCGCAACCCCTTCGTGATGTGGGTCTTCTGGTTTGAGGCCACATGTGCTGGGTTAGGCAACTTTCAATGATGTGGCCCCACTGGTGTGAGGACACTCCTGCCTGGTTCCCATCCCCTTGGTGATGTGGGCCTTCTGGTGACAGTCTTATCCTGGCTGGGTTCCTCACTCTTCTGTGAGGTAGGCCCTCTGCTGTGAGGTCAATCCTGCCTGACTTGCACACATCACCTTGGCGATGTGGGCCCTCTGTTGGCACATGGAACCTGCTGGGAGCCTCCTGCCCTCGGTGATGACGGCCCTCTAGCATCAGGCTCTAACTGCTGGGCTCCCCACGTTTTCTGATGTGAGCCCAGTGATGCCAGGACACTCCTGTCAGGTTCCCATCCCCATGGGGATGTGGGCTTTCTGCTCTGAGGTCCCAATGCCTGGGTTGCTCACAGTTTCATGATGTGGGCTCTCTGCTCTTAGTTCACTCCTGCCTGCATCCCATAGCTTCTGTGCTCTCGGCCGCCTGCTGGGAGGTTCCAAATGCTGGATTCCTCACTTTTTTTATTCTTTGGGCCCTCTGTTTTTAGGCTACTCCTACCTGCCTCACTCCCATCCCTTTTGTGATGTATGTCCTCTGATATGAGGCCACATGTGCTGGGTTCCTCACCTTTCGATGATGTGGCCCCACTGGTGGGAGGACAGTCCTGACTGGTTCCCATCCCCTTGGTGTTGTGGGCCCTCTGGTGAGAGTCTCATCCTGCCTCGGTTCCTCACCCTTCTGTGAGATAGGCCCTCTGCTGTGAGGTCACTACTGCCTGGCTGGCGCATGCCACCTTGTAGACGTGGGCCCTCTGTTGGCAGTTGGAACCTGCTGGGAGTCTCCTCCCCTCAGTTATGAGGGCCCCCTGGCATCAGGCCCTAACTGCTGGGCTCCTAACATTTTCTGATATGTGCTAAGTGGTGCAAAGCCACTCCTGCCAGGTTCCCATCCCAATGGGGATGTGGGCCTTCTGTTCTGAGGTCCCAACAGCTGGGCTGCTCACAGGTTCATGATGTGGGCCCTCTGCTGTGAGTTCACTGCGGCCTGGATCCCATAGCCTCGGTGCTCTGGGCCACTTGCTGGGAGGTTCCAACTGCTGGATTCCTCAACTTTTATATTCTATGGACCCTGTGTTGTGAGGCCAGTCCTGCCAGCCTCATTCCGAACCCCTTGGTGATGTGGTTCCTCTGGTTTGAGGACACATGTGCTGGGATCCTCACCTTTCGATGATGTTGTCCCACTGGTGTGGGGACACTCCTGCCTGGTTCCCATCCCCTTGGTGATGTGGGCCCTCTGGTGAGAGTCTGATCCTGGCTGTGTTCCTCACCCTTCTGTGAGGTGGGCCCTCTGCTGTGAGGTCACTCCTGCCAGGCTGGCACACATCACCTTGGCGACGTTGGCCCTCTGGTGGCAGCTGGAGCCTGCTGGGAGCCTCCTCCTCTCGTTGATGAGTGCCCTCTAGCGTCAGGCCCTAACTTCTGAGCACCCCACGTTTTCTGATGTGAGCCCAGTGATGCCAGGACACTCCTGTCATGTTCCCATCACCATGGGGATGTGGGCCTTCTGCTCTGAGGTCCCAATGTCTGGGTTGCTCACAGTTTCATGATGTGGGCTGTCTGGTGTTAGTTCACTCTGGCCTGGATCCTCTAGCCTCTGTGCTCTGGGCCGCCTGCTGGGAGGTTCCAACTGCTGGATTCCTCACCTTTCTTATTTTTGGGCCCTCTGTTATGAGGCTCCTCCTGCCTGCCTCACTCCCAGCCCCTTGGTGATGGGTGTCCTATGGTTTGAAGCCACATGTTCTGGGTTCCTCACCTTTAGATGATGTGGCCCTACTCATGTGAGGACACTCCTGCCTGGTTCCAATCCATTTGGTGATGTGGGCCCTCTGGTGCGAGTCTGATCCTGACTGGGTTCGTCACACTTCTCTGAGGTGGGCCCTCTGCTGTGAGGTCATTCGTGCCTGGTTGGCACACATCGCCTTGGCGACGTCAGCCCTCTGGTGGCAGTTGGAGCCTGCTGGGAGCCTCCTTCCCTTGGTGATGAGGGTCCTCTGGCGTCAGGCCCTAACTGCTGGTCGCCCAAAATTTTCTGATACGTTCTCAGTGGTGCGAGGACACTCCTACCAGAATTCCATCCCCATGGGGATGTGGGCCTCCTGCTCTGAGGTCCCAATGGCTGGGTTGCTCAGTTTCATGACATGGGCCCTCTTCTGTGAGTTCACTGTGGCCTGGATCCCATGGCCTCGGTGCTCTGGGCCGCCTGCTGGGAGGTTCCAACTGCTGGATTCCTCACTTTTTTATTCTATGGGCCCAGTGTTGTGAGACTACTCCTGCCTGCCTCACTCCGAGGTCCTTGGTGATGTGGGTCCTCTGGTTTGAGGACACATGTGCTGAGTACCTCAGCTTTTGATGATGTGGCCCCACTGATGTGAAGACACTCCTGCCTGGTTCCCATCCCCTTGGTGATGTGGGCCCTCTGGTGAGAGTCTGATGTTGGCTGGGTTTCTCACCCTTCTGTGAGGTGGGACCTCTGCTGTGAGGTAACTCCTGCCTGGCATGCTCACGTTGCCTTGGCAATGTGAGCCCTCAGGTGGCAGTTGGAGCCTGCTGGGAATCTCCTCCCCTCAGGTATGAGAGCTCTGGATAAAACACATATGCCCTTTTTTGCCAAGTGCATTATTTTCCAAGTTCTGTCTCTTTTCCTATGCTTTAAGAGCTACTCCCGTGTACGTTCTGAAATCAGTTTCCAGCAATTCTGCCCCGCATTCAAGTCCTCTTCGCAGCCTTACTTCAGTATAATTTTGGATGATAGCTGTCATTTATAACTCCGCAGGTTTCTGAATTACAGTGCCCCTGAGCTCCTTTCTTCAACTCGCTTTCTTGTGAGCTGGCCGCAACACCGCAGGATCTCCTCAGGCCCTAATCTAGTTCCAGCATGGCACGCGGAGCCTTTGGTTCATTTATCTTCCTGGTGGGAAATGAGAGTTAAATTTGCCCGTCCAGACACCTACAGATAGTCTCCCATTGCTTCTCCTTATTCCTGTTCATCTTCCGAAGAAATTGCAAACTGGGCCAAACAGGAGGTTAAAGGCACTGACTCTCCAAGTGGGGAGAGTGTTAGTAAAGCGTCTGGAATGTTGCACCCGAGTACCAGGGGACGAAAACTGAGACACATTTGAACACGTTTCCCGATCACACGGTGGATCATACACTCCGTTCCACATGCATGTTTTAGCTGAAGGAAGAATCCCTTAAACCTGGAGAGTTGAGACCCATGGAATGGGTACCATGCAATATGACTTCAAAGGGTCTGCATTTGCTCACCGAACCTCACCAATCCTATCACTGCTGCGTTTATGCTGCTGTACACACGCTTGATTCTCTTTCAGAGACATATAAATTCAAAGGTTTTAAGATTCTTACTAGTCAGGTATATTCTTAGGCGTTTAATATGGGGTGTTGAGTCCACTTCGTTGAGCAAGGAGTAGCTCTTGTCTATTACATATTTGGCTTATGGAACGGTATCTGTGCTAATTTCAATCTCTGGTTTCATGCAGCACCCCAACTCACCTTTCCCCTTAAGCAAGCATAAGTTGGTTTTCTACATTTGAGACCCTGTTCTGTTTTGTAATTCAGTTCCTGTGTAGCCAAGTTTACATTCCGTGTATTAGGGATATCTTATGATGTTCCTTTTTCTGTGTGACTTATTTCACTTAGAATCATCGTACCTGAATCCACTCATTATGCTGCTACGGGCCTGATGACATAGATTTCATTGCTGAGTGATATTGCATTGTACGTAAGTACCACAACTTCTGTATCCATTTTTCGCTTTCTGTGATATTGAACTTGTATGGTAAACGAGGTTCTTGTAAACAGAGCCGTCCCAAACATTGGGGTGGCTGTGTCTTTTTGATTTTAATTTCCCTAAGCTATAGGACCATAAGTGGAAGTGCCCTAGGCTCTGTTGCCTTGTTTTTTGGATGTTTCAGGAAACACCATACACTTCTCCAGAGTGGCTGCTGGCAATTTACATGCCGCCCATCAGCATAACAAGGCTCCCAGTTCTCCATGGCCTGTCCTGCCTTTCTGGATTTTACACTTTTTTCAGATGGCCCTTTTGACCGGGGGGCAGTGAGACTTCATTGTAGTGCAGATTTCCTTTGCAAGCTTGCTTGGTTGGCCAAAAAGGGCGTATGCGTTTTTTCCTGAATATATTCAGGAAAAAACGCATACGCCCTTTTTGGCCAAGTGCATCATTGTGGACGTTCTGCCTCTTTTCCTATGCTTTACATGCAATTCCACTCTACCTCCTGAAATCGGTTTCCTGCAATTCTGCCCCGCTTTCAACTCGTCTTGGCAGCCTAATTCAATATATTTTTGGACGATAGCTGTCATTTATAACTCTGCAGGTTTGTGAATTACAGTGCCCCTGAGCTCCTTTCTTCAACTCGCTTTCTTGTGAGCTGGCCGCAACACCGCAGGATTGCTTCAGGCCCTAGTTTGGTTCCGGCACGGCATGCTGAGACTTTGGTTAATTCCTCTTCCTGGTGGGAAATGAGAGTTAAATTTGCCCGTATAGACACCACCAGCTAGTCTCTCCTTGGTTCTCCATCTTCCTGTTCATCTTCAACAGAAACTGCAAACTGGGCCAAACAGGAGGTTAAAGGCACTGACTCTCCAAGTGGGGAGAGTGTTAGTAAAGCGTCTGGAATGTTGTTCCCGAGTACCAGGGGATGAAAATTGAGACACATTTGAACACGTTTTCCGATCACATGGTGGATCATACTCTGGGTTCCACATGCATGTTTTAGCTGAAGGAAGAATCCCTTAAACCTGGAGAGTTGAGACCCATGGAATGGGTACCACGCAATATGACTTCAAAGGGTCTGCATTTGCTCACCGAACCTCACCAATCCTATCACTGCTGCGTTTATGCCACTGTTCACACACTTGATTCTCTTTTGGAGACATATAAATCCATAGGTTTTAAGATTCTTACTAGTCAGGTATATTCTTAGGCGTTTAATATGGGGTGTTGAGTCCACTTCGTTGAGCAAGGAGTAGCACTTGTTTATTACATATTTGGCTTATGGAACGGTATCTGTGCTAATTTCAATCTCTTGTATGCAGCACCCCAACTCACCTTTCCCCTTAAGCAAGCATAAGTTGGTTTTCTACATTTGACACCCTGTTCTGTTTAGTAATTCAGTTCCTGTGTAGCCAAGTTTACATTCCGTGTAGTAGTGATATCTTATGATGTTTCTTTTTCTGTGTGACTTATTTCACTTAGAATCATCGTACCTGAATCCACTCATTATGCTGCTATGTGCCTGATGACATAGATTTCATTGCTGAGTGATATTGCATTGTACGTAAGTACCACAACTTCTTTATCCATTTTTCGCTTTCTGTGATATTGAACTTGTACGGTGAACAAGGTTCTTGTAAACAGAGCCGTCCCAAACTTTGGGGTGGCTGTGTCTTTTTGATTTTAATTTCCCTAAGCTATAGGACCATAAGTGGAAGTGCCCTAGGCTCTGTTGCTTTGTTTTTTGGATGTTTCAGGAAACACCATACACTTCTCCAGAGTGGCTGCTGGTAATTTACATCCCGCCCATCAGCATAACAAGGCTCCCAGTTCTCCATGGCCTGTCCTGCCTTTCTGGATTTTACACTTTTTTCAGATGGCCCTTTAGACCGGGGGGCAGTGAGACTTCATTGTAGTGCAGATTTCCTTTGCAAGCTTGCTTGGTTGGCCAAAAAGTGCGTATGCGTTTTTTCCTGAATATATTCAGGAAAAAAGGCATACGCCCTTTTTGGCCAAGTGCATCATTGTGGACGTTCTGCCTCTTTTCCTATGTTTTACATGCAATTCCAGTCTACCTCCTGAAATCGGTTTCCTGCAATTCTGCCCCGCTTTCAACTCCTCTTGGCAGCCTTACTTCAATATATTTTTGGAAGATAGCTGTCATTTATAACTCTGCAGGTTTGTGAATTACAGTGCCCCTGAGCTCCTTTCTTCAACTCGCTTTCTTGTGAGCTGGCCGCAACACCGCAGCATTGCTTCAGGCCCTAGTTTGTTTCCGGCACGGCATGCTGAGCCTTTGGTTAATTCCTCTTCCTGGTGGGAAATGAGAGTTAAATTTGCCCGTCCAGACAGCTCCAGCTAGTCTCTCATTGGTTCTCCCTATTCCTGTTCATTTTCCACAGAAATTGCAAACTGGGCCAAACAGGATGTTAAAGGCACTGACTCTCCAAGTGGGGAGAGTGTTAGTAAAGCGTCTGGAATGTTGCACCCGAGTACCAGGGGACGTAAACTGAGACACATTTGAACACGTTTTCCGATCACACGGTGGATCATACTCTGGGTTCCACATGCATGTTTTAGCTGAAGGAAGAATCCCTTAAACATGGAGAGTTGAGACCCATGGAATGGGTACCATGCAATATGACTTCAAAGGGTCTGCATTTGCTCACCGAACCTCACCAATCCTATCACTGCTGCGTTTATGCCACTGTACACACGCTTGATTCTCTTTGGGTGACATATAACTCCATAGTTTTTAAGATTCTTACTAGTTAGGTATATTGTTAGGTGTTTAATATGGGGTGTTGAGTCCACTTCGTTGAGCAAGGATTAGCACTTGTCTATTATATATTTGGCTTATGGAACGATATCTGTGCTAATTTCAATCTCTTGTTGTATGCAGCACCCCAACTCACCTTTCCCCTTAAGCAAGCATAAATTGGTTTTCTACATTTGACACTCTGTTCTGTTTAGTAATTTAGTTCCTGTGTAACCAAGTTTACATTCCGTGTAGTAGTGATATCTTATGATGTTTCTTTTTCTGTGTGACTTATTTTTTTATTTTTTTATTTATTTTTTTTTTTGCGGTACGTGGGCCTCTCACTGTTGTGGTTTTTCCCATTGCGGAGCACAGGCTCCAGACGCGTAGGCTCAGCGGCCATGGCTCACAGGCCCAGCCGCTCCGCGGCATGTGGGATCTTCCCGGAGCGGGGCACGAACCCATGTCCTCTGCATCGGCAGGCGGACTCTCAACCACTGCGCCACCAGGTAAGCCCTGTGTGACTTATTTCACTTAGAATCATCGTACCTGAATCCACTCATTATCCTGCTACGGGCCTGATGACATAGATTTCATTGCTGAGTGATATTGCATTGTACGTAAGTACCACAACTTCTTTATCCATTTTTCGCTTTTTGCGATATTGAACTTGTACCGTAAACGAGGTTCTTGTAAACAGAGCCATCCCAACCTTTGGGGTGGCTGTGTCTTTATGATTTTAATTTCCCTAAGCTATAGGACCATAAGTGGAAGTGCCCTAGGCTCTGTTGCTTAGTTTTTTGGATGTTTCAGGAAACACCATACACTTCTCCAGAGTGGCTGTTGGCAATTTACATCTCGCCCATCAGCATAACAAGGCTCCCTGTTCTCCATGGCCTGTCCTGCCTTTCTGGATTTTACTCTTTTTTCAGAAGGCCCTTTGACCGGGGGGCAGTGAGACTTCATTGTAGTGCAGATTTCCTTTGCGAGCTTGCTTGGTTGGCCAGAAAGGGCGTATGCGTTTCTTCCTGAATATATTCAGGAAAGAACGCATACACCCTTTTTGGCCAAGTGCATCATTGTCGACGTTCTGAGTCTTTTCATATGTTTTCAGTGCAATTCCAGTCTACCTCCTGAAATAGGTTTCCTGCAGTTCTGCCTTGCTCTCAGTGCCTCTTCATAGCCTTACTTCAATATACTTTTGGAAAATAGTTGGCCTTTATAACTCTGCAGGTTTTTGAATTGCAGTGGCCCTTAGCTCCATTTTTCAGCTCTTATTTTTGTGATCTTGCCTCATATCCACAGGATTTCTTCAGGCCCTATTCTTCTTCTGGGGCGCCTTGCTCTGCCTTTGGTTAATTCTTCTTCCTGAATTGAAATTAGAGTGACATGTGCCCATTGAAACCGCTACAGCTATTTTCTCACTGGTTCCCCCTATTCCCATTCATCCTCCGCACTAACTGCAGACTGTGTGATACCGGAACTTAAAGGCATTGACTCTCCATGTGGAGATGTTGTTAGTAAAGTGGCTGGAATGTTGATCCGGAGCCCCAGGAGAGGAAAATGAGGTGCATTTTAGAAACCTTTCCCGATCATATGGTATATCATCCGCTGGATTTCCCATGCATGGTTTAGCTGTAGGAAGATTCCCTTCAACTTGGAGTGTTGGGACCCTTGGAATAAGTAGCATGAAGTATTGCATTAAACTTTCGGCAGTTGCTCACCAAAGCTCTCCAATCCTTTCAGCCCCAAGTGTCCAGCCTTATGTCTTATCCAGCTGTGGGTTTATATGTGGTCATTCCAGGTTGCATCACAGCCCCTGAGCGAATTTTGTAAGAATTTTTCTCTCTTTCATTGTTTCTGCGTTTTGGTTTTAAAATTTATTTCTATAATGGGGTTTAGCTCATTTTCACTGCTGTGTTTGTGCCGCTCTGCTCACACTTGATTCCCTTATGGAGATATATCAATACATGGGTTTTAAGATTCTTATTACTCAGATATATTTCTCTGCGGTTTATAGGGTGTGTTGAGGCCAGTTCATTGAGCAAGGTGTAGATCTTGTCTGATACCTATTTGGTTTATTGAACGGTATCTGTGCTAATTTCAAACTCTGGTTTTATGCATCACCCCACCTCTCCTTTCCCCTTAAGCTGACATAAGTGTGTTTTCTAAATGTGAGACACTGTTCTGTTTTGTAATTCATTTTTTGTGCAGCCATATTTATCCTCCCTCTATAAGTGATATCTTATGATATGTTTCTTTTTCTGTTTGACTTATTTCAAGTAGTATTATCGGACCTCAATCCACTCTTTATCCTTCTACTAGCCTTATTACATTGATTTCATGGTGAAGAGATATTCCATTGTACATAAGTACCACATTTTCTTTATCCATTGTTCTCTTTCCTGGGATATTTAAGGTGTACTGAAGTTGAGGTTCTTGTAAACAGAGTAGCCCTAAACTGTGGTGTGCTTGTGTCTTGTTGATTTTTAGACTTCCCTAGATATACTCCCGTGATTGGAAGTGCCCTATGCTCTGTCGCTCTGTTTTTTAGATGATTTAGGAACCACCATACACTTCTCCAGAGTGGCTCTCGGCAGTTCACACACTGTCCATCAGCGTATAAAGGCTCCCTGTTCTCCATGGCCTGTCCTGCATTTCTGGTTTTTACAATTTTTTCGGATGGCCCTTTTGACCGGTGGGAAATGAGACTTCTTTGTTGTGCACATTTGCATTGCTTGCTTGCTTGGTTGCCCATAAAGTGCGTATGCGTTTTTTCCTGGATATATTCAGGAAAAAACGCATACTCCCTTTTGGGCCAACTGCATCATTGTCGAAATTCTGCCGCTTTTCATGTGCTTTAAAGGCGAGTCCAATCTATCTCTTGAAATCTGTTTCTTGCAATTCTGTCTTGCATTCAGATCCTCTTCTTTGCCTTACCTCAACATATTTTTGGACGTTAGTTTTCATTTATAACTCTGCAGGTTTGTGAATTGCAGTGACCCTGAGCTCCATTTTTTAAGTTGCTCTTTTGTGAGCTGGCCTCAAAACCGCAGGATTGCTTCAGGCCCTATTTTGGCTCTGGCGAGGCGGGCTGAGCCTTTTTTTAATTCTTATTCTTAATGGGAAATTAGAGTGACATGTGCCCGTCCAAACCCCTACAACTATTCTCTCATTGGTTCCCCCTGTTCCCGTTCATCCTCCTCACAATTTGCAAAATGTGTGAAACAGAAGTTTAAATGTGCTGATTCTCTAAGTGGGGAGATTCTAAGTAACGTGGCTGGAATGATGAACAGGAGCACCAGGAGAGGATAAATGAGGTGCATTTTAGACACATCTCCCGATCACATGGTGTACAGTCCTCTGGGTTTTCCATGCATGTTTTAGCTGTAGGAAGATTCCTTGAACCTGCAGATTTGGGACCCATTGAATGGGTACCAGGTAGTATTACTTTAAAGGGTGTGCATTTCCACACCCAACCTCACATTTCTCTTAGCGCGAACAGTTTCCAGCCTTATGTCTCATCCTGCTGTGGGTCTAGATGTGTTCAATCCATGTTGCATCACCGTCCCTGAGGAAAAGTTGTAAGAGGTTTTCTCTGTCTCTCTGTCGTTTATTTTTTTCAATTTATTACTATGTTGTTTACAGCTGATTTTCAAAGCTCTGTTTCTTGCTGCTGTACATCCACTTGATTCACGTACAGAGAGACATCAATAATTTCTTTTTCAGATTCTTACCAGTCATAGATATTCTTTTCCGGTGACTTGAGTGTGCTGAGTGCAGTTCTTTTAGCTACCGTGTAGGCCTTGTTGATTATCAGTTTGGTATTTGGAATGGTATCTTTGCTAATTTCAACCTCCTGGATGATGCCTCACCCCTCCCCACCTTTCCCGTTTAGCAGCCTTACGCGTGTTTTCTACATATTTATGTCACTTAGAATGATCATACGTAACTCCTCCGGAGTTGTTACAACTGGCCATATTTCATTGATTTCCAGGCTGAGTAATATTCCACTCTACATAAGTACCACATCTCTATCCATTTTTTCCCTCCAGAGACATTTAAGTTATATCCTAGTCGAGGATCTTTTAAACAGAGAAGCAGTAAACATTGGGGTGCCTGTGTCCTCTCGATTTTTGTTTTTCCCAAGATATACGCCCATGAGTGCAAGTGCCCTATGCTCTGTAGCTCATTTTTTAGATGCTTTAGTAAACACAATACACTTCTCCAGAATGGCCGTTGGCAATATACATTTCCACTATAAGCCTCACAGGGCTCCCTCTTCTCCTTGCCCTGTCCTGCATTTCTGGCGTTTACACTTTATGAGGATGGCTCTTCTGACTGATGCGAAGTGATATCTTTTGTAGTATTGATTTCCAGTGCCCACCTGTTTGGTTGGCTAAAAAAGTGTATGCCCTTTTCTTGAATATATACAGAAAAAAACGCATACAGCCTTTTTGGCCAACTGCAATGTCGGCAATGTTCAGCCCCTTTTCTTGTGCTTAATGGCGAGTCCTTTCTACCTCCTCAAATCCCTTTCCTGCCATTCTCCCTTGCTTGCCAATCCTCTTCTCTGACTTTCCTCAAGACATTTTTCAGTGATAGATATTTTCAACTCTGCAGTTTCGTGAATTTTACTGCCCCTGAGTTCCATTGTTCAACTTGTGTTTATGGGAACTGGCCACAAAGCAGTGGGATTTCCTCAAGCCCTATACTGTTTCCATGGGCAACCCTAGCCTTTGGTCAATTCATCTTCCTGATTGGAAATTAGAGTGACATGTGCCTGTCTGAACACCTAGGACTTGTCTCTCATTGTTCCTCATCCTTCCGCTTCATCCTCTGGACAAATTCCAAACTGTACGCAACAGGATGTTGACAGTGTTGACATCTCCAAGTGGGGAGACTGTTAGTAAAGACGCTGGAGGGGTGAACCCGAGCACCAGGAGATGAGGAGATGAGATGCCTTTTCCAAACTCTTCCCGATCAGATGGTATACCATCCTCTGGATGTGACAGACATGTTTTAGCAGTAGGAAGAGTCCCATTCATGTAAGGAGAACACCAGGGCTTTTTCAAAATCAGTGTCTCCCCGAAACCCAAACTGGGGAGTTTTTTAAGCTACGGCTACACATATGTTCATTAAGGGCCTTGGGAAGTAGGCAGAGTCCAAACTTTAGATGACTGAAGTCTTCAGGGTCAGAAGCACTCACCACCGGCTTCCCTTAGGTTACACTTTAACTGTCATTGATAGATGATGTCAATAAAAATATCTATTCTTTTTCCGATTATTTCCCCTTATAGGTTATTGCACAATATTGAGTGTAGTTCCCTGTGCTATACAGTAGTTCCTTGTTGATGATCTATTTTATACATAGCAGTGTGTATGTGTTAATTCCAAACTGTTAATTTATCCCTCCTCCCACCTTTCCCCTTTGGTAATAATAAATTATAAGATTTTATACTTCTCAGAAATGGGGGAGCTGAAAGAGAGGTATCATTTTCAATGGAAAAGCATTTAAAACAAGATTGAAGCTTTAACCAAGATTATTAGATGTACATCCTTGGAAAGAAATCACTTCATTTCTCTAATATTGACCTGATAAATAAGACAAACCTTTTCACTGAACTTGCTTATAATAAAGTGATGGAAATATCAAATGGAAGTGTTAGAAACATCTTATTTTACCCGAGCCTTATAAACTGTTCTATGTTAACTACAGTTTGGCTCACACATCTGTTCATTGAAGTTACAATAGTCTCAATTTCTGTTACTGATCCTCCAGAGTGGACCCCAACAAGGGTCCCCCTGCCCAGTGTCATTGGGGCCAACAGATCGAGACTGAGTTTGGTTCCCAAGCAAAGGAAACTTTATATTTTCATCAGAGAATGGAGAGGTGAGAGCATGCACTACCCCGTGGGCTGTGGGCTGGGCTGCTGTGTAGAGATCCTGTCAGAGTCAGTGGGAGGGAGGGGGCGGAGCTCTCAAGGGCCGGGTTGGCTGCAGCTCAGGCTCTATATCTCGGAGTCTGCACTGGGCCCCAGGAGCTGAGGTGTCGACCCAGCCATTCTGCACCAGGAAATCTGGTCTGAAGTGCCGGGTGTGGAACCTCTGCATGCGGGACCCTAGGAGCACGTGAAATTAGACAAAGCACAAAGGATAAAAAAGGTCAGACTTGACTTTATTGCCCACATTCTATTTTTATCTCCCAGGGATTTTTAATGGGCTTTGCTGGGGACAAACCCCTCCTCTGCCTTTTGTCCCGTTCCTCATTCTTGGAGTGCTGAGGGTGCAGACCCTTCTTCTGTAACTGCTGAGTGCTGAGTTGGGAGCCCTCATACCAGGGGACGAGGGTCAGAACTTCTCCCCAGCAGCCTCCAGGTGACGTTGATTGGCCCCAGGACCCCTGCCTCCCTGCTCGTCCGCCTGAGCACCAGCATTGGAAGTGTTATAGATTCTAATGACCTTTAAGGGTCCAGGAAAGAGATGTGCAGAGACGCTGTGGGGGCCGGTTTCACCCCGCCCCACATTTGTTCGGCCACCTTAGGCTGACCGTTTCTGCCAGCCTAGATGCTCTGACCAGTAGTCTGCTCTTTCTTCAATTAGGCCCCTGAATTAACGTAAAAACAGCACCAGGTGTCAGAGCCCTGCCCGCTCAACTCCCAGACAGTCCAGGGTCAGTGGTGATCAAGGACCATGATGGCCACTGAGTCAACAGCCTTTTGAAGTAAACAGGAGTCCAGCCGGTCTTATTGGTCACCATCATCACGGTGTCTGTAGGCTTTTCTATGGTGACGGTGTGATATACGGTTCCCCCGCCAAGATTATTAGCTCCCCTCCGGGTGCAGGAAGTCCTGCAAGCAGTAGTCTACTCCTTCGGGACACACTATTGTTGTTTTATGAGAGAAACTCCAGGTCAAGTGATGTTCACACGAGTCGTCATGGTGCCCTGTTGCCCCCGGTTATCTCTCTGGATGTTGGAGTTGGAGGGCCTCCTCACTCGAGGTCGGTGTGCCCACGGAGCGAACCCTGCAACTTCAGGGCATGGTTGGTGATTAGGATCACCACGTGGGGTCCTTTTCCCTTAGGAGGGAGGTGGCCTTTTGGGCTGCTGATTTCCAGGTTTTTAGATACCGCCAGTATCTTGGCCAGATGTGGCAGTGGGCCAAGCCCCTTGGTGACTGTAGTTTATCCTACCTGGATGGCATTCTTGCGTTGTTCCATTTCAAGTGGTCCCAGTTTTTGCACTAATTCTCCAATGGCGATTCACCTTTCACCGGGAATGGAAAGGTCAAAGGGTTTAGCTCAATTAGGGAGTTCCAGGGCAAGGGTCTGAATTGACTGCTCTTTCCATTCTTGAAAGGCCACTTCTGGATTCTGTTCAAAAGGATCATCATCTTTTCCTTTCAGTGTTTCATATAGAGGTCCAGCTAGTAGACTGTAGTTAGGGATCCAGAAGCAGCAAACCCTGGCCTCCCCAGGAACCCCTAAGCTGTCTTCTAGTTTTAGAAAGGGGTAAGGCTGCAAATGGTTTCTTCCCTTTCCTGGGATGGGCTTCTCTGACCTTGTGTGAGAATGAAGCCCAGGCAGGTCACTGCAGTCTGTGATATTTGAGCTTTTTCTTGGACAACTTCTATCCTTTATTGGCTTGGTAGTTCAGAGGCCTCCTTAGTAGGGCTGGCGATCAGAATGTCGTCTGCATATTGAAGGAGGGTTTCCTTTTCCAGAGGTAGAACTTTTCGGTCGTTAGCTAAGCTTTCCCCAAAGATGGTGTGGGAATTTTTGAACCCTTGGGGCAAGACGGCCCGGAAGTATTGTTTTAGTTGTATGTTGAGTCCTGCCACTCACAAGCCAAAATTTCTTGTGACTCTGGGACTAATGGAATACAAAAGAAGGCATCATTGAAGACTAATACAGAATACCATGTCCTGGTGGTTGGTAGAATGACCAGCAGGGTGTAGGGATCAGGAGCAACTGGAGGTATATCCTCGGTGGCTTCACTGACTGTCCTGACATCCTTTACCAGGTCCCCAGCAGCCCATGGGGCTCTCGTGGTCAGGCCAATCCCAGGATATGGAGCTCTCCTGGGCAGGTACCCCACCCCCAACCCAGCCCACGGGGCTCTCATGGTCAGGCCCCTCCCAGGATACAGAGCTACCCTTGCAGGTACCGTGGCAGGGCTGGGCACACAGGAACCGTGCACATAGCCCTCATTGAAGAGCACCCCCAGCTCACCTGTCGCTCAGAGCTGACACAGAGCACCTCAGAGCAGGACTTGAACTAACAAACAGCAGCTCCGACAGGTCTGTGACCCTGGGCATCACTCTGTGTGGCCTCCCTCCACCTGGTCTTCCAGAGACTTCCACTGCACCCAGGGCACCAGACCTCTGTCTCCAACCACCACCCACCCCTCCTCTCCCTGACTCCTGGGTTCCTCTCATTAGGAGAGGGTTTTCTTGAAGTTGTCTCCCACTCATGGGCCAGATAAAATGATTAGAAAACAAGCCAAAGCTGCAGCCCCTTGTCTATCCTGACTCTCAGGAGCCCACACCTGTTCCTTGGACCTGGCCGGTTCAGCAAGTTCCATTTTCTGCAACTGTGAGCCCCTGAGGGGTGATGATTGGCTGACCTGGGCAGCCTTACCATGCCGGCCAGCCCTCCCCAGGTGTGCCTGGGTTGAGATCAATATAAATACCACTCCAGGCAGCAAAAGCCCCTGCAGCTGTGCCTGACGCCATTTTCTCTGCCCTGTCAGCAGTCTCGGGGCTGGGCTGGTGGGAGGGAGTGAGAGGCCACGGCTTTGTGGGTGGCCCAGTGTGAGTGGGGCTCTGCTGGACTTTCTGCAGCAGTTGCCAGGCTGCCACCTGCTAAAGAAGAGGATGTGTCACCCATACCTGCTGCTGGAATTTCTCCCTGGGCAGAGGTGAGGAAGGAAAAAAGCAGTGGGGGCAGGGACAGGACGGGTATCTCAGGCAGGGAAATGGAAATCTTCCAGAAGAGCACCCAGGGCCAGGACCATCCTGGCTGGCCTGCAGGCACCAAGTCAGCTGGCATGCTGTCACTCGTGTGGCTCCATGGCCCTTCCTCTAGGCTTTCAAGTCCTTGTATATATTCAGGTGTTTTACCTGGGAAGGGCGGGAACAGTTCAGCAGCAACTGGCCTGGGGTTCAGCTCACGTTTACTCACAGATGCCTCGGCACGGTGCCCCAGCTTTGCAATGAGGACGCTTGTTGTGTGGGGGCTGCTGGCTGAATGGGAGACGATTCCCCACCACTGACCAACTTCAGAATTGTTTACAACTGGAGCAAGTGCCCTGATACGGTTTTCCTCTGAGTAACTGGTGGGTTCTGTTTTTTTTTTCTCTTTTTCGTTTTTGGTTCAAGGTAGATTTTATTCCTCTTTTTTGTATTTACAGATATAAGCATGGAAATAATTTATTCATATAAATACATGTATGTGAAGGGAATAATTGTTTTTTCTGTTTTATTTTTTAAATTTTATTTCTTTTTAATTTTGAATTTTATTTTATATTTTTATACAGCAGGTTCTCATTGGTTATCTATTTTATACATATAAATGTTTACATGCCAATCCCAATCTCTCAACTCCTCCCACCACCACCCCTCCAAGAGCTTTCCCCCCTTGTTGTCCATACGATTGTTGTCTACATCTGTTGCTCTATTTATGCCTTGCAAAACGGTTAATCTGTACAGTTTTTCTAGGTTCCACATATATGCATGAATATACAAGATTTGTTTTTCTCTTTCTGACTTACTTCACTCTGTATGACAGTCTCTAGATCCATCGACGTCTCTACAAATGACCCAATTTCATTCCTTTCATGGCTTAGTAATATTCCATTTTATATATGTACCACATCTTTATGCATTCGTCTGTCTGTGGGCATTTAGGTTGCTTCCATTACCTCGATATTGTAAATAGTGATGCAATGAACATTGCGGTGAATGTCTCTTTTTGATTTATGGTTTTGTCTGGGTATATGTCCAGTCCTGGGATTGCTGTATCATATGGTAATTCTATTATTAGTGTCTTAAGAAACTCCATATTGTTCTCCATAGTGACTGTATCAATTTATATTCCCAACAATAGTGGAAGAGGCTTCCTTTTCTCCACACCCTTTCCAGCATTTGTTGTTTGTAGATTTTCAGATGATGCCCATTCTAACAGGTGTGAGGTGATACCTCATTGTTGAGTCCATTTCGTTGAGCAAGGGGTAGGTCTTGTCTATTACGTATTTGGCTTATGGAACGGTATCTGTGCTAATTTCAAACTCTGGTTTTATGCAGCACCCCAACTCACCTTTCCCCTTAAGCAAGCATAAGTTGGTTTTCTAAACTTGAGACCCTGTTCTGTTTTGTAATTCAGTTCATGTGTAGCCAAGTTTACATTCCGTGCATTAGTGATACCTTATGATGTTTCTTTTTCTGTGTGACTTATTTCACTTAGAATCATCATGCCTCAATCCACTCATTATGCTGGTACAGGCCTGGTGACACAGATTTCATTGCTGAGTGGTATTCTGTTGTACATAAGTACCGCAACTTCTTTATCAATTATTTGTTCTCTGGGATATTTAACTTGTACTGTAGAAGAGGCTCCTGTAAACAGAGCCGTTGTAAATTTTGGGGTGGCTGTGTCTTTTTGATTTTAATTTCCCTAAGCTATAGGACCATAAGTGGAAATGCCCTAGACTCTGTTGCTTTGTTTTTCAGATGTATCAGGAAACACCACACACTTCTCCAGAGTGGCTGTTGGCAATGTACATCCCGCCCATCAGCATAACAAGGCTCCTTTTTCCCCATGGCCTGTCTTGCCTTTCTGGATTTTACACTTTTCTCAGATGGCCCTTTAGACCGGGGGGAAGTGACACTTCATAGTAGTTCGGATTTCCATTGCAAGCTTGCTTGGTTTGCCAAAAAGGGCGTATGTGTTTTTTCCTGAATATATTCAGGAACAAACTCATACGCCCTTTGTTGCCAAGTGCATCATTGTCGATGTTCTGCCTCTTTTCCTATGCTTTAAATGCAAATCCAGTCTACCTCCTGAAATCGGTTTCCTGCAATTCTGCCCCGCTTTCAAGTCCTCTTCGCAGCCTTACTTCAATATATTTTTGGACGTTATCTGTCATTTATAACTCTGCAGGTTTGTGAATTACAGGGTCCCTGAGCTCCTTTCTTCAACTCGCTTTCTTGTGAGCTGGCCGCAAACCCGCAAGACTGCTTCAGGCCCTAATCTGCTTCTGGCAGGGCATGCTGAGCCTTTGGTTAATTCCTCTTCCTGGTGGGAAATGAGTGTTAAATATGCCCGTCCAGACACCTACCTCACTCTCAACCCCTTGGTGATGTGGGTCCTCTGGTTTGTGGCCACTTTTGCTGGGTTCCTCACCTTTCGATGATGTGGCCCCACTAGTGTGAGGACACTCCTGCTTGGTTCTCATCCACGTGGTTATGTGGACCCCCTGGTGAGAGTCTGTTCCTGGCTTTGTTCCTCACCCACCTGTGAGGGAGACCCTCTGCTGATAGGTCACTCCTGCATGGCTGGCACACATTGCCTTGGTGAAGTCAGCCGTGTGGTGGCAGTTGGAGCGTGCTGGGAATCTCTTCCCCCTGGTGATGAGGGCCCTCTTGCATCAGGCCCTGACTGCTGGGCTCACCAACTTTTCTTAGTGAGCCCAGTGATGCTTTGGCACTCCTCTTAGGATCCCATCTCCATGGGGATGTGGGCCTTCTGCTCTGAGGTCCCAACGGCTGGGTTGTTCACATTTTCATGATGTGGGCTCTCTGGTGTTAGTTCACAGAAGCCTGGATCCCATAGCCTCTGTGCTCTTGGCCGCCTGCTGGGAGGTTCCAACTGCTGGATTCCTCACTTTTTTAAATTTTTGGGCCCTCTGTTGTGAGGATCCTCCTGCCTGCCTCACTCCCAGCCCCTTCGTGATGTGTGTCGTCTGGTTTGAGGCCACATGTGCTGGGTTCCTCACCTTTCGATGATGTGGGACCAATGGTCTTAGGAGACTCCTGCCTGGTTCACATCCCCTTGGTGATGTGGGCCCTCTGTTGAGAGTCTGATCCTGGCTGGGTTCCTCACCCATCTGTGAGGTAGGCCGTCTGATGTGAGGTCACTCCTGCCTGGCTTGCTCACCTCGCCTTGTGGACATGAGCCCTCTGGTGGCACTTGGAGCCTGCTGGGAGCCTCCTCTCCTCGGTGATGAGGGCCCTCTGGCATCAGGCCCTAACTGCTGGGCTCCCCACATTTTGTGATGTGTGCCCAGTGGTGCGAGGACACTCCAGCCAGGTTCACATCCCCATTGGGGTGTGGGCCTTCTGCTCTGAGGTCCCAAAGCCTGGGTTGCTCACAGTTTCATGATGTGGGCTCTCTGCTGTTAGTTCACTCCTGCCTGCATCCCATAGCTTCTGTGCTCTGGACCGCCTGCTGGGAGGTTCCAACTGCTGGATTCCTCACCTTTCTTATTCTTTGGGACCTCTGTTTTTAGGCTACTCCTGCCTGCCTCACTCCCGTTCCCTTTGTGATATGTGTCCTCTGATTTGAGGCCACATGTGCTGGGTTCCGCACCTTTCGATGATGTGACCCCACTGGAGGGAAGACAGTCCTGACTGGTTCCCATCCCCTTGCTGATGTGGGCCCTCAGGTGAGAGTCTGATCCTGGCTGGGTTCCTCACCCTTCTGTGAGGTGGGCCCTCTGCTGTGAGGTCAATCATGCCTGTCTGGCACACGTCACCTTGGCGACGTGGGCCCTCTGGTGGCAGTTGGAGTGTGCTGGGATCCTCCTCCCCTCGGTGATGAGGGCCCTCTTGCCTTAGGCCATAACTGCTGGGCTCCCCACATTTTCTGATGTGCGCCAAGTGAGTGAGGAGACTCTTGCCAGGTTCCCATCCCCATGGCGATATGGGCCTTCTGCTCTGAGGTCAAAACGGCTGGCTTGCTCACAGTACCATGATGTGGGCCCTCTGCTGTGAGTTCACTCCGGCAAGGATCCCTTATCATTGGTGCTCTGAGCCGCCTGCTGGGAGGTTCCAACTGCTGGATTCCTCAACTTTTTTATTCTATGTGCCCTCTGTTGTGAGGCTCCTCCTGCCTGCCTCACTGCCAGCCCCTTGGTGATGACTGTCCTATGGCTTGAGGCCACATGTGCTGCGTTCCTCACCTTTCGATGATGTGACCCCACTCGTGTGAGGACACTCCTGCCTGGTTCCCATCCCCTTGGTGAGGTGGGCCCTCTGGCAAGAGTCTAATCCTGGCTGGGTTCCTCAACGTTCTGTGAGGTAGGCCCTCTGCTGTGAGGTCACTCCTGCCTGGCTGGCACACGTCACCTTGGAGACGTGAGCCCTCTGGTGGCAGTTGGAGCGTGCAGGGCGCCTCCTCCTCTCGGTGATGACGGCCCTCTGGCGTCAGGCCCTAAATGGTGGGCTCCCCACATTTTCTGATGTGCGCCCAGTGGTGCGAGGACACTCCAGCCAGGTTCCCATTCCCATGGGGATGTGGTCCTTCTGCGCTGAGGTCTCAACTCCTGGGTTGCTCACAGTTTTGTGATGTGGGCCCTCTGCTGTGAGTTCACTGTGGCCTGGATCCCATAGCCTCGGTGTTCTGGGCCGCCTGCTGGAAGGTCTAAATGCTGGAATCCTCACGTTTTTTATATTATGTGCCCTGTGTTGTGAGGCTACTCCTGCCTGCCTCACTCCAAGGCCCTTGGTGATGTGGGTCCTCTGGTTTGAGGACACATGTGCTGGGTTCCTCACCTTAAGATGATGAGGCCCCACTGGTGTGAGGATAATCCTGACTGGGTCCCATCCCCTTTGTGATGTGGGCCCTCTGGTGAGAGTCTGATCCTGGCTGGGTTCCTCACCCATCTGTGAGGTGGGCCCTCTACTATCAGGTAACTCTTGCCTGGGTTGCTCACCTCGCCTTGTTGACATGAGCCCTCTGGTGGCAATTGGACCCTGCTGGGAGCCTCCTCAGCTCTGTGATGAGGGCCCTCTGACGTCAGGCCCTAACTGCTGGGCTCCCCAACTTTTCTTAGTGAGCCCAGTGTTGCTCAAGCACTCCTCTTAGGTTCCCATCCCCATGGGGATGTGGGCCTTCTGCTCTGAGGTTCCAACGGCTGGGTTGATCACAATTTTATGATGTGGGCTCTCTGGTGTTAGTTCACTGTGGCCTGGATCCCATAGCCTCTGTGGTCTTGGCTGCCTGCTGGGAGGTTCCAACTGCTCGATTCCTCAACTTTTGTATTCTATGGGTCCTGTGTTGTGATGCTCCTCCTGCCTGCCTCACTCGCAACCCCTTCGTGATGTGGGTCTTCTGGTTTGAGGCCACATGTGCTGGGTTAGGCAACTTTCAATGATGTGGCCCCACTGGTGTGAGGACACTCCTGCCTGGTTCCCATCCCCTTGGTGATGTGGGCCTTCTGGTGACAGTCTTATCCTGGCTGGGTTCCTCACTCTTCTGTGAGGTAGGCCCTCTGCTGTGAGGTCAATCCTGCCTGACTTGCACACATCACCTTGGCGATGTGGGCCCTCTGTTGGCACATGGAACCTGCTGGGAGCCTCCTGCCCTCGGTGATGACGGCCCTCTAGCATCAGGCTCTAACTGCTGGGCTCCCCACGTTTTCTGATGTGAGCCCAGTGATGCCAGGACACTCCTGTCAGGTTCCCATCCCCATGGGGATGTGGGCTTTCTGCTCTGAGGTCCCAATGCCTGGGTTGCTCACAGTTTCATGATGTGGGCTCTCTGCTCTTAGTTCACTCCTGCCTGCATCCCATAGCTTCTGTGCTCTCGGCCGCCTGCTGGGAGGTTCCAAATGCTGGATTCCTCACTTTTTTTATTCTTTGGGCCCTCTGTTTTTAGGCTACTCCTACCTGCCTCACTCCCATCCCTTTTGTGATGTATGTCCTCTGATATGAGGCCACATGTGCTGGGTTCCTCACCTTTCGATGATGTGGCCCCACTGGTGGGAGGACAGTCCTGACTGGTTCCCATCCCCTTGGTGTTGTGGGCCCTCTGGTGAGAGTCTCATCCTGCCTCGGTTCCTCACCCTTCTGTGAGATAGGCCCTCTGCTGTGAGGTCACTACTGCCTGGCTGGCGCATGCCACCTTGTAGACGTGGGCCCTCTGTTGGCAGTTGGAACCTGCTGGGAGTCTCCTCCCCTCAGTTATGAGGGCCCCCTGGCATCAGGCCCTAACTGCTGGGCTCCTAACATTTTCTGATATGTGCTAAGTGGTGCAAAGCCACTCCTGCCAGGTTCCCATCCCAATGGGGATGTGGGCCTTCTGTTCTGAGGTCCCAACAGCTGGGCTGCTCACAGGTTCATGATGTGGGCCCTCTGCTGTGAGTTCACTGCGGCCTGGATCCCATAGCCTCGGTGCTCTGGGCCACTTGCTGGGAGGTTCCAACTGCTGGATTCCTCAACTTTTATATTCTATGGACCCTGTGTTGTGAGGCCAGTCCTGCCAGCCTCATTCCGAACCCCTTGGTGATGTGGTTCCTCTGGTTTGAGGACACATGTGCTGGGATCCTCACCTTTCGATGATGTTGTCCCACTGGTGTGGGGACACTCCTGCCTGGTTCCCATCCCCTTGGTGATGTGGGCCCTCTGGTGAGAGTCTGATCCTGGCTGTGTTCCTCACCCTTCTGTGAGGTGGGCCCTCTGCTGTGAGGTCACTCCTGCCAGGCTGGCACACATCACCTTGGCGACGTTGGCCCTCTGGTGGCAGCTGGAGCCTGCTGGGAGCCTCCTCCTCTCGGTGATGAGTGCCCTCTAGCGTCAGGCCCTAACTTCTGAGCACCCCACGTTTTCTGATGTGAGCCCAGTGATGCCAGGACACTCCTGTCATGTTCCCATCACCATGGGGATGTGGGCCTTCTGCTCTGAGGTCCCAATGTCTGGGTTGCTCACAGTTTCATGATGTGGGCTGTCTGGTGTTAGTTCACTCTGGCCTGGATCCTCTAGCCTCTGTGCTCTGGGCCGCCTGCTGGGAGGTTCCAACTGCTGGATTCCTCACCTTTCTTATTTTTGGGCCCTCTGTTATGAGGCTCCTCCTGCCTGCCTCACTCCCAGCCCCTTGGTGATGGGTGTCCTATGGTTTGAAGCCACATGTTCTGGGTTCCTCACCTTTAGATGATGTGGCCCTACTCATGTGAGGACACTCCTGCCTGGTTCCAATCCATTTGGTGATGTGGGCCCTCTGGTGCGAGTCTGATCCTGACTGGGTTCGTCACACTTCTCTGAGGTGGGCCCTCTGCTGTGAGGTCATTCGTGCCTGGTTGGCACACATCGCCTTGGCGACGTCAGCCCTCTGGTGGCAGTTGGAGCCTGCTGGGAGCCTCCTTCCCTTGGTGATGAGGGTCCTCTGGCGTCAGGCCCTAACTGCTGGTCGCCCAAAATTTTCTGATACGTTCTCAGTGGTGCGAGGACACTCCTACCAGAATTCCATCCCCATGGGGATGTGGGCCTCCTGCTCTGAGGTCCCAATGGCTGGGTTGCTCAGTTTCATGACATGGGCCCTCTTCTGTGAGTTCACTGTGGCCTGGATCCCATGGCCTCGGTGCTCTGGGCCGCCTGCTGGGAGGTTCCAACTGCTGGATTCCTCACTTTTTTATTCTATGGGCCCAGTGTTGTGAGACTACTCCTGCCTGCCTCACTCCGAGGTCCTTGGTGATGTGGGTCCTCTGGTTTGAGGACACATGTGCTGAGTACCTCAGCTTTTGATGATGTGGCCCCACTGATGTGAAGACACTCCTGCCTGGTTCCCATCCCCTTGGTGATGTGGGCCCTCTGGTGAGAGTCTGATGTTGGCTGGGTTTCTCACCCTTCTGTGAGGTGGGACCTCTGCTGTGAGGTAACTCCTGCCTGGCATGCTCACGTTGCCTTGGCAATGTGAGCCCTCAGGTGGCAGTTGGAGCCTGCTGGGAATCTCCTCCCCTCAGGTATGAGAGCTCTGGATAAAACACATATGCCCTTTTTTGCCAAGTGCATTATTTTCCAAGTTCTGTCTCTTTTCCTATGCTTTAAGAGCTACTCCCGTGTACGTTCTGAAATCAGTTTCCAGCAATTCTGCCCCGCATTCAAGTCCTCTTCGCAGCCTTACTTCAGTATAATTTTGGATGATAGCTGTCATTTATAACTCCGCAGGTTTCTGAATTACAGTGCCCCTGAGCTCCTTTCTTCAACTCGCTTTCTTGTGAGCTGGCCGCAACACCGCAGGATCTCCTCAGGCCCTAATCTAGTTCCAGCATGGCACGCGGAGCCTTTGGTTCATTTATCTTCCTGGTGGGAAATGAGAGTTAAATTTGCCCGTCCAGACACCTACAGATAGTCTCCCATTGCTTCTCCTTATTCCTGTTCATCTTCCGAAGAAATTGCAAACTGGGCCAAACAGGAGGTTAAAGGCACTGACTCTCCAAGTGGGGAGAGTGTTAGTAAAGCGTCTGGAATGTTGCACCCGAGTACCAGGGGACGAAAACTGAGACACATTTGAACACGTTTCCCGATCACACGGTGGATCATACACTCCGTTCCACATGCATGTTTTAGCTGAAGGAAGAATCCCTTAAACCTGGAGAGTTGAGACCCATGGAATGGGTACCATGCAATATGACTTCAAAGGGTCTGCATTTGCTCACCGAACCTCACCAATCCTATCACTGCTGCGTTTATGCTGCTGTACACACGCTTGATTCTCTTTCAGAGACATATAAATTCAAAGGTTTTAAGATTCTTACTAGTCAGGTATATTCTTAGGCGTTTAATATGGGGTGTTGAGTCCACTTCGTTGAGCAAGGAGTAGCTCTTGTCTATTACATATTTGGCTTATGGAACGGTATCTGTGCTAATTTCAATCTCTGGTTTCATGCAGCACCCCAACTCACCTTTCCCCTTAAGCAAGCATAAGTTGGTTTTCTACATTTGAGACCCTGTTCTGTTTTGTAATTCAGTTCCTGTGTAGCCAAGTTTACATTCCGTGTATTAGGGATATCTTATGATGTTCCTTTTTCTGTGTGACTTATTTCACTTAGAATCATCGTACCTGAATCCACTCATTATGCTGCTACGGGCCTGATGACATAGATTTCATTGCTGAGTGATATTGCATTGTACGTAAGTACCACAACTTCTGTATCCATTTTTCGCTTTCTGTGATATTGAACTTGTATGGTAAACGAGGTTCTTGTAAACAGAGCCGTCCCAAACTTTGGGGTGGCTGTGTCTTTTTGATTTTAATTTCCCTAAGCTATAGGACCATAAGTGGAAGTGCCCTAGGCTCTGTTGCCTTGTTTTTTGGATGTTTCAGGAAACACCATACACTTCTCCAGAGTGGCTGCTGGCAATTTACATGCCGCCCATCAGCATAACAAGGCTCCCAGTTCTCCATGGCCTGTCCTGCCTTTCTGGATTTTACACTTTTTTCAGATGGCCCTTTTGACCGGGGGGCAGTGAGACTTCATTGTAGTGCAGATTTCCTTTGCAAGCTTGCTTGGTTGGCCAAAAAGGGCGTATGCGTTTTTTCCTGAATATATTCAGGAAAAAACGCATACGCCCTTTTTGGCCAAGTGCATCATTGTGGACGTTCTGCCTCTTTTCCTATGCTTTACATGCAATTCCACTCTACCTCCTGAAATCGGTTTCCTGCAATTCTGCCCCGCTTTCAACTCGTCTTGGCAGCCTAATTCAATATATTTTTGGACGATAGCTGTCATTTATAACTCTGCAGGTTTGTGAATTACAGTGCCCCTGAGCTCCTTTCTTCAACTCGCTTTCTTGTGAGCTGGCCGCAACACCGCAGGATTGCTTCAGGCCCTAGTTTGGTTCCGGCACGGCATGCTGAGACTTTGGTTAATTCCTCTTCCTGGTGGGAAATGAGAGTTAAATTTGCCCGTATAGACACCACCAGCTAGTCTCTCCTTGGTTCTCCATCTTCCTGTTCATCTTCAACAGAAACTGCAAACTGGGCCAAACAGGAGGTTAAAGGCACTGACTCTCCAAGTGGGGAGAGTGTTAGTAAAGCGTCTGGAATGTTGTTCCCGAGTACCAGGGGATGAAAATTGAGACACATTTGAACACGTTTTCCGATCACATGGTGGATCATACTCTGGGTTCCACATGCATGTTTTAGCTGAAGGAAGAATCCCTTAAACCTGGAGAGTTGAGACCCATGGAATGGGTACCACGCAATATGACTTCAAAGGGTCTGCATTTGCTCACCGAACCTCACCAATCCTATCACTGCTGCGTTTATGCCACTGTTCACACACTTGATTCTCTTTTGGAGACATATAAATCCATAGGTTTTAAGATTCTTACTAGTCAGGTATATTCTTAGGCGTTTAATATGGGGTGTTGAGTCCACTTCGTTGAGCAAGGAGTAGCACTTGTTTATTACATATTTGGCTTATGGAACGGTATCTGTGCTAATTTCAATCTCTTGTTGTATGCAGCACCCAAACTCACCTTTCCCCTTAAGCAAGCATAAGTTGGTTTTCTACATTTGACACCCTGTTCTGTTTAGTAATTCAGTTCCTGTGTAGCCAAGTTTACATTCCGTGTAGTAGTGATATCTTATGATGTTTCTTTTTCTGTGTGACTTATTTCACTTAGAATCATCGTACCTGAATCCACTCATTATGCTGCTATGTGCCTGATGACATAGATTTCATTGCTGAGTGATATTGCATTGTACGTAAGTACCACAACTTCTTTATCCATTTTTCGCTTTCTGTGATATTGAACTTGTACGGTGAACAAGGTTCTTGTAAACAGAGCCGTCCCAAACTTTGGGGTGGCTGTGTCTTTTTGATTTTAATTTCCCTAAGCTATAGGACCATAAGTGGAAGTGCCCTAGGCTCTGTTGCTTTGTTTTTTGGATGTTTCAGGAAACACCATACACTTCTCCAGAGTGGCTGCTGGTAATTTACATCCCGCCCATCAGCATAACAAGGCTCCCAGTTCTCCATGGCCTGTCCTGCCTTTCTGGATTTTACACTTTTTTCAGATGGCCCTTTAGACCGGGGGGCAGTGAGACTTCATTGTAGTGCAGATTTCCTTTGCAAGCTTGCTTGGTTGGCCAAAAAGTGCGTATGCGTTTTTTCCTGAATATATTCAGGAAAAAAGGCATACGCCCTTTTTGGCCAAGTGCATCATTGTGGACGTTCTGCCTCTTTTCCTATGTTTTACATGCAATTCCAGTCTACCTCCTGAAATCGGTTTCCTGCAATTCTGCCCCGCTTTCAACTCCTCTTGGCAGCCTTACTTCAATATATTTTTGGAAGATAGCTGTCATTTATAACTCTGCAGGTTTGTGAATTACAGTGCCCCTGAGCTCCTTTCTTCAACTCGCTTTCTTGTGAGCTGGCCGCAACACCGCAGCATTGCTTCAGGCCCTAGTTTGTTTCCGGCACGGCATGCTGAGCCTTTGGTTAATTCCTCTTCCTGGTGGGAAATGAGAGTTAAATTTGCCCGTCCAGACAGCTCCAGCTAGTCTCTCATTGGTTCTCCCTATTCCTGTTCATTTTCCACAGAAATTGCAAACTGGGCCAAACAGGATGTTAAAGGCACTGACTCTCCAAGTGGGGAGAGTGTTAGTAAAGCGTCTGGAATGTTGCACCCGAGTACCAGGGGACGTAAACTGAGACACATTTGAACACGTTTTCCGATCACACGGTGGATCATACTCTGGGTTCCACATGCATGTTTTAGCTGAAGGAAGAATCCCTTAAACATGGAGAGTTGAGACCCATGGAATGGGTACCATGCAATATGACTTCAAAGGGTCTGCATTTGCTCACCGAACCTCACCAATCCTATCACTGCTGCGTTTATGCCACTGTACACACGCTTGATTCTCTTTGGGTGACATATAACTCCATAGTTTTTAAGATTCTTACTAGTTAGGTATATTGTTAGGTGTTTAATATGGGGTGTTGAGTCCACTTCGTTGAGCAAGGATTAGCACTTGTCTATTATATATTTGGCTTATGGAACGATATCTGTGCTAATTTCAATCTCTTGTTGTATGCAGCACCCCAACTCACCTTTCCCCTTAAGCAAGCATAAATTGGTTTTCTACATTTGACACTCTGTTCTGTTTAGTAATTTAGTTCCTGTGTAACCAAGTTTACATTCCGTGTAGTAGTGATATCTTATGATGTTTCTTTTTCTGTGTGACTTATTTTTTTATTTTTTTATTTATTTTTTTTTTTGCGGTACGTGGGCCTCTCACTGTTGTGGTTTTTCCCATTGCGGAGCACAGACTCCAGACGCGTAGGCTCAGCGGCCATGGCTCACAGGCCCAGCCGCTCCGCGGCATGTGGGATCTTCCCGGAGCGGGGCACGAACCCATGTCCTCTGCATCGGCAGGCGGACTCTCAACCACTGCGCCACCAGGTAAGCCCTGTGTGACTTATTTCACTTAGAATCATCGTACCTGAATCCACTCATTATCCTGCTACGGGCCTGATGACATAGATTTCAATGCTGAGTGATATTGCATTGTACGTAAGTACCACAACTTCTTTATCCATTTTTCGCTTTTTGCGATATTGAACTTGTACCGTAAACGAGGTTCTTGTAAACAGAGCCATCCCAACCTTTGGGGTGGCTGTGTCTTTATGATTTTAATTTCCCTAAGCTATAGGACCATAAGTGGAAGTGCCCTAGGCTCTGTTGCTTAGTTTTTTGGATGTTTCAGGAAACACCATACACTTCTCCAGAGTGGCTGTTGGCAATTTACATCTCGCCCATCAGCATAACAAGGCTCCCTGTTCTCCATGGCCTGTCCTGCCTTTCTGGATTTTACTCTTTTTTCAGAAGGCCCTTTGACCGGGGGGCAGTGAGACTTCATTGTAGTGCAGATTTCCTTTGCGAGCTTGCTTGGTTGGCCAGAAAGGGCGTATGCGTTTCTTCCTGAATATATTCAGGAAAGAACGCATACTCCCTTTTTGGCCAAGTGCATCATTGTCGACGTTCTGAGTCTTTTCATATGTTTTCAGTGCAATTCCAGTCTACCTCCTGAAATAGGTTTCCTGCAGTTCTGCCTTGCTCTCAGTGCCTCTTCATAGCCTTACTTCAATATACTTTTGGAAAATAGTTGGCCTTTATAACTCTGCAGGTTTTTGAATTGCAGTGGCCCTTAGCTCCATTTTTCAGCTCTTATTTTTGTGATCTTGCCTCATATCCACAGGATTTCTTCAGGCCCTATTCTTCTTCTGGGGCGCCTTGCTCTGCCTTTGGTTAATTCTTCTTCCTGAATTGAAATTAGAGTGACATGTGCCCATTGAAACCGCTACAGCTATTTTCTCACTGGTTCCCCCTATTCCCATTCATCCTCCGCACTAACTGCAGACTGTGTGATACCGGAACTTAAAGGCATTGACTCTCCATGTGGAGATGTTGTTAGTAAAGTGGCTGGAATGTTGATCCGGAGCCCCAGGAGAGGAAAATGAGGTGCATTTTAGAAACCTTTCCCGATCATATGGTATATCATCCGCTGGATTTCCCATGCATGGTTTAGCTGTAGGAAGATTCCCTTCAACTTGGAGTGTTGGGACCCTTGGAATAAGTAGCATGAAGTATTGCATTAAACTTTCGGCAGTTGCTCACCAAAGCTCTCCAATCCTTTCAGCCCCAAGTGTCCAGCCTTATGTCTTATCCAGCTGTGGGTTTATATGTGGTCATTCCAGGTTGCATCACAGCCCCTGAGCGAATTTTGTAAGAATTTTTCTCTCTTTCATTGTTTCTGCGTTTTGGTTTTAAAATTTATTTCTATAATGGGGTTTAGCTCATTTTCACTGCTGTGTTTGTGCCGCTCTGCTCACACTTGATTCCCTTATGGAGATATATCAATACATGGGTTTTAAGATTCTTATTACTCAGATATATTTCTCTGCGGTTTATAGGGTGTGTTGAGGCCAGTTCATTGAGCAAGGTGTAGATCTTGTCTGATACCTATTTGGTTTATTGAACGGTATCTGTGCTAATTTCAAACTCTGGTTTTATGCATCACCCCACCTCTCCTTTCCCCTTAAGCTGACATAAGTGTGTTTTCTAAATGTGAGACACTGTTCTGTTTTGTAATTCATTTTTTGTGCAGCCATATTTATCCTCCCTCTATAAGTGATATCTTATGATATGTTTCTTTTTCTGTTTGACTTATTTCAAGTAGTATTATCGGACCTCAATCCACTCTTTATCCTTCTACTAGCCTTATTACATTGATTTCATGGTGAAGAGATATTCCATTGTACATAAGTACCACATTTTCTTTATCCATTGTTCTCTTTCCTGGGATATTTAAGGTGTACTGAAGTTGAGGTTCTTGTAAACAGAGTAGCCCTAAACTGTGGTGTGCTTGTGTCTTGTTGATTTTTAGACTTCCCTAGATATACTCCCGTGATTGGAAGTGCCCTATGCTCTGTCGCTCTGTTTTTTAGATGATTTAGGAACCACCATACACTTCTCCAGAGTGGCTCTCGGCAGTTCACACACTGTCCATCAGCGTATAAAGGCTCCCTGTTCTCCATGGCCTGTCCTGCATTTCTGGTTTTTACAATTTTTTCGGATGGCCCTTTTGACCGGTGGGAAATGAGACTTCTTTGTTGTGCACATTTGCATTGCTTGCTTGCTTGGTTGCCCATAAAGTGCGTATGCGTTTTTTCCTGGATATATTCAGGAAAAAACGCATACTCCCTTTTGGGCCAACTGCATCATTGTCGAAATTCTGCCGCTTTTCATGTGCTTTAAAGGCGAGTCCAATCTATCTCTTGAAATCTGTTTCTTGCAATTCTGTCTTGCATTCAGATCCTCTTCTTTGCCTTACCTCAACATATTTTTGGACGTTAGTTTTCATTTATAACTCTGCAGGTTTGTGAATTGCAGTGACCCTGAGCTCCATTTTTTAAGTTGCTCTTTTGTGAGCTGGCCTCAAAACCGCAGGATTGCTTCAGGCCCTATTTTGGCTCTGGCGAGGCGGGCTGAGCCTTTTTTTAATTCTTATTCTTAATGGGAAATTAGAGTGACATGTGCCCGTCCAAACCCCTACAACTATTCTCTCATTGGTTCCCCCTGTTCCCGTTCATCCTCCTCACAATTTGCAAAATGTGTGAAACAGAAGTTTAAATGTGCTGATTCTCTAAGTGGGGAGATTCTAAGTAACGTGGCTGGAATGATGAACAGGAGCACCAGGAGAGGATAAATGAGGTGCATTTTAGACACATCTCCCGATCACATGGTGTACAGTCCTCTGGGTTTTCCATGCATGTTTTAGCTGTAGGAAGATTCCTTGAACCTGCAGATTTGGGACCCATTGAATGGGTACCAGGTAGTATTACTTTAAAGGGTGTGCATTTCCACACCCAACCTCACATTTCTCTTAGCGCGAACAGTTTCCAGCCTTATGTCTCATCCTGCTGTGGGTCTAGATGTGTTCAATCCATGTTGCATCACCGTCCCTGAGGAAAAGTTGTAAGAGGTTTTCTCTGTCTCTCTGTCGTTTATTTTTTTCAATTTATTACTATGTTGTTTACAGCTGATTTTCAAAGCTCTGTTTCTTGCTGCTGTACATCCACTTGATTCACGTACAGAGAGACATCAATAATTTCTTTTTCAGATTCTTACCAGTCATAGATATTCTTTTCCGGTGACTTGAGTGTGCTGAGTGCAGTTCTTTTAGCTACCGTGTAGGCCTTGTTGATTATCAGTTTGGTATTTGGAATGGTATCTTTGCTAATTTCAACCTCCTGGATGATGCCTCACCCCTCCCCACCTTTCCCGTTTAGCAGCCTTACGCGTGTTTTCTACATATTTATGTCACTTAGAATGATCATACGTAACTCCTCCGGAGTTGTTACAACTGGCCATATTTCATTGATTTCCAGGCTGAGTAATATTCCACTCTACATAAGTACCACATCTCTATCCATTTTTTCCCTCCAGAGACATTTAAGTTATATCCTAGTCGAGGATCTTTTAAACAGAGAAGCAGTAAACATTGGGGTGCCTGTGTCCTCTCGATTTTTGTTTTTCCCAAGATATACGCCCATGAGTGCAAGTGCCCTATGCTCTGTAGCTCATTTTTTAGATGCTTTAGTAAACACAATACACTTCTCCAGAATGGCCGTTGGCAATATACATTTCCACTATAAGCCTCACAGGGCTCCCTCTTCTCCTTGCCCTGTCCTGCATTTCTGGCGTTTACACTTTATGAGGATGGCTCTTCTGACTGATGCGAAGTGATATCTTTTGTAGTATTGATTTCCAGTGCCCACCTGTTTGGTTGGCTAAAAAAGTGTATGCCCTTTTCTTGAATATATACAGAAAAAAACGCATACAGCCTTTTTGGCCAACTGCAATGTCGGCAATGTTCAGCCCCTTTTCTTGTGCTTAATGGCGAGTCCTTTCTACCTCCTCAAATCCCTTTCCTGCCATTCTCCCTTGCTTGCCAATCCTCTTCTCTGACTTTCCTCAAGACATTTTTCAGTGATAGATATTTTCAACTCTGCAGTTTCGTGAATTTTACTGCCCCTGAGTTCCATTGTTCAACTTGTGTTTATGGGAACTGGCCACAAAGCAGTGGGATTTCCTCAAGCCCTATACTGTTTCCATGGGCAACCCTAGCCTTTGGTCAATTCATCTTCCTGATTGGAAATTAGAGTGACATGTGCCTGTCTGAACACCTAGGACTTGTCTCTCATTGTTCCTCATCCTTCCGCTTCATCCTCTGGACAAATTCCAAACTGTACGCAACAGGATGTTGACAGTGTTGACATCTCCAAGTGGGGAGACTGTTAGTAAAGACGCTGGAGGGGTGAACCCGAGCACCAGGAGATGAGGAGATGAGATGCCTTTTCCAAACTCTTCCCGATCAGATGGTATACCATCCTCTGGATGTGACAGACATGTTTTAGCAGTAGGAAGAGTCCCATTCATGTAAGGAGAACACCAGGGCTTTTTCAAAATCAGTGTCTCCCCGAAACCCAAACTGGGGAGTTTTTTAAGCTACGGCTACACATATGTTCATTAAGGGCCTTGGGAAGTAGGCAGAGTCCAAACTTTAGATGACTGAAGTCTTCAGGGTCAGAAGCACTCACCACCGGCTTCCCTTAGGTTACACTTTAACTGTCATTGATAGATGATGTCAATAAAAATATCTATTCTTTTTCCGATTATTTCCCCTTATAGGTTATTGCACAATATTGAGTGTAGTTCCCTGTGCTATACAGTAGTTCCTTGTTGATGATCTATTTTATACATAGCAGTGTGTATGTGTTAATTCCAAACTGTTAATTTATCCCTCCTCCCACCTTTCCCCTTTGGTAATAATAAATTATAAGATTTTATACTTCTCAGAAATGGGGGAGCTGAAAGAGAGGTATCATTTTCAATGGAAAAGCATTTAAAACAAGATTGAAGCTTTAACCAAGATTATTAGATGTACATCCTTGGAAAGAAATCACTTCATTTCTCTAATATTGACCTGATAAATAAGACAAACCTTTTCACTGAACTTGCTTATAATAAAGTGATGGAAATATCAAATGGAAGTGTTAGAAACATCTTATTTTACCCGAGCCTTATAAACTGTTCTATGTTAACTACAGTTTGGCTCACACATCTGTTCATTGAAGTTACAATAGTCTCAATTTCTGTTACTGATCCTCCAGAGTGGACCCCAACAAGGGTCCCCCTGCCCAGTGTCATTGGGGCCAACAGATCGAGACTGAGTTTGGTTCCCAAGCAAAGGAAACTTTATATTTTCATCAGAGAATGGAGAGGTGAGAGCATGCACTACCCCGTGGGCTGTGGGCTGGGCTGCTGTGTAGAGATCCTGTCAGAGTCAGTGGGAGGGAGGGGGCGGAGCTCTCAAGGGCCGGGTTGGCTGCAGCTCAGGCTCTATATCTCGGAGTCTGCACTGGGCCCCAGGAGCTGAGGTGTCGACCCAGCCATTCTGCACCAGGAAATCTGGTCTGAAGTGCCGGGTGTGGAACCTCTGCATGCGGGACCCTAGGAGCACGTGAAATTAGACAAAGCACAAAGGATAAAAAAGGTCAGACTTGACTTTATTGCCCACATTCTATTTTTATCTCCCAGGGATTTTTAATGGGCTTTGCTGGGGACAAACCCCTCCTCTGCCTTTTGTCCCGTTCCTCATTCTTGGAGTGCTGAGGGTGCAGACCCTTCTTCTGTAACTGCTGAGTGCTGAGTTGGGAGCCCTCATACCAGGGGACGAGGGTCAGAACTTCTCCCCAGCAGCCTCCAGGTGACGTTGATTGGCCCCAGGACCCCTGCCTCCCTGCTCGTCCGCCTGAGCACCAGCATTGGAAGTGTTATAGATTCTAATGACCTTTAAGGGTCCAGGAAAGAGATGTGCAGAGACGCTGTGGGGGCCGGTTTCACCCCGCCCCACATTTGTTCGGCCACCTTAGGCTGACCGTTTCTGCCAGCCTAGATGCTCTGACCAGTAGTCTGCTCTTTCTTCAATTAGGCCCCTGAATTAACGTAAAAACAGCACCAGGTGTCAGAGCCCTGCCCGCTCAACTCCCAGACAGTCCAGGGTCAGTGGTGATCAAGGACCATGATGGCCACTGAGTCAACAGCCTTTTGAAGTAAACAGGAGTCCAGCCGGTCTTATTGGTCACCATCATCACGGTGTCTGTAGGCTTTTCTATGGTGACGGTGTGATATACGGTTCCCCCGCCAAGATTATTAGCTCCCCTCCGGGTGCAGGAAGTCCTGCAAGCAGTAGTCTACTCCTTCGGGACACACTATTGTTGTTTTATGAGAGAAACTCCAGGTCAAGTGATGTTCACACGAGTCGTCATGGTGCCCTGTTGCCCCCGGTTATCTCTCTGGATGTTGGAGTTGGAGGGCCTCCTCACTCGAGGTCGGTGTGCCCACGGAGCGAACCCTGCAACTTCAGGGCATGGTTGGTGATTAGGATCACCACGTGGGGTCCTTTTCCCTTAGGAGGGAGGTGGCCTTTTGGGCTGCTGATTTCCAGGTTTTTAGATACCGCCAGTATCTTGGCCAGATGTGGCAGTGGGCCAAGCCCCTTGGTGACTGTAGTTTATCCTACCTGGATGGCATTCTTGCGTTGTTCCATTTCAAGTGGTCCCAGTTTTTGCACTAATTCTCCAATGGCGATTCACCTTTCACCGGGAATGGAAAGGTCAAAGGGTTTAGCTCAATTAGGGAGTTCCAGGGCAAGGGTCTGAATTGACTGCTCTTTCCATTCTTGAAAGGCCACTTCTGGATTCTGTTCAAAAGGATCATCATCTTTTCCTTTCAGTGTTTCATATAGAGGTCCAGCTAGTAGACTGTAGTTAGGGATCCAGAAGCAGCAAACCCTGGCCTCCCCAGGAACCCCTAAGCTGTCTTCTAGTTTTAGAAAGGGGTAAGGCTGCAAATGGTTTCTTCCCTTTCCTGGGATGGGCTTCTCTGACCTTGTGTGAGAATGAAGCCCAGGCAGGTCACTGCAGTCTGTGATATTTGAGCTTTTTCTTGGACAACTTCTATCCTTTATTGGCTTGGTAGTTCAGAGGCCTCCTTAGTAGGGCTGGCGATCAGAATGTCGTCTGCATATTGAAGGAGGGTTTCCTTTTCCAGAGGTAGAACTTTTCGGTCGTTAGCTAAGCTTTCCCCAAAGATGGTGTGGGAATTTTTGAACCCTTGGGGCAAGACGGCCCGGAAGTATTGTTTTAGTTGTATGTTGAGTCCTGCCACTCACAAGCCAAAATTTCTTGTGACTCTGGGACTAATGGAATACAAAAGAAGGCATCATTGAAGACTAATACAGAATACCATGTCCTGGTGGTTGGTAGAATGACCAGCAGGGTGTAGGGATCAGGAGCAACTGGAGGTATATCCTCGGTGGCTTCACTGACTGTCCTGACATCCTTTACCAGGTCCCCAGCAGCCCATGGGGCTCTCGTGGTCAGGCCAATCCCAGGATATGGAGCTCTCCTGGGCAGGTACCCCACCCCCAACCCAGCCCACGGGGCTCTCATGGTCAGGCCCCTCCCAGGATACAGAGCTACCCTTGCAGGTACCGTGGCAGGGCTGGGCACACAGGAACCGTGCACATAGCCCTCATTGAAGAGCACCCCCAGCTCACCTGTCGCTCAGAGCTGACACAGAGCACCTCAGAGCAGGACTTGAACTAACAAACAGCAGCTCCGACAGGTCTGTGACCCTGGGCATCACTCTGTGTGGCCTCCCTCCACCTGGTCTTCCAGAGACTTCCACTGCACCCAGGGCACCAGACCTCTGTCTCCAACCACCACCCACCCCTCCTCTCCCTGACTCCTGGGTTCCTCTCATTAGGAGAGGGTTTTCTTGAAGTTGTCTCCCACTCATGGGCCAGATAAAATGATTAGAAAACAAGCCAAAGCTGCAGCCCCTTGTCTATCCTGACTCTCAGGAGCCCACACCTGTTCCTTGGACCTGGCCGGTTCAGCAAGTTCCATTTTCTGCAACTGTGAGCCCCTGAGGGGTGATGATTGGCTGACCTGGGCAGCCTTACCATGCCGGCCAGCCCTCCCCAGGTGTGCCTGGGTTGAGATCAATATAAATACCACTCCAGGCAGCAAAAGCCCCTGCAGCTGTGCCTGACGCCATTTTCTCTGCCCTGTCAGCAGTCTCGGGGCTGGGCTGGTGGGAGGGAGTGAGAGGCCACGGCTTTGTGGGTGGCCCAGTGTGAGTGGGGCTCTGCTGGACTTTCTGCAGCAGTTGCCAGGCTGCCACCTGCTAAAGAAGAGGATGTGTCACCCATACCTGCTGCTGGAATTTCTCCCTGGGCAGAGGTGAGGAAGGAAAAAAGCAGTGGGGGCAGGGACAGGACGGGTATCTCAGGCAGGGAAATGGAAATCTTCCAGAAGAGCACCCAGGGCCAGGACCATCCTGGCTGGCCTGCAGGCACCAAGTCAGCTGGCATGCTGTCACTCGTGTGGCTCCATGGCCCTTCCTCTAGGCTTTCAAGTCCTTGTATATATTCAGGTGTTTTACCTGGGAAGGGCGGGAACAGTTCAGCAGCAACTGGCCTGGGGTTCAGCTCACGTTTACTCACAGATGCCTCGGCACGGTGCCCCAGCTTTGCAATGAGGACGCTTGTTGTGTGGGGGCTGCTGGCTGAATGGGAGACGATTCCCCACCACTGACCAACTTCAGAATTGTTTACAACTGGAGCAAGTGCCCTGATACGGTTTTCCTCTGAGTAACTGGTGGGTTCTGTTTTTTTTTTCTCTTTTTCGTTTTTGGTTCAAGGTAGATTTTATTCCTCTTTTTTGTATTTACAGATATAAGCATGGAAATAATTTATTCATATAAATACATGTATGTGAAGGGAATAATTGTTTTTTCTGTTTTATTTTTTAAATTTTATTTCTTTTTAATTTTGAATTTTATTTTATATTTTTATACAGCAGGTTCTCATTGGTTATCTATTTTATACATATAAATGTTTACATGCCAATCCCAATCTCTCAACTCCTCCCACCACCACCCCTCCAAGAGCTTTCCCCCCTTGTTGTCCATACGATTGTTGTCTACATCTGTTGCTCTATTTATGCCTTGCAAAACGGTTAATCTGTACAGTTTTTCTAGGTTCCACATATATGCATGAATATACAAGATTTGTTTTTCTCTTTCTGACTTACTTCACTCTGTATGACAGTCTCTAGATCCATCGACGTCTCTACAAATGACCCAATTTCATTCCTTTCATGGCTTAGTAATATTCCATTTTATATATGTACCACATCTTTATGCATTCGTCTGTCTGTGGGCATTTAGGTTGCTTCCATTACCTCGATATTGTAAATAGTGATGCAATGAACATTGCGGTGAATGTCTCTTTTTGATTTATGGTTTTGTCTGGGTATATGTCCAGTCCTGGGATTGCTGTATCATATGGTAATTCTATTATTAGTGTCTTAAGAAACTCCATATTGTTCTCCATAGTGACTGTATCAATTTATATTCCCAACAATAGTGGAAGAGGCTTCCTTTTCTCCACACCCTTTCCAGCATTTGTTGTTTGTAGATTTTCAGATGATGCCCATTCTAACAGGTGTGAGGTGATACCTCATTGTTGAGTCCATTTCGTTGAGCAAGGGGTAGGTCTTGTCTATTACGTATTTGGCTTATGGAACGGTATCTGTGCTAATTTCAAACTCTGGTTTTATGCAGCACCCCAACTCACCTTTCCCCTTAAGCAAGCATAAGTTGGTTTTCTAAACTTGAGACCCTGTTCTGTTTTGTAATTCAGTTCATGTGTAGCCAAGTTTACATTCCGTGCATTAGTGATACCTTATGATGTTTCTTTTTCTGTGTGACTTATTTCACTTAGAATCATCATGCCTCAATCCACTCATTATGCTGGTACAGGCCTGGTGACACAGATTTCATTGCTGAGTGGTATTCTGTTGTACATAAGTACCGCAACTTCTTTATCAATTATTTGTTCTCTGGGATATTTAACTTGTACTGTAGAAGAGGCTCCTGTAAACAGAGCCGTTGTAAATTTTGGGGTGGCTGTGTCTTTTTGATTTTAATTTCCCTAAGCTATAGGACCATAAGTGGAAATGCCCTAGACTCTGTTGCTTTGTTTTTCAGATGTATCAGGAAACACCACACACTTCTCCAGAGTGGCTGTTGGCAATGTACATCCCGCCCATCAGCATAACAAGGCTCCTTTTTCCCCATGGCCTGTCTTGCCTTTCTGGATTTTACACTTTTCTCAGATGGCCCTTTAGACCGGGGGGAAGTGACACTTCATAGTAGTTCGGATTTCCATTGCAAGCTTGCTTGGTTTGCCAAAAAGGGCGTATGTGTTTTTTCCTGAATATATTCAGGAACAAACTCATACGCCCTTTGTTGCCAAGTGCATCATTGTCGATGTTCTGCCTCTTTTCCTATGCTTTAAATGCAAATCCAGTCTACCTCCTGAAATCGGTTTCCTGCAATTCTGCCCCGCTTTCAAGTCCTCTTCGCAGCCTTACTTCAATATATTTTTGGACGTTATCTGTCATTTATAACTCTGCAGGTTTGTGAATTACAGGGTCCCTGAGCTCCTTTCTTCAACTCGCTTTCTTGTGAGCTGGCCGCAAACCCGCAAGACTGCTTCAGGCCCTAATCTGCTTCTGGCAGGGCATGCTGAGCCTTTGGTTAATTCCTCTTCCTGGTGGGAAATGAGTGTTAAATATGCCCGTCCAGACACCTACCTCACTCTCAACCCCTTGGTGATGTGGGTCCTCTGGTTTGTGGCCACTTTTGCTGGGTTCCTCACCTTTCGATGATGTGGCCCCACTAGTGTGAGGACACTCCTGCTTGGTTCTCATCCACGTGGTTATGTGGACCCCCTGGTGAGAGTCTGTTCCTGGCTTTGTTCCTCACCCACCTGTGAGGGAGACCCTCTGCTGATAGGTCACTCCTGCATGGCTGGCACACATTGCCTTGGTGAAGTCAGCCGTGTGGTGGCAGTTGGAGCGTGCTGGGAATCTCTTCCCCCTGGTGATGAGGGCCCTCTTGCATCAGGCCCTGACTGCTGGGCTCACCAACTTTTCTTAGTGAGCCCAGTGATGCTTTGGCACTCCTCTTAGGATCCCATCTCCATGGGGATGTGGGCCTTCTGCTCTGAGGTCCCAACGGCTGGGTTGTTCACATTTTCATGATGTGGGCTCTCTGGTGTTAGTTCACAGAAGCCTGGATCCCATAGCCTCTGTGCTCTTGGCCGCCTGCTGGGAGGTTCCAACTGCTGGATTCCTCACTTTTTTAAATTTTTGGGCCCTCTGTTGTGAGGATCCTCCTGCCTGCCTCACTCCCAGCCCCTTCGTGATGTGTGTCGTCTGGTTTGAGGCCACATGTGCTGGGTTCCTCACCTTTCGATGATGTGGGACCAATGGTCTTAGGAGACTCCTGCCTGGTTCACATCCCCTTGGTGATGTGGGCCCTCTGTTGAGAGTCTGATCCTGGCTGGGTTCCTCACCCATCTGTGAGGTAGGCCGTCTGATGTGAGGTCACTCCTGCCTGGCTTGCTCACCTCGCCTTGTGGACATGAGCCCTCTGGTGGCACTTGGAGCCTGCTGGGAGCCTCCTCTCCTCGGTGATGAGGGCCCTCTGGCATCAGGCCCTAACTGCTGGGCTCCCCACATTTTGTGATGTGTGCCCAGTGGTGCGAGGACACTCCAGCCAGGTTCACATCCCCATTGGGGTGTGGGCCTTCTGCTCTGAGGTCCCAAAGCCTGGGTTGCTCACAGTTTCATGATGTGGGCTCTCTGCTGTTAGTTCACTCCTGCCTGCATCCCATAGCTTCTGTGCTCTGGACCGCCTGCTGGGAGGTTCCAACTGCTGGATTCCTCACCTTTCTTATTCTTTGGGACCTCTGTTTTTAGGCTACTCCTGCCTGCCTCACTCCCGTTCCCTTTGTGATATGTGTCCTCTGATTTGAGGCCACATGTGCTGGGTTCCGCACCTTTCGATGATGTGACCCCACTGGAGGGAAGACAGTCCTGACTGGTTCCCATCCCCTTGCTGATGTGGGCCCTCAGGTGAGAGTCTGATCCTGGCTGGGTTCCTCACCCTTCTGTGAGGTGGGCCCTCTGCTGTGAGGTCAATCATGCCTGTCTGGCACACGTCACCTTGGCGACGTGGGCCCTCTGGTGGCAGTTGGAGTGTGCTGGGATCCTCCTCCCCTCGGTGATGAGGGCCCTCTTGCCTTAGGCCATAACTGCTGGGCTCCCCACATTTTCTGATGTGCGCCAAGTGAGTGAGGAGACTCTTGCCAGGTTCCCATCCCCATGGCGATATGGGCCTTCTGCTCTGAGGTCAAAACGGCTGGCTTGCTCACAGTACCATGATGTGGGCCCTCTGCTGTGAGTTCACTCCGGCAAGGATCCCTTATCATTGGTGCTCTGAGCCGCCTGCTGGGAGGTTCCAACTGCTGGATTCCTCAACTTTTTTATTCTATGTGCCCTCTGTTGTGAGGCTCCTCCTGCCTGCCTCACTGCTAGCCCCTTGGTGATGACTGTCCTATGGCTTGAGGCCACATGTGCTGCGTTCCTCACCTTTCGATGATGTGACCCCACTCGTGTGAGGACACTCCTGCCTGGTTCCCATCCCCTTGGTGAGGTGGGCCCTCTGGCAAGAGTCTAATCCTGGCTGGGTTCCTCAACGTTCTGTGAGGTAGGCCCTCTGCTGTGAGGTCACTCCTGCCTGGCTGGCACACGTCACCTTGGAGACGTGAGCCCTCTGGTGGCAGTTGGAGCGTGCAGGGCGCCTCCTCCTCTCGGTGATGACGGCCCTCTGGCGTCAGGCCCTAAATGGTGGGCTCCCCACATTTTCTGATGTGCGCCCAGTGGTGCGAGGACACTCCAGCCAGGTTCCCATTCCCATGGGGATGTGGTCCTTCTGCGCTGAGGTCTCAACTCCTGGGTTGCTCACAGTTTTGTGATGTGGGCCCTCTGCTGTGAGTTCACTGTGGCCTGGATCCCATAGCCTCGGTGTTCTGGGCCGCCTGCTGGAAGGTCTAAATGCTGGAATCCTCACGTTTTTTATATTATGTGCCCTGTGTTGTGAGGCTACTCCTGCCTGCCTCACTCCAAGGCCCTTGGTGATGTGGGTCCTCTGGTTTGAGGACACATGTGCTGGGTTCCTCACCTTAAGATGATGAGGCCCCACTGGTGTGAGGATAATCCTGACTGGGTCCCATCCCCTTTGTGATGTGGGCCCTCTGGTGAGAGTCTGATCCTGGCTGGGTTCCTCACCCATCTGTGAGGTGGGCCCTCTACTATCAGGTAACTCTTGCCTGGGTTGCTCACCTCGCCTTGTTGACATGAGCCCTCTGGTGGCAATTGGACCCTGCTGGGAGCCTCCTCAGCTCTGTGATGAGGGCCCTCTGACGTCAGGCCCTAACTGCTGGGCTCCCCAACTTTTCTTAGTGAGCCCAGTGTTGCTCAAGCACTCCTCTTAGGTTCCCATCCCCATGGGGATGTGGGCCTTCTGCTCTGAGGTTCCAACGGCTGGGTTGATCACAATTTTATGATGTGGGCTCTCTGGTGTTAGTTCACTGTGGCCTGGATCCCATAGCCTCTGTGGTCTTGGCTGCCTGCTGGGAGGTTCCAACTGCTCGATTCCTCAACTTTTGTATTCTATGGGTCCTGTGTTGTGATGCTCCTCCTGCCTGCCTCACTCGCAACCCCTTCGTGATGTGGGTCTTCTGGTTTGAGGCCACATGTGCTGGGTTAGGCAACTTTCAATGATGTGGCCCCACTGGTGTGAGGACACTCCTGCCTGGTTCCCATCCCCTTGGTGATGTGGGCCTTCTGGTGACAGTCTTATCCTGGCTGGGTTCCTCACTCTTCTGTGAGGTAGGCCCTCTGCTGTGAGGTCAATCCTGCCTGACTTGCACACATCACCTTGGCGATGTGGGCCCTCTGTTGGCACATGGAACCTGCTGGGAGCCTCCTGCCCTCGGTGATGACGGCCCTCTAGCATCAGGCTCTAACTGCTGGGCTCCCCACGTTTTCTGATGTGAGCCCAGTGATGCCAGGACACTCCTGTCAGGTTCCCATCCCCATGGGGATGTGGGCTTTCTGCTCTGAGGTCCCAATGCCTGGGTTGCTCACAGTTTCATGATGTGGGCTCTCTGCTCTTAGTTCACTCCTGCCTGCATCCCATAGCTTCTGTGCTCTCGGCCGCCTGCTGGGAGGTTCCAAATGCTGGATTCCTCACTTTTTTTATTCTTTGGGCCCTCTGTTTTTAGGCTACTCCTACCTGCCTCACTCCCATCCCTTTTGTGATGTATGTCCTCTGATATGAGGCCACATGTGCTGGGTTCCTCACCTTTCGATGATGTGGCCCCACTGGTGGGAGGACAGTCCTGACTGGTTCCCATCCCCTTGGTGTTGTGGGCCCTCTGGTGAGAGTCTCATCCTGCCTCGGTTCCTCACCCTTCTGTGAGATAGGCCCTCTGCTGTGAGGTCACTACTGCCTGGCTGGCGCATGCCACCTTGTAGACGTGGGCCCTCTGTTGGCAGTTGGAACCTGCTGGGAGTCTCCTCCCCTCAGTTATGAGGGCCCCCTGGCATCAGGCCCTAACTGCTGGGCTCCTAACATTTTCTGATATGTGCTAAGTGGTGCAAAGCCACTCCTGCCAGGTTCCCATCCCAATGGGGATGTGGGCCTTCTGTTCTGAGGTCCCAACAGCTGGGCTGCTCACAGGTTCATGATGTGGGCCCTCTGCTGTGAGTTCACTGCGGCCTGGATCCCATAGCCTCGGTGCTCTGGGCCACTTGCTGGGAGGTTCCAACTGCTGGATTCCTCAACTTTTATATTCTATGGACCCTGTGTTGTGAGGCCAGTCCTGCCAGCCTCATTCCGAACCCCTTGGTGATGTGGTTCCTCTGGTTTGAGGACACATGTGCTGGGATCCTCACCTTTCGATGATGTTGTCCCACTGGTGTGGGGACACTCCTGCCTGGTTCCCATCCCCTTGGTGATGTGGGCCCTCTGGTGAGAGTCTGATCCTGGCTGTGTTCCTCACCCTTCTGTGAGGTGGGCCCTCTGCTGTGAGGTCACTCCTGCCAGGCTGGCACACATCACCTTGGCGACGTTGGCCCTCTGGTGGCAGCTGGAGCCTGCTGGGAGCCTCCTCCTCTCGTTGATGAGTGCCCTCTAGCGTCAGGCCCTAACTTCTGAGCACCCCACGTTTTCTGATGTGAGCCCAGTGATGCCAGGACACTCCTGTCATGTTCCCATCACCATGGGGATGTGGGCCTTCTGCTCTGAGGTCCCAATGTCTGGGTTGCTCACAGTTTCATGATGTGGGCTGTCTGGTGTTAGTTCACTCTGGCCTGGATCCTCTAGCCTCTGTGCTCTGGGCCGCCTGCTGGGAGGTTCCAACTGCTGGATTCCTCACCTTTCTTATTTTTGGGCCCTCTGTTATGAGGCTCCTCCTGCCTGCCTCACTCCCAGCCCCTTGGTGATGGGTGTCCTATGGTTTGAAGCCACATGTTCTGGGTTCCTCACCTTTAGATGATGTGGCCCTACTCATGTGAGGACACTCCTGCCTGGTTCCAATCCATTTGGTGATGTGGGCCCTCTGGTGCGAGTCTGATCCTGACTGGGTTCGTCACACTTCTCTGAGGTGGGCCCTCTGCTGTGAGGTCATTCGTGCCTGGTTGGCACACATCGCCTTGGCGACGTCAGCCCTCTGGTGGCAGTTGGAGCCTGCTGGGAGCCTCCTTCCCTTGGTGATGAGGGTCCTCTGGCGTCAGGCCCTAACTGCTGGTCGCCCAAAATTTTCTGATACGTTCTCAGTGGTGCGAGGACACTCCTACCAGAATTCCATCCCCATGGGGATGTGGGCCTCCTGCTCTGAGGTCCCAATGGCTGGGTTGCTCAGTTTCATGACATGGGCCCTCTTCTGTGAGTTCACTGTGGCCTGGATCCCATGGCCTCGGTGCTCTGGGCCGCCTGCTGGGAGGTTCCAACTGCTGGATTCCTCACTTTTTTATTCTATGGGCCCAGTGTTGTGAGACTACTCCTGCCTGCCTCACTCCGAGGTCCTTGGTGATGTGGGTCCTCTGGTTTGAGGACACATGTGCTGAGTACCTCAGCTTTTGATGATGTGGCCCCACTGATGTGAAGACACTCCTGCCTGGTTCCCATCCCCTTGGTGATGTGGGCCCTCTGGTGAGAGTCTGATGTTGGCTGGGTTTCTCACCCTTCTGTGAGGTGGGACCTCTGCTGTGAGGTAACTCCTGCCTGGCATGCTCACGTTGCCTTGGCAATGTGAGCCCTCAGGTGGCAGTTGGAGCCTGCTGGGAATCTCCTCCCCTCAGGTATGAGAGCTCTGGATAAAACACATATGCCCTTTTTTGCCAAGTGCATTATTTTCCAAGTTCTGTCTCTTTTCCTATGCTTTAAGAGCTACTCCCGTGTACGTTCTGAAATCAGTTTCCAGCAATTCTGCCCCGCATTCAAGTCCTCTTCGCAGCCTTACTTCAGTATAATTTTGGATGATAGCTGTCATTTATAACTCCGCAGGTTTCTGAATTACAGTGCCCCTGAGCTCCTTTCTTCAACTCGCTTTCTTGTGAGCTGGCCGCAACACCGCAGGATCTCCTCAGGCCCTAATCTAGTTCCAGCATGGCACGCGGAGCCTTTGGTTCATTTATCTTCCTGGTGGGAAATGAGAGTTAAATTTGCCCGTCCAGACACCTACAGATAGTCTCCCATTGCTTCTCCTTATTCCTGTTCATCTTCCGAAGAAATTGCAAACTGGGCCAAACAGGAGGTTAAAGGCACTGACTCTCCAAGTGGGGAGAGTGTTAGTAAAGCGTCTGGAATGTTGCACCCGAGTACCAGGGGACGAAAACTGAGACACATTTGAACACGTTTCCCGATCACACGGTGGATCATACACTCCGTTCCACATGCATGTTTTAGCTGAAGGAAGAATCCCTTAAACCTGGAGAGTTGAGACCCATGGAATGGGTACCATGCAATATGACTTCAAAGGGTCTGCATTTGCTCACCGAACCTCACCAATCCTATCACTGCTGCGTTTATGCCACTGTACACACGCTTGATTCTCTTTCGGAGACATATAAATCCATAGTTTATAAGATTCTTATTAGTCAGGTATATTGTTAGGCGTTTAATATGGGGTGTTGAGTCCACTTCGTTGAGCAAGGAGTAGCACTTGTCTATTATATATTTGGCTTATGGAACGGTATCTGTGCTAATTTCAATCTCTTGTTGTATGCAGCACCCCAACTCACCTTTCCCCTTAAGCAAGCATAAATTGGTTTTCTACATTTGACACTCTGTTCTGTTTAGTAATTTAGTTCCTGTGTAACCAAGTTTACATCCGTGTAGTAGTGATATCTTATGATGTTTCTTTTTCTGTGTGACTTATTTTTTATTTTTTTATTTTTTTATTTATTTTTTTTTTTGCGGTACGTGGGCCTCTCACTGTTGTGGTCTTTCCCATTGCGGAGCACAGGCTCCGGACGCGCAGGCTCAGCGGCCATGGCTCACAGGCCCAGCCACTCCGCGGCATATGGGATCTTCCCGGATCGGGGCACGAACCCATGTACTCTGCATCGGCAGGCGGACTCTCAACCACTGCGCCACCAGGTAAGCCCTGTGTGACTTATTTCACTTAGAATCATCGTACCTGAATCCACTCATTATGCTGCTACAGGCCTGATGACATAGATTTCATTGCTGAGTGATATTGCATTGTACGTAAGTACCACAACTTCTTTATCCATTTTTCGCTTTCTGTGATATTGAACTTGTACCGTAAAGGAGGTTCTTGTAAACAGAGCCGTCCCAAACTTGGGGTGGCTGTGTCTTTTTGATTTTAATTTCCCTAAGCTATAGGACCATAAGTGGAAGTGCCCTAGGCTCTGTTGCTTTGTTTTTTAGATGTTTCAGGAAACACCATACACTTCTCCAGAGTGGCTGCTGGCAATTTACATGCCGCCCATCAGCATAACAAGGCTCCCAGTTCTCCATGGCCTGTCCTGCCTTTCTGGATTTTACACTTTTTTCAGATGGCCCTTTTGACCGGGGGGCAGTGAGACTTCATTGTAGTGCAGATTTCCTTTTCAAGCTTGCTTGGTTGGCCAAAAAGGGCGTATGCGTTTTTTCCTGAATATATTCAGGAAAAAACGCATACGCCCTTTTTGGCCAAGTGCATCATTGTGGACGTTCTGCCTCTTTTCCTATGCTTTACATGCAATTCCAGTCTACCTCCTGAAATCGGTTTCCTGCAATTCTGCCCCGCTTTCAACTCCTCTTGGCTGCCTTACTTCAATATATTTTTGGAAGATAGCTGTCATTTATAACTCTGCAGGTTTGTGAATTACAGTGCCCCTGAGCTTTCTTCAACTCGCTTTCTTGTGAGCTGGCCGCAACACCGCAGGATTGCTTCAGGCCCTAGTTTGTTTCCGGCACGGCATGCTGAGCCTTTGGTTAATTCCTCTTCCTGGTGGGAAATGAGAGTTAAATTTGCCCGTCCAGACACCTCCAGCTAGTCTCTCATTGGTTCTCCCTATTCCTGTTCATTTTCCACAGAAATTGCAAACTGGGCCAAACAGGAGGTAAAAGGCACTGACTCTCCAAGTGGGGAGAGTGTTAGTAAAGCATCTGGAATATTGCACCCGAGTTCCACGGGACGAAAACTGAGACACATTTGAACATGTTTCCCGATCACACGGTGGATCATACTCTGGATTCCACATGCATGTTTTAGCTGAAGGAAGAATCCCTTAAACCTGGAGAGTTGAGTCCCATGGAATGGGTACCGTGCAATATGACTTCAACGGGTCTGCATTTGCTCACCGAACTTCACCAATCCTATCACTGCTGCGTTTATGCCGCCGTACACACGCTTGATTCTCTTTCGGAGACATATAAATCGGTAGGTTTTAATATTCTTACTAGTCAGGTATATTCTTAGGCGTTTAATATGGGGTGTTGAGTCCACTTGGTTCAGCAAGGAGTAGCTCTTGTCTATTGCATATTTGGCTTATGGAACGGTATCTGTGCTAATTTCAATCTCTGGTTTCATGCAGCACCCCAACTCACCTTTCCCCTTAAGCAAGCATAAGTTGGTTTTCTACATTTGAGACCCTGTTCTGTTTTGTAATTCAGTTCCTGTGTAGCCAAGTTTACATTCCGTGTATTGGTGATATCTTATGATGTTTCTTTTTCTGTGTGACTTATTTCACTTAGAATCATCGTACCTGAATCCACTCATTATGCTGCTATGGGCCTGATGACATAGATTTCATTGCTGAGTGATATTGCATTGTACGTAAGTACCACAACTTCTTTATCCATTTTTCGCTTTCTGTGATATTGAACTTGTACCATAAACGAGGTTCTTGTAAACAGAGCCGTCCCAAACTTTGGGGTGGCTGTGTCTTTTTTATTTTAATTTCCCTAAGCTATAGGACCATAAGTGGAAGTGCCCTAGGCTCTGTTGCTTTGTTTTTTAGATGTTTCAGGAAACACCATACACTTCTCCAGAGTGGCTGTTGGCAATTTACATCCCGCCCATCAGCATAACAAGGCTCCCAGTTCTCCATGGCCTGTCCTGCCTTTCTGGATTTTACACATTTTTCAGATGTCCCTTTTGACTGGGCTGCAGTGAGACTTCATTGTAGTGTAGATTTCCTTTGCAAGCCTTCTTGGTTGGCCAAAAAGGGCGTATGCGTTTTTTCCTGAATATATTCAGGAAAGAACACATACGCCCTTTTTGGCCAAGTGCATCATTGTGGACGTTCTGCCTCTTTTCCTATGCTTTACATGCAATTCCCGTCTACCTCCTGAAATCGGTTTCCTGCAATTCTGCCCCACTTTCAAGTCCTCTTGGCAGCCTTACTTCAATATATTTTTGGACGATAGCTGTCATTTATAACTCTGCAGGTTTGTGAATTACAGTGCCCCTGAGCTCCTTTCTTCAACTCGCTTTCTTGTGAGCTGGCCGCAACACCGCAGGATTGCTTCAGGCCCTAGTGTGGTTCCGGCACGGCATGCTGAGCCTTTGGTTAATTCCTCTTTCTGGTCGGAAATGAGAGTTAAATTTGCCCGTCCAGACACCTCCAGCTAGTTTCTCATTGGTTCTCCGTATTCCTGTACATTTTCCGCAGAAATTGCAAACTGGGCCATACAGGAGGTTAAAGGCACTGACTCTCTAAGTGGAGAGAGTGTTAGTAAAGCGTCTGGAATGTTGCACCCGAGTACCAGGGGACGAAAACTGAGACACATTTGAACACGTTTCCTGATCACACGGTGGATCATACTCTGTGTTCCACATGCATGTTTTAGCTGAAGGAAGAATCCCTTAAACTTGGAGAGTTGAGACCCATGGAATGGGTACCATGCAATATGACTTCAAAGGGTCTGCATTTGCTCACTGAACCTCACCAATCCTATCACTGCTGCGTTTATGCCGCTGTACACACGCTTGATTCTCTTTCGGAGACATATAAATCCGTAGTTTTTAAGATTATTTCTAGTCAGGTGTATTCTTAAGCGTTTAATATGGTGTGTTGAGTCCACTTCGTTGAGCAAGGAGTAGCTCTTGTTTATTACATATTTGGCTTATGGAACGGTATCTGTGCTAATTTCAATCTCTGGTTTTATGCAGCACCCCAACTCACCTTTCCCCTTAAGCAAGCATAAGTTGGTTTTCTACATTTGAAACCCTGTTCTGTTTTGTAATTCAGTTCCTGTGTAGCCAAGTTTACCTTCCGTGTACTAGTGATATCTTATGATGTTTCTTTTTCTGTGTGACTTATTTCACTTAGACTCATCATACCTGCATCCACTCATTATGGTGCTACGGGCCTGATGACATAGATTTCATTGCTGAGTGATATTGCATTGTACATAAGTACCACAACTTCTTTATCCATTTTTTGCTTTCTGTGATATTGAACTTGTACCGTAAATGAGGTTCTTGTAAACAGAGCCGTCCCAAACTTTGGGGTGGCTGTGTCTTTTTGATTTTAATTTCCCTAAGCTATAGGACCATAAGTGGAAGTGCCCTAGGCTCTGTTGCTTTGTTTTTTAGATGTTTCAGGAAACACCATACACTTCTCCAGAGTGGCTGTTGGCAATTTACATCCCGCCCACCAGCATAACAAGGCTCCCAGTTCTCCATGGCCTGTCCTGCCTTTCTGGATTTTACACTTTTTTCAGATGGCCCTTTTGACCGGGGGGCAGTGAGACTTCATTGTAGTGCAGATTTCCTTTGCAAGCTTGCTTGGTTGGCCAAAAAGGGCGTATGCGTTTTTTCCTGAATATATTCAGGAAAAAACGCATACGTCCTTTTTGGCCAAGTGCATCATTGTGGACGTTCTGCCTCTTTTCCTATGCTTTACATGCAATTCCCGTCTACCTCCTGTTATCGGTTTCCTGCAATTCTGCCCCGCTTTCAAGTCCTCTTGGCAGCCTTACTTCAATATATTTTTGGACGATAGCTGTCATTTATAACTCTGCAGGTTTGTGAATTACAGTGCCCCTGAGCTCCTTTCTTCAACTCGCTTTCTTGTGAGCTGGCCGCAACACCACAGGATTGCTTCACGCCCTAGTGTGGTTCCGGCACGGCACGCTGAGCCTTTGGTTAATTCCTCTTCCTGGTGGGAAATGAGAGTTAAATTTGCCCGTCCAGACACCTCCAGCTAGTCTCTCATTGGTTCTCCCTATTCCTGTATATTTTCCGCAGAAATTGCAAACTGGGCCAAACAGGAGTTTAAAGGCACTGACTCTCCAAGTGGGGAGAGTGTTAGTAAAGCGTCTTGAATGTTGCACCCGAGTACCAGGGGACGAAAACTGAGACACATTTGAACACGTTTCCTGATCACACGGTGGATCATACTCTGTGTTCCACATGCATGTTTTAGCTGAAGGAAGAATCCCTTAAACTTGGAGAGTTGAGACCCATGGAATGGGTACCATGCAATATGACTTCAAAGGGTCTGCATTTGCTCACCGAACCTCACCAATCCTATCACTGCTGCGTTTATGCCGCTGTACACACGCTTGATTCACTTTTGGAGACCTATAAATCCGTAGGTTTTAAAATTATTTCTAGTCAGGTATATTCTTAGGCGTTTAATATGGGGTGTTGAGTCCACTTCGTTCAGCAAGGAGTAGCTCTTGTCTATTGCATATTTGGCTTATGGAACGGTATCTGTGCTAATTTCAATCTCTGGTTTCATGCAGCACCCCAACTCACCTTTCCCCTTAAGCAAGCATAAGTTGGTTTTCTACATTTGAGACCCTGTTCTGTTTTGTAATTCAGTTCCTGTGTAGCCAAGTTTACATTCCGTGTAGTAGTGATACCTTATGATGTTTCTTTTTCTGTGTGACTTATTTCACTTAGAATCATCGTACCTGCATCCACTCATTATGCTGCTACGGGCCTGATGACATAGATTTCATTGCTGACTGATATGGCATTGTACGTAAGTACCACAACTTCTTTATCCATTTTTCGCTTTCTGTGATATTGAACTTGTACCATAAACGAGGTTCTTGTAAACAGAGCCGTCCCAAACATTGGGGTGGCTGTGTCTTTTTGATTTTAATTTCCCTAAGCTATAGGACCATAAGTGGAAGTGCCCTAGGCTCTGTTGCTTTGTTTTTTAGATGTTTCAGGAAACACCATACACTTCTCCAGAGTGGCTTTTGGCAATTTACATCCCTCCCATCAGCATAACAAGGCTCCCAGTTCTCCATGGCCTGTCCTGCCTTTCTGGATTTTACACATTTTTCAGATGGCCCTTTTGACTGGGCTGCAGTGAGACTTCATTGTAGTGTAGATTTCCTTTGCAAGCCTGCTTGGTTGGCCAAAAAGGGCGTATGCGTTTTTTCCTGAATATATTCAGGAAAGAACACATACGCCCTTTTTGGCCAAGTGCATCATTGTGGACGTTCTGCCTCTTTTCCTATGCTTTACATGCAATTCCCGTCTACCTCCTGAAATCGGTTTCCTGCAATTCTGCCCCGCTTTCAAGTCCTCTTGGCAGCCTTACTTCAATATATTTTTGGACGATAGCTGTCATTTATAACTCTGCATGTTTGTGAATTACAGTGCCCCTGAGCTCCTTTCTTCAACTCGCTTTCTTGTGAGCTGGCCGCAACACCGCAGGATTGCTTCAGGCCCTAGTGTGGTTCCGGCACGGCATGCTGAGCCTTTGGTTAATTCCTCTTTCTGGTCGGAAATGAGAGTTAAATTTGCCCGTCCAGACACCTCCAGCTAGTTTCTCATTGGTTCTCCCTATTCCTGTACATTTTCCGCAGAAATTGCAAACTGGGCCATACAGGAGGTTAAAGGCACTGACTCTCCAAGTGGGGAGAGTGTTAGTAAAGCGTCTGGAGTGTTGCACCCGAGTACCAGGGGACGAAAACTGAGACACATTTGAACACGTTTCCTGATCACACGGTGGATCATACTCTGTGTTCCACATGCATGTTTCAGCTGAAGGAAGAATCCCTTAAACCTGGAGAGTTGAGACCCATGGAATGGGTACCATGCAGTATGACTTCAAAGGGTCTGCATTTGCTCACCGAACCTCACCAATCCTATCACTGCTGCGTTTATGCCGCCGTACACACGCTTGATTCTCTTTCGGAGACATATAAATCCATAGGTTTTAAGATTATTTCTAGTCAGGTATATTCTTAGGCGTTTAATATGGGGTGTTGGGTCCACTGTGTTGAGCAAGGAGTAACTCTTGTCTACTACATATTTGGCTTATGGAACGGTATCTGTGCTAATTTCAATCTCTGGTTTTATGCAGCAACCCAACTCACCTTTCCCCTTAAGCAAGCATAAGTTGGTTTTCTACATTTGAGACCCTGTTCTGTTTTGTAATTCAGTTCCTGTGTAGCCAAGTTTACATTCCGTGTAGTAGTGATACCTTATGATGTTTCTTTTTCTGTGTGACTTATTTCACTTAGAATCATCGTACCTGAATCCACTCATTATGCTGGGCGTATGCCTTTTTTCCTGAATATATTCAGGAAATATATAGTAGTGATATCTTATGATGTTTCTTTTTCTGTGTGACTTATTTTTTTATTATTTATTTTTTTATTTATTTTTTTTTTTTGCGGTACGTGGGCCTCTCACTGTTGTGGTTTTTCCCATTGCGGAGCACAGGCTCCGGACGCGTAGGCTCAGCGGCCATGGCTCACAGGCCCAGCCGCTCCGCGGCATGTGGGATCTTCCCGGAGCGGGGCACGAACCCATGTCCTCTGCATCGGCAGGCGGACTCTCAACCACTGCGCCACCAGGTAAGCCCTGTGTGACTTATTTCACTTAGAATCATCGTACCTGAATCCACTCATTATCCTGCTACGGGCCTGATGACATAGATTTCATTGCTTAGTGATATTGCATTGTACGTAAGTACCACAACTTCTTTATCCATTTTTCGCTTTTTGCGATATTGAACTTGTACCGTAAACGAGGTTCTTGTAAACAGAGCCGTCCCAACCTTTGGGGTGGCTGTGTCTTTTTGATTTTAATTTCCCTAAGCTATAGGACCATAAGTGGAAGTGCCCTAGGCTCTGTTGCTTAGTTTTTTGGATGTTTCAGGAAACACCATACACTTCTCCAGAGTGGCTGTTGGCAATTTACATCTCGCCCATCAGCATAACAAGGCTCCCAGTTCTCCATGGCCTGTCCTGCCTTTCTGGATTTTACTCTTTTTTCAGAAGTCCCTTTGACCGGGGGGCAGTGAGACTTCATTGTAGTGCAGATTTCCTTTGCGAGCTTGCTTGGTTGGCCAGAAAGGGCGTATGCGTTTCTTCCTGAATATATTCAGGAAAGAACGCATACGCCCTTTTTGGCCAAGTGCATCATTGTCGACGTTCTGAGTCTTTTCATATGTTTTCAGTGCAATTCCAGTCTACCTCCTGAAATAGGTTTCCTGCAGTTCTGCCTTGCTCTCAGTGCCTCTTCATAGCCTTACTTCAATATACTTTTGGAAAATAGTTGGCCTTTATAACTCTGCAGGTTTTTGAATTGCAGTGGCCCTTAGCTCCATTTTTCAGCTCTTATTTTTGTGATCTTGCCTCATATCCACAGGATTTCTTCAGGCCCTATTCTTCTTCTGGGGCGCCTTGCTCTGCCTTTGGTTAATTCTTCTTCCTGAATTGAAATTAGAGTGACATGTGCCCATTGAAACCGCTACAGCTATTTTCTCACTGGTTCCCCCTATTCCCATTCTTCCTCCGCACTAACTGCAGACTGTGTGATACCGGAACTTAAAGGCATTGACTCTCCATGTGGAGATGTTGTTAGTAAAGTGGCTGGAATGTTGATCCGGAGCCCCAGGAGAGGAAAATGAGGTGCATTTTAGAAACCTTTCCCGATCATATGGTATACCATCCGCTGGATTTCCCATGCATGGTTTAGCTGTAGGAAGATTCCCTTCAACTTGGAGTGTTGGGACCCTTGGAATAAGTAGCATGAAGTATTGCATTAAACTTTCGGCAGTTGCTCACCAAAGCTCTCCAATCCTTTCAGCCCCAAGTGTCCAGCCTTATGTCTTATCCAGCTGTGGGTTTATATGTGGTCATTCCAGGTTGCATCACAGCCCCTGAGCGAATTTTGTAAGAATTTTTCTCTCTTTCATTGTTTCTGCGTTTTGGTTTTAAAATTTATTTCTATAATGGGGTTTAGCTCATTTTCACTGCTGTGTTTGTGCCGCTCTGCTCACACTTGATTCCCTTATGGAGATATATCAATACATGGGTTTTAAGATTCTTATTACTCAGATATATTTCTCTGTGGTTTATAGGGTGTGTTGAGGCCAGTTCATTGAGCAAGGTGTAGATCTTGTCTGATACCTATTTGGTTTATTGAACGGTATCTGTGCTAATTTCAAACTCTGGTTTTATGCATCACCCCACCTCTCCTTTCCCCTTAAGCTGACATAAGTGTGTTTTCTAAATGTGAGACACTGTTCTGTTTTGTAATTCATTTTTTGTGCAGCCATATTTATCCTCCCTCTATAAGTGATATCTTATGATATGTTTCTTTTTCTGTTTGACTTATTTCAAGTAGTATTATCGGACCTCAATCCACTCTTTATCCTTCTACTAGCCTTATTACATTGATTTCATGGTGAAGAGATATTCCATTGTACATAAGTACCACATTTTCTTTATCCATTGTTCTCTTTCCTGGGATATTTAAGGTGTACTGAAGTTGAGGTTCTTGTAAACAGAGTAGCCCTAAACTGTGGTGTGCTTGTGTCTTGTTGATTTTTAGACTTCCCTAGATATACTCCCGTGATTGGAAGTGCCCTATGCTCTGTCGCTCTGTTTTTTAGATGATTTAGGAACCACCATACACTTCTCCAGAGTGGCTCTCGGCAGTTCACACACTGTCCATCAGCGTATAAAGGCTCCCTGTTCTCCATGGCCTGTCCTGCATTTCTGGTTTTTACAATTTTTTCGGATGGCCCTTTTGACCGGTGGGAAATGAGACTTCTTTGTTGTGCACATTTGCATTGCTTGCTTGCTTGGTTGCCCATAAAGTGCGTATGCGTTTTTTCCTGGATATATTCAGGAAAAAACGCATACTCCCTTTTGGGCCAACTGCATCATTGTCGAAATTCTGCCGCTTTTCATGTGCTTTAAAGGCGAGTCCAATCTATCTCTTGAAATCTGTTTCTTGCAATTCTGTCTTGCATTCAGATCCTCTTCTTTGCCTTACCTCAACATATTTTTGGACGTTAGTTTTCATTTATAACTCTGCAGGTTTGTGAATTGCAGTGACCCTGAGCTCCATTTTTTAAGTTGCTCTTTTGTGAGCTGGCCTCAAAACCGCAGGATTGCTTCAGGCCCTATTTTGGCTCCGGCGAGGCGGGCTGAGCCTTTTTTTAATTCTTATTCTTAATGGGAAATTAGAGTGACATGTGCCCGTCCAAACCCCTACAACTATTCTCTCATTGGTTCCCGCTGTTCCCGTTCATCCTCCTCACAATTTGCAAAATGTGTGAAACAGAAGTTTAAATGTGCTGATTCTCTAAGTGGGGAGATTCTAAGTAACGTGGCTGGAATGATGAACAGGAGCACCAGGAGAGGATAAATGAGGTGCATTTTAGACACATCTCCCGATCACATGGTGTACAGTCCTCTGGGTTTTCCATGCATGTTTTAGCTGTAGGAAGATTCCTTGAACCTGCAGATTTGGGACCCATTGAATGGGTACCAGGTAGTATTACTTTAAAGGGTGTGCATTTCCTCACCCAACCTCACATTTCTCTTAGTGCGAACAGTTTCCAGCCTTATGTCTCATCCTGCTGTGGGTCTAGATGTGTTCAATCCATGTTGCATCACCGTCCCTGAGGAAAAGTTGTAAGAGGTTTTCTCTGTCTCTCTGTCGTTTATTTTTTTCAATTTATTACTATGTTGTTTACAGCTGATTTTCAAAGCTCTGTTTCTTGCTGCTGTACATCCACTTGATTCACGTACAGAGAGACATCAATAATTTCTTTTTCAGATTCTTACCAGTCATAGATATTCTTTTCCGGTGACTTGAGTGTGCTGAGTGCAGTTCTTTTAGCTACCGTGTAGGCCTTGTTGATTATCAGTTTGGTATTTGGAATGGTATCTTTGCTAATTTCAACCTCCTGGATGATGCCTCACCCCTCCCCACCTTTCCCGTTTAGCAGCCTTACACGTGTTTTCTACATATTTATGTCACTTAGAATGATCATACGTAACTCCTCCGGAGTTGTTACAACTGGCCATATTTCATTGATTTCCAGGCTGAGTAATATTCCACTCTACATAAGTACCACATCTCTATCCATTTTTTCCCTCCAGAGACATTTAAGTTATATCCTAGTCGAGGATCTTTTAAACAGAGAAGCAGTAAACATTGGGGTGCCTGTGTCCTCTCGATTTTTGTTTTTCCCAAGATATACGCCCATGAGTGCAAGTGCCCTATGCTCTGTAGCTCATTTTTTAGATGCTTTAGTAAACACAATACACTTCTCCAGAATGGCCGTTGGCAATATACATTTCCACTATAAGCCTCACAGGGCTCCCTCTTCTCCTTGCCCTGTCCTGCATTTCTGGCGTTTACACTTTATGAGGATGGCTCTTCTGACTGATGCGAAGTGATATCTTTTGTAGTATTGATTTCCAGTGCCCACCTGTTTGGTTGGCTAAAAAAGTGTATGCCCTTTTCTTGAATATATACAGAAAAAAACGCATACAGCCTTTTTGGCCAACTGCAATGTCGGCAATGTTCAGCCCCTTTTCTTGTGCTTAATGGCGAGTCCTTTCTACCTCCTCAAATCCCTTTCCTGCCATTCTCCCTTGCTTGCCAATCCTTTTCTCTGACTTTCCTCAAGACATTTTTCAGTGATAGATATTTTCAACTCTGCAGTTTCGTGAATTTTACTGCCCCTGAGTTCCATTGTTCAACTTGTGTTTATGGGAACTGGCCACAAAGCAGTGGGATTTCCTCAAGCCCTATACTGTTTCCATGGGCAACCCTAGCCTTTGGTCAATTCATCTTCCTGATTGGAAATTAGAGTGACATGTGCCTGTCTGAACACCTAGGACTTGTCTCTCATTGTTCCTCATCCTTCCGCTTCATCCTCTGGACAAATTCCAAACTGTACGCAACAGGATGTTGACAGTGTTGACATCTCCAAGTGGGGAGACTGTTAGTAAAGACGCTGGAGGGGTGAACCCGAGCACCAGGAGATGAGGAGATGAGATGCCTTTTCCAAACTCTTCCCGATCAGACGGTATACCATCCTCTGGATGTGACAGACATGTTTTAGCAGTAGAAAGAGTCCCATTCATGTAAGGAGAACACCAGGGCTTTTTCAAAATCAGTGTCTCCCCGAAACCCAAACTGGGGAGTTTTTTAAGCTACGGCTACACATATGTTCATTAAGGGCCTTGGGAAGTAGGCAGAGTCCAAACTTTAGATGACTGAAGTCTTCAGGGTCAGAAGCACTCACCACCGGCTTCCCTTAGGTTACACTTTAACTGTCATTGATAGATGATGTCAATAAAAATATCTATTCTTTTTCCGATTATTTCCCCTTATAGGTTATTGCACAATATTGAGTGTAGTTCCCTGTGCTATACAGTAGTTCCTTGTTGATGATCTATTTTATACATAGCAGTGTGTATGTGTTAATTCCAAACTGTTAATTTATCCCTCCTCCCACCTTTCCCCTTTGGTAATAATAAATTATAAGATTTTATACTTCTCAGAAATGGGGGAGCTGAAAGAGAGGTATCATTTTCAATGGAAAAGCATTTAAAACAAGATTGAAGCTTTAACCAAGATTATTAGATGTACATCCTTGGAAAGAAATCACTTCATTTCTCTAATATTGACCTGACAAATAAGACAAACCTTTTCACTGAACTTGCTTATAATAAAGTGATGGAAATATCAAATGGAAGTGTTAGAAACATCTTATTTTACCCGAGCCTTATAAACTGTTCTATGTTAACTACAGTTTGGCTCACACATCTGTTCACTGAAGTTACAATAGTCTCAATTTCTGTTACTGATCCTCCAGAGTGGACCCCAACAAGGGTCCCCCTGCCCAGTGTCATTGGGGCCAACAGATCGAGACTGAGTTTGGTTCCCAAGCAAAGGAAACTTTATATTTTCATCAGAGAATGGAGAGGTGAGAGCATGCACTACCCCGTGGGCTGTGGGCTGGGCTGCTGTGTAGAGATCCTGTCAGAGTCAGTGGGAGGGAGGGGGCGGAGCTCTCAAGGGCCGGGTTGGCTGCAGCTCAGGCTCTATATCTCGGAGTCTGCACTGGGCCCCAGGAGCTGAGGTGTCGACCCAGCCATTCTGCACCAGGAAATCTGGTCTGAAGTGCCGGGTGTGGAACCTCTGCATGCGGGACCCTAGGAGCACGTGAAATTAGACAAAGCACAAAGGATAAAAAAGGTCAGACTTGACTTTATTGCCCACATTCTATTTTTATCTCCCAGGGATTTTTAATGGGCTTTGCTGGGGACAAACCCCTCCTCTGCCTTTTGTCCCGTTCCTCATTCTTGGAGTGCTGAGGGTGCAGACCCTTCTTCTGTAACTGCTGAGTGCTGAGTTGGGAGCCCTCATACCAGGGGACGAGGGTCAGAACTTCTCCCCAGCAGCCTCCAGGTGACGTTGATTGGCCCCAGGACCCCTGCCTCCCTGCTCGTCCGCCTGAGCACCAGCATTGGAAGTGTTATAGATTCTAATGACCTTTAAGGGTCCAGGAAAGAGATGTGCAGAGACGCTGTGGGGGCCGGTTTCACCCCGCCCCACATTTGTTCGGCCACCTTAGGCTGACCGTTTCTGCCAGCCTAGATGCTCTGACCAGTAGTCTGCTCTTTCTTCAATTAGGCCCCTGAATTAACGTAAAAACAGCACCAGGTGTCAGAGCCCTGCCCGCTCAACTCCCAGACAGTCCAGGGTCAGTGGTGATCAAGGACCATGATGGCCACTGAGTCAACAGCCTTTTGAAGTAAACAGGAGTCCAGCCGGTCTTATTGGTCACCATCATCACGGTGTCTGTAGGCTTTTCTATGGTGACGGTGTGATATACGGTTCCCCCGCCAAGATTATTAGCTCCCCTCCGGGTGCAGGAAGTCCTGCAAGCAGTAGTCTACTCCTTCGGGACACACTATTGTTGTTTTATGAGAGAAACTCCAGGTCAAGTGATGTTCACACGAGTCGTCATGGTGCCCTGTTGCCCCCGGTTATCTCTCTGGATGTTGGAGTTGGAGGGCCTCCTCACTCGAGGTCGGTGTGCCCACGGAGCGAACCCTGCAACTTCAGGGCATGGTTGGTGATTAGGATCACCACGTGGGGTCCTTTTCCCTTAGGAGGGAGGTGGCCTTTTGGGCTGCTGATTTCCAGGTTTTTAGATACCGCCAGTATCTTGGCCAGATGTGGCAGTGGGCCAAGCCCCTTGGTGACTGTAGTTTATCCTACCTGGATGGCATTCTTGCGTTGTTCCATTTCAAGTGGTCCCAGTTTTTGCACTAATTCTCCAATGGCGATTCACCTTTCACCGGGAATGGAAAGGTCAAAGGGTTTAGCTCAATTAGGGAGTTCCAGGGCAAGGGTCTGAATTGACTGCTCTTTCCATTCTTGAAAGGCCACTTCTGGATTCTGTTCAAAAGGATCATCATCTTTTCCTTTCAGTGTTTCATATAGAGGCCCAGCTAGTAGACTGTAGTTAGGGATCCAGAAGCAGCAAACCCTGGCCTCCCCAGGAACCCCTAAGCTGTCTTCTAGTTTTAGAAAGGGGTAAGGCTGCAAATGGTTTCTTCCCTTTCCTGGGATGGGCTTCTCTGACCTTGTGTGAGAATGAAGCCCAGGCAGGTCACTGCAGTCTGTGATATTTGAGCTTTTTCTTGGACAACTTCTATCCTTTATTGGCTTGGTAGTTCAGAGGCCTCCTTAGTAGGGCTGGCGATCAGAATGTCGTCTGCATATTGAAGGAGGGTTTCCTTTTCCAGAGGTAGAACTTTTCGGTCGTTAGCTAAGCTTTCCCCAAAGATGGTGTGGGAATTTTTGAACCCTTGGGGCAAGACGGCCCGGAAGTATTGTTTTAGTTGTATGTTGAGTCCTGCCACTCACAAGCCAAAATTTCTTGTGACTCTGGGACTAATGGAATACAAAAGAAGGCATCATTGAAGACTAATACAGAATACCATGTCCTGGTGGTTGGTAGAATGACCAGCAGGGTGTAGGGATCAGGAGCAACTGGAGGTATATCCTCGGTGGCTTCACTGACTGTCCTGACATCCTTTACCAGGTCCCCAGCAGCCCATGGGGCTCTCGTGGTCAGGCCAATCCCAGGATATGGAGCTCTCCTGGGCAGGTACCCCACCCCCAACCCAGCCCACGGGGCTCTCATGGTCAGGCCCCTCCCAGGATACAGAGCTACCCTTGCAGGTACCGTGGCAGGGCTGGGCACACAGGAACCATGCACATAGCCCTCATTGAAGAGCACCCCCAGCTCACCTGTCGCTCAGAGCTGACACAGAGCACCTCAGAGCAGGACTTGAACTAACAAACAGCAGCTCCGACAGGTCTGTGACCCTGGGCATCACTCTGTGTGGCCTCCCTCCACCTGGTCTTCCAGAGACTTCCACTGCACCCAGGGCACCAGACCTCTGTCTCCAACCACCACCCACCCCTCCTCTCCCTGACTCCTGGGTTCCTCTCATTAGGAGAGGGTTTTCTTGAAGTTGTCTCCCACTCATGGGCCAGATAAAATGATTAGAAAACAAGCCAAAGCTGCAGCCCCTTGTCTATCCTGACTCTCAGGAGCCCACACCTGTTCCTTGGACCTGGCCGGTTCAGCAAGTTCCATTTTCTGCAACTGTGAGCCCCTGAGGGGTGATGATTGGCTGACCTGGGCAGCCTTACCATGCCGGCCAGCCCTCCCCAGGTGTGCTTGGGTTGAGATCAATATAAATACCACTCCAGGCAGCAAAAGCCCCTGCAGCTGTGCCTGACGCCATTTTCTCTGCCCTGTCAGCAGTCTCGGGGCTGGGCTGGTGGGAGGGAGTGAGAGGCCACGGCTTTGTGGGTGGCCCAGTGTGAGTGGGGCTCTGCTGGACTTTCTGCAGCAGTTGCCAGGCTGCCACCTGCTAAAGAAGAGGATGTGTCACCCATACCTGCTGCTGGAATTTCTCCCTGGGCAGAGGTGAGGAAGGAAAAAAGCAGTGGGGGCAGGGACAGGACGGGTATCTCAGGCAGGGAAATGGAAATCTTCCAGAAGAGCACCCAGGGCCAGGACCATCCTGGCTGGCCTGCAGGCACCAAGTCAGCTGGCATGCTGTCACTCGTGTGGCTCCATGGCCCTTCCTCTAGGCTTACAAGTCCTTGTATATATTCAGGTGTTTTACCTGGGAAGGGCGGGAACAGTTCAGCAGCAACTGGCCTGGGGTTCAGCTCACGTTTACTCACAGATGCCTCGGCACGGTGCCCCAGCTTTGCAATGAGGACGCTTGTTGTGTGGGGGCTGCTGGCTGAATGGGAGACGATTCCCCACCACTGACCAACTTCAGAATTGTTTACAACTGGAGCAAGTGCCCTGATACGGTTTTCCTCTGAGTAACTGGTGGGTTCTGTTTTTTTTTTCTCTTTTTCGTTTTTGGTTCAAGGTAGATTTTATTCCTCTTTTTTGTATTTACAGATATAAGCATGGAAATAATTTATTCATATAAATACATGTATGTGAAGGGAATAATTGTTTTTTCTGTTTTATTTTTTAAATTTTATTTCTTTTTAATTTTGAATTTTATTTTATATTTTTATACAGCAGGTTCTCATTGGTTATCTATTTTATACATATAAATGTTTACATGCCAATCCCAATCTCTCAACTCCTCCCACCACCACCCCTCCAAGAGCTTTCCCCCCTTGTTGTCCATACGATTGTTGTCTACATCTGTTGCTCTATTTATGCCTTGCAAAACGGTTAATCTGTACAGTTTTTCTAGGTTCCACATATATGCATGAATATACAAGATTTGTTTTTCTCTTTCTGACTTACTTCACTCTGTATGACAGTCTCTAGATCCATCGACGTCTCTACAAATGACCCAATTTCATTCCTTTCATGGCTTAGTAATATTCCATTTTATATATGTACCACATCTTTATGCATTCGTCTGTCTGTGGGCATTTAGGTTGCTTCCATTACCTCGATATTGTAAATAGTGATGCAATGAACATTGCGGTGAATGTCTCTTTTTGATTTATGGTTTTGTCTGGGTATATGTCCAGTCCTGGGATTGCTGTATCATATGGTAATTCTATTATTAGTGTCTTAAGAAACTCCATATTGTTCTCCATAGTGACTGTATCAATTTATATTCCCAACAATAGTGGAAGAGGCTTCCTTTTCTCCACACCCTTTCCAGCATTTGTTGTTTGTAGATTTTCAGATGATGCCCATTCTAACAGGTGTGAGGTGATACCTCATTGTTGAGTCCATTTCGTTGAGCAAGGGGTAGGTCTTGTCTATTACGTATTTGGCTTATGGAACGGTATCTGTGCTAATTTCAAACTCTGGTTTTATGCAGCACCCCAACTCACCTTTCCCCTTAAGCAAGCATAAGTTGGTTTTCTAAACTTGAGACCCTGTTCTGTTTTGTAATTCAGTTCATGTGTAGCCAAGTTTACATTCCGTGCATTAGTGATACCTTATGATGTTTCTTTTTCTGTGTGACTTATTTCACTTAGAATCATCATGCCTCAATCCACTCATTATGCTGGTACAGGCCTGGTGACACAGATTTCATTGCTGAGTGGTATTCTGTTGTACATAAGTACCGCAACTTCTTTATCAATTATTTGTTCTCTGGGATATTTAACTTGTACTGTAGAAGAGGCTCCTGTAAACAGAGCCGTTGTAAATTTTGGGGTGGCTGTGTCTTTTTTATTTTAATTTCCCTAAGCTATAGGACCATAAGTGGAAATGCCCTAGACTCTGTTGCTTTGTTTTTCAGATGTATCAGGAAACACCATACACTTCTCCAGAGTGGCTGTTGGCAATGTACATCCCGCCCATCAGCATAACAAGGCTCCTTTTTCCCCATGGCCTGTCTTGCCTTTCTGGATTTTACACTTTTCTCAGATGGCCCTTTAGACCGGGGGGAAGTGACACTTCATAGTAGTTCGGATTTCCATTGCAAGCTTGCTTGGTTTGCCAAAAAGGGCGTATGTGTTTTTTCCTGAATATATTCAGGAACAAACTCATACGCCCTTTGTTGCCAAGTGCATCATTGTCGATGTTCTGCCTCTTTTCCTATGCTTTAAATGCAAATCCAGTCTACCTCCTGAAATCGGTTTCCTGCAATTCTGCCCCGCTTTCAAGTCCTCTTCGCAGCCTTACTTCAATATATTTTTGGACGTTATCTGTCATTTATAACTCTGCAGGTTTGTGAATTACAGGGTCCCTGAGCTCCTTTCTTCAACTCGCTTTCTTGTGAGCTGGCCGCAAACCCGCAAGACTGCTTCAGGCCTTAATCTGCTTCTGGCAGGGCACGCTGAGCCTTTGGTTAATTCCTCTTCCTGGTGGGAAATGAGTGTTAAATATGCCCGTCCAGACACCTACCTCACTCTCAACCCCTTGGTGATGTGGGTCCTCTGGTTTGTGGCCACTTTTGCTGGGTTCCTCACCTTTCGATGATGTGGCCCCACTAGTGTGAGGACACTCCTGCTTGGTTCTCATCCACGTGGTTATGTGGACGCCCTGGTGAGAGTCTGTTCCTGGCTTTGTTCCTCACCCACCTGTGAGGGAGACCCTCTGCTGATAGGTCACTCTTGCATGGCTGGCACACATTGCCTTGGTGAAGTCAGCCGTGTGGTGGCAGTTGGAGCGTGCTGGGAATCTCTTCCCCCCGGTGATGAGGGCCCTCTTGCATCACGCCCTGACTGCTGGGCTCACCAACTTTTCTTAGTGAGCCCAGTGATGCTTTGGCACTCCTCTTAGGATCCCATCTCCATGGGGATGTGGGCCTTCTGCTCTGAGGTCCCAACGGCTGGGTTGTTCACATTTTCATGATGTGGGCTCTCTGGTGTTAGTTCACAGAAGCCTGGATCCCATAGCCTCTGTGCTCTTGGCCGCCTGCTGGGAGGTTCCAACTGCTGGATTCCTCACTTTTTTAAATTTTTGGGCCCTCTGTTGTGAGGATCCTCCTGCCTGCCTCACTCCCAGCCCCTTCGTGATGTGTGTCGTCTGGTTTGAGGCCACATGTGCTGGGTTCCTCACCTTTCGATGATGTGGGACCAATGGTCTTAGGAGACTCCTGCCTGGTTCACATCCCCTTGGTGATGTGGGCCCTCTGTTGAGAGTCTGATCCCGGCTGGGTTCCTCACCCATCTGTGAGGTGGGCCGTCTGCTGTGAGGTCAGTCCTGCCTGGCTTGCTCACCTCGCCTTGTGGACATGAGCCCTCTGGTGGCACTTGGAGCCTGCTGGGAGCCTCCTCTCCTCGGTGATGAGGGCCCTCTGGCATCAGGCCCTAACTGCTGGGCTCCCCACATTTTGTGATGTGTGCCCAGTGGTGCGAGGACACTCCAGCCAGGTTCACATCCCCATTGGGGTGTGGGCCTTCTGCTCTGAGGTCCCAAAGCCTGGGTTGCTCACAGTTTCATGATGTGGGCTCTCTGCTGTTAGTTCACTCCTGCCTGCATCCCATAGCTTCTGTGCTCTGGACCGCCTGCTGGGAGGTTCCAACTGCTGGATTCCTCACCTTTCTTATTCTTTGGGACCTCTGTTTTTAGGCTACTCCTGCCTGCCTCACTCCCGTTCCCTTTGTGATATGTGTCCTCTGATTTGAGGCCACATGTGCTGGGTTCCTCACCTTTCGATGATGTGGCCCCACTGGTGGGAGGACAGTCCTGACTGGTTCCCATCCCCTTGGTGTTGTGGGCCCTCTGGTGAGAGTCTCATCCTGCCTCGGTTCCTCACCCTTCTGTGAGATAGGCCCTCTGCTGTGAGGTCACTACTGCCTGGCTGGCGCATGCCACCTTGTAGACGTGGGCCCTCTGTTGGCAGTTGGAACCTGCTGGGAGTCTCCTCCCCTCAGTTATGAGGGCCCCCTGGCGTCAGGCCCTAACTGCTGGGCTCCTAACATTTTCTGATATGTGCTAAGTGGTGCAAAGCCACTCCTGCCAGGTTCCCATCCCAATGGGGATGTGGGCCTTCTGTTCTGAGGTCCCAACAGCTGGGCTGCTCACAGGTTCATGATGTGGGCCCTCTGCTGTGAATTCACTGCGGCCTGGATCCCATAGCCTCGGTGCTCTGGGCCACTTGCTGGGAGGTTCCAACTGCTGGATTCCTCAACTTTTATATTCTATGGACCCTGTGTTGTGAGGCCAGTCCTGCCAGCCTCATTCCGAACCCCTTGGTGATGTGGTTCCTCTGGTTTGAGGACACATGTGCTGGGATCCTCACCTTTCGATGATGTTGTCCCACTGGTGTGGGGACACTCCTGCCTGGTTCCCATCCCCTTGGTGATGTGGGCCCTCTGGTGAGAGTCTGATCCTGGCTGTGTTCCTCACCCTTCTGTGAGGTGGGCCCTCTGCTGTGAGGTCACTCCTGCCAGGCTGGCACACATCACCTTGGCGACGTTGGCCCTCTGGTGGCAGCTGGAGCCTGCTGGGAGCCTCCTCCTCTCGGTGATGAGTGCCCTCTAGCGTCAGGCCCTAACTTCTGAGCACCCCACGTTTTCTGATGTGAGCCCAGTGATGCCAGGACACTCCTGTCATGTTCCCATCACCATGGGGATGTGGGCCTTCTGCTCTGAGGTCCCAATGTCTGGGTTGCTCACAGTTTCATGATGTGGGCTGTCTGGTGTTAGTTCACTCTGGCCTGGATCCTCTAGCCTCTGTGCTCTGGGCCGCCTGCTGGGAGGTTCCAACTGCTGGATTCCTCACCTTTCTTATTTTTGGGCCCTCTGTTATGAGGCTCCTCCTGCCTGCCTCACTCCCAGCCCCTTGGTGATGGGTGTCCTATGGTTTGAAGCCACATGTTCTGGGTTCCTCACCTTTAGATGATGTGGCCCTACTCATGTGAGGACACTCCTGCCTGGTTCCAATCCATTTGGTGATGTGGGCCCTCTGGTGCGAGTCTGATCCTGACTGGGTTCGTCACACTTCTCTGAGGTGGGCCCTCTGCTGTGAGGTCATTCGTGCCTGGTTGGCACACATCGCCTTGGCGACGTCAGCCCTCTGGTGGCAGTTGGAGCCTGCTGGGAGCCTCCTTCCCTTGGTGATGAGGGTCCTCTGGCGTCAGGCCCTAACTGCTGGTCGCCCAAAATTTTCTGATACGTTCTCAGTGGTGCGAGGACACTCCTACCAGAATTCCATCCCCATGGGGATGTGGGCCTCCTGCTCTGAGGTCCCAATGGCTGGGTTGCTCAGTTTCATGACATGGGCCCTCTTCTGTGAGTTCACTGTGGCCTGGATCCCATGGCCTCGGTGCTCTGGGCCGCCTGCTGGGAGGTTCCAACTGCTGGATTCCTCACTTTTTTATTCTATGGGCTCAGTGTTGTGAGACTACTCCTGCCTGCCTCACTCCGAGGTCCTTGGTGATGTGGGTCCTCTGGTTTGAGGACACATGTGCTGAGTACCTCAGCTTTTGATGATGTGGCCCCACTGATGTGAAGACACTCCTGCCTGGTTCCCATCCCCTTGGTGATGTGGGCCCTCTGGTGAGAGTCTGATGTTGGCTGGGTTTCTCACCCTTCTGTGAGGTGGGACCTCTGCTGTGAGGTAACTCCTGCCTGGCATGCTCACGTTGCCTTGGCAATGTGAGCCCTCAGGTGGCAGTTGGAGCCTGCTGGGAATCTCCTCCCCTCAGGTATGAGAGCTCTGGATAAAACACATATGCCCTTTTTTGCCAAGTGCATTATTTTCCAAGTTCTGTCTCTTTTCCTATGCTTTAAGAGCTACTCCCGTGTACGTTCTGAAATCAGTTTCCAGCAATTCTGCCCCGCATTCAAGTCCTCTTCGCAGCCTTACTTCAGTATAATTTTGGATGATAGCTGTCATTTATAACTCCGCAGGTTTCTGAATTACAGTGCCCCTGAGCTCCTTTCTTCAACTCGCTTTCTTGTGAGCTGGCCGCAACACCGCAGGATCTCCTCAGGCCCTAATCTAGTTCCAGCATGGCACGCGGAGCCTTTGGTTCATTTATCTTCCTGGTGGGAAATGAGAGTTAAATTTGCCCGTCCAGACACCTACAGATAGTCTCCCATTGCTTCTCCTTATTCCTGTTCATCTTCCGAAGAAATTGCAAACTGGGCCAAACAGGAGGTTAAAGGCACTGACTCTCCAAGTGGGGAGAGTGTTAGTAAAGCGTCTGGAATGTTGCACCCGAGTACCAGGGGACGTAAACTGAGACACATTTGAACACGTTTTCCGATCACACGGTGGATCATACTCTGGGTTCCACATGCATGTTTTAGCTGAAGGAAGAATCCCTTAAACATGGAGAGTTGAGACCCATGGAATGGGTACCATGCAATATGACTTCAAAGGGTCTGCATTTGCTCACCGAACCTCACCAATCCTATCACTGCTGCCTTTATGCCACTGTACACCCGTTTGATTCTCTTTCGGAGACATATAAATCCATAGTTTATAAGATTCTTACTAGTCAGTTATATTGTTAGGCGTTTAATATGGGGTGTTGAGTCCACTTCGTTGAGCAAGGAGTAGCACTTGTCTATTATATATTTGGCTTATGGAACGGTATCTGTGCTAATTTCAATCTCTTGTTGTATGCAGCACCCCAACTCACCTTTCCCCTTAAGCAAGCATAAATTGGTTTTCTACATTTGACACTCTGTTCTGTTTAGTAATTTAGTTCCTGTGTAACCAAGTTTACATCCGTGTAGTAGTGATATCTTATGATGTTTCTTTTTCTGTGTGACTTATTTTTTATTTTTTTATTTTTTTATTTATTTATTTATTTTTTTTTTGCGGTACGTGGGCCTCTCACTGTTGTGGTCTTTCCCATTGCGGAGCACAGGCTCCGGACGCGCAGGCTCAGCGGCCATGGCTCACAGGCTCAGCCACTCCGCGGCATATGGGATCTTCCCGGATCGGGGCACGAACCCATGTACTCTGCATCGGCAGGCGGACTCTCAACCACTGCGCCACCAGGTAAGCCCTGTGTGACTTATTTCACTTAGAATCATCGTACCTGAATCCACTCATTATGCTGCTACAGGCCTGATGACATAGATTTCATTGCTGAGTGATATTGCATTGTACGTAAGTACCACAACTTCTTTATCCATTTTTCGCTTTCTGTGATATTGAACTTGTACCGTAAAGGAGGTTCTTGTAAACAGAGCCGTCCCAAACTTGGGGTGGCTGTGTCTTTTTGATTTTAATTTCCCTGAGCTATAGGACCATAAGTGGAAGTGCCCTAGGCTCTGTTGCTTTGTTTTTTAGATGTTTCAGGAAACACCATACACTTCTCCAGAGTGGCTGCTGGCAATTTACATGCCGCCCATCAGCATAACAAGGCTCCCAGTTCTCCATGGCCTGTCCTGCCTTTCTGGATTTTACACTTTTTTCAGATGGCCCTTTTGACCGGGGGGCAGTGAGACTTCATTGTAGTGCAGATTTCCTTTTCAAGCTTGCTTGGTTGGCCAAAAAGGGCGTATGCGTTTTTTCCTGAATATATTCAGGAAAAAACGCATACGCCCTTTTTGGCCAAGTGCATCATTGTGGACGTTCTGCCTCTTTTCCTATGCTTTACATGCAATTCCAGTCTACCTCCTGAAATCGGTTTCCTGCAATTCTGCCCCGCTTTCAACTCCTCTTGGCTGCCTTACTTCAATATATTTTTGGAAGATAGCTGTCATTTATAACTCTGCAGGTTTGTGAATTACAGTGCCCCTGAGCTTTCTTCAACTCGCTTTCTTGTGAGCTGGCCGCAACACCGCAGGATTGCTTCAGGCCCTAGTTTGTTTCCGGCACGGCATGCTGAGCCTTTGGTTAATTCCTCTTCCTGGTGGGAAATGAGAGTTAAATTTGCCCGTCCAGACACCTCCAGCTAGTCTCTCATTGGTTCTCCCTATTCCTGTTCATTTTCCACAGAAATTGCAAACTGGGCCAAACAGGAGGTAAAAGGCACTGACTCTCCAAGTGGGGAGAGTGTTAGTAAAGCATCTGGAATATTGCACCCGAGTTCCACGGGACGAAAACTGAGACACATTTGAACACGTTTCCCGATCACACGGTGGATCATACTCTGGATTCCACATGCATGTTTTAGCTGAAGGAAGAATCCCTTAAACCTGGAGAGTTGAGTCCCATGGAATGGGTACCGTGCAATATGACTTCAACGGGTCTGCATTTGCTCACCGAACTTCACCAATCCTATCAATGCTGCATTTATGCCGCCGTACACACGCTTGATTCTCTTTCGGAGACATATAAATCGGTAGGTTTTAATATTCTTACTAGTCAGGTATATTCTTAGGCGTTTAATATGGGGTGTTGAGTCCACTTGGTTCAGCAAGGAGTAGCTCTTGTCTATTGCATATTTGGCTTATGGAACGGTATCTGTGCTAATTTCAATCTCTGGTTTCATGCAGCACCCCAACTCACCTTTCCCCTTAAGCAAGCATAAGTTGGTTTTCTACATTTGAGACCCTGTTCTGTTTTGTAATTCAGTTCCTGTGTAGCCAAGTTTACATTCCGTGTATTGGTGATATCTTATGATGTTTCTTTTTCTGTGTGACTTATTTCACTTAGAATCATCGTACCTGAATCCACTCATTATGCTGCTATGGGCCTGATGACATAGATTTCATTGCTGAGTGATATTGCATTGTAAGTAAGTACCACAACTTCTTTATCCATTTTTCGCTTTCTGTGATATTGAACTTGTACCATAAACGAGGTTCTTGTAAACAGAGCCGTCCCAAACTTTGGGGTGGCTGTGTCTTTTTGATTTTAATTTCCCTAAGCTATAGGACCATAAGTGGAAGTGCCCTAGGCTCTGTTGCTTTGTTTTTTAGATGTTTCAGGAAACACCATACACTTCTCCAGAGTGGCTGTTGGCAATTTACATCCCGCCCATCAGCATAACAAGGCTCCCAGTTCTCCATGGCCTGTCCTGCCTTTCTGGATTTTACACATTTTTCAGATGGCCCTTTTGACTGGGCTGCAGTGAGACTTCATTGTAGTGTAGATTTCCTTTGCAAGCCTTCTTGGTTGGCCAAAAAGGGCGTATGCGTTTTTTCCTGAATATATTCAGGAAAGAACACGTACGCCCTTTTTGGCCAAGTGCATCATTGTGGACGTTCTGCCTCTTTTCCTATGCTTTACATGCAATTCCCGTCTACCTCCTGAAATCGGTTTCCTGCAATTCTGCCCCACTTTCAAGTCCTCTTGGCAGCCTTACTTCAATATATTTTTGGACGATAGCTGTCATTTATAACTCTGCATGTTTGTGAATTACAGTGCCCCTGAGCTCCTTTCTTCAACTCGCTTTCTTGTGAGCTGGCCGCAACACCGCAGGATTGCTTCAGGCCCTAGTGTGGTTCCGGCACGGCATGCTGAGCCTTTGGTTAATTCCTCTTTCTGGTCGGAAATGAGAGTTAAATTTGCCCGTCCAGACACCTCCAGCTAGTTTCTCATTGGTTCTCCCTATTCCTGTACATTTTCCGCAGAAATTGCAAACTGGGCCATACAGGAGGTTAAAGGCACTGACTCTCCAAGTGGGGAGAGTGTTAGTAAAGCGTCTGGAGTGTTGCACCCGAGTACCAGGGGACGAAAACTGAGACACATTTGAACACGTTTCCTGATCACACGGTGGATCATACTCTGTGTTCCACATGCATGTTTTAGCTGAAGGAAGAATCCCTTAAACTTGGAGAGTTGAGACCCATGGAATGGGTACCATGCAATATGACTTCAAAGGGTCTGCATTTGCTCACTGAACCTCACCAATCCTATCACTGCTGCGTTTATGCCGCTGTACACATGCTTGATTCTCTTTCGGAGACATATAAATCCGTAGTTTTTAAGATTATTTCTAGTCAGGTGTATTCTTAAGCGTTTAATATGGGGTGTTGAGTCCACTTCGTTGAGCAAGGAGTAGCTCTTGTTTATTACATATTTGGCTTATGGAACGGTATCTGTGCTAATTTCAATCTCTGGTTTTATGCAGCACCCCAACTCACCTTTCCCCTTAAGCAAGCATAAGTTGGTTTTCTACATTTGAGACCCTGTTCTGTTTTGTAATTCAGTTCCTGTGTAGCCAAGTTTACCTTCCGTGTAGTAGTGATATCTTATGATGTTTCTTTTTCTGTGTGACTTATTTCACTTAGACTCATCATACCTGCATCCACTCATTATGCTGCTACGGGCCTGATGACATAGATTTCATTGCTGAGTGATATTGCATTGTACATAAGTACCACAACTTCTTTATCCATTTTTTGCTTTCTGTGATATTGAACTTGTACCGTAAATGAGGTTCTTGTAAACAGAGCCGTCCCAAACTTTGGGGTGGCTGTGTCTTTTTGATTTTAATTTCCCTAAGCTATAGGACCATAAGTGGAAGTGCCCTAGGCTCTGTTGCTTTGTTTTTTAGATGTTTCAGGAAACACCATACACTTCTCCAGAGTGGCTGTTGGCAATTTACATCCCGCCCACCAGCATAACAAGGCTCCCAGTTCTCCATGGCCTGTCCTGCCTTTCTGGATTTTACACTTTTTTCAGATGGCCCTTTTGACCGGGGGGCAGTGAGACTTCATTGTAGTGCAGATTTCCTTTGCAAGCTTGCTTGGTTGGCCAAAAATGGCGTATGCGTTTTTTCCTGAATATATTCAGGAAAAAACGCATACGTCCTTTTTGGCCAAGTGCATCATTGTGGACGTTCTGCATCTTTTCCTATGCTTTACATGCAATTCCCGTCTACCTCCTGTTATCGGTTTCCTGCAATTCTGCCCCGCTTTCAAGTCCTCTTGGCAGCCTTACTTCAATATATTTTTGGACGATAGCTGTCATTTATAACTCTGCAGGTTTGTGAATTACAGTGCCCCTGAGCTCCTTTCTTCAACTCGCTTTCTTGTGAGCTGGCCGCAACACCACAGGATTGCTTCACGCCCTAGTGTGGTTCCGGCACGGCACGCTGAGCCTTTGGTTAATTCCTCTTCCTGGTGGGAAATGAGAGTTAAATTTGCCCGTCCAGACACCTCCAGCTAGTCTCTCATTGGTTCTCCCTATTCCTGTATATTTTCCGCAGAAATTGCAAACTGGGCCAAACAGGAGTTTAAAGGCACTGACTCTCCAAGTGGGGAGAGTGTTAGTAAAGCGTCTTGAATGTTGCACCCGAGTACCAGGGGACGAAAACTGAGACACATTTGAACACGTTTCCTGATCACACGGTGGATCATACTCTGTGTTCCACATGCATGTTTTAGCTGAAGGAAGAATCCCTTAAACTTGGAGAGTTGAGACCCATGGAATGGGTACCATGCAATATGACTTCAAAGGGTCTGCATTTGCTCACCGAACCTCACCAATCCTATCACTGCTGCGTTTATGCCGCTGTACACACGCTTGATTCACTTTTGGAGACATATAAATCCGTAGGTTTTAAAATTATTTCTAGTCAGGTATATTCTTAGGCGTTTAATATGGGGTGTTGAGTCCACTTCGTTCAGCAAGGAGTAGCTCTTGTCTATTGCATATTTGGCTTATGGAACGGTATCTGTGCTAATTTCAATCTCTGGTTTCATGCAGCACCCCAACTCACCTTTCCCCTTAAGCAAGCATAAGTTGGTTTTCTACATTTGAGACCCTGTTCTGTTTTGTAATTCAGTTCCTGTGTAGCCAAGTTTACATTCCGTGTAGTAGTGATACCTTATGATGTTTCTTTTTCTGTGTGACTTATTTCACTTAGAATCATCGTACCTGCATCCACTCATTATGCTGCTACGGGCCTGATGACATAGATTTCATTGCTGACTGATATTGCATTGTACGTAAGTACCACAACTTCTTTATCCATTTTTCGCTTTCTGTGATATTGAACTTGTACCATAAACGAGGTTCTTGTAAACGGAGCCGTCCCAAACATTGGGGTGGCTGTGTCTTTTTGATTTTAATTTCCCTAAGCTATAGGACCATAAGTGGAAGTGCCCTAGGCTCTGTTGCTTTGTTTTTTAGATGTTTCAGGAAACACCATACACTTCTCCAGAGTGGCTTTTGGCAATTTACATCCCTCCCATCAGCATAACAAGGCTCCCAGTTCTCCATGGCCTGTCCTGCCTTTCTGGATTTTACACATTTTTCAGATGGCCCTTTTGACTGGGCTGCAGTGAGACTTCATTGTAGTGTAGATTTCCTTTGCAAGCCTGCTTGGTTGGCCAAAAAGGGCGTATGCGTTTTTTCCTGAATATATTCAGGAAAGAACACATACGCCCTTTTTGGCCAAGTGCATCATTGTGGACGTTCTGCCTCTTTTCCTATGCTTTACATGCAATTCCCGTCTACCTCCTGAAATCGGTTTCCTGCAATTCTGCCCCGCTTTCAAGTCCTCTTGGCAGCCTTACTTCAATATATTTTTGGACGATAGCTGTCATTTATAACTCTGCATGTTTGTGAATTACAGTGCCCCTGAGCTCCTTTCTTCAACTCGCTTTCTTGTGAGCTGGCCGCAACACCGCAGGATTGCTTCAGGCCCTAGTGTGGTTCCGGCACGGCATGCTGAGCCTTTGGTTAATTCCTCTTTCTGGTCGGAAATGAGAGTTAAATTTGCCCGTCCAGACACCTCCAGCTAGTTTCTCATTGGTTCTCCCTATTCCTGTACATTTTCCGCAGAAATTGCAAACTGGGCCATACAGGAGGTTAAAGGCACTGACTCTCCAAGTGGGGAGAGTGTTAGTAAAGCGTCTGGAGTGTTGCACCCGAGTACCAGGGGACGAAAACTGAGACACATTTGAACACGTTTCCTGATCACACGGTGGATCATACTCTGTGTTCCACATGCATGTTTCAGCTGAAGGAAGAATCCCTTAAACCTGGAGAGTTGAGACCCATGGAATGGGTACCATGCAGTATGACTTCAAAGGGTCTGCATTTGCTCACCGAACCTCACCAATCCTATCACTGCTGCGTTTATGCCGCCGTACACACGCTTGATTCTCTTTCGGAGACATATAAATCCATAGGTTTTAAGATTATTTCTAGTCAGGTATATTCTTAGGCGTTTAATATGGGGTGTTGGGTCCACTGTGTTGAGCAAGGAGTAACTCTTGTCTACTACATATTTGGCTTATGGAACGGTATCTGTGCTAATTTCAATCTCTTGTTTTATGCAGCAACCCAACTCACCTTTCCCCTTAAGCAAGCATAAGTTGGTTTTCTACATTTGAGACCCTGTTCTGTTTTGTAATTCAGTTCCTGTGTAGCCAAGTTTACATTCCGTGTAGTAGTGATACCTTATGATGTTTCTTTTTCTGTGTGACTTATTTCACTTAGAATCATCGTACCTGCATCCACTCATTATGCTGCTACGGGCCTGATGACATAGATTTCATTGCTGACTGATATTGCATTGTACGTAAGTACCACAACTTCTTTATCCATTTTTCGCTTTCTGTGATATTGAACTTGTACCGTAAACGAGGTTCTTGTAAACAGAGCCGGCCCAAACTTTGGGGTGGCTGTGTCTTTTTGATTTTAATTTCCCTAAGCTATAGGACCATAAGTGGAAGTGCCCTAGGCTCTGTTGCTTTGTTTTTTAGATGTTTCAGGAAACACCATACACTTCTGCAGAGTGGCTGTTGGTAATTTACATCCCGCCCACCAGCATAACAAGGCTCCCAGTTCTCCATGGCCTGTCCTGCCTTTCTGGATTTTACACTTTTTTCAGATGACCCTTTTGACCGGGGGGCAGTGAGACTTCATTGTAGTGCAGATTTCCTTTGCGAGCTTGCTTGGTTGGCCAGAAAGTGCGTATGCGTTTCTTCCTGAATATATTCTGGAAAGAACGCATACGCCCTTTTTGGCCAAGTGCATCATTGTCGACGTTCTGAGTCTTTTCATATGTTTTCAGTGCAATTCCAGTCTACCTCCTGAAATAGGTTTCCTGCAGTTCTGCCTTGCTCTCAGTGCCTCTTCATAGCCTTACTTCAATATACTTTTGGAAAATAGTTGGCCTTTATAACTCTGCAGGTTTTTGAATTGCAGTGGCCCTTAGCTCCATTTTTTAGCTCTTATTTTTGTGATCTTGCCTCATATCCACAGGATTTCTTCAGGCCCTATTCTTCTTCTGGGGCGCCTTGCTCTGCCTTTGGTTAATTCTTCTTCCTGAATTGAAATTAGAGTGACATGTGCCCATTGAAACCGCTACAGCTATTTTCTCACTGGTTCCCCCATTCCCATTCATCCTCCGCACTAACTGCAGACTGTGCGATACCGGAACTTAAAGGCATTGACTCTCCATGTGGAGATGTTGTTAGTAAAGTGGCTGGAATGTTGATCCGGAGCCCCAGGAGAGGAAAATGAGGTGCATTTTAGAAACCTTTCCCGATCATATGGTATACCATCTGCTGGATTTCCCATGCATGGTTTAGCTGTAGGAAGATTCCCTTCAACTTGGAGTGTTGGGACCCTTGGAATAAGTAGCATGAAGTATTGCATTAAACTTTCGGCAGTTGCTCACCAAAGCTCTCCAATCCTTTCAGCCCCAAGTGTCCAGCCTTATGTCTTATCCAGCTGTGGGTTTATATGTGGTCATTCCAGGTTGCATCACAGCCCCTGAGCGAATTTTGTAAGAATTTTTCTCTCTTTCATTGTTTCTGCGTTTTGGTTTTAAAATTTATTTCTATAATGGGGTTTAGCTCATTTTCACTGCTGTGTTTGTGCCGCTCTGCTCACACTTGATTCCCTTATGGAGATATATCAATACATGGGTTTTAAGATTCTTATTACTCAGATATATTTCTCTGCGGTTTATAGGGTGTGTTGAGGCCAGTTCATTGAGCAAGGTGTAGATCTTGTCTGATACCTATTTGGTTTATTGAACGGTATCTGTGCTAATTTCAAACTCTGGTTTTATGCATCACCCCACCTCTCCTTTCCCCTTAAGCTGACATAAGTGTGTTTTCTAAATGTGAGACACTGTTCTGTTTTGTAATTCATTTTTTGTGCAGCCATATTTATCCTCCCTCTATAAGTGATATCTTATGATATGTTTCTTTTTCTGTTTGACTTATTTCAAGTAGTATTATCGGACCTCAATCCACTCTTTATCCTTCTACTAGCCTTATTACATTGATTTCATGGTGAAGAGATATTCCATTGTACATAAGTACCACATTTTCTTTATCCATTGTTCTCTTTCCTGGGATATTTAAGGTGTACTGAAGTTGAGGTTCTTGTAAACAGAGTAGCCCTAAACTGTGGTGTGCTTGTGTCTTGTTGATTTTTAGACTTCCCTAGATATACTCCCGTGATTGGAAGTGCCCTATGCTCTGTCGCTCTGTTTTTTAGATGATTTAGGAACCACCATACACTTCTCCAGAGTGGCTCTCGGCAGTTCACACACTGTCCATCAGCGTATAAAGGCTCCCTGTTCTCCATGGCCTGTCCTGCATTTCTGGTTTTTACAATTTTTTCGGATGGCCCTTTTGACCGGTGGGAAATGAGACTTCTTTGTTGTGCACATTTGCATTGCTTGCTTGCTTGGTTGCCCATAAAGTGCGTATGCGTTTTTTCCTGGATATATTCAGGAAAAAACGCATACTCCCTTTTGGGCCAACTGCATCATTGTCGAAATTCTGCCGCTTTTCATGTGCTTTAAAGGCGAGTCCAATCTATCTCTTGAAATCTGTTTCTTGCAATTCTGTCTTGCATTCAGATCCTCTTCTTTGCCTTACCTCAACATATTTTTGGACGTTAGTTTTCATTTATAACTCTGCAGGTTTGTGAATTGCAGTGACCCTGAGCTCCATTTTTTAAGTTGCTCTTTTGTGAGCTGGCCTCAAAACCGCAGGATTGCTTCAGGCCCTATTTTGGCTCCGGCGAGGCGGGCTGAGCCTTTTTTTAATTCTTATTCTTAATGGGAAATTAGAGTGACATGTGCCCGTCCAAACCCCTACAACTATTCTCTCATTGGTTCCCCCTGTTCCCGTTCATCCTCCTCACAATTTGCAAAATGTGTGAAACAGAAGTTTAAATGTGCTGATTCTCTAAGTGGGGAGATTCTAAGTAACGTGGCTGGAATGATGAACAGGAGCACCAGGAGAGGATAAATGAGGTGCATTTTAGACACATCTCCCGATCACATGGTGTACAGTCCTCTGGGTTTTCCATGCATGTTTTAGCTGTAGGAAGATTCCTTGAACCTGCAGATTTGGGACCCATTGAATGGGTACCAGGTAGTATTACTTTAAAGGGTGTGCATTTCCTCACCCAACCTCACATTTCTCTTAGCGCGAACAGTTTCCAGCCTTATGTCTCATCCTGCTGTGGGTCTAGATGTGTTCAATCCATGTTGCATCACCGTCCCTGAGGAAAAGTTGTAAGAGGTTTTCTCTGTCTCTCTGTCGTTTATTTTTTTCAATTTATTACTATGTTGTTTACAGCTGATTTTCAAAGCTCTGTTTCTTGCTGCTGTACATCCACTTGATTCACGTACAGAGAGACATCAATAATTTCTTTTTCAGATTCTTACCAGTCATAGATATTCTTTTCCGGTGACTTGAGTGTGCTGAGTGCAGTTCTTTTAGCTACCGTGTAGGCCTTGTTGATTATCAGTTTGGTATTTGGAATGGTATCTTTGCTAATTTCAACCTCCTGGATGATGCCTCACCCCTCCCCACCTTTCCCGTTTGGCAGCCTTACGCGTGTTTTCTACATATTTATGTCACTTAGAATGATCATACGTAACTCCTCCGGAGTTGTTACAACTGGCCATATTTCATTGATTTCCAGGCTGAGTAATATTCCACTCTACATAAGTACCACATCTCTATCCATTTTTTCCCTCCAGAGACATTTAAGTTATATCCTAGTCGAGGATCTTTTAAACAGAGAGGCAGTAAACATTGGGGTGCCTGTGTCCTCTCGATTTTTGTTTTTCCCAAGATATACGCCCATGAGTGCAAGTGCCCTATGCTCTGTAGCTCATTTTTTAGATGCTTTAGTAAACACAATACACTTCTCCAGAATGGCCGTTGGCAATATACATTTCCACTATAAGCCTCACAGGGCTCCCTCTTCTCCTTGCCCTGTCCTGCATTTCTGGCGTTTACACTTTATGAGGATGGCTCTTCTGACTGATGCGAAGTGATATCTTTTGTAGTATTGATTTCCAGTGCCCACCTGTTTGGTTGGCTAAAAAAGTGTATGCCCTTTTCTTGAATATATACAGAAAAAAACACATACAGCCTTTTTGGCCAACTGCAATGTCGGCAATGTTCAGCCCCTTTTCTTGTGCTTAATGGCGAGTCCTTTCTACCTCCTCAAATCCCTTTCCTGCCATTCTCCCTTGCTTGCCAATCCTTTTCTTTGACTTTCCTCAAGACATTTTTCAGTGATAGATATTTTCAACTCTGCAGTTTCGTGAATTTTACTGCCCCTGAGTTCCATTGTTCAACTTGTGTTTATGGGAACTGGCCACAAAGCAGTGGGATTTCCTCAAGCCCTATACTGTTTCCATGGGCAACCCTAGCCTTTGGTCAATTCATCTTCCTGATTGGAAATTAGAGTGACATGTGCCTGTCTGAACACCTAGGACTTATCTCTCATTGTTCCTCATCCTTCCGCTTCATCCTCTGGACAAATTCCAAACTGTACGCAACAGGATGTTGACAGTGTTGACATCTCCAAGTGGGGAGACTGTTAGTAAAGACGCTGGAGGGGTGAACCCGAGCACCAGGAGATGAGGAGATGAGATGCCTTTTCCAAACTCTTCCCGATCAGACGGTATACCATCCTCTGGATGTGACAGACATGTTTTAGCAGTAGGAAGAGTCCCATTCATGTAAGGAGAACACCAGGGCTTTTTCAAAATCAGTGTCTCCCCGAAACCCAAACTGGGGAGTTTTTTAAGCTACGGCTACACATATGTTCATTAAGGGCCTTGGGAAGTAGGCAGAGTCCAAACTTTAGATGACTGAAGTCTTCAGGGTCAGAAGCACTCACCACCGGCTTCCCTTAGGTTACACTTTAACTGTCATTGATAGATGATGTCAATAAAAATATCTATTCTTTTTCCGATTATTTCCCCTTATAGGTTATTGCACAATATTGAGTGTAGTTCCCTGTGCTATACAGTAGTTCCTTGTTGATGATCTATTTTATACATAGCAGTGTGTATGTGTTAATTCCAAACTGTTAATTTATCCCTCCTCCCACCTTTCCCCTTTGGTAATAATAAATTATAAGATTTTATACTTCTCAGAAATGGGGGAGCTGAAAGAGAGGTATCATTTTCAATGGAAAAGCATTTAAAACAAGATTGAAGCTTTAACCAAGATTATTAGATGTACATCCTTGGAAAGAAATCACTTCATTTCTCTAATATTGACCTGACAAATAAGACAAACCTTTTCACTGAACTTGCTTATAATAAAGTGATGGAAATATCAAATGGAAGTGTTAGAAACATCTTATTTTACCCGAGCCTTATAAACTGTTCTATGTTAACTACAGTTTGGCTCACACATCTGTTCACTGAAGTTACAATAGTCTCAATTTCTGTTACTGATCCTCCAGAGTGGACCCCAACAAGGGTCCCCTGCCCAGTGTCATTGGGGCCAACAGATCGAGACTGAGTTTGGTTCCCAAGCAAAGGAAACTTTATATTTTCATCAGAGAATGGAGAGGTGAGAGCATGCACTACCCCGTGGGCTGTGGGCTGGGCTGCTGTGTAGAGATCCTGTCAGAGTCAGTGGGAGGGAGGGGGCGGAGCTCTCAAGGGCCGGGTTGGCTGCAGCTCAGGCTCTATATCTCGGAGTCTGCACTGGGCCCCAGGAGCTGAGGTGTCGACCCAGCCATTCTGCACCAGGAAATCTGGTCTGAAGTGCCGGGTGTGGAACCTCTGCATGCGGGACCCTAGGAGCACGTGAAATTAGACAAAGCACAAAGGATAAAAAAGGTCAGACTTGACTTTATTGCCCACATTCTATTTTTATCTCCCAGGGATTTTTAATGGGCTTTGCTGGGGACAAACCCCTCCTCTGCCTTTTGTCCCGTTCCTCATTCTTGGAGTGCTGAGGGTGCAGACCCTTCTTCTGTAACTGCTGAGTGCTGAGTTGGGAGCCCTCATACCAGGGGACGAGGGTCAGAACTTCTCCCCAGCAGCCTCCAGGTGACGTTGATTGGCCCCAGGACCCCTGCCTCCCTGCTCGTCCGCCTGAGCACCAGCATTGGAAGTGTTATAGATTCTAATGACCTTTAAGGGTCCAGGAAAGAGATGTGCAGAGACGCTGTGGGGGCCGGTTTCACCCCGCCCCACATTTGTTCGGCCACCTTAGGCTGACCGTTTCTGCCAGCCTAGATGCTCTGACCAGTAGTCTGCTCTTTCTTCAATTAGGCCCCTGAATTAACGTAAAAACAGCACCAGGTGTCAGAGCCCTGCCCGCTCAACTCCCAGACAGTCCAGGGTCAGTGGTGATCAAGGACCATGATGGCCACTGAGTCAACAGCCTTTTGAAGTAAACAGGAGTCCAGCCGGTCTTATTGGTCACCATCATCACGGTGTCTGTAGGCTTTTCTATGGTGACGGTGTGATATACGGTTCCCCCGCCAAGATTATTAGCTCCCCTCCGGGTGCAGGAAGTCCTGCAAGCAGTAGTCTACTCCTTCGGGACACACTATTGTTGTTTTATGAGAGAAACTCCAGGTCAAGTGATGTTCACACGAGTCGTCATGGTGCCCTGTTGCCCCCGGTTATCTCTCTGGATGTTGGAGTTGGAGGGCCTCCTCACTCGAGGTCGGTGTGCCCACGGAGCGAACCCTGCAACTTCAGGGCATGGTTGGTGATTAGGATCACCACGTGGGGTCCTTTTCCCTTAGGAGGGAGGTGGCCTTTTGGGCTGCTGATTTCCAGGTTTTTAGATACCGCCAGTATCTTGGCCAGATGTGGCAGTGGGCCAAGCCCCTTGGTGACTGTAGTTTATCCTACCTGGATGGCATTCTTGCGTTGTTCCATTTCAAGTGGTCCCAGTTTTTGCACTAATTCTCCAATGGCGATTCACCTTTCACCGGGAATGGAAAGGTCAAAGGGTTTAGCTCAATTAGGGAGTTCCAGGGCAAGGGTCTGAATTGACTGCTCTTTCCATTCTTGAAAGGCCACTTCTGGATTCTGTTCAAAAGGATCATCATCTTTTCCTTTCAGTGTTTCATATAGAGGCCCAGCTAGTAGACTGTAGTTAGGGATCCAGAAGCAGCAAACCCTGGCCTCCCCAGGAACCCCTAAGCTGTCTTCTAGTTTTAGAAAGGGGTAAGGCTGCAAATGGTTTCTTCCCTTTCCTGGGATGGGCTTCTCTGACCTTGTGTGAGAATGAAGCCCAGGCAGGTCACTGCAGTCTGTGATATTTGAGCTTTTTCTTGGACAACTTCTATCCTTTATTGGCTTGGTAGTTCAGAGGCCTCCTTAGTAGGGCTGGCGATCAGAATGTCGTCTGCATATTGAAGGAGGGTTTCCTTTTCCAGAGGTAGAACTTTTCGGTCGTTAGCTAAGCTTTTCCCAAAGATGGTGTGGGAATTTTTGAACCCTTGGGGCAAGACGGCCCGGAAGTATTGTTTTAGTTGTATGTTGAGTCCTGCCACTCACAAGCCAAAATTTCTTGTGACTCTGGGACTAATGGAATACAAAAGAAGGCATCATTGAAGACTAATACAGAATACCATGTCCTGGTGGTTGGTAGAATGACCAGCAGGGTGTAGGGATCAGGAGCAACTGGAGGTATATCCTCGGTGGCTTCACTGACTGTCCTGACATCCTTTACCAGGTCCCCAGCAGCCCATGGGGCTCTCGTGGTCAGGCCAATCCCAGGATATGGAGCTCTCCTGGGCAGGTACCCCACCCCCAACCCAGCCCACGGGGCTCTCATGGTCAGGCCCCTCCCAGGATACAGAGCTACCCTTGCAGGTACCGTGGCAGGGCTGGGCACACAGGAACCATGCACATAGCCCTCATTGAAGAGCACCCCCAGCTCACCTGTCGCTCAGAGCTGACACAGAGCACCTCAGAGCAGGACTTGAACTAACAAACAGCAGCTCCGACAGGTCTGTGACCCTGGGCATCACTCTGTGTGGCCTCCCTCCACCTGGTCTTCCAGAGACTTCCACTGCACCCAGGGCACCAGACCTCTGTCTCCAACCACCACCCACCCCTCCTCTCCCTGACTCCTGGGTTCCTCTCATTAGGAGAGGGTTTTCTTGAAGTTGTCTCCCACTCATGGGCCAGATAAAATGATTAGAAAACAAGCCAAAGCTGCAGCCCCTTGTCTATCCTGACTCTCAGGAGCCCACACCTGTTCCTTGGACCTGGCCGGTTCAGCAAGTTCCATTTTCTGCAACTGTGAGCCCCTGAGGGGTGATGATTGGCTGACCTGGGCAGCCTTACCATGCCGGCCAGCCCTCCCCAGGTGTGCCTGGGTTGAGATCAATATAAATACCACTCCAGGCAGCAAAAGCCCCTGCAGCTGTGCCTGACGCCATTTTCTCTGCCCTGTCAGCAGTCTCGGGGCTGGGCTGGTGGGAGGGAGTGAGAGGCCACGGCTTTGTGGGTGGCCCAGTGTGAGTGGGGCTCTGCTGGACTTTCTGCAGCAGTTGCCAGGCTGCCACCTGCTAAAGAAGAGGATGTGTCACCCATACCTGCTGCTGGAATTTCTCCCTGGGCAGAGGTGAGGAAGGAAAAAAGCAGTGGGGGCAGGGACAGGACGGGTATCTCAGGCAGGGAAATGGAAATCTTCCAGAAGAGCACCCAGGGCCAGGACCATCCTGGCTGGCCTGCAGGCACCAAGTCAGCTGGCATGCTGTCACTCGTGTGGCTCCATGGCCCTTCCTCTAGGCTTTCAAGTCCTTGTATATATTCAGGTGTTTTACCTGGGAAGGGCGGGAACAGTTCAGCAGCAACTGGCCTGGGGTTCAGCTCACGTTTACTCACAGATGCCTCGGCACGGTGCCCCAGCTTTGCAATGAGGACGCTTGTTGTGTGGGGGCTGCTGGCTGAATGGGAGACGATTCCCCACCACTGACCAACTTCAGAATTGTTTACAACTGGAGCAAGTGCCCTGATACGGTTTTCCTCTGAGTAACTGGTGGGTTCTGTTTTTTTTTTCTCTTTTTCGTTTTTGGTTCAAGGTAGATTTTATTCCTCTTTTTTGTATTTACAGATATAAGCATGGAAATAATTTATTCATATAAATACATGTATGTGAAGGGAATAATTGTTTTTTCTGTTTTATTTTTTAAATTTTATTTCTTTTTAATTTTGAATTTTATTTTATATTTTTATACAGCAGGTTCTCATTGGTTATCTATTTTATACATATAAATGTTTACATGCCAATCCCAATCTCTCAACTCCTCCCACCACCACCCCTCCAAGAGCTTTCCCCCCTTGTTGTCCATACGATTGTTGTCTACATCTGTTGCTCTATTTATGCCTTGCAAAACGGTTAATCTGTACAGTTTTTCTAGGTTCCACATATATGCATGAATATACAAGATTTGTTTTTCTCTTTCTGACTTACTTCACTCTGTATGACAGTCTCTAGATCCATCGACGTCTCTACAAATGACCCAATTTCATTCCTTTCATGGCTTAGTAATATTCCATTTTATATATGTACCACATCTTTATGCATTCGTCTGTCTGTGGGCATTTAGGTTGCTTCCATTACCTCGATATTGTAAATAGTGATGCAATGAACATTGCGGTGAATGTCTCTTTTTGATTTATGGTTTTGTCTGGGTATATGTCCAGTCCTGGGATTGCTGTATCATATGGTAATTCTATTATTAGTGTCTTAAGAAACTCCATATTGTTCTCCATAGTGACTGTATCAATTTATATTCCCAACAATAGTGGAAGAGGCTTCCTTTTCTCCACACCCTTTCCAGCATTTGTTGTTTGTAGATTTTCAGATGATGCCCATTCTAACAGGTGTGAGGTGATACCTCATTGTTGAGTCCATTTCGTTGAGCAAGGGGTAGGTCTTGTCTATTACGTATTTGGCTTATGGAACGGTATCTGTGCTAATTTCAAACTCTGGTTTTATGCAGCACCCCAACTCACCTTTCCCCTTAAGCAAGCATAAGTTGGTTTTCTAAACTTGAGACCCTGTTCTGTTTTGTAATTCAGTTCATGTGTAGCCAAGTTTACATTCCGTGCATTAGTGATACCTTATGATGTTTCTTTTTCTGTGTGACTTATTTCACTTAGAATCATCGTGCCTCAATCCACTCATTATGCTGGTACAGGCCTGGTGACACAGATTTCATTGCTGAGTGGTATTCTGTTGTACATAAGTACCGCAACTTCTTTATCAATTATTTGTTCTCTGGGATATTTAACTTGTACTGTAGAAGAGGCTCCTGTAAACAGAGCCGTTGTAAATTTTGGGGTGGCTGTGTCTTTTTGATTTTAATTTCCCTAAGCTATAGGACCATAAGTGGAAATGCCCTAGACTCTGTTGCTTTGTTTTTCAGATGTATCAGGAAACACCATACACTTCTCCAGAGTGGCTGTTGGCAATGTACATCCCGCCCATCAGCATAACAAGGCTCCTTTTTCCCCATGGCCTGTCTTGCCTTTCTGGATTTTACACTTTTCTCAGATGGCCCTTTAGACCGGGGGGAAGTGACACTTCATAGTAGTTCGGATTTCCATTGCAAGCTTGCTTGGTTTGCCAAAAAGGGCGTATGTGTTTTTTCCTGAATATATTCAGGAACAAACTCATACGCCCTTTGTTGCCAAGTGCATCATTGTCGATGTTCTGCCTCTTTTCCTATGCTTTAAATGCAAATCCAGTCTACCTCCTGAAATCGGTTTCCTGCAATTCTGCCCCGCTTTCAAGTCCTCTTCGCAGCCTTACTTCAATATATTTTTGGACGTTATCTGTCATTTATAACTCTGCAGGTTTGTGAATTACAGGGCCCCTGAGCTCCTTTCTTCAACTCGCTTTCTTGTGAGCTGGCCGCAAACCCGCAAGACTGCTTCAGGCCCTAATCTGCTTCTGGCAGGGCACGCTGAGCCTTTGGTTAATTCCTCTTCCTGGTGGGAAATGAGTGTTAAATATGCCCGTCCAGACACCTACCTCACTCTCAACCCCTTGGTGATGTGGGTCCTCTGGTTTGTGGCCACTTTTGCTGGGTTCCTCACCTTTCGATGATGTGGCCCCACTAGTGTGAGGACACTCCTGCTTGGTTCTCATCCACGTGGTTATGTGGACCCCCTGGTGAGAGTCTGTTCCTGGCTTTGTTCCTCACCCACCTGTGAGGGAGACCCTCTGCTGATAGGTCACTCCTGCATGGCTGGCACACATTGCCTTGGTGAAGTCAGCCGTGTGGTGGCAGTTGGAGCGTGCTGGGAATCTCTTCCCCCCGGTGATGAGGGCCCTCTTGCATCAGGCCCTGACTGCTGGGCTCACCAACTTTTCTTAGTGAGCCCAGTGATGCTTTGGCACTCCTCTTAGGATCCCATCTCCATGGGGATGTGGGCCTTCTGCTCTGAGGTCCCAACGGCTGGGTTGTTCACATTTTCATGATGTGGGCTCTCTGGTGTTAGTTCACAGAAGCCTGGATCCCATAGCCTCTGTGCTCTTGGCCGCCTGCTGGGAGGTTCCAACTGCTGGATTCCTCACTTTTTTAAATTTTTGGGCCCTCTGTTGTGAGGATCCTCCTGCCTGCCTCACTCCCAGCCCCTTCGTGATGTGTGTCGTCTGGTTTGAGGCCACATGTGCTGGGTTCCTCACCTTTCGATGATGTGGGACCAATGGTCTTAGGAGACTCCTGCCTGGTTCACATCCCCTTGGTGATGTGGGCCCTCTGTTGAGAGTCTGATCCCGGCTGGGTTCCTCACCCATCTGTGAGGTGGGCCGTCTGCTGTGAGGTCAGTCCTGCCTGGCTTGCTCACCTCGCCTTGTGGACATGAGCCCTCTGGTGGCACTTGGAGCCTGCTGGGAGCCTCCTCTCCTCGGTGATGAGGGCCCTCTGGCATCAGGCCCTAACTGCTGGGCTCCCCACATTTTGTGATGTGTGCCCAGTGGTGCGAGGACACTCCAGCCAGGTTCACATCCCCATTGGGGTGTGGGCCTTCTGCTCTGAGGTCCCAAAGCCTGGGTTGCTCACAGTTTCATGATGTGGGCTCTCTGCTGTTAGTTCACTCCTGCCTGCATCCCATAGCTTCTGTGCTCTGGACCGCCTGCTGGGAGGTTCCAACTGCTGGATTCCTCACCTTTCTTATTCTTTGGGACCTCTGTTTTTAGGCTACTCCTGCCTGCCTCACTCCCGTTCCCTTTGTGATATGTGTCCTCTGATTTGAGGCCACATGTGCTGGGTTCCGCACCTTTCGATGATGTGACCCCACTGGAGGGAAGACAGTCCTGACTGGTTCCCATCCCCTTGCTGATGTGGGCCCTCAGGTGAGAGTCTGATCCTGGCTGGGTTCCTCACCCTTCTGTGAGGTGGGCCCTCTGCTGTGAGGTCAATCATGCCTGTCTGGCACACGTCACCTTGGCGACGTGGGCCCTCTGGTGGCAGTTGGAGTGTGCTGGGATCCTCCTCCCCTCGGTGATGAGGGCCCTCTTGCCTTAGGCCATAACTGCTGGGCTCCCCACATTTTCTGATGTGCGCCAAGTGAGTGAGGAGACTCTTGCCAGGTTCCCATCCCCATGGCGATATGGGCCTTCTGCTCTGAGGTCAAAACGGCTGGCTTGCTCACAGTACCATGATGTGGGCCCTCTGCTGTGAGTTCACTCCGGCAAGGATCCCTTATCATCGGTGCTCTGGGCCGCCTGCTGGGAGGTTCCAACTGCTGGATTCCTCAACTTTTTTATTCTATGTGCCCTCTGTTGTGAGGCTCCTCCTGCCTGCCTCACTGCCAGCCCCTTGGTGATGACTGTCCTATGGCTTGAGGCCACATGTGCTGCGTTCCTCACCTTTCGATGATGTGACCCCACTCGTGTGAGGACACTCCTGCCTGGTTCCCATCCCCTTGGTGAGGTGGGCCCTCTGGCGAGAGTCTAATCCTGGCTGGGTTCCTCAACGTTCTGTGAGGTAGGCCCTCTGCTGTGAGGTCACTCCTGCCTGGCTGGCACACGTCACCTTGGAGACGTGAGCCCTCTGGTGGCAGTTGGAGCGTGCAGGGCGCCTCCTCCTCTCGGTGATGACGGCCCTCTGGCGTCAGGCCCTAAATGGTGGGCTCCCCACATTTTCTGATGTGCGCCCAGTGGTGCGAGGACACTCCAGCCAGGTTCCCATTCCCATGGGGATGTGGTCCTTCTGCGCTGAGGTCTCAACTCCTGGGTTGCTCACAGTTTTGTGATGTGGGCCCTCTGCTGTGAGTTCACTGTGGCCTGGATCCCATAGCCTCGGTGTTCTGGGCCGCCTGCTGGAAGGTCTAAACGCTGGAATCCTCACGTTTTTTATATTATGTGCCCTATGTTGTGAGGCTACTCCTGCCTGCCTCACTCCAAGGCCCTTGGTGATGTGGGTCCTCTGGTTTGAGGACACATGTGCTGGGTTCCTCACCTTAAGATGATGAGGCCCCACTGGTGTGAGGATAATCCTGACTGGGTCCCATCCCCTTTGTGATGTGGGCCCTCTGGTGAGAGTCTGATCCTGGCTGGGTTCCTCACCCATCTGTGAGGTGGGCCCTCTACTATCAGGTAACTCTTGCCTGGGTTGCTCACCTCGCCTTGTTGACATGAGCCCTCTGGTGGCAATTGGACCCTGCTGGGAGCCTCCTCAGCTCTGTGATGAGGGCCCTCTGACGTCAGGCCCTAACTGCTGGGCTCCCCAACTTTTCTTAGTGAGCCCAGTGTTGCTCAAGCACTCCTCTTAGGTTCCCATCCCCATGGGGATGTGGGCCTTCTGCTCTGAGGTTCCAACGGCTGGGTTGATCACAATTTCATGATGTGGGCTCTCTGGTGTTAGTTCACTGTGGCCTGGATCCCATAGCCTCTGTGGTCTTGGCTGCCTGCTGGGAGCTTCCCACTGCTCGATTCCTCAACTTTTGTATTCTATGGGTCCTGTGTTGTGATGCTCCTCCTGCCTGCCTCACTCGCAACCCCTTCGTGATGTGGGTCTTCTGGTTTGAGGCCACATGTGCTGGGTTAGGCAACTTTCAATGATGTGGCCCCACTGGTGTGAGGACACTCCTGCCTGGTTCCCATCCCCTTGGTGATGTGGGCCTTCTGGTGACAGTCTTATCCTGGCTGGGTTCCTCACTCTTCTGTGAGGTAGGCCCTCTGCTGTGAGGTCAATCCTGCCTGACTTGCACACATCACCTTGGCGATGTGGGCCCTCTGTTGGCACATGGAACCTGCTGGGAGCCTCCTGCCCTCGGTGATGACGGCCCTCTAGCATCAGGCTCTAACTGCTGGGCTCCCCACGTTTTCTGATGTGAGCCCAGTGATGCCAGGACACTCCTGTCAGGTTCCCATCCCCATGGGGATGTGGGCTTTCTGCTCTGAGGTCTCAATGCCTGGGTTGCTCACAGTTTCATGATGTGGGCTCTCTGCTGTTAGTTCACTCCTGCCTGCATCCCATAGCTTCTGTGCTCTCGGCCGCCTGCTGGGAGGTTCCAAATGCTGGATTCCTCACTTTTTTTATTCTTTGGGCCCTCTGTTTTTAGGCTACTCCTACCTGCCTCACTCCCATCCCCTTTGTGATGTATGTCCTCTGATATGAGGCCACATGTGCTGGGTTCCTCACCTTTCGATGATGTGGCCCCACTGGTGGGAGGACAGTCCTGACTGGTTCCCATCCCCTTGGTGTTGTGGGCCCTCTGGTGAGAGTCTCATCCTGCCTCGGTTCCTCACCCTTCTGTGAGATAGGCCCTCTGCTGTGAGGTCACTACTGCCTGGCTGGCGCATGCCACCTTGTAGACGTGGGCCCTCTGTTGGCAGTTGGAACCTGCTGGGAGTCTCCTCCCCTCAGTTATGAGGGCCCCCTGGCGTCAGGCCCTAACTGCTGGGCTCCTAACATTTTCTGATATGTGCTAAGTGGTGCAAAGCCACTCCTGCCAGGTTCCCATCCCAATGGGGATGTGGGCCTTCTGTTCTGAGGTCCCAACAGCTGGGCTGCTCACAGGTTCATGATGTGGGCCCTCTGCTGTGAGTTCACTGCGGCCTGGATCCCATAGCCTCGGTGCTCTGGGCCACTTGCTGGGAGGTTCCAACTGCTGGATTCCTCAACTTTTATATTCTATGGACCCTGTGTTGTGAGGCCAGTCCTGCCAGCCTCATTCCGAACCCCTTGGTGATGTGGTTCCTCTGGTTTGAGGACACATGTGCTGGGATCCTCACCTTTCGATGATGTTGTCCCACTGGTGTGGGGACACTCCTGCCTGGTTCCCATCCCCTTGGTGATGTGGGCCCTCTGGTGAGAGTCTGATCCTGGCTGTGTTCCTCACCCTTCTGTGAGGTGGGCCCTCTGCTGTGAGGTCACTCCTGCCAGGCTGGCACACATCACCTTGGCGACGTTGGCCCTCTGGTGGCAGCTGGAGCCTGCTGGGAGCCTCCTCCTCTCGGTGATGAGTGCCCTCTAGCGTCAGGCCCTAACTTCTGAGCACCCCACGTTTTCTGATGTGAGCCCAGTGATGCCAGGACACTCCTGTCATGTTCCCATCACCATGGGGATGTGGGCCTTCTGCTCTGAGGTCCCAATGTCTGGGTTGCTCACAGTTTCATGATGTGGGCTGTCTGGTGTTAGTTCACTCTGGCCTGGTTCCTCTAGCCTCTGTGCTCTGGGCCGCCTGCTGGGAGGTTCCAACTGCTGGATTCCTCACCTTTCTTATTTTTGGGCCCTCTGTTATGAGGCTCCTCCTGCCTGCCTCACTCCCAGCCCCTTGGTGATGGGTGTCCTATGGTTTGAAGCCACATGTTCTGGGTTCCTCACCTTTAGATGATGTGGCCCTACTCATGTGAGGACACTCCTGCCTGGTTCCAATCCATTTGGTGATGTGGGCCCTCTGGTGCGAGTCTGATCCTGACTGGGTTCGTCACACTTCTCTGAGGTGGGCCCTCTGCTGTGAGGTCATTCGTGCCTGGTTGGCACACATCGCCTTGGCGACGTCAGCCCTCTGGTGGCAGTTGGAGCCTGCTGGGAGCCTCCTTCCCTTGGTGATGAGGGTCCTCTGGCGTCAGGCCCTAACTGCTGGTCGCCCAAAATTTTCTGATACGTTCTCAGTGGTGCGAGGACACTCCTACCAGAATTCCATCCCCATGGGGATGTGGGCCTCCTGCTCTGAGGTCCCAATGGCTGGGTTGCTCAGTTTCATGACATGGGCCCTCTTCTGTGAGTTCACTGTGGCCTGGATCCCATGGCCTCGGTGCTCTGGGCCGCCTGCTGGGAGGTTCCAACTGCTGGATTCCTCACTTTTTTATTCTATGGGCTCAGTGTTGTGAGACTACTCCTGCCTGCCTCACTCCGAGGTCCTTGGTGATGTGGGTCCTCTGGTTTGAGGACACATGTGCTGAGTACCTCAGCTTTTGATGATGTGGCCCCACTGATGTGAAGACACTCCTGCCTGGTTCCCATCCCCTTGGTGATGTGGGCCCTCTGGTGAGAGTCTGATGTTGGCTGGGTTTCTCACCCTTCTGTGAGGTGGGACCTCTGCTGTGAGGTAACTCCTGCCTGGCATGCTCACGTTGCCTTGGCAATGTGAGCCCTCAGGTGGCAGTTGGAGCCTGCTGGGAATCTCCTCCCCTCAGGTATGAGAGCTCTGGATAAAACACATATGCCCTTTTTTGCCAAGTGCATTATTTTCCAAGTTCTGTCTCTTTTCCTATGCTTTAAGAGCTACTCCCGTGTACGTTCTGAAATCAGTTTCCAGCAATTCTGCCCCGCATTCAAGTCCTCTTCGCAGCCTTACTTCAGTATAATTTTGGATGATAGCTGTCATTTATAACTCCGCAGGTTTCTGAATTACAGTGCCCCTGAGCTCCTTTCTTCAACTCGCTTTCTTGTGAGCTGGCCGCAACACCGCAGGATCTCCTCAGGCCCTAATCTAGTTCCAGCATGGCACGCGGAGCCTTTGGTTCATTTATCTTCCTGGTGGGAAATGAGAGTTAAATTTGCCCGTCCAGACACCTACAGATAGTCTCCCATTGCTTCTCCTTATTCCTGTTCATCTTCCGAAGAAATTGCAAACTGGGCCAAACAGGAGGTTAAAGGCACTGACTCTCCAAGTGGGGAGAGTGTTAGTAAAGCGTCTGGAATGTTGCACCCGAGTACCAGGGGACGTAAACTGAGACACATTTGAACACGTTTTCCGATCACACGGTGGATCATACTCTGGGTTCCACATGCATGTTTTAGCTGAAGGAAGAATCCCTTAAACATGGAGAGTTGAGACCCATGGAATGGGTACCATGCAATATGACTTCAAAGGGTCTGCATTTGCTCACCGAACCTCACCAATCCTATCACTGCTGCCTTTATGCCACTGTACACACGTTTGATTCTCTTTCGGAGACATATAAATCCATAGTTTATAAGATTCTTACTAGTCAGTTATATTGTTAGGCGTTTAATATGGGGTGTTGAGTCCACTTCGTTGAGCAAGGAGTAGCACTTGTCTATTATATATTTGGCTTATGGAACGGTATCTGTGCTAATTTCAATCTCTTGTTGTATGCAGCACCCCAACTCACCTTTCCCCTTAAGCAAGCATAAATTGGTTTTCTACATTTGACACTCTGTTCTGTTTAGTAATTTAGTTCCTGTGTAACCAAGTTTACATCCGTGTAGTAGTGATATCTTATGATGTTTCTTTTTCTGTGTGACTTATTTTTTATTTTTTTATTTTTTTATTTTTTTATTTATTTTTTTTTTGCGGTACGTGGGCCTCTCACTGTTGTGGTCTTTCCCATTGCGGAGCACAGGCTCCGGACGCGCAGGCTCAGCGGCCATGGCTCACAGGCCCAGCCACTCCACGGCATATGGGATCTTCCCGGATCGGGGCACGAACCCATGTACTCTGCATCGGCAGGCGGACTCTCAACCACTGCGCCACCAGGTAAGCCCTGTGTGACTTATTTCACTTAGAATCATCGTACCTGAATCCACTCATTATGCTGCTACAGGCCTGATGACATAGATTTCATTGCTGAGTGATATTGCATTGTACGTAAGTACCACAACTTCTTTATCCATTTTTCGCTTTCTGTGATATTGAACTTGTACCGTAAAGGAGGTTCTTGTAAACAGAGCCGTCCCAAACTTGGGGTGGCTGTGTCTTTTTGATTTTAATTTCCCTAAGCTATAGGACCATAAGTGGAAGTGCCCTAGGCTCTGTTGCTTTGTTTTTTAGATGTTTCAGGAAACACCATACACTTCTCCAGAGTGGCTGCTGGCAATTTACATGCCGCCCATCAGCATAACAAGGCTCCCAGTTCTCCATGGCCTGTCCTGCCTTTCTGGATTTTACACTTTTTTCAGATGGCCCTTTTGACCGGGGGGCAGTGAGACTTCATTGTAGTGCAGATTTCCTTTTCAAGCTTGCTTGGTTGGCCAAAAAGGGCGTATGCGTTTTTTCCTGAATATATTCAGGAAAAAACGCATACGCCCTTTTTGGCCAAGTGCATCATTGTGGACGTTCTGCCTCTTTTCCTATGCTTTACATGCAATTCCAGTCTACCTCCTGAAATCGGTTTCCTGCAATTCTGCCCCGCTTTCAACTCCTCTTGGCTGCCTTACTTCAATATATTTTTGGAAGATAGCTGTCATTTATAACTCTGCAGGTTTGTGAATTACAGTGCCCCTGAGCTTTCTTCAACTCGCTTTCTTGTGAGCTGGCCGCAACACCGCAGGATTGCTTCAGGCCCTAGTTTGTTTCCGGCACGGCATGCTGAGCCTTTGGTTAATTCCTCTTCCTGGTGGGAAATGAGAGTTAAATTTGCCCGTCCAGACACCTCCAGCTAGTCTCTCATTGGTTCTCCCTATTCCTGTTCATTTTCCACAGAAATTGCAAACTGGGCCAAACAGGAGGTAAAAGGCACTGACTCTCCAAGTGGGGAGAGTGTTAGTAAAGCATCTGGAATATTGCACCCGAGTTCCACGGGACGAAAACTGAGACACATTTGAACACGTTTCCCGATCACACGGTGGATCATACTCTGGATTCCACATGCATGTTTTAGCTGAAGGAAGAATCCCTTAAACCTGGAGAGTTGAGTCCCATGGAATGGGTACCGTGCAATATGACTTCAACGGGTCTGCATTTGCTCACCGAACTTCACCAATCCTATCAATGCTGCGTTTATGCCGCCGTACACACGCTTGATTCTCTTTCGGAGACATATAAATCGGTAGGTTTTAATATTCTTACTAGTCAGGTATATTCTTAGGCGTTTAATATGGGGTGTTGAGTCCACTTGGTTCAGCAAGGAGTAGCTCTTGTCTATTGCATATTTGGCTTATGGAACGGTATCTGTGCTAATTTCAATCTCTGGTTTCATGCAGCACCCCAACTCACCTTTCCCCTTAAGCAAGCATAAGTTGGTTTTCTACATTTGAGACCCTGTTCTGTTTTGTAATTCAGTTCCTGTGTAGCCAAGTTTACATTCCGTGTATTGGTGATATCTTATGATGTTTCTTTTTCTGTGTGACTTATTTCACTTAGAATCATCGTACCTGAATCCACTCATTATGCTGCTATGGGCCTGATGACATAGATTTCATTGCTGAGTGATATTGCATTGTACGTAAGTACCACAACTTCTTTATCCATTTTTCGCTTTCTGTGATATTGAACTTGTACCGTAAACGAGGTTCTTGTAAACAGAGCCGTCCCAAACTTTGGGGTGGCTGTGTCTTTTTGATTTTAATTTCCCTAAGCTATAGGACCATAAGTGGAAGTGCCCTAGGCTCTGTTGCTTTGTTTTTTAGATGTTTCAGGAAACACCATACACTTCTCCAGAGTGGCTGTTGGCAATTTACATCCCGCCCATCAGCATAACAAGGCTCCCAGTTCTCCATGGCCTGTCCTGCCTTTCTGGATTTTACACATTTTTCAGATGTCCCTTTTGACTGGGCTGCAGTGAGACTTCATTGTAGTGTAGATTTCCTTTGCAAGCCTTCTTGGTTGGCCAAAAAGGGCGTATGCGTTTTTTCCTGAATATATTCAGGAAAGAACACGTACGCCCTTTTTGGCCAAGTGCATCATTGTGGACGTTCTGCCTCTTTTCCTATGCTTTACATGCAATTCCCGTCTACCTCCTGAAATCGGTTTCCTGCAATTCTGCCCCACTTTCAAGTCCTCTTGGCAGCCTTACTTCAATATATTTTTGGACGATAGCTGTCATTTATAACTCTGCAGGTTTGTGAATTACAGTGCCCCTGAGCTCCTTTCTTCAACTCGCTTTCTTGTGAGCTGGCCGCAACACCGCAGGATTGCTTCAGGCCCTAGTGTGGTTCCGGCACGGCATGCTGAGCCTTTGGTTAATTCCTCTTTCTGGTCGGAAATGAGAGTTAAATTTGCCCGTCCAGACACCTCCAGCTAGTTTCTCATTGGTTCTCCCTATTCCTGTACATTTTCCGCAGAAATTGCAAACTGGGCCATACAGGAGGTTAAAGGCACTGACTCTCCAAGTGGGGAGAGTGTTAGTAAAGCGTCTGGAGTGTTGCACCCGAGTACCAGGGGACGAAAACTGAGACACATTTGAACACGTTTCCTGATCACACGGTGGATCATACTCTGTGTTCCACATGCATGTTTTAGCTGAAGGAAGAATCCCTTAAACTTGGAGAGTTGAGACCCATGGAATGGGTACCATGCAATATGACTTCAAAGGGTCTGCATTTGCTCACCGAACCTCACCAATCCTATCACTGCTGCGTTTATGCCGCTGTACACACGCTTGATTCACTTTTGGAGACCTATAAATCCGTAGGTTTTAAAATTATTTCTAGTCAGGTATATTCTTAGGCGTTTAATATGGGGTGTTGAGTCCACTTCGTTCAGCAAGGAGTAGCTCTTGTCTATTGCATATTTGGCTTATGGAACGGTATCTGTGCTAATTTCAATCTCTGGTTTCATGCAGCACCCCAACTCACCTTTCCCCTTAAGCAAGCATAAGTTGGTTTTCTACATTTGAGACCCTGTTCTGTTTTGTAATTCAGTTCCTGTGTAGCCAAGTTTACATTCCGTGTAGTAGTGATACCTTATGATGTTTCATTTTCTGTGTGACTTATTTCACTTAGAATCATCGTACCTGCATCCACTCATTATGCTGCTATGGGCCTGATGACATAGATTTCATTGCTGACTGATATTGCATTGTACGTAAGTACCACAACTTCTTTATCCATTTTTCGCTTTCTGTGATATTGAACTTGTACCATAAACGAGGTTCTTGTAAACGGAGCCGTCCCAAACATTGGGGTGGCTGTGTCTTTTTGATTTTAATTTCCCTAAGCTATAGGACCATAAGTGGAAGTGCCCTAGGCTCTGTTGCTTTGTTTTTTAGATGTTTCAGGAAACACCATACACTTCTCCAGAGTGGCTTTTGGCAATTTACATCCCTCCCATCAGCATAACAAGGCTCCCAGTTCTCCATGGCCTGTCCTGCCTTTCTGGATTTTACACATTTTTCAGATGGCCCTTTTGACTGGGCTGCAGTGAGACTTCATTGTAGTGTAGATTTCCTTTGCAAGCCTGCTTGGTTGGCCAAAAAGGGCGTATGCGTTTTTTCCTGAATATATTCAGGAAAGAACACATACGCCCTTTTTGGCCAAGTGCATCATTGTGGACGTTCTGCCTCTTTTCCTATGCTTTACATGCAATTCCCGTCTACCTCCTGAAATCGGTTTCCTGCAATTCTGCCCCGCTTTCAAGTCCTCTTGGCAGCCTTACTTCAATATATTTTTGGACGATAGCTGTCATTTATAACTCTGCATGTTTGTGAATTACAGTGCCCCTGAGCTCCTTTCTTCAACTCGCTTTCTTGTGAGCTGGCCGCAACACCGCAGGATTGCTTCAGGCCCTAGTGTGGTTCCGGCACGGCATGCTGAGCCTTTGGTTAATTCCTCTTTCTGGTCGGAAATGAGAGTTAAATTTGCCCGTCCAGACACCTCCAGCTAGTTTCTCATTGGTTCTCCCTATTCCTGTACATTTTCCGCAGAAATTGCAAACTGGGCCATACAGGAGGTTAAAGGCACTGACTCTCCAAGTGGGGAGAGTGTTAGTAAAGCGTCTGGAGTGTTGCACCCGAGTACCAGGGGACGAAAACTGAGACACATTTGAACACGTTTCCTGATCACACGGTGGATCATACTCTGTGTTCCACATGCATGTTTCAGCTGAAGGAAGAATCCCTTAAACCTGGAGAGTTGAGACCCATGGAATGGGTACCATGCAGTATGACTTCAAAGGGTCTGCATTTGCTCACCGAACCTCACCAATCCTATCACTGCTGCGTTTATGCCGCCGTACACACGCTTGATTCTCTTTCGGAGACATATAAATCCATAGGTTTTAAGATTATTTCTAGTCAGGTATATTCTTAGGCGTTTAATATGGGGTGTTGGGTCCACTGTGTTGAGCAAGGAGTAACTCTTGTCTACTACATATTTGGCTTATGGAACGGTATCTGTGCTAATTTCAATCTCTGGTTTTATGCAGCAACCCAACTCACCTTTCCCCTTAAGCAAGCATAAGTTGGTTTTCTACATTTGAGACCCTGTTCTGTTTTGTAATTCAGTTCCTGTGTAGCCAAGTTTACATTCCGTGTAGTAGTGATACCTTATGATGTTTCTTTTTCTGTGTGACTTATTTCACTTAGAATCATCGTACCTGCATCCACTCATTATGCTGCTACGGGCCTGATGACATAGATTTCATTGCTGAGTGATATTGTATTGTACGTAAGTACCACAACTTCTTTATCCATTTTTCGCTTTCTGTGATATTGAACTTGTACCGTAAACGAGGTTCTTGTAAACAGAGCCGGCCCAAACTTTGGGGTGGCTGTGTCTTTTTGATTTTAATTTCCCTAAGCTATAGGACCATAAGTGGAAGTGCCCTAGGCTCTGTTGCTTTGTTTTTTAGATGTTTCAGGAAACACCATACACTTCTGCAGAGTGGCTGTTGGTAATTTACATCCCGCCCACCAGCATAACAAGGCTCCCAGTTCTCCATGGCCTGTCCTGCCTTTCTGGATTTTACACTTTTTTCAGATGACCCTTTTGACCGGGGGGCAGTGAGACTTCATTGTAGTGCAGATTTCCTTTGCGAGCTTGCTTGGTTGGCCAGAAAGTGCGTATGCGTTTCTTCCTGAATATATTCTGGAAAGAACGCATACGCCCTTTTTGGCCAAGTGCATCATTGTCGACGTTCTGAGTCTTTTCATATGTTTTCAGTGCAATTCCAGTCTACCTCCTGAAATAGGTTTCCTGCAGTTCTGCCTTGCTCTCAGTGCCTCTTCATAGCCTTACTTCAATATACTTTTGGAAAATAGTTGGCCTTTATAACTCTGCAGGTTTTTGAATTGCAGTGGCCCTTAGCTCCATTTTTTAGCTCTTATTTTTGTGATCTTGCCTCATATCCACAGGATTTCTTCAGGCCCTATTCTTCTTCTGGGGCGCCTTGCTCTGCCTTTGGTTAATTCTTCTTCCTGAATTGAAATTAGAGTGACATGTGCCCATTGAAACCGCTACAGCTATTTTCTCACTGGTTCCCCCTATTCCCATTCATCCTCCGCACTAACTGCAGACTGTGCGATACCGGAACTTAAAGGCATTGACTCTCCATGTGGAGATGTTGTTAGTAAAGTGGCTGGAATGTTGATCCGGAGCCCCAGGAGAGGAAAATGAGGTGCATTTTAGAAACCTTTCCCGATCATATGGTATACCATCTGCTGGATTTCCCATGCATGGTTTAGCTGTAGGAAGATTCCCTTCAACTTGGAGTGTTGGGACCCTTGGAATAAGTAGCATGAAGTATTGCATTAAACTTTCGGCAGTTGCTCACCAAAGCTCTCCAATCCTTTCAGCCCCAAGTGTCCAGCCTTATGTCTTATCCAGCTGTGGGTTTATATGTGGTCATTCCAGGTTGCATCACAGCCCCTGAGTGAATTTTGTAAGAATTTTTCTCTCTTTCATTGTTTCTGCGTTTTGGTTTTAAAATTTATTTCTATAATGGGGTTTAGCTCATTTTCACTGCTGTGTTTGTGCCGCTCTGCTCACACTTGATTCCCTTATGGAGATATATCAATACATGGGTTTTAAGATTCTTATTACTCAGATATATTTCTCTGCGGTTTATAGGGTGTGTTGAGGCCAGTTCATTGAGCAAGGTGTAGATCTTGTCTGATACCTATTTGGTTTATTGAACGGTATCTGTGCTAATTTCAAACTCTGGTTTTATGCATCACCCCACCTCTCCTTTCCCCTTAAGCTGACATAAGTGTGTTTTCTAAATGTGAGACACTGTTCTGTTTTGTAATTCATTTTTTGTGCAGCCATATTTATCCTCCCTCTATAAGTGATATCTTATGATATGTTTCTTTTTCTGTTTGACTTATTTCAAGTAGTATTATCGGACCTCAATCCACTCTTTATCCTTCTACTAGCCTTATTACATTGATTTCATGGTGAAGAGATATTCCATTGTACATAAGTACCACATTTTCTTTATCCATTGTTCTCTTTCCTGGGATATTTAAGGTGTACTGAAGTTGAGGTTCTTGTAAACAGAGTAGCCCTAAACTGTGGTGTGCTTGTGTCTTGTTGATTTTTAGACTTCCCTAGATATACTCCCGTGATTGGAAGTGCCCTATGCTCTGTCGCTCTGTTTTTTAGATGATTTAGGAACCACCATACACTTCTCCAGAGTGGCTCTCGGCAGTTCACACACTGTCCATCAGCGTATAAAGGCTCCCTGTTCTCCATGGCCTGTCCTGCATTTCTGGTTTTTACAATTTTTTCGGATGGCCCTTTTGACCGGTGGGAAATGAGACTTCTTTGTTGTGCACATTTGCATTGCTTGCTTGCTTGGTTGCCCATAAAGTGCGTATGCGTTTTTTCCTGGATATATTCAGGAAAAAACGCATACTCCCTTTTGGGCCAACTGCATCATTGTCGAAATTCTGCCGCTTTTCATGTGCTTTAAAGGCGAGTCCAATCTATCTCTTGAAATCTGTTTCTTGCAATTCTGTCTTGCATTCAGATCCTCTTCTTTGCCTTACCTCAACATATTTTTGGACGTTAGTTTTCATTTATAACTCTGCAGGTTTGTGAATTGCAGTGACCCTGAGCTCCATTTTTTAAGTTGCTCTTTTGTGAGCTGGCCTCAAAACCGCAGGATTGCTTCAGGCCCTATTTTGGCTCCGGCGAGGCGGGCTGAGCCTTTTTTTAATTCTTATTCTTAATGGGAAATTAGAGTGACATGTGCCCGTCCAAACCCCTACAACTATTCTCTCATTGGTTCCCCCTGTTCCCGTTCATCCTCCTCACAATTTGCAAAATGTGTGAAACAGAAGTTTAAATGTGCTGATTCTCTAAGTGGGGAGATTCTAAGTAACGTGGCTGGAATGATGAACAGGAGCACCAGGAGAGGATAAATGAGGTGCATTTTAGACACATCTCCCGATCACATGGTGTACAGTCCTCTGGGTTTTCCATGCATGTTTTAGCTGTAGGAAGATTCCTTGAACCTGCAGATTTGGGACCCATTGAATGGGTACCAGGTAGTATTACTTTAAAGGGTGTGCATTTCCTCACCCAACCTCACATTTCTCTTAGCGCGAACAGTTTCCAGCCTTATGTCTCATCCTGCTGTGGGTCTAGATGTGTTCAATCCATGTTGCATCACCGTCCCTGAGGAAAAGTTGTAAGAGGTTTTCTCTGTCTCTCTGTCGTTTATTTTTTTCAATTTATTACTATGTTGTTTACAGCTGATTTTCAAAGCTCTGTTTCTTGCTGCTGTACATCCACTTGATTCACGTACAGAGAGACATCAATAATTTCTTTTTCAGATTCTTACCAGTCATAGATATTCTTTTCCGGTGACTTGAGTGTGCTGAGTGCAGTTCTTTTAGCTACCGTGTAGGCCTTGTTGATTATCAGTTTGGTATTTGGAATGGTATCTTTGCTAATTTCAACCTCCTGGATGATGCCTCACCCCTCCCCACCTTTCCCGTTTGGCAGCCTTACGCGTGTTTTCTACATATTTATGTCACTTAGAATGATCATACGTAACTCCTCCGGAGTTGTTACAACTGGCCATATTTCATTGATTTCCAGGCTGAGTAATATTCCACTCTACATAAGTACCACATCTCTATCCATTTTTTCCCTCCAGAGACATTTAAGTTATATCCTAGTCGAGGATCTTTTAAACAGAGAGGCAGTAAACATTGGGGTGCCTGTGTCCTCTCGATTTTTGTTTTTCCCAAGATATACGCCCATGAGTGCAAGTGCCCTATGCTCTGTAGCTCATTTTTTAGATGCTTTAGTAAACACAATACACTTCTCCAGAATGGCCGTTGGCAATATACATTTCCACTATAAGCCTCACAGGGCTCCCTCTTCTCCTTGCCCTGTCCTGCATTTCTGGCGTTTACACTTTATGAGGATGGCTCTTCTGACTGATGCGAAGTGATATCTTTTGTAGTATTGATTTCCAGTGCCCACCTGTTTGGTTGGCTAAAAAAGTGTATGCCCTTTTCTTGAATATATACAGAAAAAAACACATACAGCCTTTTTGGCCAACTGCAATGTCGGCAATGTTCAGCCCCTTTTCTTGTGCTTAATGGCGAGTCCTTTCTACCTCCTCAAATCCCTTTCCTGCCATTCTCCCTTGCTTGCCAATCCTTTTCTCTGACTTTCCTCAAGACATTTTTCAGTGATAGATATTTTCAACTCTGCAGTTTCGTGAATTTTACTGCCCCTGAGTTCCATTGTTCAACTTGTGTTTATGGGAACTGGCCACAAAGCAGTGGGATTTCCTCAAGCCCTATACTGTTTCCATGGGCAACCCTAGCCTTTGGTCAATTCATCTTCCTGATTGGAAATTAGAGTGACATGTGCCTGTCTGAACACCTAGGACTTATCTCTCATTGTTCCTCATCCTTCCGCTTCATCCTCTGGACAAATTCCAAACTGTACGCAACAGGATGTTGACAGTGTTGACATCTCCAAGTGGGGAGACTGTTAGTAAAGACGCTGGAGGGGTGAACCCGAGCACCAGGAGATGAGGAGATGAGATGCCTTTTCCAAACTCTTCCCGATCAGACGGTATACCATCCTCTGGATGTGACAGACATGTTTTAGCAGTAGGAAGAGTCCCATTCATGTAAGGAGAACACCAGGGCTTTTTCAAAATCAGTGTCTCCCCGAAACCCAAACTGGGGAGTTTTTTAAGCTACGGCTACACATATGTTCATTAAGGGCCTTGGGAAGTAGGCAGAGTCCAAACTTTAGATGACTGAAGTCTTCAGGGTCAGAAGCACTCACCACCGGCTTCCCTTAGGTTACACTTTAACTGTCATTGATAGATGATGTCAATAAAAATATCTATTCTTTTTCCGATTATTTCCCCTTATAGGTTATTGCACAATATTGAGTGTAGTTCCCTGTGCTATACAGTAGTTCCTTGTTGATGATCTATTTTATACATAGCAGTGTGTATGTGTTAATTCCAAACTGTTAATTTATCCCTCCTCCCACCTTTCCCCTTTGGTAATAATAAATTATAAGATTTTATACTTCTCAGAAATGGGGGAGCTGAAAGAGAGGTATCATTTTCAATGGAAAAGCATTTAAAACAAGATTGAAGCTTTAACCAAGATTATTAGATGTACATCCTTGGAAAGAAATCACTTCATTTCTCTAATATTGACCTGACAAATAAGACAAACCTTTTCACTGAACTTGCTTATAATAAAGTGATGGAAATATCAAATGGAAGTGTTAGAAACATCTTATTTTACCCGAGCCTTATAAACTGTTCTATGTTAACTACAGTTTGGCTCACACATCTGTTCACTGAAGTTACAATAGTCTCAATTTCTGTTACTGATCCTCCAGAGTGGACCCCAACAAGGGTCCCCCTGCCCAGTGTCATTGGGGCCAACAGATCGAGACTGAGTTTGGTTCCCAAGCAAAGGAAACTTTATATTTTCATCAGAGAATGGAGAGGTGAGAGCATGCACTACCCCGTGGGCTGTGGGCTGGGCTGCTGTGTAGAGATCCTGTCAGAGTCAGTGGGAGGGAGGGGGCGGAGCTCTCAAGGGCCGGGTTGGCTGCAGCTCAGGCTCTATATCTCGGAGTCTGCACTGGGCCCCAGGAGCTGAGGTGTCGACCCAGCCATTCTGCACCAGGAAATCTGGTCTGAAGTGCCGGGTGTGGAACCTCTGCATGCGGGACCCTAGGAGCACGTGAAATTAGACAAAGCACAAAGGATAAAAAAGGTCAGACTTGACTTTATTGCCCACATTCTATTTTTATCTCCCAGGGATTTTTAATGGGCTTTGCTGGGGACAAACCCCTCCTCTGCCTTTTGTCCCGTTCCTCATTCTTGGAGTGCTGAGGGTGCAGACCCTTCTTCTGTAACTGCTGAGTGCTGAGTTGGGAGCCCTCATACCAGGGGACGAGGGTCAGAACTTCTCCCCAGCAGCCTCCAGGTGACGTTGATTGGCCCCAGGACCCCTGCCTCCCTGCTCGTCCGCCTGAGCACCAGCATTGGAAGTGTTATAGATTCTAATGACCTTTAAGGGTCCAGGAAAGAGATGTGCAGAGACGCTGTGGGGGCCGGTTTCACCCCGCCCCACATTTGTTCGGCCACCTTAGGCTGACCGTTTCTGCCAGCCTAGATGCTCTGACCAGTAGTCTGCTCTTTCTTCAATTAGGCCCCTGAATTAACGTAAAAACAGCACCAGGTGTCAGAGCCCTGCCCGCTCAACTCCCAGACAGTCCAGGGTCAGTGGTGATCAAGGACCATGATGACCACTGAGTCAACAGCCTTTTGAAGTAAACAGGAGTCCAGCCGGTCTTATTGGTCACCATCATCACGGTGTCTGTAGGCTTTTCTATGGTGACGGTGTGATATACGGTTCCCCCGCCAAGATTATTAGCTCCCCTCCGGGTGCAGGAAGTCCTGCAAGCAGTAGTCTACTCCTTCGGGACACACTATTGTTGTTTTATGAGAGAAACTCCAGGTCAAGTGATGTTCACACGAGTCGTCATGGTGCCCTGTTGCCCCCGGTTATCTCTCTGGATGTTGGAGTTGGAGGGCCTCCTCACTCGAGGTCGGTGTGCCCACGGAGCGAACCCTGCAACTTCAGGGCATGGTTGGTGATTAGGATCACCACGTGGGGTCCTTTTCCCTTAGGAGGGAGGTGGCCTTTTGGGCTGCTGATTTCCAGGTTTTTAGATACCGCCAGTATCTTGGCCAGATGTGGCAGTGGGCCAAGCCCCTTGGTGACTGTAGTTTATCCTACCTGGATGGCATTCTTGCGTTGTTCCATTTCAAGTGGTCCCAGTTTTTGCACTAATTCTCCAATGGCGATTCACCTTTCACCGGGAATGGAAAGGTCAAAGGGTTTAGCTCAATTAGGGAGTTCCAGGGCAAGGGTCTGAATTGACTGCTCTTTCCATTCTTGAAAGGCCACTTCTGGATTCTGTTCAAAAGGATCATCATCTTTTCCTTTCAGTGTTTCATATAGAGGCCCAGCTAGTAGACTGTAGTTAGGGATCCAGAAGCAGCAAACCCTGGCCTCCCCAGGAACCCCTAAGCTGTCTTCTAGTTTTAGAAAGGGGTAAGGCTGCAAATGGTTTCTTCCCTTTCCTGGGATGGGCTTCTCTGACCTTGTGTGAGAATGAAGCCCAGGCAGGTCACTGCAGTCTGTGATATTTGAGCTTTTTCTTGGACAACTTCTATCCTTTATTGGCTTGGTAGTTCAGAGGCCTCCTTAGTAGGGCTGGCGATCAGAATGTCGTCTGCATATTGAAGGAGGGTTTCCTTTTCCAGAGGTAGAACTTTTCGGTCGTTAGCTAAGCTTTCCCCAAAGATGGTGTGGGAATTTTTGAACCCTTGGGGCAAGACGGCCCGGAAGTATTGTTTTAGTTGTATGTTGAGTCCTGCCACTCACAAGCCAAAATTTCTTGTGACTCTGGGACTAATGGAATACAAAAGAAGGCATCATTGAAGACTAATACAGAATACCATGTCCTGGTGGTTGGTAGAATGACCAGCAGGGTGTAGGGATCAGGAGCAACTGGAGGTATATCCTCGGTGGCTTCACTGACTGTCCTGACATCCTTTACCAGGTCCCCAGCAGCCCATGGGGCTCTCGTGGTCAGGCCAATCCCAGGATATGGAGCTCTCCTGGGCAGGTACCCCACCCCCAACCCAGCCCACGGGGCTCTCATGGTCAGGCCCCTCCCAGGATACAGAGCTACCCTTGCAGGTACCGTGGCAGGGCTGGGCACACAGGAACCGTGCACATAGCCCTCATTGAAGAGCACCCCCAGCTCACCTGTCGCTCAGAGCTGACACAGAGCACCTCAGAGCAGGACTTGAACTAACAAACAGCAGCTCCGACAGGTCTGTGACCCTGGGCATCACTCTGTGTGGCCTCCCTCCACCTGGTCTTCCAGAGACTTCCACTGCACCCAGGGCACCAGGCCTCTGTCTCCAACCACCACCCACCCCTCCTCTCCCTGACTCCTGGGTTCCTCTCATTAGGAGAGGGTTTTCTTGAAGTTGTCTCCCACTCATGGGCCAGATAAAATGATTAGAAAACAAGCCAAAGCTGCAGCCCCTTGTCTATCCTGACTCTCAGGAGCCCACACCTGTTCCTTGGACCTGGCCGGTTCAGCAAGTTCCATTTTCTGCAACTGTGAGCCCCTGAGGGGTGATGATTGGCTGACCTGGGCAGCCTTACCATGCCGGCCAGCCCTCCCCAGGTGTGCCTGGGTTGAGATCAATATAAATACCACTCCAGGCAGCAAAAGCCCCTGCAGCTGTGCCTGACGCCATTTTCTCTGCCCTGTCAGCAGTCTCGGGGCTGGGCTGGTGGGAGGGAGTGAGAGGCCACGGCTTTGTGGGTGGCCCAGTGTGAGTGGGGCTCTGCTGGACTTTCTGCAGCAGTTGCCAGGCTGCCACCTGCTAAAGAAGAGGATGTGTCACCCATACCTGCTGCTGGAATTTCTCCCTGGGCAGAGGTGAGGAAGGAAAAAAGCAGTGGGGGCAGGGACAGGACGGGTATCTCAGGCAGGGAAATGGAAATCTTCCAGAAGAGCACCCAGGGCCAGGACCATCCTGGCTGGCCTGCAGGCACCAAGTCAGCTGGCATGCTGTCACTCGTGTGGCTCCATGGCCCTTCCTCTAGGCTTTCAAGTCCTTGTATATATTCAGGTGTTTTACCTGGGAAGGGCGGGAACAGTTCAGCAGCAACTGGCCTGGGGTTCAGCTCACGTTTACTCACAGATGCCTCGGCACGGTGCCCCAGCTTTGCAATGAGGACGCTTGTTGTGTGGGGGCTGCTGGCTGAATGGGAGACGATTCCCCACCACTGACCAACTTCAGAATTGTTTACAACTGGAGCAAGTGCCCTGATACGGTTTTCCTCTGAGTAACTGGTGGGTTCTGTTTTTTTGTTTCTCTTTTTCGTTTTTGGTTCAAGGTAGATTTTATTCCTCTTTTTTGTATTTACAGATATAAGCATGGAAATAATTTATTCATATAAATACATGTATGTGAAGGGAATAATTGTTTTTTCTGTTTTATTTTTTAAATTTTATTTCTTTTTAATTTTGAATTTTATTTTATATTTTTATACAGCAGGTTCTCATTGGTTATCTATTTTATACATATAAATGTTTACATGCCAATCCCAATCTCTCAACTCCTCCCACCACCACCCCTCCAAGAGCTTTCCCCCCTTGTTGTCCATACGATTGTTGTCTACATCTGTTGCTCTATTTATGCCTTGCAAAACGGTTAATCTGTACAGTTTTTCTAGGTTCCACATATATGCATGAATATACAAGATTTGTTTTTCTCTTTCTGACTTACTTCACTCTGTATGACAGTCTCTAGATCCATCGACGTCTCTACAAATGACCCAATTTCATTCCTTTCATGGCTTAGTAATATTCCATTTTATATATGTACCACATCTTTATGCATTCGTCTGTCTGTGGGCATTTAGGTTGCTTCCATTACCTCGATATTGTAAATAGTGATGCAATGAACATTGCGGTGAATGTCTCTTTTTGATTTATGGTTTTGTCTGGGTATATGTCCAGTCCTGGGATTGCTGTATCATATGGTAATTCTATTATTAGTTTCTTAAGAAACTCCATATTGTTCTCCATAGTGACTGTATCAATTTATATTCCCAGCAATAGTGGAAGAGGCTTCCTTTTCTCCACACCCTTTCCAGCATTTGTTGTTTGTAGATTTTCAGATGATGCCCATTCTAACAGGTGTGAGGTGATACCTCATTGTTGAGTCCATTTCGTTGAGCAAGGGGTAGGTCTTGTCTATTACGTATTTGGCTTATGGAACGGTATCTGTGCTAATTTCAAACTCTGGTTTTATGCAGCACCCCAACTCACCTTTCCCCTTAAGCAAGCATAAGTTGGTTTTCTAAACTTGAGACCCTGTTCTGTTTTGTAATTCAGTTCATGTGTAGCCAAGTTTACATTCCGTGCATTAGTGATACCTTATGATGTTTCTTTTTCTGTGTGACTTATTTCACTTAGAATCATCATGCCTCAATCCACTCATTATGCTGGTACAGGCCTGGTGACACAGATTTCATTGCTGAGTGGTATTCTGTTGTACATAAGTACTGCAACTTCTTTATCAATTATTTGTTCTCTGGGATATTTAACTTGTACTGTAGAAGAGGCTCCTGTAAACAGAGCCGTTGTAAATTTTGGGGTGGCTGTGTCTTTTTGATTTTAATTTCCCTAAGCTATAGGACCATAAGTGGAAATGCCCTAGACTCTGTTGCTTTGTTTTTCAGATGTATCAGGAAACACCATACACTTCTCCAGAGTGGCTGTTGGCAATGTACATCCCGCCCATCAGCATAACAAGGCTCCTTTTTCCCCATGGCCTGTCTTGCCTTTCTGGATTTTACACTTTTCTCAGATGGCCCTTTAGACCGGGGGGAAGTGACACTTCATAGTAGTTCGGATTTCCATTGCAAGCTTGCTTGGTTTGCCAAAAAGGGCGTATGTGTTTGTTCCTGAATATATTCAGGAACAAACTCATACGTCCTTTGTTGCCAAGTGCATCATTGTCGATGTTCTGCCTCTTTTCCTATGCTTTAAATGCAAATCCAGTCTACCTCCTGAAATCGGTTTCCTGCAATTCTGCCCCGCTTTCAAGTCCTCTTCGCAGCCTTACTTCAATATATTTTTGGACGTTATCTGTCATTTATAACTCTGCAGGTTTGTGAATTACAGGGCCCCTGAGCTCCTTTCTTCAACTCGCTTTCTTGTGAGCTGGCCGCAAACCCGCAAGACTGCTTCAGGCCCTAATCTGCTTCTGGCAGGGCACGCTGAGCCTTTGGTTAATTCCTCTTCCTGGTGGGAAATGAGTGTTAAATATGCCCGTCCAGACACCTACCTCACTCTCAACCCCTTGGTGATGTGGGTCCTCTGGTTTGTGGCCACTTTTGCTGGGTTCCTCACCTTTCGATGATGTGGCCCCACTAGTGTGAGGACACTCCTGCTTGGTTCTCATCCACGTGGTTATGTGGACCCCCTGGTGAGAGTCTGTTCCTGGCTTTGTTCCTCACCCACCTGTGAGGGAGACCCTCTGCTGATAGGTCACTCCTGCATGGCTGGCACACATTGCCTTGGTGAAGTCAGCCGTGTGGTGGCAGTTGGAGCGTGCTGGGAATCTCTTCCCCCCGGTGATGAGGGCCCTCTTGCATCAGGCCCTGACTGCTGGGCTCACCAACTTTTCTTAGTGAGCCCAGTGATGCTTTGGCACTCCTCTTAGGATCCCATCTCCATGGGGATGTGGGCCTTCTGCTCTGAGGTCCCAACGGCTGGGTTGTTCACATTTTCATGATGTGGGCTCTCTGGTGTTAGTTCACAGAAGCCTGGATCCCATAGCCTCTGTGCTCTTGGCCGCCTGCTGGGAGGTTCCAACTGCTGGATTCCTCACTTTTTTAAATTTTTGGGCCCTCTGTTGTGAGGATCCTCCTGCCTGCCTCACTCCCAGCCCCTTCGTGATGTGTGTCGTCTGGTTTGAGGCCACATGTGCTGGGTTCCTCACCTTTCGATGATGTGGGACCAATGGTCTTAGGAGACTCCTGCCTGGTTCACATCCCCTTGGTGATGTGGGCCCTCTGTTGAGAGTCTGATCCTGGCTGGGTTCCTCACCCATCTGTGAGGTGGGCCGTCTGATGTGAGGTCACTCTTGCCTGGCTTGCTCACCTCGCCTTGTGGACATGAGCCCTCTGGTGGCACTTGGAGCCTGCTGGGAGCCTCCTCTCCTCGGTGATGAGGGCCCTCTGGCATCAGGCCCTAACTGCTGGGCTCCCCACATTTTGTGATGTGTGCCCAGTGGTGCGAGGACACTCCAGCCAGGTTCACATCCCCATTGGGGTGTGGGCCTTCTGCTCTGAGGTCCCAAAGCCTGGGTTGCTCACAGTTTCATGATGTGGGCTCTCTGCTGTTAGTTCACTCCTGCCTGCATCCCATAGCTTCTGTGCTCTGGACCGCCTGCTGGGAGGTTCCAACTGCTGGATTCCTCACCTTTCTTATTCTTTGGGCCCTCTGTTTTTAGGCTACTCCTGCCTGCCTCACTCCCGTTCCCTTTGTGATATGTGTCCTCTGATTTGAGGCCACATGTGCTGGGTTCCGCACCTTTCGATGATGTGACCCCACTGGAGGGAAGACAGTCCTGACTGGTTCCCATCCCCTTGCTGATGTGGGCCCTCAGGTGAGTGTCTGATCCTGGCTGGGTTCCTCACCCTTCTGTGAGGTGGGCCCTCTGCTGTGAGGTCAATCATGCCTGTCTGGCACACGTCACCTTGGCGACGTGGGCCCTCTGGTGGCAGTTGGAGTGTGCTGGGATCCTCCTTCCCTCAGTGATGAGGGCCCTCTTGCCTTAGGCCATAACTGCTGGGCTCCCCACATTTTCTGATGTGCGCCAAGTGAGTGAGGAGACTCTTGCCAGGTTCCCATCCCCATGGCGATATGGGCCTTCTGCTCTGAGGTCAAAACGGCTGGCTTGCTCACAGTACCATGATGTGGGCCCTCTGCTGTGAGTTCACTCCGGCAAGGATCCCTTATTATCGGTGCTCTGAGCCGCCTGCTGGGAGGTTCCAACTGCTGGATTCCTCAACTTTTTTATTCTATGTGCCCTCTGTTGTGAGGCTCCTCCTGCCTGCCTCACTGCCAGCCCCTTGGTGATGACTGTCCTATGGCTTGAGGCCACATGTGCTGCGTTCCTCACCTTTCGATGATGTGACCCCACTCGTGTGAGGACACTCCTGCCTGGTTCCCATCCCCTTGGTGAGGTGGGCCCTCTGGCGAGAGTCTAATCCTGGCTGGGTTCCTCAACGTTCTGTGAGGTAGGCCCTCTGCTGTGAGGTCACTCCTGCCTGGCTGGCACACGTCACCTTGGAGACGTGAGCCCTCTGGTGGCAGTTGGAGCGTGCAGGGCACCTCCTCCTCTCGGTGATGACGGCCCTCTAGCGTCAGGCCCTAAATGGTGGGCTCCCCACATTTTCTGATGTGCGCCCAGTGGTGCGAGGACACTCCAGCCAGGTTCCCATTCCCATGGGGATGTGGGCCTTCTGCGCTGAGGTCTCAACTCCTGGGTTGCTCACAGTTTTGTGATGTGGGCCCTCTGCTGTGAGTTCACTGTGGCCTGGATCCCATAGCCTCGGTGTTCTGGGCCGCCTGCTGGAAGGTCTAAATGCTGGAATCCTCACGTTTTTTATATTATGTGCCCTGTGTTGTGAGGCTACTCCTGCCTGCCTCACTCCAAGGCCCTTGGTGATGTGGGTCCTCTGGTTTGAGGACACATGTGCTGGGTTCCTCACCTTAAGATGATGAGGCCCCACTGGTGTGAGGATAATCCTGACTGGGTCCCATCCCCTTTGTGATGTGGGCCCTCTGGTGAGAGTCTGATCCTGGCTGGGTTCCTCACCCATCTGTGAGGTGGGCCCTCTACTATCAGGTAACTCTTGCCTGGGTTGCTCACCTCGCCTTGTTGACATGAGCCCTCTGGTGGCAATTGGACCCTGCTGGGAGCCTCCTCAGCTCTGTGATGAGGGCCCTCTGACGTCAGGCCCTAACTGCTGGGCTCCCCAACTTTTCTTAGTGAGCCCAGTGTTGCTCAAGCACTCCTCTTAGGTTCCCATCCCCATGGGGATGTGGGCCTTCTGCTCTGAGGTTCCAACGGCTGGGTTGATCACAATTTCATGATGTGGGCTCTGGTGTTAGTTCACTGTGGCCTGGATCCCATAGCCTCTGTGGTCTTGGCTGCCTGCTGGGAGCTTCCCACTGCTCGATTCCTCAACTTTTGTATTCTATGGGTCCTGTGTTGTGATGCTCCTCCTGCCTGCCTCACTCGCAACCCCTTCGTGATGTGGGTCTTCTGGTTTGAGGCCACATGTGCTGGGTTAGGCAACTTTCAATGATGTGGCCCCACTGGTGTGAGGACACTCCTGCCTGGTTCCCATCCCCTTGGTGATGTGGGCCTTCTGGTGACAGTCTTATCCTGGCTGGGTTCCTCACTCTTCTGTGAGGTAGGCCCTCTGCTGTGAGGTCAATCCTGCCTGACTTGCACACATCACCTTGGCGATGTGGGCCCTCTGTTGGCACATGGAACCTGCTGGGAGCCTCCTGCCCTCGGTGATGACGGCCCTCTAGCATCAGGCTCTAACTGCTGGGCTCCCCACGTTTTCTGATGTGAGCCCAGTGATGCCAGGACACTCCTGTCAGGTTCCCATCCCCATGGGGATGTGGGCTTTCTGCTCTGAGGTCCCAATGCCTGGGTTGCTCACAGTTTCATGATGTGGGCTCTCTGCTCTTAGTTCACTCCTGCCTGCATCCCATAGCTTCTGTGCTCTCGGCCGCCTGCTGGGAGGTTCCAAATGCTGGATTCCTCACTTTTTTTATTCTTTGGGCCCTCTGTTTTTAGGCTACTCCTACCTGCCTCACTCCCATCCCCTTTGTGATGTATGTCCTCTGATATGAGGCCACATGTGCTGGGTTCCTCACCTTCGATGATGTGGCCCCACTGGTGGGAGGACAGTCCTGACTGGTTCCCATCCCCTTGGTGTTGTGGGCCCTCTGGTGAGAGTCTCATCCTGCCTCGGTTCCTCACCCTTCTGTGAGATAGGCCCTCTGCTGTGAGGTCACTACTGCCTGGCTGGTGCATGCCACCTTGTAGACGTGGGCCCTCTGTTGGCAGTTGGAACCTGCTGGGAGTCTCCTCCCCTCAGTTATGAGGGCCCCCTGGCATCAGGCCCTAACTGCTGGGCTCCTAACATTTTCTGATATGTGCTAAGTGGTGCAAAGCCACTCCTGCCAGGTTCCCATCCCAATGGGGATGTGGGCCTTCTGTTCTGAGGTCCCAACAGCTGGGCTGCTCACAGGTTCATGATGTGGGCCCTCTGCTGTGAGTTCACTGCGGCCTGGATCCCATAGCCTCGGTGCTCTGGGCCACTTGCTGGGAGGTTCCAACTGCTGGATTCCTCAACTTTTATATTCTATGGACCCTGTGTTGTGAGGCCAGTCCTGCCAGCCTCATTCCGAACCCCTTGGTGATGTGGTTCCTCTGGTTTGAGGACACATGTGCTGGGATCCTCACCTTTCGATGATGTTGTCCCACTGGTGTGGGGACACTCCTGCCTGGTTCCCATCCCCTTGGTGATGTGGGCCCTCTGTTGAGAGTCTGATCCTGGCTGTGTTCCTCACCCTTCTGTGAGGTGGGCCCTCTGCTGTGAGGTCACTCCTGCCAGGCTGGCACACATCACCTTGGCGACGTTGGCCCTCTGGTGGCAGCTGGAGCCTGCTGGGAGCCTCCTCCTCTCGGTGATGAGTGCCCTCTAGCGTCAGGCCCTAACTTCTGAGCACCCCACGTTTTCTGATGTGAGCCCAGTGATGCCAGGACACTCCTGTCATGTTCCCATCACCATGGGGATGTGGGCCTTCTGCTCTGAGGTCCCAATGTCTGGGTTGCTCACAGTTTCATGATGTGGGCTGTCTGGTGTTAGTTCACTCTGGCCTGGATCCTCTAGCCTCTGTGCTCTGGGCCGCCTGCTGGGAGGTTCCAACTGCTGGATTCCTCACCTTTCTTATTTTTGGGCCCTCTGTTATGAGGCTCCTCCTGCCTGCCTCACTCCCAGCCCCTTGGTGATGGGTGTCCTATGGTTTGAAGCCACATGTTCTGGGTTCCTCACCTTTAGATGATGTGGCCCTACTCATGTGAGGACACTCCTGCCTGGTTCCAATCCATTTGGTGATGTGGGCCCTCTGGTGCGAGTCTGATCCTGACTGGGTTCGTCACACTTCTCTGAGGTGGGCCCTCTGCTGTGAGGTCATTCGTGCCTGGTTGGCACACATCGCCTTGGCGACGTCAGCCCTCTGGTGGCAGTTGGAGCCTGCTGGGAGCCTCCTTCCCTTGGTGATGAGGGTCCTCTGGCGTCAGGCCCTAACTGCTGGTCGCCCAAAATTTTCTGATACGTTCTCAGTGGTGCGAGGACACTCCTACCAGAATTCCATCCCCATGGGGATGTGGGCCTCCTGCTCTGAGGTCCCAATGGCTGGGTTGCTCAGTTTCATGACATGGGCCCTCTTCTGTGAGTTCACTGTGGCCTGGATCCCATGGCCTCGGTGCTCTGGGCCGCCTGCTGGGAGGTTCCAACTGCTGGATTCCTCACTTTTTTATTCTATGGGCCCAGTGTTGTGAGACTACTCCTGCCTGCCTCACTCCGAGGTCCTTGGTGATGTGGGTCCTCTGGTTTGAGGACACATGTGCTGAGTACCTCAGCTTTTGATGATGTGGCCCCACTGATGTGAAGACACTCCTGCCTGGTTCCCATCCCCTTGGTGATGTGGGCCCTCTGGTGAGAGTCTGATGTTGGCTGGGTTTCTCACCCTTCTGTGAGGTGGGACCTCTGCTGTGAGGTAACTCCTGCCTGGCATGCTCACGTTGCCTTGGCAATGTGAGCCCTCAGGTGGCAGTTGGAGCCTGCTGGGAATCTCATCCCCTCAGGTATGAGAGCTCTGGATAAAACACATATACCCTTTTTTGCCAAGTGCATTATTTTCCAAGTTCTGTCTCTTTTCCTATGCTTTAAGAGCTACTCCCGTGTACGTTCTGAAATCAGTTTCCAGCAATTCTGCCCCGCATTCAAGTCCTCATCGCAGCCTTACTTCAGTATAATTTTGGATGATAGCTGTCATTTATAACTCCACAGGTTTCTGAATTACAGTGCCCCTGAGCTCCTTTCTTCAACTCGCTTTCTTGTGAGCTGGCCGCAACACCGCAGGATCTCCTCAGGCCCTAATCTAGTTCCAGCATGGCACGCGGAGCCTTTGGTTCATTTATCTTCCTGGTGGGAAATGAGAGTTAAATTTGCCCGTCCAGACACCTACAGATAGTCTCCCATTGCTTCTCCTTATTCCTGTTCATCTTCCGAAGAAATTGCAAACTGGGCCAAACAGGAGGTTAAAGGCACTGACTCTCCAAGTGGGGAGAGTGTTAGTAAAGCGTCTGGAATGTTGCACCCGAGTACCAGGGGACGAAAACTGAGACACATTTGAACACGTTTCCCGATCACACGGTGGATCATACACTCCGTTCCACATGCATGTTTTAGCTGAAGGAAGAATCCCTTAAACCTGGAGAGTTGAGACCCATGGAATGGGTACCATGCAATATGACTTCAAAGGGTCTGCATTTGCTCACCGAACCTCACCAATCCTATCACTGCTGCGTTTATGCTGCTGTACAGACGCTTGATTCTCTTTCGGAGACATATAAATCCTAAGGTTTTAAGATTCTTACTAGTCAGGTATATTCTTAGGCGTTTAATATGGGGTGTTGAGTCCACTTCGTTGAGCAAGGAGTAGCTCTTGTCTATTACATATTTGGCTTATGGAACGGTATCTGTGCTAATTTCAATCTCTGGTTTCATGCAGCACCCCAACTCACCTTTCCCCTTAAGCAAGCATAAGTTGGTTTTCTACATTTGAAACCCTGTTCTGTTTTGTAATTCAGTTCCTGTGTAGCCAAGTTTACATTCCGTGTATTAGGGATATCTTATGATGTTTCTTTTTCTGTGTGACTTATTTCACTTAGAATACTTGTACCTGAATCCACTCATTATGCTGCTACGGGCCTGATGACATAGATTTCATTGCTGAGTGATATTGCATTGTACGTAAGTACCACAACTTCTTTATCCATTTTTCGCTTTCTGTGATATTGAACTTGTACCGTAAACGAGGTTCTTGTAAACAGAGCTGTCCGAAACTTTGGGGTGGCTGTGTCTTTTGATTTTAATTTCCCTAAGCTATAGGACCATAAGTGGAAGTGCCCTAGGCTCTGTTGCTTTGCTTTTTGGATGTTTCAGGAAACACCATACACATCTCCACAGTGGCTGCTGGCAATTCACATCCCGATCATCAGCATAACAAGGCTCCCAGTTCTCCATGGCCTGTCCTGCCTTTCTGGATTTTACACTTTTTTCAGATGGCCCTTTTGACCGGGGGGCAGTGAGACTTCATTGTAGTGCAGATTTCCTTTGCAAGCTTGCTTGGTTGGCCAAAAAGGGCGTATGCGTTTTTTCCTGAATATATTCAGGAAAAAACGCATACGCCCTTTTTGGCCAAGTGCATCATTGTGGACGTTCTGCCTCTTTTCCTATGCTTTACATGCAATTCCAGTCTACCTCCTGAAATCGGTTTTCTGCAATTCTGCCCCGCTTTCAAGTCCTCTTGGCAGCCTTACTTCAATATATTTTTGGACGATAGCTGTCATTTATAACTCTGCAGGTTTGTGAATTACAGTGCCCCTGAGCTCCTTTCTTCAACTCGCTTTCTTGTGAGCTGGCCGCAACACCGCAGGATTGCTTCAGGCCCTAGTTTGTTTCCCGGCATGGCATGCTGAGCCTTTGGTTAATTCCTCTTCCTGGTGGGAAATGAGAGTTAAATTTGCCCGTCCAGACAGCTCCAGCTAGTCTCTCATTGGTTCTCCCTATTCCTGTTCATTTTCCACAGAAATTGCAAACTGGGCCAAACAGGAGTTTAAAGGCACTGACTCTCCAAGTGGGGAGAGTGTTAGTAAAGCGTCTGGAATGTTGCACCCGAGTACCAGGGGACGTAAACTGAGACACATTTGAACACGTTTTCCGATCACACGGTGGATCATACTCTGGGTTCCACATGCATGTTTTAGCTGAAGGAAGAATCCCTTAAACCTGGAGAGTTGAGACCCATGGAATGGGTACCATGCAATATGACTTCAAAGGGTCTGCATTTGCTCACCGAACCTCACCAATCCTATCACTGCTGCGTTTATGCCGCTGTACACACGCTTGATTCTCTTTCGGAGACATATAAATCCATAGTTTTTAAGATTCTTACTAGTCAGGTATATTGTTAGGCGTTTAATATGGGGTGTTGAGTCCACTTCGTTGAGCAAGGAGTAGCACTTGTCTATTATATATTTGGCTTATGGAACGGTATCTGTGCTAATTTCAATCTCTTGTTGTATGCAGCACCCCAACTCACCTTTCCCCTTAAGCAAGCATAAATTGGTTTTCTACATTTCACACTCTGTTCTGTTTAGTAATTTAGTTCCTGTGTAACCAAGTTTACATCCGTGTAGTAGTGATATCTTATGATGTTTCTTTTTCTGTGTGACTTATTTTTTATTTTTTTATTTTTTTATTTATTTATTTATTTTTTTTTTTGCGGTACGTGGGCCTCTCACTGTTGTGGTCTTTCCCATTTCAGAGCACAGGCTCCGGACGCGCAGGCTCAGCGGCCATGGCTCACAGGCCCAGCCACTCCGCGGCATGTGGGATCTTCCCGGATCAGGGCACGAACCCATGTACTCTGCATCGGCAGGCGGACTCTCAACCACTGCGCCACCAGGTAAGCCCTGTGTGACTTATTTCACTTAGAATCATCGTACCTGAATCCACTCATTATGCTGCTACAGGCCTGATGACATAGATTTCATTGCTGAGTGATATTGCATTGTACGTAAGTACCACAACTTCTTTATCCATTTTTCGCTTTCTGTGATATTGAACTTGTACCGTAAACGAGGTTCTTGTAAACAGAGCCGTCCCAAACTTGGGGTGGCTGTGTCTTTTTGATTTTAATTTCCCTAAGCTATAGGACCATAAGTGGAAGTGCCCTAGGCTCTGTTGCTTTGTTTTTTGGATGTTTCAGGAAACACCATACACTTCGCCAGAGTGGCTGCTGGCAATTTACATGCCGCCCATCAGCATAACAAGGCTCCCAGTTCTCCATGGCCTGTCCTGCCTTTCTGGATTTTACACTTTTTTCAGATGGCCCTTTTGACCGGGGGGCAGTGAGACTTCATTGTAGTGCAGATTTCCTTTGCAAGCTTGCTTGGTTGGCCAAAAAGGGCGTATGCGTTTTTTCCTGAATATATTCAGGAAAAAACGCATACGCCCTTTTTGGCCAAGTGCATCATTGTGGACGTTCTGCCTCTTTTCCTATGCTTTACATGCAATTCCAGTCTACCTCCTGAAATCGGTTTCCTGCAATTCTGCCCCGCTTTCAACTCCTCTTGGCTGCCTTACTTCAATATATTTTTGGAAGATAGCTGTCATTTATAACTCTGCAGGTTTGTGAATTACAGTGCCCCTGAGCTTTCTTCAACTCGCTTTCTTTTGAGCTGGCCGCAACACCGCAGGATTGCTTCAGGCCCTAGTTTGTTTCCGGCACGGCATGTTGAGCCTTTGGTTAATTCCTCTTCCTGGTGGGAAATGAGAGTTAAATTTGCCCGTCCAGACACCTCCAGCTAGTCTCTCATTGGTTCTCCCTATTCCTGTTCATTTTCCACAGAAATTGCAAACTGGGCCAAACAGGAGGTAAAAGGCACTGACTCTCCAAGTGGGGAGAGTGTTAGTAAAGCATCTGGAATATTGCACCCGAGTTCTACGGGACGAAAACTGAGACACATTTGAACACGTTTCCCGATCACACGGTGGATCATACTCTGGATTCCACATGCATGTTTTAGCTGAAGGAAGAATCCCTTAAACCTGGAGAGTTGAGTCCCATGGAATGGGTACCATGCAATATGACTTCAACGGGTCTGCATTTGCTCACCGAACTTCACCAATCCTATCACTGCTGCGTTTATGCCACCGTACACACGCTTGATTCTCTTTCGGAGACATATACATCGGTAGGTTTTATATTCTTACTAGTCAGGTATATTCTTAGGCGTTTATATGGGGTGTTGAGTCCACTTCGTTCAGCAAGGAGTAGCTCTTGTCTATTGCTTATTTGGCTTATGGAACGGTATCTGTGCTAATTTCAATCTCTGGTTTCATGCAGCACCCCAACTCACCTTTCCCCTTAAGCAAGCATAAGTTGGTTTTCTACATTTGAGACCCTGTTCTGCTTTGTAATTCAGTTCCTGTGTAGCCAAGTTTACATTCCGTGTAGTAGTGATACCTTATGATGTTTCTTTTTCTGTGTGACTTATTTCACTTAGAATCATCGTACCTGCATCCACTCATTATGCTGCTACGGGCCTGATGACATAGATTTCATTGCTGAGTGATATTGCATTGTACGTAAGTACCACAACTTCTTTATCCATTTTTCGCTTTCTGTGATATTGAACTTGTACCGTAAACGAGGTTCTTGTAAACAGAGCCGGCCCAAACTTTGGGGTGGCTGTGTCTTTTTGATTTTAATTTCCCTAAGCTATAGGACCATAAGTGGAAGTGCCCTAGGCTCTGTTGCTTTGTATTTTAGATGTTTCAGGAAACACCATACACTTCTCCAGAGTGGCTGTTGGTAATTTACATCCCGCCCACCAGCATAACAAGGCTCCCAGTTTTCCATGGCCTGTCCTGCCTTTCTGGATTTTACACTTTTTTCAGATGACCCATTTGACCGGGGGGCAGTGAGACTTCATTGTAGTGCAGATTTCCTTTGCAAGCTTGCTTGGTTGGCCAAAAAGGGCGTATGCGTTTTTTCCTGAGAAAAAACGCATACGCCCTTTTTGGCCAAGTGCATCATTGTGGACGTTCTGCCTCTTTTCCTATGCTTTACATGCAATTCCCGTCTACCTCCTGAAATCGGTTTCCTGCAATTCTGCCCCGCTTTCAAGTCCTCTTGGCAGCCTTACTTCAATATATTTTTGGACGATAGCTGTCATTTATAACTCTGCAGGTTTGTGAATTACAGTGTCCCTGATCTCCTTTCTTCAACTCGCTTTCTTGTGAGCTGGCCGCAACACCGCAGGATTGCTTCAGGCCCTAGTGTGGTTCCGGCATGGCACGCTGAGCCTTTGGTTAATTCCTCTTCCTGGTGGGAAATGAGAGTTAAATTTGCCCGTATAGACACCTCCAGCTAGTCTCTCCTTGGTTCTCCATCTTCCTGTTCATCTTCCACAGAAACTGCAAACTGGGCCAAACAGGAGGTTAAAGGCACTGACTCTCCAAGTGGGGAGAGTGTTAGTAAAGCGTCTGGAATGTTGCACCCGAGTACCAGGGGACGAAAATTCAGACACATTTGAACACGTTTTCCGATCACACGGTGGATCATACTCTGGGTTCCACATGCATGTTTTAGCTGAAGGAAGAATCCCTTAAACCTGGAGAGTTGAGACCCATGGAATGGTTACCACGCAATATGACTTCAAAGGGTCTGCATTTGCTCACCGAACCTCACCAATCCTATCACTGCTGCGTTTATGCCACTGTACACACACTTGATTCTCTTTTGGAGACATATAAATCCGTAGGTTTTAAGATTATTTCTAGTCAGGTATATTCTTAGGCGTTTAATATGGGGTGTTGAGTCCACTTCGTTGAGCAAGGAGTAGCACTTGTCTATTACATATTTGGCTTATGGAACGGTATCTGTGCTAATTTCAATCTCTTGTTGTATGCAGCACCCCAACTCACCTTTCCCCTTAAGCAAGCATAAGTTGGTTTTCTACATTTGACACCCTGTTCTGTTTAGTAATTCAGTTCCTGTGTAGCCAAGTTTACATTCCGTGTAGTAGTGATATCTTATGATGTTTCTTTTTCTGTGTGACTTATTTCACTTAGAATCATCGTACCTGAATCCACTCATTATGCTGGTACGGGCCTGATGACATAGATTTCATTGCTGAGTGATATTGCATTGTACATAAGTACCACAACTTCTTTATCCATTTTTCGCTTTCTGTGATATTGAACTTGTACCATAAACGACGTTCTTGTAAACAGAGCCTTCCCAAACTTTGGGGTGGCTGTGTCTTTTTGATTTTAATTTCCCTAAGCTATAGGACCATAAGTGGAAGTGCCCTAGGCTGTGTTGCTTTGTTTTTTAGATGTTTCAGGAAACACCATACATTTCTCCAGAGTGGCTGTTGGCAGTTTACATCCCGCCCATCAGCATAACAAGGCTCCCAGTTCTCCATGGCCTGTCCTGCCTTTCTGGATTTTACACATTTTTCAGATGGCCCTTTTAACTGGGCGGCAGTGAGACTTCATTGTAGTGCAGATTTCCTTTGCAAGCTTGCTTGGTTGGCCAAAAAGGGCGTATGCGTTTTTTCCTGAATATATTCAGGAAAAAACGCATACGCCCTTTTTGCCCAAGTGCATCATTGTGGACGTTCTGCCTCTTTTCCTATGCTTTACATGCAATTCCAGTCTACCTCCTGAAATCGGTTTCGTGCAATTCTGCACCACTTTCAAGTCCTCTTGGCAGCCTTACTTCAATATATTTTTCGACGATAGCTGTCATTTATAACTCTGCAGGTTTGTGAATTACAGTGCCCCTGAGCTCCTTTCTTCAACTCGCTTTTTTGTGAGCTGGCCGCAACACCGCAGGATTGCTTCAGGCCCTAGTGTGGATCCAGCACGGCACGCTGAGCCTTTGGTTAATTCCTCTTCCTGGTGGGAAATGAGAGTTAAATTTGCCCGTCCAGACACCTCCAGCTAGTTTATCATTGGTTCTCCCTATTCCTGTACATTTTCCGCAGAAATTGCAAACTGGGCCATACAGGAGGTTAAAGGCACTGACTCTCCAAGTGGAGAGAGTGTTAGTAAAGCGTCTGGAGTGTTGCACCCGAGTACCAGGGGACGAAAACTGAGACACATTTGAACACGTTTCCTGATCACACGGTGGATCATACTCTGTGTTCCACATGCATGTTTTAGCTGAAGGAAGAATCCCTTAAACTTGGAGAGTTGAGACCCATGGAATGGGTACCATGCAATATGACTTCAAAGGGTCTGCATTTGCTCACCGAACCTCACCAATCCTATCACTGCTGCGTTTATGCTGCTGTACACACGCTTGATTCTCTTTCGGAGACATATAAATCCGTAGGTTTTAATATTCTTACTAGTCAGGTATATTCTTTGGCGTTTAATATGGGGTGTTGAGTCCACTTCGTTGAGCAAGGAGTAGCTCTTGTCTACTACATATTTGGCTTATGGAACGGTATCTGTGCTAATTTCAATCTCTGGTTTCATGCAGCACCCCAACTCACCTTTCCCCTCAAGCAAGCATAAGTTGGTTTTCTACATTTGAGACACTGTTCTGTTTTGTAATTCAGTTCTTGTGTAGCCAAGTTTACCTTCCGTGCAGTAGTGATATCTTATGGTGTTTCTTTTTCTGTGTGACTTATTTCACTTAGAATCATCATACCTGAATCCACTCATTATGCTGCTACGGGCCTGATGACATAGATTTCATTGCTGAGTGATATTGCATTGTATGTAAGTACCACAACTTCTGTATCCATTTTTCGCTTTCTGTGATATTGAACTTGTACGGTAAATGAGGTTCTTGTAAACAGAGCCCTCCCAAAGTTTGGGGAGGCTGTGTCTTTTTGATTTTAATTTCCCTAAGCTATAGGACCATAAGTGGAAGTGCCCTAGGCTCTGTTGCTTTGTTTTTTAGATGTTTCAGGAAACACCATACACTTCTCCAGAGTGGCTGTTGGCAATTTACATCCCGCCCATCAGCATAACAAGGCTCCCAGTTCTCCATGGCCTGTCCTGCCTTTCTGGATTTTACACTTTTTTCAGATGGCCCTTTTGACCGGGGGGCAGTGAGACTTCATTGTAGTGCAGATTTCCTTTGCAAGCTTGCTTGGTTGGCCAAAAAGGGCGTATGCGTTTTTTCCTGAATATATTCAGGAAAAAATGCATACGCCCTTTTTGCCCAAGTGCATCATTGTGTTCGTTCTGCCTCTTTTCCTATGCTTTACATGCAATTTCTGTCTACCTCCTGAAATCGGTTTCCTGCAATCCTGCCCCGCTTTCAAGTCCTCTTGGCAGCCTTACTTCAATATATTTTTGGACGATAGCTGTCATTTATAACTCTGCAGGTTTGTGAATTACAGTGCCCCTGAGCTCCTTTCTTCAACTCGCTTTCTTGTGAGCTGGCCGCAACACCGCAGGATTGCTTCAGGCCCTAGTGTGGTTCCGGCAAGGCATGCTGAGCCTTTTGTTAATTCCTCTTTCTGGTGGGAAATGAGAGTTAAATTTGCCCGTCCAGACACCTCCAGCTAGTTTCTCATTGGTTCTCCCTATTCTTGTACATTTTCCGCAGAACTTGCAAACTGGGCCAAACAGGAGTTTAAAGACACTGACTCTCCAAGTGGGGAGAGTGCTAGTAAAGCGTCTTGAATGTTGCACCCGAGTACCAGGGGACGAAAACTGAGACACATTTGAACACGTTTCCTGATCACACGGTGGATCATACTCTGTGTTCCACATGCATGTTTTAGCTGAAGGAAGAATCCCTTAAACCTGGAGAGTTGAGACCCATGGAATGGGTACCATGCAATATGACTTCAAAGGGTCTGCATTTGCTCACCTAACCTCACCAATCCTATCACTGCTGCGTTTATGCCGCTGTACACACGCTTGATTCTCTTTCGGAGACATATAAATCCGTAGGTTTTAAGATTATTTCTAGTCAGGTATATTCTTAGGCGTTTAATATGGGGTGTTGAGTCCACTTCGTTCAGCAAGGAGTAGCTCTAGTCTATTGCATATTTGGCTTATGGAACAGTATCTGTGCTAATTTCAATCTCTGGTTTCATGCAGCACCCCAACTCACCTTTCCCCTTAAGCAAGCATAAGTTGGTTTTCTACATTTGACACCCTGTTCTGTTTTGTAATTCAGTTCCTGTGTTGCCAAGTTTACATTCCGTGTAGTAGTGATATCTTATGATGTTTCTTTTTCTGTGTGACTTATTTCACTTAGACTCATCATACCTGCATCCACTCATTATGCTGCTACGGGCCTGATGACATAGATTTCATTGCTGAGTGATATTGCATTGTACGTAAGTACCACAAATGCTTTATCCATTTTTTGCTTTCTGTGATATTGAACTTGTAACATAAACGAGGTTCTTGTAAACAGAGCCGGCCCAAACTTTGGGGTGGCTGTGTCTTTTTGATTTTAATTTCCCTAAGCTATAGGACCATAAGTGGAAGTGCCCTAGGCTCTGTTGCTTTGTTATTTAGATGTTTCAGGAAACACCATACACTTCTCCAGAGTGGCTGTTGGCAATTTACATCACGCCCACCAGCATAACAAGGCTCCCAGTTCTCCATGGCCTGTCCTGCCTTTCTGGATTTTACACTTTTTTCAGATGGCCCTTTTGACCGGGGGGCAGTGAGACTTCATAGTAGTGCAGAATTCCTTTGCAAGCTTGCTTGGTTGGCCAAAAAGGGCGTATGCGTTTTTTCCTGAATATATTCAGGAACAAATGCATACGCCCTTTTTGGCCAAGTGCATCATTGTGGACGTTCTGCCTATTTTCCTATGCTTTACATGCAATTCCAGTGTACCTCCTGAAATCGATTTCCTGCAATTCTGCCCCGCTTTCAAGTCCTCTTGGCAGCCTTACTTCAATATATTTTTGGACGATAGCTGTCATTTATAACTCTGCAGGTTTGTGAATTACAGTGCCCCTGAGCTCGTTTCTTCAACTCGCTTTCTTGTGAGCTGGCCGCAACACCGCAGGATTGCTTCAGGCCCTAGTGTAGTTCCGGCACGGCACGCTGAGCCTTTGGTTAATTCCTCTTCCTGGTGGGAAATGAGAGTTAAATTTGCCCGTCCAGACACCTCCAGCTAGTCTCTCTTTCGTTCTCCCTATTCCTGTTCATTTTCCACATAAATTACAAACTGGGCCAAACAGGAGGTTAAAGGCACTGACTCTCCAAGTGGGGAGAGTGTTAGTAAAGCGTCTGGAGTGTTGCACCCGAGTACCAGGGGACGAAAACTGAGACACATTTGAACACGTTTCCTGATCACACGGTGGATCATACTCTGTGTTCCACATGCATGTTTTAGCTGAAGGAAGAATCCCTTAAACTTGGAGAGTTGAGACCCATGGAATGGGTACCATGCAATATGACTTCAAAGGGTCTGCATTTGCTCACCGAACCTCACCAATCCTATCACTGCTGCGTTTATGCTGCTGTACACACGCTTGATTCTCTTTCGGAGACATATAAATCCGTAGGTTTTAATATTCTTACTAGTCAGGTATATTCTTTGGCGTTTAATATGGGGTGTTGAGTCCACTTCGTTGAGCAAGGAGTAGCTCTTGTCTATTACATATTTGGCTTATGGAACGGTATCTGTGCTAATTTCAATCTCTGGTTTCATGCAGCACCCCAACTCACCTTTCCCCTCAAGCAAGCATAAGTTGGTTTTCTACATTTGAGACACTGTTCTGTTTTGTAATTCAGTTCTTGTGTAGCCAAGTTTACCTTCCGTGCAGTAGTGATATCTTATGGTGTTTCTTTTTCTGTGTGACTTATTTCACTTAGAATCATCATACCTGAATCCACTCATTATGCTGCTACGGGCCTGATGACATAGATTTCATTGCTGAGTGATATTGCATTGTATGTAAGTACCACAACTTCTGTATCCATTTTTCGCTTTCTGTGATATTGAACTTGTACGGTAAACAAGGTTCTTGTAAACAGAGCCTTCCCAGACTTTGGGGTGGCTGTGTCTTTTTGATTTTAATTTCCCTAAACTATAGGACCATAAGTGGAAGTGCCCTAGGCTCTGTTGCTTTGTTTTTTAGATGTTTCAGGAAACACCATACACTTCTCCAGAGTGGCTGTTGGCAATTTACATCACGCCCACCAGCATAACAAGGCTCCCAGTTCTCCATGGCCTGTCCTGCCTTTCTGGATTTTACACATATTTCAGATGGCCCTTTTGACCGGGGGGCAGTGAGACTTCATTGTAGTGCAGATTTCCTTTGCAAGCTTTCTTGGTTGGCCAAAAAGGGCGTATGCGTTTTTTCCTGAATATATTCAGGAAAAAACGCATACGCCCTTTTTGGCCAAGTGCATCATTGTGGACGTTCTGCGTCTTTTCCTATGCTTTACATGCAATTCCTGTCTACCTCCTGAAATCGGTTTCCTGCAATTCTGCCCCGCTTTCAAATCCTCTTGGCAGCCTTACTTCAAAATATTTTTGGACGATAGCTGTCATTTATAACTCTGCAGGTTTGTGAATTACAGTGCCCCTGAGCTCCTTTCTTCAACTCGCTTTCTTGTGAGCTGGCTGCAACACCAAAGGATTGCTTCTGGTCCTAGTGTGGATCCGGCACGGCACGCAGAGCCTTTGGTTAATTCCTCTTCCTGGTGGGAAATGAGAGTTAAATTTGCCCGTCCAGACACCTCCAGGTAGTTTCTCATTGGTTCTCCCTATTCCTGAACATTTTCCGCAGAAATTGCAAACTGGGCCATACAGGAGGTTAAAGGCACTGACTCTCCAAGTGGGGAGAGTGTTAGTAAAGCGTCTTGAGTGTTGCACCCAAGTACCAGGGGAAGAAAACTGAGACACATTTGAACACGTTTCCCGATCACACGGTGGATCATACTCTGTGTTCCACATGCATGTTTTAGCTGAAGGAAGAATCCCTTAAACCTGGAGAGTTGAGACCCATGGAATGGGTACCATGCAATATGACTTCAAAGGGTCTGCATTTGCTCACCGAACCTCACCAATCCTATCACTGCTGCGTTTATGCCGCTGTACACACGCTTGATTCTCTTTCGGAGACATATAAATCCGTAGGTTTTAATATTCTTACTAGTCAGGTATATTCTTAGGCGTTTAATATGGGGTGTTGAGTCCACTTCGTTCAGCAAGGAGTAGCTCTTGTCTATTGCATATTTGGCTTATGGAACGGTATCTGTGCTAATTTCAATCTCTGGTTTCATGCAGCACCCCAACTCACCTTTCCCCTTAAGCAAGCATAAGTTGGTTTTCTACATTTGACACCCTGTTCTGTTTTGTAATTCAGTTCCTGTGTAGCCAAGTTTACATTCCGTGTATTGGTGATATCTTATGATGTTTCTTTTTCTGTGTGACTTATTTCACTTAGAATCATCGTACCTGAATCCACTCATTATGCTTCTACGTGCCTGATGGCAGAGATTTCATTGCTGAGTGATATTGCATTGTACGTAAGTACCACAACTTCTTGATCCATTTTTCGCTTTCTGTGATATTGAACTTGTACCATAAACGAGGTTCTTGTAAACAGAGCCGTCCCAAACTTTGGGGTGGCTGTGTCTTTTTGATTTTAATTTCCCTAAGCTATAGGACCATAAGTGGAAGTGCCCTAGGCTCTGTTGCTTTGTTTTTTAGATGTTTCAGGAAACACCATACACTTCTCCAGAGTGGCTGTTGGCAATTTACATCCCGCCCATCAGCATAACAAGGCTCCCAGTTCTCCATGGCCTGCCCTGCCTTTCTGGATTTTACACATTTTTCAGATGGCCCTTTTGACTGGGCGGCAGTGAGACTTCATTGTAGTGCAGATTTCCTTTGCAAGCTTGCTTGGTTGGCCAAAAAGGGCGTATGCGTTTTTTCCTGAATATATTCAGGAAAAAACGCATACGCCCTTTTTGGCCAAGTGCATCGTTGTGGACGTTCTGCCTCTTTTCCTATGCTTTACATGCAATTCCCGTCTACCTCCTGAAATCGGTTTCGTGCAATTCTGCACCACTTTCAAGTCCTCTTGGCAGCCTTACTTCAATATATTTTTGGACGATAGCTGTCATTTATAACTCTGCAGGTTTGTGAATTACAGTGCCCCTGAGCTCCTTTCTTCAACTCGCTTTTTTGTGAGCTGGCCGCAACACCGCTGGATTGCTTCAGGCCCTAGTGTGGATCCGGCACGGCACGCTGAGCCTTTGGTTAATTCCTCTTCCTGGTGGGAAATGAGAGTTAAATTTGCCCGTCCAGACACCTCCAGCTAGTTTATCATTGTTTCCCCCTATTCCTGTACATTTTCCGCAGAAATTGCAAACTGGGCCATACAGGAGGTTAAAGGCACTGACTCTCCAAGTGGAGAGAGTGTTAGTAAAGCGTCTGGAGTGTTGCACCCGAGTACCAGGGGACGAAAACTGAGACACATTTGAAGACGTTTCCTGATCACACGGTGGATCATACTCTGTGTTCCACATGCATGTTTTAGCTGAAGGAAGAATCCCTTAAACTTGGAGAGTTGAGACCCATGGAATGGGTACCATGCAATATGACTTCAAAGGGTCTGCATTTGCTCACCGAACCTCACCAATCCTATCACTGCTGCGTTTATGCTGCTGTACACACGCTTGATTCTCTTTCGGAGACATATAAATCCGTAGGTTTTAATATTCTTACTAGTCAGGTATATTCTTAGGCATATAATATGGGGTGTTGAGTCCACTTCGTTGAGCAAGGAGTAGCTCTTGTCTATTACATATTTGGCTTATGGAACGGTATCTGTGCTAATTTCAATCTCTGGTTTCATGCAGCACCCCAACTTACCTTTCCCCTCAAGCAAGCATAAGTTGGTTTTCTACATTTGAGACCCTGTTCTGTTTTGTAATTCAGTTCTTGTGTAGCCAAGTTTACCTTCCGTGTAGTAGTGATATCTTACGGTGTTTCTTTTTCTGTGTGACTTATTTCACTTAGAATCATCATACCTGAATCCACTCATTATGCTGCTACGGGCCTGATGACATAGATTTCATTGCTGAGTGATATTGCATTGTACGTAAGTACCACAATTTCTGTATCCATTTTTCGCTTTCTGTGATATTGAACTTGTACCGTAAATGAGGTTCTTGTAAACAGAGCCGTCCCAAAGTTTGGGGAGGCTGTGTCTTTTTTATTTTAATTTCCCTAAGCTATAGGACCATAAGTGGAAGTGCCCTAGGCTCTGTTGCTTTGTTTTTTAGATGTTTCAGGAAACACCATACACTTCTCCAGAGTGGCTGTTGGCAATTTACATCCCGCCCATCAGCATAACAAGGCTCCCAGTTCTCCATGCCCTGTCCTGCCTTTCTGGATATTACACTTTTTTCAGATGGCCCTTTTGACGGGGGGGGCAGTGAGACTTCATTGTAGTGTAGATTTCCTTTGCAAGCCTGCTTGGTTGGCCAAAAAGGGCGTATGCGTTTTTTCCTGAATATATTCAGGAAAGAACACATACGCCCTTTTTGGCCAAGTGCATCATTGTGGACGTTCTGCCTCTTTTCCTATGCTTTACATGCAATTCCCGTCTACCTCCTGAAATCGGTTTCCTGCAATTCTGCCCCGCTTTCAAGTCCTCTTGGCAGCCTTACTTCAATATATTTTTGGACGATAGCTGTCATTTATAACTCTGCAGGTTTGTGAATTACAGTGCCCCTGATCTCCTTTCTTCAACTCGCTTTCTTGTGAGCTGGCCGCAACACCACAGGATTGCTTCAGGCCCTAGTGTGGTTCCGGCACGGCATGCTGAGCTTTTGGTTAATTCCTCTTTCTGGTGGGAAATGAGAGTTAAATTTGCCCGTCCAGACACCTCCAGCTAGTTTCTCATTGGTTCTCCCTATTCCTGTACATTTTCCGCAGAAATTGCAAACTGGGCCATACAGGAGGTTAAAGGCACTGACTCTCCAAGTGGGGAGAGTGTTAGTAAAGCGTCTGGAGTGTTGCACCCGAGTACCAGGGGACGAAAACTGAGAAACATTTGAACACGTTTCCTGATCACACGGTGGATCATACTCTGTGTTCCACATGCATGTTTTAGCTGAAGGAAGAATCCCTTAAACCTGGAGAGTTGAGACCCATGAAATGGGTACCATGCAATATGACTTCAAAGGGTCTGCATTTGCTCACCGAACCTCACCAATACTATCACTGCTGCGTTTATGCCACTATACACACGCTTGATTCTCTTTCGGAGACATATATATCCATAGGTTTTAAGATTCTTATTAGTCAGGTATATTGTTAGGCGTTTAATATGGGGTGTTGAGTCCACTTCGTTGAGCAAGGAGTAGCTCTTGTCTATTACATATTTGGCTTATGGAACGGTATCTGTGCTAATTTCAATCTCTTGTTGTATGCAGCACCCCAACTCACCTTTCCCCTTAAGCAAGCATAAGTTGGTTTTCTACATTTGACACCCTGTTCTGTTTTGTAATTCAGTTCCTTTGTAGCCAAGTTTACATTCCGTGTAATAGTGATATCTTATCATGTTTCTTTTTCTGTGTGACTTATTTCACTTAGAATCATTGTACCTGAATCCACTCATTATGCTGCTACGGGCCTGATGACATAGATTTCATTGCTGAGTGATATTGCATTGTACGTAAGTACCACAACTTCTTTATACATTTTTCGCTTTCTGTGATATTGAACTTGTACCGTAAACGAGGTTCTTGTAAACAGAGCCATCCCAAACATTGGGGTGGCTGTGTCTTTTTGATTTTAATTTCCCTAAGCTATAGGACCATAAGTGGAAGTGCCCTAGGCTCTGTTGCTTTGTTTTTTGGATGTTTCAGGAAACACTATACACTTCTCCAGAGTGGCTGCTGGCAATTTACATCCCGCCCATCAGCATAACAAGGCTCCCAGTTCTCCATGGCCTGTCCTGCCTTTCTGGATTTTACACTTTTTTCAGATGGCCCTTTTGACCGGGGGGCTGTGAGACTTCATTGTAGTGCAGATTTCCTTTGCAAGCTTTCTTGGTTGGCCAAAAAGGGCGTATGCGTTTTTTCCTGAATATATTCAGGAAAAAACGCATACGCCCTTTTTGGCCAAGTGCATCATTGTGGACGTTCTGCCTCTTTTCCTATGCTTTACATGCAATTCCTGTCTGCCTCCTGAAATCGGTTTCCTGCAATTCTGCTCCGCTTTCAACTCCTCTTGGCTGCCTTACTTCAATATATTTTTGGAAGATAGCTGTCATTTATAACTCTGCAGGTTTGTGAATTACAGTGCCCCTGAGCTCCTTTCTTCAACTCACTTTCTTGTAAGCTGGCTGCAACACCAAAGGATTGCTTCTGGTCCTAGTGTGGATCCGGCACGGCACGCTGAGCCTTTGGTTAATTCCTCTTCCTGGTGGGAAATGAGAGTTAAATTTGCCCGTCCAGACACCTCCAGCTAGTTTCTCATTGGTTCTCCCTATTCCTGAACATTTTCCGCAGAAATTGCAAACTGGGCCATACAGGAGGTTAAAGGCACTGACTCTCCAAGTGGGGAGAGTGTTAGTAAAGCGTCTGGAGTGTTGCACCCGAGTACCAGGGGACGAAAACTGAGACACATTTGAACACGTTTCCCGATCACACGGTGGATCATACTCTGTGTTCCACATGCATGTTTTAGCTGAAGGAAGAATCCCTTAAACCTGGAGAGTTGAGACCCATGGAATGGGTACCATGCAATATGACTTCAAAGGGTCTGCATTTGCTCACCGAACCTCACCAATCCTATCACTGCTGCGTTTATGCTGCTGTACACACGCTTGATTCTCTTTCGGAGACATAAATTCAAAGGTTTTAAGATTCTTACTAGTCAGGTATATTCTTAGGCGTTTAATATGGGGTGTTGAGTCCACTTCGTTGAGCAAGGAGTAGCTCTTGTCTATTACATATTTGGCTTATGGAACGGTATCTGTGCTAATTTCAATCTCTGGTTTTATGCAGCACCCCAACTCACCCTTCCCCTTAAGCAAGCCTAAGTTGGTTTTTCACATTTGACACTCTGTTCTGTTTTGTAATTCAGTTCTTGTGTAGCCAAGTTTACATTCCATGTATTAGTGATATCTTATGATGTTTCTTTTTCTGTGTGACTTATTTCACTTAGAATCATCGTACCTGAATCCATTCATTATGCTGCTACGGGCCTGATGACATAGATTTCATTGCTGACTGATATTGCATTGTACGTAAGTACCACAACTTCTTTATCCATTTTTCGCTTTCTGTGATATTGAACTTGTACCGTAAACGAGGTTCTTGCAAACAGAGCCGTCCCAAACTTTAGGGTGGCTGTGTCTTTTTGATTTTAATTTCCCTAAGCTATAGGACCATAAGTGGAAGTGCCCTAGGCTCTGTTGCTTTGTTTTTTGGATGTTTCAGGAAACACCATACACTACTCCAGAGTGGCTGTTGGCAATTTACATCACGCCCATCAGCATAACAAGGCTCCCAGTTCTCCATGGCCTGTCCTGCCTTTCTGGATTTTACACTTTTTTCAGATGGCCCTTTTGACCGGGGGGCAGTGAGACTTCATTGTAGTGCAGATTTCCTTTGCAAGCTTGCTTGGTTGGCCAAAAAGGGCGTATGCGTTTTTTCCTGAATATATTCAGGAAAAAACGCATACGCCCTTTTTGGCCAAGTGCATCATTGTGGCCGTTCTGCCTCTTTTCCTATGCTTTACATACAATTCCAGTCTACCTCCTGAAATCGGTTTCCTGCAATTCTGCCACGCTTTCAACTCCTCTTGGCAGCCTTACTTCAATATATTTTTGGAAGATACCTGTCATTTATAACTCTGCAGGTTTGTGAATTACAGTGCCCCTGAGCTCCTTTCTTCAACTCGCTTTCTTGTGAGCTGGCCGCAACACTGCAGGATTGCTTCAGGCCCTAGTTTGGTTCTGGCACGGCATGCTGAACCTTTGGTTAATTCCTCTTCCTGGTGGGAAATGAGAGTTAAATTTGCCCGTCCAGACACCTCGAGCTAGTCTCTCATTGGTTCTCACTATTCCTGTTCATCTTCCACAGAAATTGCAAACTGGGCCAAACAGGAGGTTAAAGGCACTGACTCTCCAAGTGGGGAGACTGTTAGTAAAGCGTCTGGAGTGTTGCACCCTAGTACCAGGGGACTAAAACTGAGACACATTTGAACACATTTCCCGATCACATGGTGGATCATACTCTTGGTTCCACATGGATGTTTTAGCTGAAGGAAGAATCCCTTAGACCTAGAGAGTTGAGACCGATGTAATGGGTACCATGCAATATGACTTCAAAGGGTCTGCATTTGCTCACCGAACCTCACCAATCCTATCACTGCTGCGTTTATGCCGCTGTACACACGCTTGATTCTCTTTCGGAGACATATAAATCCATAGGTTTTAAGATTCTTACTAGTCAGGTATATTCTTAGGCGTTTAATATGGGGTGTTGAGTCCACTTCGTTGAGTAAGGAGTAGCTCTTGTCTATTACATATTTGGCTTATGGAACGGTATCTGTGCTAATTTCAATCTCTGGTTTTATGCAGCACCCCAACTCACCTTTCCCCTTAAGCAAGCATAAGTTGGTTTTCTACATTTGAGACCCTGTTTTGCTTTGTAATTCAGTTCCTGTGTAGCCAAGTTTACATTCCATGTATTAGTGATACCTTATGATGTTTCTTTTTCTGTGTGACTTATTTCACTTAGAATCATCGTACCTGAATCCAGTCATTATGCTGCTACAGGCCTGATGACATAGATTTCATTGCTGAGTGATATTGCATTGTACGTAAGTACCACAACTTCTTTATCCATTTTTCGCTTTCTGTGATATTGAACTTGTACCGTAAACGAGGTTCTTGTAAACAGAGCCGTCCCAAACTTGGGGTGGCTGTGTCTTTTTGATTTTAATTTCCCTAAGCTATAGGTCCATAAGTGGAAGTGCCCTAGGCTCTGTTGCTTTGTTTTTTGGATGTTTCAGGAAACACCATACACTTCTCCAGAGTGGCTGCTGGCAATTTACATCCCGCCCATCAGCATAACAAGGCTCCCAGTTCTCCATGGCCTGTCCTGCCTTTCTGGATTTTACACTTTTTTCAGATGGCCCTTTTGACCGGGGGGCAGTGAGACTTCATTGTAGTGCAGATTTCCTTTGCAAGCTTGCTTGGTTGGCCAAAAAGGGCGTATGCGTTTTTTCCTGAATATATTCAGGAAAAAACGCATACGCCCTTTTTGGCCAAGTGCATCATTGTGGACGTTCTGCCTCTTTTCCTATGCTTTACATGCAATTCCAGTCTACCTCCTGAAATCGGTTTCCTGCAATTCTGCCCCGCTTTCAAGTCCTCTTGGCAGCCTTACTTCAATATATTTTTGGACGATAAGTGTCATTTATAACTCTGTAGGGTTGTGAATTACAGTGTCCCTGAGCTCCTTTCTTCAACTCGCTTTTTTGTGAGCTGGCCGCAACACCGCAGGATTGCTTCAGACCCTAGTGTGGTTCCGGCATGGCACGCTGAGCCTTTGGTTAATTCCTCTTCCTGGTGGGAAATGAGAGTTAAATTTGCCCTTCCAGACACCTCCAGCTAGTCTCTCCTTGGTTCTCCATCTTCCTGTTCATCTTCCACAGAAATTACAAACTGGGCCAAACAGGAGGTTAAAGGCACTGACTCTCCAAGTGGGGAGAGTGTTAGTAAAGCATCTGGAATGTTGCACCCGAGTACCAGGGACGAAAACGAGACACATTTGAACACGTTTCCCGATCACACGGTGGATCATACTCTGGGTTCCACATGCATGTTTTAGCTGAAGGAAAAATCCCTTAAACCTGGAGAGTTGAGACCCATGGAATGGGTACCATGCAATATGACTTCAAAGGGTCTGCATTTGCTCACCTAACCTCACCAATCCTATCACTGCTGCGTTTATGCCACTGTACACACGCTTGATTCTCTTTCGGAGACATATAAATCCGTAGGTTTTAAGATTATTTCTAGTCAGGTATATTCTTAGGCGTTTAATATGGGGTGTTGAGTCCACTTCGTTCAGCAAGGAGTAGCTCTAGTCTCTTGCATATTTGGCTTATAGAACAGTATCTGTGCTAATTTCAATCTCTGGTTTCATGCAGCACCCCAACTCACCTTTCCCCTTAAGCAAGCATAAGTTGGTTTTCTACATTTGACACCCTGTTCTGTTTTGTAATTCAGTTCCTGTGTAGCCAAGTTTACATTCCGTGTAGTAGTGATATCTTATGATGTTTCTTTTTCTGTGTGACTTATTTCACTTAGACTCATCATACCTGCATCCACTCATTATGCTGCTACGGGCCTGATGACATAGATTTCATTGCTGAGTGATATTGCATTGTACGTAAGTACCACAACTTCTTTATCCATTTTTTGCTTTCTGTGATATTGAACTTGTACCGTAAACGAGGTTCTTGTAAACAGAGCCATCCCAAACTTTGGGGTGACCGTGTCTTTTTGATTTTAATTTCCCTAAGCTATGGGACCATAAGTGGAAGTGCCCTAGGCTCTGTTGCTTTGTTTTTAGATGTTTCAGGAAACACCATACACTTCTCTAGAGTGGCTGTTGGCAATTTACATCACGACCACCAGCATAACAAGGCTCCCAGTTCTCCATGGCCTGTCCTGCCTTTCTGGATTTTACACTTTTTTCAGATGGCCCTTTTGACCGGGGGGCAGTGAGACTTCATTGTAGTGCAGATTTCCTTTGCAAGCTTGCTTGGTTGGCCAAAAAGGGCGTATGCGTTTTTTCCTGAATATATTCAGGAAAAAATGCATACGCCCTTTTTGGCCAAGTGCATCATTGTGGACGTTCTGCCTCTTTTCCTATGCTTTACATGCAATTCCAGTGTACCTCCTGAAATCGATTTCCTGCAATTCTGCCCCGCTTTCAAGTCCTCTTGGCAGCCTTACTTCAATATATTTTTGGACGATAGCTGTCATTTATAACTCTGCAGGTTTGTGAATTACAGTGCCCCTGAGCTCGTTTCTTCAACTCGCTTTCTTGTGAGCTGGCCCCAACACCGCAGGATTGCTTCAAGCCCTAGTGTAGTTCCGGCACGGCACGCTGAGCCTTTGGTTAATTCCTCTTCCTGGTGGGAAATGAGAGTTAAATTTGCCCGTCCAGACACCCCCAGCTAGTCTCTCATTGGTTCTCCCTATTCCTGTACATTTTCCGCAGAAATTGCAAACTGGGCCAAACAGGAGGTTAAAGGCACTGACTCTCCAAGTGGGGAGAGTGTTAGTAAAGCGTCTGGAGTTTGCACCCGAGTACCAGGGGACGAAAACTGAGACACATTTGAACACGTTTCCCGATCACACGGTGGATCATACTCTGGGTTCCACATGCATGTTTTAGCTGAAGGAAGAATCCCTTAAACCTGGAGAGTTGAGACCCATGGAATGGGTACCATGCAATATGACTTCAAAGGGTCTGCATTTGCTCACCGAACCTCACCAATCCTATCACTGCTGCGTTTATGCCGCTGTACACACGCTTGATTGTCTTTTGGAGACATATAAATCCGTAGGTTTTAAGATTATTTCTAGTCAGATATATTCTTAGGCGTTTAATATGAGGTGTTGAGTCCACTTCGTTGAGCAAGGAGTAGCTCTTGTCTATTACATATTTGGCTTATGGAACGGTATCTGTGCTAATTTCAATCTCTGGTTTCATGCAGCACCCCAACTCACCTTTCCCCTTAAGCTAGCGTAAGTTGGTTTTCTACATTTGAGACCCTGTTCTGTTTTGTAATTCAGTTCCTGTGTAGCCAAGTTTACATTCCGTGTAGTAGTGATATCTTATGATGTTTCTTTTTCTGTGTGACTTATTTCACTTACAATCATCGTACCTTAATCCACTCATTATGCTGCTACGGGCCTGATGACATAGATTTCATTGCTGAGTGATATTGCATTGTACGTAAGTACCACAACTTCTTTATCCATTTTTCGCTTTCTGTGATATTGAACTTGTACCGTAAACAAGGTTCTTGTAAACAGAGCCGTCCCAAACTTTGGGGTGGCTGTGTCTTTTTGATTTTAATTTCCCTAAGCTATAGGACCATAAGTGGAAGTGCCCTAGGCTCTGTTGCTTTGTTTTTTAGATGTTTCAGGAAACAGCATACACTTCTCCAGAGTGGCTGTTGGCAATTTACATCCCGCCCATCAGCATAACAAGGCTCCCAATTCTCCATGTCCTGTCTTGCCTTTCTGGATTTTACACTTTTTTCAGATGGCCCTTTTGACCGGGGGGCAGTGAGACTTCATTGTAGTGCAGATTTCCTTTGCAAGCTTGCTTGGTTGGCCAAAAATGGCGTATGCGGTTTTTCCTGAATATATTCAGGAAAAAACGCATACGCCCTTTTTGGCCAAGTGCATCATTGTGGACGTTCTGGCTCTTTTCCTATGCTTTACATGCAATTACCGTCTACCTCCTGAAATCGGTTTCCTGCAATTCTGCCCCGCTTTCAAGTCCTTTTGGCAGCCTTACTTCAATATATTTTTGGACGATAGCTGTCATTTATAACTCTGCAGGTTTGTGAATTACAGTGCCCCTGAGCTCGTTTCTTCAACTCGCTTTCTTGTGAGCTGGCCCCAACACCGCAGGATTGCTTCAAGCCCTAGTGTAGTTCCGGCACGGCACGCTGAGCCTTTGGTTAATTCCTCTTCCTGGTGGGAAATGAGAGTTAAATTTGCCCGTCCAGACACCTCCAGCTAGTCTCTCTTTCGTTCTCCCTATTCCTGTTCATTTTCCACAGAAATTACAAACTGGGCCAAACAGGAGGTTAAAGGCACTGACTCTCCAAGTGGGGAGAGTGTTAGTAAAGCGTCTGGAATGTTGCACCCGAGTACCAGGGGACGAAAACTGAGACACATTTGAACACGTTTCCCGATCACACGGTGGATCATACTCTGTGTTCCACATGCATGTTTTAGCTGAAGGAAGAATCCCTTAAACCTGGAGAGTTGAGACCCATGGAATGGGTACCATGCAATATGACTTCAAAGGGTCTGCATTTGCTCACCGAACCTCACCAATCCTATCACTGCTGTGTTTATGCCGCTGTACACACGCTTGATTCTCTTTCGGAGACATATAAATCCGTAGGTTTTAAGATTATTTCTAGTCAGGTATATTCTTAGGCGTTTAATATGGGGTGTTGAGTCCACTTCGTTCAGCAAGGAGTAGCTCTTGTCTATTGCATATTTGGCTTATGGAACGGTATCTGTGCTAATTTCAATCTCTGGTTTCATGCAGCACCCCAACTCACCTTTCCCCTTAAGCAAGCATAAGTTGGTTTTCTACATTTGAGACCCTGTTCTGTTTTGTAATTCAGTTCCTATGTAGCCATGTTTACATTCCGTGTATTGGTGATATCTTATGATGTTTCTTTTTCTGTGTGACTTATTTCACTTAGAATCATCGTACCTGAATCCACTCATTATGCTGCTACGGGCCTGATGACATAGATTTCATTGCTGAGTGATATTGCATTGTACGTAAGTACCACAAATTCTTTATCCATTTTTCGCTTTCTGTGATATTGAACTTGTACCGTAAACGAGGTTCTTGTAAACAGAGCTGTCCCAAACTTTGGGGTGACCGTGTCTTTTTGATTTTAATTTCCCTAAACTATAGGACCATAAGTGGAAGTGTCCTAGGCTCTGTTGCTTTGTTTTTTAGATGTTTCAGGAAACACCATACACTTCTCCAGAGTGGCTGTTGGCAATTTACATCACGCCCACCAGCATAACAAGGCTCCCAGTTCTCCATGGCCTGTCCTGCCTTTCTGGATTTTACACATATTTCAGATGGCCCTTTTGACCGGGGGGCAGTGAGACTTCATTGTAGTTCAGATTTCCTTTGCAAGCTTGCTTGGTTGGCCAAAAAGGGCGTATGCGTTTTTTCCTGAATATATTCAGGAAAAAACGCATACGCCCTTTTTGGCCAAGTGCATCATTGTGGACGTTCTGCCTCTTTTCCTATGCTTTACATGCAATTCCTGTCTACCTCCTGAAATCGGTTTCCTGCAATTCTGCCCCGCTTTCAAGTCCTCTTGGCAGCCTTACTTCAATATATTTTTGGACGATAGCTGTCATTTATAACTCTGCAGGTTTGTGAATTACAGTGCCCCTGATCTCCTTTCTTCAACTCGCTTTTTTGTGAGCTGGCCGCAACACCGCAGGATTGCTTCAGGCCCTAGTGTGGATCCGGCACGGCACGCTGAGCCTTTGGTTAATTCCTCTTCCTGGTGGGAAATGAGAGTTAAATTTGCCCGTCCAGACACCTCCAGCTAGTTTATCATTGGTTCTCCCTATTCCTGTACATTTTCCGCAGAAATTGCAAACTGGGCCATACAGGAGGTTAAAGGCACTGACTCTCCAAGTGGAGAGAGTGTTAGTAAAGCGTCTGGAGTGTTGCACCCGAGTAACAGGGGACTAAAACTGAGACACATTTGAAGACGTTTCCTGATCACATGGTGGATCATACTCTGTGTTCCACATGCATGTTTTAGCTGAAGGAAGAATCCCTTAAACCTGGAGAGTTGAGACCCATGGAATGGGTACCATGCAATATGACTTCAAAGGGTCTGCATTTGCTCACCGAACCTCACCAATACTATCACTGCTGCGTTTATGCCACTGTACACACGCTTGATTCTCTTTCGGAGACATATAAATCCATAGGTTTTAAGATTCTTACTAGTCAGGTATATTGTTAGGCGTTTAATATGGGGTGTTGAGTCCACTTCGTTGACCAAGGAGTAGCTCTTGTCTATTACATATTTGGCTTATGGAACGGTATCTGTGCTAATTTCAATCTCTGGTTTCATGCAGCACCCCAACTCACCTTTCCCCTTAAGCAAGCATAAGTTGGTTTTCTACATTTGACACCCTGTTCTGTTTTGTAATTCAGTTCCTTTGTAGCCAAGTTTACATTCCGTGTAATAGTGATATCTTATGATGTTTCTTTTTCTGTGTGACTTATTTCACTTAGAATCATTGTACCTAAATCCACTCATTATGCTGCTACGGGCCTGATGACATAGATTTCATTGCTGAGTGATATTGCATTGTACGTAAGTACCACAACTTCTTTATACATTTTTCGCTTTCTGTGATATTGAACTTGTACCGTAAACGAGGTTCTTGTAAACAGAGCCATCCCAAACTTTGGGGTGGCTGTGTCTTTTTGATTTTAATTTCCCTAAGCTATAGGACCATAAGTGGAAGTGCCCTAGGCTCTGTTGCTTTGTTTTTTAGATGTTTCAGGAAACACCATACACTTCTCCAGAGTGGCTGTTGGCAATTTACATCCCGCCCATCAGCATAACAAGGCTCCCAGTTCTCCATGGCCTGCCCTGCCTTTCTGGATTTTACACATTTTTCAGATGGCCCTTTTGACTGGCCGGCAGTGAGACTTCATTGTAGTGCAGATTTCCTTTGCAAGCTTGCTTGGTTGGCCAAAAAGGGCGTATGCGTTTTTTCCTGAATATATTCAGGAAAAAACGCATACGCCCTTTTTGGCCAAGTGCATCGTTGTGGACGTTCTGCCTCTTTTCCTATGCTTTACATGCAATTCCAGTCTACCTCCTGAAATCGGTTTCGTGCAATTCTGCACCACTTTCAAGTCCTCTTGGCAGCCTTACTTCAATATATTTTTGGACGATAGCTGTCATTTATAACTCTGCAGGTTTGTGAATTACAGTGCCCCTGAGCTCCTTTCTTCAACTCGCTTTTTTGTGAGCTGGCCGCAACACCGCTGGATTGCTTCAGGCCCTAGTGTGGATCCGGCACGGCACGCTGAGCCTTTGGTTAATTCCTCTTCCTGGTGGGAAATGAGAGTTAAATTTGCCCGTCCAGACACCTCCAGCTAGTTTATCATTGGTTCTCCCTATTCCTGTACATTTTCCGCAGAAATTGCAAACTGGGCCATACAGGAGGTTAAAGGCACTGACTCTCCAAGTGGAGAGAGTGTTAGTAAAGCGTCTGGAGTGTTGCACCCGAGTACCAGGGGACGAAAACTGAGACACATTTGAAGACGTTTCCTGATCACACGGTGGATCATACTCTGTGTTCCACATGCATGTTTTACCTGAAGGAAGAATCCCTTAAACTTGGAGAGTTGAGACCCGTGGAATGGGTACCATGCAATATGACTTCAAAGGGTCTGCATTTGCTCACCGAACCTCACCAATCCTATCACTGCTGCGTTTATGCTGCTGTACACACGCTTGATTCTCTTTCGTGGACATATATATCCATAGGTTTTAAGATTCTTATTAGTCAGGTATATTGTTAGGCGTTTAATATGGGGTGTTGAGTCCACTTCGTTGAGCAAGGAGTAGCTCTTGTCTATTACATATTTGGCTTATGGAACGGTATCTGTGCTAATTTCAATCTCTGGTTTCATGCAGCACCCCAACTCACCTTTCCCCTTAAGCAAGCATAAGTTGGTTTTCTACATTTGACACCCTGTTCTGTTTTGTAATTCAGTTCCTGGGTAGCCAAGTTTACATTCCGTGTAATAGTGATATCTTATGATGTTTCTTTTTCTGTGTGACTTATTTCACTTAGAATCATTGTACCTGAATCCACTCATTATGCTGCTACGGGCCTGATGACATAGATTTCATTGCTGAGTGATATTGCATTGTACGTAAGTACCACAACTTCTTTATACATTTTTCGCTTTCTGTGATATTGAACTTGTACCGTAAACGAGGTTCTTGTAAACAGAGCCATCCCAAACATTGGGGTGGCTGTGTCTTTTTGATTTTAATTTCCCTAAGCTATAGGACCATAAGTGGAAGTGCCCTAGGCTCTGTTGCTTTGTATTTTGGATGTTTCAGGAAACACTATACACTTCTCCAGAGTGGCTGCTGGCAATTTACATCCCGCCCATCAGCATAAATAGGCTCCCAGTTCTCCATGGCCTTTCCTGCCTTTCTGGATTTTAAACTTTTTTCAGATGGCCCTTTTGACCGGGGGGCTGTGAGACTTCATTGTAGTGCAGATTTCCTTTGCAAGCTTTCTTGGTTGGCCAAAAAGGGCGTATGCGTTTTTTCCTGAATATATTCAGGAAAAAACGCATACGCCCTTTTTGGCCAAGTGCATCATTGTGGACGTTCTGCCTCTTTTCCTATGCTTCACATGCAATTCCTGTCTGCCTCCTGAAATCGGTTTCCTGCAATTCTTCTCCGCTTTCAACTCCTCTTGGCTGCCTTACTTCAATATATTTTTGGAAGATAGCTGTCATTTATAACTCTGCAGGTTTGTGAATTACAGTGCCCCTGAGCTCCTTTCTTCAACTCGCTTTCTTGTAAGCTGGCTGCAACACCAAAGGATTGCTTCTGGACCTAGTGTGGATCCGGCACGGCACGCTGAGCCTTTGGTTAATTCCTCTTCCTGGTGGGAAATGAGAGTTAAATTTGCCCGTCCAGACACCTCCAGCTAGTTTCTCATTGGTTCTCCCTATTCCTGAACATTTTCCGCAGAAATTGCAAACTGGGCCATACAGGAGGTTAAAGGCACTGACTCTCCAAGTGGGGAGAGTGTTAGTAAAGCGTCTGGAGTGTTGCACCCGAGTACCAGGGGACGAAAACTGAGACACATTTGAACACGTTTCCCGATCACACGGTGGATCATACTCTGTGTTCCACATGCATGTTTTAGCTGAAGGAAGAATCCCTTAAACCTGGAGAGTTGAGACCCATGGAATGGGTACCATGCAATATGACTTCAAAGGGTCTGCATTTGCTCACCGAACCTCACCAATCCTATCACTGCTGCGTTTATGCCGCTGTACACACGCTTGATTCTCTTTCGGAGACATAAATTCAAAGGTTTTAAGATTCTTACTAGTCAGGTATATTCTTAGGCGTTTAATATGGGGTGTTGAGTCCACTTCGTTGAGCAAGGAGTAGCTCTTGTCTATTACATATTTGGCTTATGGAACGGTATCTGTGCTAATTTCAATCTCTGGTTTTATGCAGCACCCCAACTCACCCTTCCCCTTAAGCAAGCCTAAGTTGGTTTTCCACATTTGACACTCTGTTCTGTTTTGTAATTCAGTTCTTGTGTAGCCAAGTTTACATTCCATGTATTAGTGATATCTTATGATGTTTCTTTTTCTGTGTGACTTATTTCACTTAGAATCATCGTACCTGAATCCATTCATTATGCTGCTACGGGCCTGATGACATAGATTTCATTGCTGAGTGATATTGCATTGTACGTAAGTACCACAACTTCTTTATCCATTTTTCGCTTTCTGTGATATTGAACTTGTACCGTAAACGAGGTTCTTGCAAACAGAGCCGTCCCAAACTTTAGGGTGGCTGTGTCTTTTTGATTTTAATTTCCCTAAGCTATAGGACCATAAGTGGAAGTGCCCTAGGCTCTGTTGCTTTGTTTTTTGGATGTTTCAGGAAACACCATACACTTCTCCAGAGTGGCTGTTGGCAATTTACATCACGCCCATCAGCATAACAAGGCTCCCAGTTCTCCATGGCCTCTCCTGCCTTTCTGGATTTTACACTTTTTTCAGATGGCCCTTTTGACCGGGGGGCAGTGAGACTTCATTGTAGTGCAGATTTCCTTTGCAAGCTTGCTTGGTTGGCCAAAAAGGGCGTATGCGTTTTTTCCTGAATATATTCAGGAAAAAACGCATACGCCCTTTTTGGCCAAGTGCATCATTGTGGCCGTTCTGCCTCTTTTCCTATGCTTTACATACAATTCCAGTCTACCTCCTGAAATCGGTTTCCTGCAATTCTGCCCCGCTTTCAACTCCTCTTGGCAGCCTTACTTCAATATATTTTTGGAAGATACCTGTCATTTATAACTCTGCAGGTTTGTGAATTACAGTGCCCCTGAGCTCCTTTCTTCAACTCGCTTTCTTGTGAGCTGGCCGCAACACTGCAGGATTGCTTCAGGCCCTAGCTTGGTTCTGGCACGGCATGCTGAACCTTTGGTTAATTCCTCTTCCTGGTGGGAAATGAGAGTTAAATTTGCCCATCCAGACACCTCGAGCTAGTCTCTCATTGGTTCTCACTATTCCTGTTCATCTTCCACAGAAATTGCAAACTGGGCCAAACAGGAGGTTAAAGGCACTGACTCTCCAAGTGGGGAGAGTGTTAGTAAAGCGTCTGGAGTGTTGCACCCTAGTACCAGGGGACTAAAACTGAGACACATTTGAACACATTTCCCGATCACATGGTGGATCATACTCTTGGTTCCACATGGATGTTTTAGCTGAAGGAAGAATCCCTTAGACCTAGAGAGTTGAGACCGATGTAATGGGTACCATGCAATATGACTTCAAAGGGTCTGCATTTGCTCACCGAACCTCACCAATCCTATCACTGCTGCGTTTATGCCGCTGTACACACGCTTGATTCTCTTTCGGAGACATATAAATCCATAGGTTTTAAGATTCTTACTAGTCAGGTATATTCTTAGGCGTTTAATATGGGGTGTTGAGTCCACTTCGTTGAGTAAGGAGTAGCTCTTGTCTATTACATATTTGGCTTATGGAACGGTATCTGTGCTAATTTCAATCTCTGGTTTTATGCAGCACCCCAACTCACCTTTCCCCTTAAGCAAGCATAAGTTGGTTTTCTACATTTGAGACCCTGTTTTGCTTTGTAATTCAGTTCCTGTGTAGCCAAGTTTACATTCCATGTATTAGTGATACCTTATGATGTTTCTTTTTCTGTGTGACTTATTTCACTTAGAATCATCGTACCTGAATCCAGTCATTATGCTGCTACAGGCCTGATGACATAGATTTCATTGCTGAGTGATATTGCATTGTACGTAAGTACCACAACTTCTTTATCCATTTTTCGCTTTCTGTGATATTGAACTTGTACCGTAAACGAGGTTCTTGTAAACAGAGCCGTCCCAAACTTGGGGTGGCTGTGTCTTTTTGATTTTAATTTCCCTAAGCTATAGGACCATAAGTGGAAGTGCCCTAGGCTCTGTTGCTTTGTTTTTTGGATGTTTCAGGAAACACCATACACTTCTCCAGAGTGGCTGCTGGCAATTTACATCCCGCCCATCAGCATAACAAGGCTCCCAGTTCTCCATGGCCTGTCCTGCCTTTCTGGATTTTACACTTTTTTCAGATGGCCCTTTTGACCGGGGGGCAGTGAGACTTCATTGTAGTGCAGATTTCCTTTGCAAGCTTGCTTGGTTGGCCAAAAAGGGCGTATGCGTTTTTTCCTGAATATATTCAGGAAAGAAAGCATACGCCCTTTTTGGCCAAGTGCATCATTGTGGACGTTCTGCCTCTTTTCCTATGCTTTACATGCAATTCCAGTCTACCTCCTGAAATCGGTTTCCTGCAATTCTGCCCCGCTTTCAAGTCCTCTTGGCAGCCTTACTTCAATATATTTTTGGACGATAAGTGTCATTTATAACTCTGTAGGGTTGTGAATTACAGTGTCCCTGAGCTCCTTTCTTCAACTCGCTTTTTTGTGAGCTGGCCGCAACACCGCAGGATTGCTTCAGTCCCTAGTGTGGTTCCGGCATGGCACGCTGAGCCTTTGGTTAATTCCTCTTCCTGGTGGGAAATGAGAGTTAAATTTGCCCTTCCAGACACCTCCAGCTAGTCTCTCCTTGGTTCTCCATCTTCCTGTTCATCTTCCACAGAAATTACAAACTGGGCCAAACAGGAGGTTAAAGGCACTGACTCTCCAAGTGGGGAGAGTGTTAGTAAAGCATCTGGAATGTTGCACCCGAGTAGCAGGGGACGAAAACTGAGACACATTTGAACACGTTTTCCGATCACACGGTGGATCATACTCTGGGTTCAACATGCATGTTTTAGCTGAAAGAAGAATCCCTTAAACATGGAGAGTTGAGACCCATGGAATGGGTACCATGCAATATGACTTCAAAGGGTCTGCATTTGCTCACCGAACCTCACCAATCCTATCACTGCTGCGTTTATGCCGCTGTACACACGCTTGATTCTCTTTCGGAGACATATAAATCCATAGGTTTTAAGATTCTTACTAGTCAGGTATATTGTTAGGCGATTAATATGTGGTGTTGAGTCCACTTCGTTGAGCAAGGAGTAGCTCTTGTCTATTACATATTTGGCTTATGGAATGGTATCTGTGTTAATTTCAATCTCTTGTTGTATGCAGCACCCCAACTCACCTTTCCCCTTAAGCAAGCATAAGTTGGTTTTCTACATTTCACACCCTGTTCTGTTTTGTAATTCAGTTCCTGTGTAGCCAAGTTTACATTACGTGTAGTAGTGATATCTTATGATGTTTCTTTTTCTGTGTGACTTATTTCACTTAGAATCATCGTACCTGAATCCACTCATTATGCTGCTATGGGCCTGATGACATAGATTTCATTGCTGAGTGATATTGCATTGTACGTAAGTACCACAACTTCTTTATCCATTTTTCGATTTCTGTGATATTGAACTTGTACTGTAAACGAGTTTCTTGTAAACAGAGCCGTCCCAAACTTTGGGGTGGCTGTGTCTTTTTGCTTTTAATTTCCCTAAGCTATAGGACCATAAGTGGAAGTGCCCTAGGCTCTGTTGCTTTGTTTTTTGGATGTTTCAGGAAACACCATACACTTCTCCAGAGTGGCTGCTGGCAATTTACATCCCACCCATCAGCATAACAAGGCTCCTAGTTCTCCTTGGCCTGTCCTGCCTTTCTGGATTTTACACTTTTTTCAGATAGCCCTTTTGACCGGGGGGCAGTGAGACTTCATTGTAGTGCAGATTTCCTTTGCAAGCTTGCTTGGTTGGCCAAAAAGGGCGTATGCGTTTTTTCCTGAATATATTCAGGAAAAAACGCATACGCCCTTTTTGGCCAAGTGCATCATTGTGGACGTTCTGCCTCTTTTCCTATGCTTTACATGCAATTCCAGTCTACCTCCTGAAATCGGTTTCCTGCAATTCTGCCCCGCTTTCAACTCCTCTTGGCTGCCTTACTTCAATATATTTTTGGAAGATAGCTGTCATTTATAACTCTGCAGGTTTGTGAATTACAGTGCCCCTGAGCTCCTTTCTTCAACTCGCTTTCTTGTGAGCTGACCACAACACCGCAGGATTGCTTCAGGCCCTAGTTTGTTTCCGGCACGGCATGCTGAGCCTTTGGTTAATTCCTCTTCCTGGTGGGAAATGAGAGTTAAATTTGCCCGTCCAGACAGCTCCAGCTAGTCTCTCATTGGTTCTCCCTATTCCTGTTCATTTTCCACAGAAATTGCAAACTGGGCCAAACTGGAGGTTAAAGGCACTGACTCTCCAAGTGGGGAGAGTGTTAGTAAAGCGTCTGGAATGCTGCACCCGAGTAGCACGGGACGAAAACTGAGACACATTTGAACACGTTTTCCGATCACGCGGTGGATCATACTCTGGGTTCCACATTCATGTTTTAGCTGAAGGAAGAATCCCTTAAACATGGAGAGTTGAGACCCATGGAATGGGTACCATGCATTATGACTTCAAAGGGTCTGCATTTGCTCACCGAACCTCACCAATCCTATCACTGCTGCGTTTATGCCACTGTACACACGCTTGATTCTCTTTCGGAGACATATAAATCCATAATTTTTAAGATTCTTACTAGTCAGGTATATTGTTAGGCGTTTAATATGGGTTGTTGAGTCCACTTCGTTGAGCAAGGAGTAGCACTTGTCTATTATATATTTGGCTTATGGAACGGTATCTGTGCTAATTTCAATCTCTTGTTGTATGCAGCACCCCAACTCACCTTTCCCCTTAAGCAAGCATAAATTGGTTTTCTACATTTGACACTCTGTTCTGTTTAGTAATTTAGTTCCTGTGTAACCAAGTTTACATCCGTGTAGTAGTGATATCTTATGATGTTTCTTTTTCTGTGTGACTTTTTTATTTTTTTATTTTTTTTATTTTATTTATTTATTTTTTTTTTGCGGTACGTGGGCCTCTCACTGTTGTGGTCTTTCCCATTGCAGAGCCCAGGCTCCGGACACGCAGGCTCAGCGGCCATGGCTCACAGGCCCAGCCGCTCCGCGGCATGTGGGATATTCCCGGAGCGGGGCACGAACCCATGTCCTCTGCATCGGCAGGCGGACTCTCAACCACTGCGCCACCAGGTAAGCCCTGTGTGACTTATTTCACTTAGAATCATCGTACCTGAATCCACTCATTATGCTGTTACAGGCCTGATGACATAGATTTCATTGCTGAGTGATATTGCATTGTACGTAAGTACCACAACTTCTTTATCCATTTTTCGCTTTCTGTGATATTGAACTTGTACCGTAAACGAGGTTCTTGTAAACAGAGCCGTCCCAAACTTGGGGAGGCTGTGTCTTTTTGATTTTAATTTCCCTAAGCTATAGGACCATAAGTGGAAGTGCCCTAGGCTCTGTTGCTTTGTTTTCTGGATGTTCCAGGAAACACCGTACACTTCTCCAGAGTGGCTGTTGGCAATTTACATCTCGCCCATCAGCATAACAAGGCTCCCAGTTCTCCATGGCCTGTCCTGCCTTTCTGGATTTTACTCTTTTTTCAGAAGGCCCTTTGACCGGGGGGCAGTGAGACTTCATTGTAGTGCAGATTTCCTTTGCGAGCTTGCTTGGTTGGCCAGAAAGGGCGTATGCGTTTCTTCCTGAATATATTCAGGAAAGAACGCATACGCCCTTTTTGGCCAAGTGCATCATTGTCGACGTTCTGAGTCTTTTCATATGTTTTCAGTGCAATTCCAGTCTACCTCCTGAAATAGGTTTCCTGCAGTTCTGCCTTGCTCTCAGTGCCTCTTCATAGCCTTACTTCAATATACTTTTGGAAAATAGTTGGCCTTTATAACTCTGCAGGTTTTTGAATTGCAGTGGCCCTTAGCTCCATTTTTCAGCTCTTATTTTTGTGATCTTGCCTCATATCCACAGGATTTCTTCAGGCCCTATTCTTCTTCTGTGGTGCCTTGCTCTGCCTTTGGTTAATTCTTCTTCCTGAATTGAAATTAGAGTGACATGTGCCCATTGAAACCGCTACAGCTATTTTCTCACTGGTTCCCCCTATTCCCATTCATCCTCCGCACTAACTGCAGACTGTGCGATACCGGAACTTAAAGGCATTGACTCTCCATGTGGAGATGTTGTTAGTAAAGTGGCTGGAATGTTGATCCGGAGCCCCAGGAGAGGAAAATGAGGTGCATTTTAGAAACCTTTCCCGATCATATGGTATACCATCTGCTGGATTTCCCATGCATGGTTTAGCTGTAGGAAGATTCCCTTCAACTTGGAGTGTTGGGACCCTTGGAATAAGTAGCATGAAGTATTGCATTAAACTTTCGGCAGTTGCTCACCAAAGCTCTCCAATCCTTTCAGCCCCAAGTGTCCAGCCTTATGTCTTATCCAGCTGTGGGTTTATATGTGGTCATTCCAGGTTGCATCACAGCCCCTGAGCGAATTTTGTAAGAATTTTTCTCTCTTTCATTGTTTCTGCGTTTTGGTTTTAAAATTTATTTCTATAATGGGGTTTAGCTCATTTTCACTGCTGTGTTTGTGCCGCTCTGCGCACACTTGATTCCCTTATGGAGATATATCAATACATGGGTTTTAAGATTCTTATTACTCAGATATATTTCTCTGCGGTTTATAGGGTGTGTTGAGGCCAGTTCATTGAGCAAGGTGTAGATCTTGTCTGATACCTATTTGGTTTATTGAACGGTATCTGTGCTAATTTCAAACTCTGGTTTTATGCATCACCCCACCTCTCCTTTCCCCTTAAGCCGACATAAGTGTGTTTTCTAAATGTGAGACACTGTTCTGTTTTGTAATTCATTTTTTGTGCAGCCATATTTATCCTCCCTCTATAAGTGATATCTTATGATATGTTTCTTTTTCTGTTTGACTTATTTCAAGTAGTATTATCGGACCTCAATCCACTCTTTATCCTTCTACTAGCCTTATTACATTGATTTCATGGTGAAGAGATATTCCATTGTACATAAGTACCACTTTTTCTTTATCCATTGTTCTCTTTCCTGGGATATTTAAGGTGTACTGAAGTTGAGGTTCTTGTAAACAGAGTAGCCCTAAACTGTGGTGTGCTTGTGTCTTGTTGATTTTTAGACTTCCCTAGATATACTCCCGTGATTGGAAGTGCCCTATGCTCTGTCGCTCTGTTTTTTAGATGATTTAGGAACCACCATACACTTCTCCAGAGTGGCTCTCAGCAGTTCACACATTGTCCATCAGCGTATAAAGGCTCCCTGTTCTCCATGGCCTGTCCTGCATTTCTGGTTTTTACAATTTTTTCGGATGGCCCTTTTGACCGGTGGGAAATGAGACTTCTTTGTTGTGCACATTTGCATTGCTTGCTTGCTTGGTTGCCCATAAAGTGCGTATGCGTTTTTTCCTGGATATATTCAGGAAAAAACGCATACTCCCTTTTGGGCCAACTGCATCATTGTCGAAAATCTGCCGCTTTTCATGTGCTTTAAAGGCGAGTCCAATCTATCTCTTGAAATCTGTTTCTTGCAATTCTGTCTTGCATTCAGATCCTCTTCTTTGCCTTACCTCAACATATTTTTGGACGTTAGTTTTCATTTATAACTCTGCAGGTTTGTGAATTGCAGTGACCCTGAGCTCCATTTTTTAAGTTGTTCTTTTGTGAGCTGGCCTCAAAACCGCAGGATTGCTTCAGGCCCTATTTTGGCTCCGGCGAGGCGGGCTGAGCCTTTTTTTAATTCTTATTCTTAATGGGAAATTAGAGTGACATGTGCCCGTCCAAACCCCTACAACTATTCTCTCATTGGTTCCCCCTGTTCCCGTTCATCCTCCTCACAATTTGCAAAATGTGTGAAACAGAAGTTTAAATGTGCTGATTCTCTAAGTGGGGAGATTCTAAGTAACGTGGCTGGAATGATGAACAGGAGCACCAGGAGAGGATAAATGAGGTGCATTTTAGACACATCTCCCGATCACATGGTGTACAGTCCTCTGGGTTTTCCATGCATGTTTTAGCTGTAGGAAGATTCCTTGAACCTGCAGATTTGGGACCCATTGAATGGGTACCAGGTAGTATTACTTTAAAGGGTGTGCATTTCCTCACCCAACCTCACATTTCTCTTAGCACGAACAGTTTCCAGCCTTATGTCTCATCCTGCTGTGGGTCTAGATGTGTTCAATCCATGTTGCATCACCGTCCCTGAGGAAAAGTTGTAAGAGGTTTTCTCTGTCTCTCTGTCGTTTATTTTTTTCAATTTATTACTATGTTGTTTACAGCTGATTTTCAAAGCTCTGTTTCTTGCTGCTGTACATCCACTTGATTCACGTACAGAGAGACATCAATAATTTCTTTTTCAGATTCTTACCAGTCATAGATATTCTTTTCCGGTGACTTGAGTGTGCTGAGTTCAGTTCTTTTAGCTACCGTGTAGGCCTTGTTGATTATCAGTTTGGTATTTGGAATGGTATCTTTGCTAATTTCAACCTCCTGGATGATGCCTCACCCCTCCCCACCTTTCCCGTTTAGCAGCCTTACACGTGTTTTCTACATATTTGACTATGTTTTTGTTTTGTAATTTATTTCATGTGTAGCCATTTTGGATTCCACCTTTAAGTGATATCTTATGATATGTGTCTTTTTCTTTTTGAATTATGTCACTTAGAATGATCATACGTAACTCCTCCGGAGTTGTTACAACTGGCCATATTTCATTGATTTCCAGGCTGAGTAATATTCCACTCTACATAAGTACCACATCTCTATCCATTTTTTCCCTCCAGAGACATTTAAGTTATATCCTAGTCGAGGATCTTTTAAACAGAGAGGCAGTAAACATTGGGGTGCCTGTGTCCTCTCGATTTTTGTTTTTCCCAAGATATACGCCCATGAGTGCAAGTGCCCTATGCTCTGTAGCTCATTTTTTAGATGCTTTAGTAAACACAATACACTTCTCCAGAATGGCCGTTGGCAATATACATTTCCACTATAAGCCTCACAGGGCTCCCTCTTCTCCTTGCCCTGTCCTGCATTTCTGGCGTTTACACTTTATGAGGATGGCTCTTCTGACTGATGCGAAGTGATATCTTTTGTAGTATTGATTTCCAGTGCCCACCTGTTTGGTTGGCTAAAAAAGTGTATGCCCTTTTCTTGAATATATACAGAAAAAAACACATACAGCCTTTTTGGCCAACTGCAATGTCGGCAATGTTCAGCCCCTTTTCTTGTGCTTAATGGCGAGTCCTTTCTACCTCCTCAAATCCCTTTCCTGCCATTCTCCCTTGCTTGCCAATCCTTTTCTCTGACTTTCCTCAAGACATTTTTCAGTGATAGATATTTTCAACTCTGCAGTTTCGTGAATTTTACTGCCCCTGAGTTCCATTGTTCAACTTGTGTTTATGGGAACTGGCCACAAAGCAGTGGGATTTCCTCAAGCCCTATACTGTTTCCATGGGCAACCCTAGCCTTTGGTCAATTCATCTTCCTGATTGGAAATTAGAGTGACATGTGCCTGTCTGAACACCTAGGACTTGTCTCTCATTGTTCCTCATCCTTCCGCTTCATCCTCTGGACAAATTCCAAACTGTACGCAACAGGATGTTGACAGTGTTGACATCTCCAAGTGGGGAGACTGTTAGTAAAGACGCTGGAGGGGTGAACCCGAGCACCAGGAGATGAGGAGATGAGATGCCTTTTCCAAACTCTTCCCGATCAGACGGTATACCATCCTCTGGATGTGACAGACATGTTTTAGCAGTAGGAAGAGTCCCATTCATGTAAGGAGAACACCAGGGCTTTTTCAAAATCAGTGTCTCCCCGAAACCCAAACTGGGGAGTTTTTTAAGCTACGGCTACACATATGTTCATTAAGGGCCTTGGGAAGTAGGCAGAGTCCAAACTTTAGATGACTGAAGTCTTCAGGGTCAGAAGCACTCACCACCGGCTTCCCTTAGGTTACACTTTAACTGTCATTGATAGATGATGTCAATAAAAATATCTATTCTTTTTCCGATTATTTCCCCTTATAGGTTATTGCACAATATTGAGTGTAGTTCCCTGTGCTATACAGTAGTTCCTTGTTGATGATCTATTTTATACATAGCAGTGTGTATGTGTTAATTCCAAACTGTTAATTTATCCCTCCTCCCACCTTTCCCCTTTGGTAATAATAAATTATAAGATTTTATACTTCTCAGAAATGGGGGAGCTGAAAGAGAGGTATCATTTTCAATGGAAAAGCATTTAAAACAAGATTGAAGCTTTAACCAAGATTATTAGATGTACATCCTTGGAAAGAAATCACTTCATTTCTCTAATATTGACCTGACAAATAAGACAAACCTTTTCACTGAACTTGCTTATAATAAAGTGATGGAAATATCAAATGGAAGTGTTAGAAACATCTTATTTTACCCGAGCCTTATAAACTGTTCTATGTTAACTACAGTTTGGCTCACACATCTGTTCACTGAAGTTACAATAGTCTCAATTTCTGTTACTGATCCTCCAGAGTGGACCCCAACAAGGGTCCCCCTGCCCAGTGTCATTGGGGCCAACAGATCGAGACTGAGTTTGGTTCCCAAGCAAAGGAAACTTTATATTTTCATCAGAGAATGGAGAGGTGAGAGCATGCACTACCCCGTGGGCTGTGGGCTGGGCTGCTGTGTAGAGATCCTGTCAGAGTCAGTGGGAGGGAGGGGGCGGAGCTCTCAAGGGCCGGGTTGGCTGCAGCTCAGGCTCTATATCTCGGAGTCTGCACTGGGCCCCAGGAGCTGAGGTGTCGACCCAGCCATTCTGCACCAGGAAATCTGGTCTGAAGTGCCGGGTGTGGAACCTCTGCATGCGGGACCCTAGGAGCACGTGAAATTAGACAAAGCACAAAGGATAAAAAAGGTCAGACTTGACTTTATTGCCCACATTCTATTTTTATCTCCCAGGGATTTTTAATGGGCTTTGCTGGGGACAAACCCCTCCTCTGCCTTTTGTCCCGTTCCTCATTCTTGGAGTGCTGAGGGTGCAGACCCTTCTTCTGTAACTGCTGAGTGCTGAGTTGGGAGCCCTCATACCAGGGGACGAGGGTCAGAACTTCTCCCCAGCAACCTCCAGGTGACGTTGATTGGCCCCAGGACCCCTGCCTCCCTGCTCGTCCGCCTGAGCACCAGCATTGGAAGTGTTATAGATTCTAATGACCTTTAAGGGTCCAGGAAAGAGATGTGCAGAGACGCTGTGGGGGCCGGTTTCACCCCGCCCCACATTTGTTCGGCCACCTTAGGCTGACCGTTTCTGCCAGCCTAGATGCTCTGACCAGTAGTCTGCTCTTTCTTCAATTAGGCCCCTGAATTAACGTAAAAGCAGCACCAGGTGTCAGAGCCCTGCCCGCTCAACTCCCAGACAGTCCAGGGTCAGTGGTGATCAAGGACCATGATGGCCACTGAGTCAACAGCCTTTTGAAGTAAACAGGAGTCCAGCCGGTCTTATTGGCCACCATCATCACGGTGTCTGTAGGCTTTTCTATGGTGACGGTGTGATATACGGTTCCCCCGCCAAGATTATTAGCTCCCCTCCGGGTGCAGGAAGTCCTGCAAGCAGTAGTCTACTCCTTCGGGACACACTATTGTTGTTTTATGAGAGAAACTCCAGGTCAAGTGATGTTCACACGAGTCGTCATGGTGCCCTGTTGCCCCCGGTTATCTCTCTGGATGTTGGAGTTGGAGGGCCTCCTCACTCGAGGTCGGTGTGCCCACGGAGCGAACCCTGCAACTTCAGGGCATGGTTGGTGATTAGGATCACCACGTGGGGTCCTTTTCCCTTAGGAGGGAGGTGGCCTTTTGGGCTGCTGATTTCCAGGTTTTTAGATACCGCCAGTATCTTGGCCAGATGTGGCAGTGGGCCAAGCCCCTTGGTGACTGTAGTTTATCCTACCTGGATGGCATTCTTGCGTTGTTCCATTTCAAGTGGTCCCAGTTTTTGCACTAATTCTCCAATGGCGATTCACCTTTCACCGGGAATGGAAAGGTCAAAGGGTTTAGCTCAATTAGGGAGTTCCAGGGCAAGGGTCTGAATTGACTGCTCTTTCCATTCTTGAAAGGCCACTTCTGGATTCTGTTCAAAAGGATCATCATCTTTTCCTTTCAGTGTTTCATATAGAGGCCCAGCTAGTAGACTGTAGTTAGGGATCCAGAAGCAGCAAACCCTGGCCTCCCCAGGAACCCCTAAGCTGTCTTCTAGTTTTAGAAAGGGGTAAGGCTGCAAATGGTTTCTTCCCTTTCCTGGGATGGGCTTCTCTGACCTTGTGTGAGAATGAAGCCCAGGCAGGTCACTGCAGTCTGTGATATTTGAGCTTTTTCTTGGACAACTTCTATCCTTTATTGGCTTGGTAGTTCAGAGGCCTCCTTAGTAGGGCTGGCGATCAGAATGTCATCTGCATATTGAAGGAGGGTTTCCTTTTCCAGAGGTAGAACTTTTCGGTCGTTAGCTAAGCTTTCCCCAAAGATGGTGTGGGAATTTTTGAACCCTTGGGGCAAGACGGCCCGGAAGTATTGTTTTAGTTGTATGTTGAGTCCTGCCACTCACAAACCAAAATTTCTTGTGACTCTGGGACTAATGGAATACAAAAGAAGGCATCATTGAAGACTAATACAGAATACCATGTCCTGGTGGTTGGTAGAATGACCAGCAGGGTGTAGGGATCAGGAGCAACTGGAGGTATATCCTCGGTGGCTTCACTGACTGTCCTGACATCCTTTACCAGGTCCCCAGCAGCCCATGGGGCTCTCGTGGTCAGGCCAATCCCAGGATATGGAGCTCTCCTGGGCAGGTACCCCACCCCCAACCCAGCCCACGGGGCTCTCATGGTCAGGCCCCTCCCAGGATACAGAGCTACCCTTGCAGGTACCGTGGCAGGGCTGGGCACACAGGAACCGTGCACATAGCCCTCATTGAAGAGCACCCCCAGCTCACCTGTCGCTCAGAGCTGACACAGAGCACCTCAGAGCAGGACTTGAACTAACAAACAGCAGCTCCGACAGGTCTGTGACCCTGGGCATCACTCTGTGTGGCCTCCCTCCACCTGGTCTTCCAGAGACTTCCACTGCACCCAGGGCACCAGGCCTCTGTCTCCAACCACCACCCACCCCTCCTCTCCCTGACTCCTGGGTTCCTCTCATTAGGAGAGGGTTTTCTTGAAGTTGTCTCCCACTCATGGGCCAGATAAAATGATTAGAAAACAAGCCAAAGCTGCAGCCCCTTGTCTATCCTGACTCTCAGGAGCCCACACCTGTTCCTTGGACCTGGCCGGTTCAGCAAGTTCCATTTTCTGCAACTGTGAGCCCCTGAGGGGTGATGATTGGCTGACCTGGGCAGCCTTACCATGCCGGCCAGCCCTCCCCAGGTGTGCCTGGGTTGAGATCAATATAAATACCACTCCAGGCAGCAAAAGCCCCTGCAGCTGTGCCTGACGCCATTTTCTCTGCCCTGTCAGCAGTCTCGGGGCTGGGCTGGTGGGAGGGAGTGAGAGGCCACGGCTTTGTGGGTGGCCCAGTGTGAGTGGGGCTCTGCTGGACTTTCTGCAGCAGTTGCCAGGCTGCCACCTGCTAAAGAAGAGGATGTGTCACCCATACCTGCTGCTGGAATTTCTCCCTGGGCAGAGGTGAGGAAGGAAAAAAGCAGTGGGGGCAGGGACAGGACGGGTATCTCAGGCAGGGAAATGGAAATCTTCCAGAAGAGCACCCAGGGCCAGGACCATCCTGGCTGGCCTGCAGGCACCAAGTCAGCTGGCATGCTGTCACTCGTGTGGCTCCATGGCCCTTCCTCTAGGCTTTCAAGTCCTTGTATATATTCAGGTGTTTTACCTGGGAAGGGCGGGAACAGTTCAGCAGCAACTGGCCTGGGGTTCAGCTCACGTTTACTCACAGATGCCTCGGCACGGTGCCCCAGCTTTGCAATGAGGACGCTTGTTGTGTGGGGGCTGCTGGCTGAATGGGAGACGATTCCCCACCACTGACCAACTTCAGAATTGTTTACAACTGGAGCAAGTGCCCTGATACGGTTTTCCTCTGAGTAACTGGTGGGTTCTGTTTTTTTTTTTCTCTTTTTCGTTTTTGGTTCAAGGTAGATTTTATTCCTCTTTTTTGTATTTACAGATATAAGCATGGAAATAATTTATTCATATAAATACATGTATGTGAAGGGAATAATTGTTTTTTCTGTTTTATTTTTTAAATTTTATTTCTTTTTAATTTTGAATTTTATTTTATATTTTTATACAGCAGGTTCTCATTGGTTATCTATTTTATACATATAAATGTTTACATGCCAATCCCAATCTCTCAACTCCTCCCACCACCACCCCTCCAAGAGCTTTCCCCCCTTGTTGTCCATACGATTGTTGTCTACATCTGTTGCTCTATTTATGCCTTGCAAAACGGTTAATCTGTACAGTTTTTCTAGGTTCCACATATATGCATGAATATACAAGATTTGTTTTTCTCTTTCTGACTTACTTCACTCTGTATGACAGTCTCTAGATCCATCGACGTCTCTACAAATGACCCAATTTCATTCCTTTCATGGCTTAGTAATATTCCATTTTATATATGTACCACATCTTTATGCATTCGTCTGTCTGTGGGCATTTAGGTTGCTTCCATTACCTCGATATTGTAAATAGTGATGCAATGAACATTGCGGTGAATGTCTCTTTTTGATTTATGGTTTTGTCTGGGTATATGTCCAGTCCTGGGATTGCTGTATCATATGGTAATTCTATTATTAGTTTCTTAAGAAACTCCATATTGTTCTCCATAGTGACTGTATCAATTTATATTCCCAACAATAGTGGAAGAGGCTTCCTTTTCTCCACACCCTTTCCAGCATTTGTTGTTTGTAGATTTTCAGATGATGCCCATTCTAACAGGTGTGAGGTGATACCTCATTGTTGAGTCCATTTCGTTGAGCAAGGGGTAGGTCTTGTCTATTACATATTTGGCTTATGGAACGGTATCTGTGCTAATTTCAAACTCTGGTTTTATGCAGCACCCCAACTCACCTTTCCCCTTAAGCAAGCATAAGTTGGTTTTCTAAACTTGAGACCCTGTTCTGTTTTGTAATTCAGTTCATGTGTAGCCAAGTTTACATTCCGTGCATTAGTGATACCTTATGATGTTTCTTTTTCTGTGTGACTTATTTCACTTAGAATCATCATGCCTCAATCCACTCATTATGCTGGTACAGGCCTGGTGACACAGATTTCATTGCTGAGTGGTATTCTGTTGTACATAAGTACCGCAACTTCTTTATCAATTATTTGTTCTCTGGGATATTTAACTTGTACTGTAGAAGAGGCTCCTGTAAACAGAGCCGTTGTAAATTTTGGGGTGGCTGTGTCTTTTTGATTTTAATTTCCCTAAGCTATAGGACCATAAGTGGAAATGCCCTAGACTCTGTTGCTTTGTTTTTCAGATGTATCAGGAAACACCATACACTTCTCCAGAGTGGCTGTTGGCAATGTACATCCCGCCCATCAGCATAACAAGGCTCCTTTTTCCCCATGGCCTGTCTTGCCTTTCTGGATTTTACACTTTTCTCAGATGGCCCTTTAGACCGGGGGGAAGTGACACTTCATAGTAGTTCGGATTTCCATTGCAAGCTTGCTTGGTTTGCCAAAAAGGGCGTATGTGTTTGTTCCTGAATATATTCAGGAACAAACTCATACGCCCTTTGTTGCCAAGTGCATCATTGTCGATGTTCTGCCTCTTTTCCTATGCTTTAAATGCAAATCCAGTCTACCTCCTGAAATCGGTTTCCTGCAATTCTGCCCCGCTTTCAAGTCCTCTTCGCAGCCTTACTTCAATATATTTTTGGACGTTATCTGTCATTTATAACTCTGCAGGTTTGTGAATTACAGGGCCCCTGAGCTCCTTTCTTCAACTCGCTTTCTTGTGAGCTGGCCGCAAACCCGCAAGGCTGCTTCAGGCCCTAATCTGCTTCTGGCAGGGCACGCTGAGCCTTTGGTTAATTCCTCTTCCTGGTGGGAAATGAGTGTTAAATATGCCCGTCCAGACACCTACCTCACTCTCAACCCCTTGGTGATGTGGGTCCTCTGGTTTGTGGCCACTTTTGCTGGGTTCCTCACCTTTCGATGATGTGGCCCCACTAGTGTGAGGACACTCCTGCTTGGTTCTCATCCACGTGGTTATGTGGACCCCCTGGTGAGAGTCTGTTCCTGGCTTTGTTCCTCACCCACCTGTGAGGGAGACCCTCTGCTGATAGGTCACTCCTGCATGGCTGGCACACATTGCCTTGTTGACGTCAGCCGTGTGGTGGCAGTTGGAGCGTGCTGGGAATCTCTTCCCCCCGGTGATGAGGGCCCTCTTGCATCAGGCCCTGACTGCTGGGCTCACCAACTTTTCTTAGTGAGCCCAGTGATGCTTTGGCACTCCTCTTAGGATCCCATCTCCATGGGGATGTGGGCCTTCTGCTCTGAGGTCCCAACGGCTGGGTTGTTCACATTTTCATGATGTGGGCTCTCTGGTGTTAGTTCACAGAAGCCTGGATCCCATAGCCTCTGTGCTCTTGGCCGCCTGCTGGGAGGTTCCAACTGCTGGATTCCTCACTTTTTTAAATTTTTGGGCCCTCTGTTGTGAGGATCCTCCTGCCTGCCTCACTCCCAGCCCCTTCATGATGTGTGTCGTCTGGTTTGAGGCCACATGTGCTGGGTTCCTCACCTTTCGATGATGTGGGACCAATGGTCTTAGGAGACTCCTGCCTGGTTCACATCCCCTTGGTGATGTGGGCCCTCTGTTGAGAGTCTGATCCTGGCTGGGTTCCTCACCCATCTGTGAGGTGGGCCGTCTGATGTGAGGTCACTCTTGCCTGGCTTGCTCACCTCGCCTTGTGGACATGAGCCCTCTGGTGGCGCTTGGAGCCTGCTGGGAGCCTCCTCTCCTCGGTGATGAGGGCCCTCTGGCATCAGGCCCTAACTGCTGGGCTCCCCACATTTTGTGATGTGTGCCCAGTGGTGCGAGGACACTCCAGCCAGGTTCACATCCCCATTGGGGTGTGGGCCTTCTGCTCTGAGGTCCCAAAGCCTGGGTTGCTCACAGTTTCATGATGTGGGCTCTCTGCTGTTAGTTCACTCCTGCCTGCATCCCATAGCTTCTGTGCTCTGGACCGCCTGCTGGGAGGTTCCAACTGCTGGATTCCTCACCTTTCTTATTCTTTGGGCCCTCTGTTTTTAGGCTACTCCTGCCTGCCTCACTCCCATTCCCTTTGTGATATGTGTCCTCTGATTTGAGGCCACATGTGCTGGGTTCCGCACCTTTCGATGATGTGACCCCACTGGAGGGAAGACAGTCCTGACTGGTTCCCATCCCCTTGCTGATGTGGGCCCTCAGGTGAGAGTCTGATCCTGGCTGGGTTCCTCACCCTTCTGTGAGGTGGGCCCTCTGCTGTGAGGTCAATCATGCCTGTCTGGCACAGGTCACCTTGGCGACGTGGGCCCTCTGGTGGCAGTTGGAGTGTGCTGGGATCCTCCTCCCCTCGGTGATGAGGGCCCTCTTGCCTTAGGCCATAACTGCTGGGCTCCCCACATTTTCTGATGTGCGCCAAGTGAGTGAGGAGACTCTTGCCAGGTTCCCATCCCCATGGCGATATGGGCCTTCTGCTCTGAGGTCAAAACGGCTGGCTTGCTCACAGTACCATGATGTGGGCCCTCTGCTGTGAGTTCACTCCGGCAAGGATCCCTTATCATCGGTGCTCTGAGCCGCCTGCTGGGAGGTTCCAACTGCTGGATTCCTCAACTTTTTTATTCTATGTGCCCTCTGTTGTGAGGCTCCTCCTGCCTGCCTCACTGCCAGCCCCTTGGTGATGACTGTCCTATGGCTTGAGGCCACATGTGCTGCGTTCCTCACCTTTCGATGATGTGACCCCACTCGTGTGAGGACACTCCTGCCTGGTTCCCATCCCCTTGGTGAGGTGGGCCCTCTGGCGAGAGTCTAATCCTGGCTGGGTTCCTCAACGTTCTGTGAGGTAGGCCCTCTGCTGTGAGGTCACTCCTGCCTGGCTGGCACACGTCACCTTGGAGACGTGAGCCCTCTGGTGGCAGTTGGAGCGTGCAGGGCGCCTCCTCCTCTCGGTGATGACGGCCCTCTGGCGTCAGGCCCTAAATGGTGGGCTCCCCACATTTTCTGATGTGCGCCCAGTGGTGCGAGGACACTCCAGCCAGGTTCCCATTCCCATGGGGATGTGGTCCTTCTGCGCTGAGGTCTCAACTCCTGGGTTGCTCACAGTTTTGTGATGTGGGCCCTCTGCTGTGAGTTCACTGTGGCCTGGATCCCATAGCCTCGGTGTTCTGGGCCGCCTGCTGGAAGGTCTAAATGCTGGAATCCTCACGTTTTTTATATTATGTGCCCTGTGTTGTGAGGCTACTCCTGCCTGCCTCACTCCAAGGCCCTTGGTGATGTGGGTCCTCTGGTTTGAGGACACATGTGCTGGGTTCCTCACCTTAAGATGATGAGGCCCCACTGGTGTGAGGATAATCCTGACTGGGTCCCATCCCCTTTGTGATGTGGGCCCTCTGGTGAGAGTCTGATCCTGGCTGGGTTCCTCACCCATCTGTGAGGTGGGCCCTCTACTATCAGGTAACTCTTGCCTGGGTTGCTCACCTCGCCTTGTTGACATGAGCCCTCTGGTGGCAATTGGACCCTGCTGGGAGCCTCCTCAGCTCTGTGATGAGGGCCCTCTGACGTCAGGCCCTAACTGCTGGGCTCCCCAACTTTTCTTAGTGAGCCCAGTGTTGCTCAAGCACTCCTCTTAGGTTCCCATCCCCATGGGGATGTGGGCCTTCTGCTCTGAGGTTCCAACGGCTGGGTTGATCACAATTTCATGATGTGGGCTCTCTGGTGTTAGTTCACTGTGGCCTGGATCCCATAGCCTCTGTGGTCTTGGCTGCCTGCTGGGAGGTTCCAACTGCTCGATTCCTCAACTTTTGTATTCTATGGGTCCTGTGTTGTGATGCTCCTCCTGCCTGCCTCACTCGCAACCCCTTCGTGATGTGGGTCTTCTGGTTTGAGGCCACATGTGCTGGGTTAGGCAACTTTCAATGATGTGGCCCCACTGGTGTGAGTACACTCCTGCCTGGTTCCCATCCCCTTGGTGATGTGGGCCTTCTGGTGACAGTCTTATCCTGGCTGGGTTCCTCACTCTTCTGTGAGGTAGGCCCTCTGCTGTGAGGTCAATCCTGCCTGACTTGCACACATCACCTTGGCGATGTGGGCCCTCTGTTGGCACATGGAACCTGCTGGGAGCCTCCTGCCCTCGGTGATGACGGCCCTCTAGCATCAGGCTCTAACTGCTGGGCTGCCCACGTTTTCTGATGTGAGCCCAGTGATGCCAGGACACTCCTGTCAGGTTCCCATCCCCATGGGGATGTGGGCTTTCTGCTCTGAGGTCCCAATGCCTGGGTTGCTCACAGTTTCATGATGTGGGCTCTCTGCTCTTAGTTCACTCCTGCCTGCATCCCATAGCTTCTGTGCTCTCGGCCGCCTGCTGGGAGGTTCCAAATGCTGGATTCCTCACTTTTTTTATTCTTTGGGCCCTCTGTTTTTAGGCTACTCCTACCTGCCTCACTCCCATCCCCTTTGTGATGTATGTCCTCTGATATGAGGCCACATGTGCTGGGTTCCTCACCTTTCGATGATGTGGCCCCACTGGTGGGAGGACAGTCCTGACTGGTTCCCATCCCCTTGGTGTTGTGGGCCCTCTGGTGAGAGTCTCATCCTGCCTCGGTTCCTCACCCTTCTGTGAGATAGGCCCTCTGCTGTGAGGTCACTACTGCCTGGCTGGCGCATGCCACCTTGTAGACGTGGGCCCTCTGTTGGCAGTTGGAACCTGCTGGGAGTCTCCTCCCCTCAGTTATGAGGGCCCCCTGGCGTCAGGCCCTAACTGCTGGGCTCCTAACATTTTCTGATATGTGCTAAGTGGTGCAAAGCCACTCCTGCCAGGTTCCCATCCCAATGGGGATGTGGGCCTTCTGTTCTGAGGTCCCAACAGCTGGGCTGCTCACAGGTTCATGATGTGGGCCCTCTGCTGTGAGTTCACTGCGGCCTGGATCCCATAGCCTCGGTGCTCTGGGCCACTTGCTGGGAGGTTCCAACTGCTGGATTCCTCAACTTTTATATTCTATGGACCCTGTGTTGTGAGGCCAGTCCTGCCAGCCTCATTCCGAACCCCTTGGTGATGTGGTTCCTCTGGTTTGAGGACACATGTGCTGGGATCCTCACCTTTCGATGATGTTGTCCCACTGGTGTGGGGACATTCCTGCCTGGTTCCCATCCCCTTGGTGATGTGGGCCCTCTGGTGAGAGTCTGATCTTGGCTGTGTTCCTCACCCTTCTGTGAGGTGGGCCCTCTGCTGTGAGGTCACTCCTGCCAGGCTGGCACACATCACCTTGGCGACGTTGGCCCTCTGGTGGCAGCTGGAGCCTGCTGGGAGCCTCCTCCTCTCGGTGATGAGTGCCCTCTAGCGTCAGGCCCTAACTTCTGAGCACCCCACGTTTTCTGATGTGAGCCCAGTGATGCCAGGACACTCCTGTCATGTTCCCATCACCATGGGGATGTGGGCCTTCTGCTCTGAGGTCCCAATGTCTGGGTTGCTCACAGTTTCATGATGTGGGCTGTCTGGTGTTAGTTCACTCTGGCCTGGTTCCTCTAGCCTCTGTGCTCTGGGCCGCCTGCTGGGAGGTTCCAACTGCTGGATTCCTCACCTTTCTTATTTTTGGGCCCTCTGTTATGAGGCTCCTCCTGCCTGCCTCACTCCCAGCCCCTTGGTGATGGGTGTCCTATGGTTTGAAGCCACATGTTCTGGGTTCCTCACCTTTAGATGATGTGGCCCTACTCATGTGAGGACACTCCTGCCTGGTTCCAATCCATTTGGTGATGTGGGCCCTCTGGTGCGAGTCTGATCCTGACTGGGTTCGTCACACTTCTCTGAGGTGGGCCCTCTGTTGTGAGGTCATTCGTGCCTGGTTGGCACACATCGCCTTGGCGATGTCAGCCCTCTGGTGGCAGTTGGAGCCTGCTGGGAGCCTCCTTCCCTTGGTGATGAGGGTCCTCTGGCGTCAGGCCCTAACTGCTGGTCGCCCAAAATTTTCTGATACGTTCTCAGTGGTGCGAGGACACTCCTACCAGAATTCCATCCCCATGGGGATGTGGGCCTCCTGCTCTGAGGTCCCAATGGCTGGGTTGCTCAGTTTCATGACATGGGCCCTCTTCTGTGAGTTCACTGTGGCCTGGATCCCATGGCCTCGGTGCTCTGGGCCGCCTGCTGGGAGGTTCCAACTGCTGGATTCCTCACTTTTTTATTCTATGGGCCCAGTGTTGTGAGGCTACTCCTGCCTGCCTCACTCCGAGGTTCTTGGTGATGTGGGTCCTCTGGTTTGAGGACACATGTGCTGAGTACCTCAGCTTTTGATGATGTGGCCCCACTGATGTGAAGACACTCCTGCCTGGTTCCCATCCCCTTGGTGATGTGGACCCTCTGGTGAGAGTCTGATGTTGGCTGGGTTTCTCACCCTTCTGTGAGGTGGGACCTCTGCTGTGAGGTAACTCCTGCCTGGCATGCTCACGTTGCCTTGGCAATGTGAGCCCTCAGGTGGCAGTTGGAGCCTGCTGGGAATCTCCTCCCCTCAGGTATGAGAGCTCTGGATAAAACACATATGCCCTTTTTTGCCAAGTGCATTATTTTCCAAGTTCTGTCTCTTTTCCTATACTTTAAGAGCTACTCCCGTGTACGTTCTGAAATCAGTTTCCAGCAATTCTGCCCCGCATTCAAGTCCTCTTCGCAGCCTTACTTCAGTATAATTTTGGATGATAGCTGTCATTTATAACTCCGCAGGTTTCTGAATTACAGTGCCCCTGAGCTCCTTTCTTCAACTCGCTTTCTTGTGAGCTGGCCGCAACACCGCAGGATCTCCTCAGGCCCTAATCTAGTTCCAGCATGGCACGCGGAGCCTTTGGTTCATTTATCTTCCTGGTGGGAAATGAGAGTTAAATTTGCCCGTCCAGACACCTACAGATAGTCTCCCATTGCTTCTCCTTATTCCTGTTCATCTTCCGAAGAAATTGCAAACTGGGCCAAACAGGAGGTTAAAGGCACTGACTCTCCAAGTGGGGAGAGTGTTAGTAAAGCGTCTGGAATGTTGCACCCGAGTACCAAGGGACGAAAACTGAGACACATTTGAACACGTTTCCCGATCACACGGTGGATCATACACTCCGTTCCACATGCATGTTTTAGCTGAAGGAAGAATCCCTTAAACCTGGAGAGTTGAGACCCATGGAATGGGTACCATGCAATATGACTTCAAAGGGTCTGCATTTGCTCACCGAACCTCACCAATCCTATCACTGCTGCGTTTATGCTGCTGTACACACGCTTGATTCTCTGTCGGAGACATATAAATTCAAAGGTTTTAAGATTCTTTCTAGTCAGGTATATTGTTAGGCGTTTAATATGGGGTGTTGAGTCCACTTCGTTGAGCAAGGAGTAGCTCTTGTCTATTACATATTTGGCTTATGGAACGGTATCTGTGCTAATTTCAATCTCTGGTTTCATGCAGCACCCCAACTCACCTTTGCCCTTAAGCAAGCATAAGTTGGTTTTCTACATTTGAGACCCTGTTCTGTTTTGTAATTCAGTTCCTGTGTAGCCAAGTTTACATTCCGTGTATTAGGGATATCTTATGATGTTCCTTTTTCTGTGTGACTTATTTCACTTAGAATCATCGTACCTGAATCCACTCATGATGCTGCTATGGGCTGATGACATAGATTTCATTGCTGACTGATATTGCATTGTACGTAAGTACCACAACTTCTGTATCCATTTTTCGCTTTCTGTGATATTGAACTTGTACGGTAAACGAGGTTCTTGTAAACAGAGCCGTCCCAAACTTTGGGGTGGCTGTGTCTTTTTGATTTTAATTTCCCTAATCTATAGGACGATAAGTGGAAGTGCCCTAGGCTCTGTTGCCTTGTTTTTTGGATGTTTCAGGAAACACCATACACTTCTCCAGAGTGGCTGCTGGCAATTTACATCCCGCCCATCAGCATAACAAGGCTCCCAGTTCTCCATGGCCTGTCCTGCCTTTCTGGATTTTACACTTTTTTCAGATGGCCCTTTTGACCGGGGGGCAGTGAGACTTCATTGTAGTGCAGATTTCCTTTGCAAGCTTGCTTGGTTGGCCAAAAAGGGCGTATGCGTTTTTTCCTGAATATATTCAGGAAAAAACGCATACGCCCTTTTTGGCCAAGTGCATCATTGTGGACGTTCTGCCTCTTTTCCTATGCTTTACATGCAATTCCAGTCTACCTCCTGAAATCGGTTTCCTGCAATTCTGCCCCGCTTTCAACTCCTCTTGGCAGCCTTACTTCAATATATTTTTGGAAGATAGCTGTCATTTATAACTCTGCAGGTTTGTGAATTACAGTGCCCCTGAGCTCCTTTCTTCAACTCGCTTTCTTGTGAGCTGGCCGCAACACCGCAGGATTGCTTCAGGCCCTAGTTTGGTTCCGGCACGGCATGCTGAGCCTTTGGTTAATTCCTCTTCCTGGTGGGAAATGAGAGTTAAATTTGCCCGTCCAGACACCTCCACCTAGTCTCTCATTGGTTCTCCCTATTCCTGTTCATTTTCCACAGAAATTGCAAACTGGGCCAAACAGGAGGTTAAAGGCACTGACTCTCCAAGTGGGGAGAGTGTTAGTAAAGCGTCTGGAATGTTGCACCCGAGTAGCAGTGGACGAAAACTGAGACACATTTGAACACGTTTTCCGATCACACGGTGGATCATACTCTGGGTTCCACATGCATGTTTTAGCTGAAAGAAGAATCCCTTAAACATGGAGAGTTGAGACCCATGGAATGGGTACCATGCAATATGACTTCAAAGGGTCTGCATTTGCTCACCGAACCTCACCAATCCTATCCCTGCTGCGTTTATGCCGCTGTACACACGCTTGATTCTCTTTCGGAGACATATAAATCCATAGGTTTTAAGATTCTTACTAGTCAGGTATATTGTTAGGCGTTTAATATGGGGTGTTGAGTTCACTTCGTTGAGCAAGGAGTAGCTCTTGTCTATTACATATTTGGCTTATGGAATGGTATCTGTGCTAATTTCAATCTCTTGTTGTATGCAGCACCCCAACTCACCTTTCCCCTTAAGCAAGCATAAGTTGGTTTTCTACATTTGACACCCTGTTCTGTTTAGTAATTTAGTTCCTGTGTAGCCAAGTTTACATTCCGTGTAGTAGTGATATCTTATGATGTTTCTTTTTCTGTGTGACTTATTTCACTTAGAATCATCGTACCTGAATCCACTCATTATGCTGCTATGTGCCTGATGACATAGATTTCATTGCTGAGTGATATTGCATTGTACGTAAGTACCACAACTTCTTTATCCATTTTTCGCTTTCTGTGATATTGAACTTGTACGGTGAACAAGGTTCTTGTAAACAGAGCCGTCCCAAACTTTGGGATGGCTGTGTTTTTTTGATTTTAATTTCCCTAAGCTATAGGACCATAAGTGGAAGTGCCCTAGGCTCTGTTGCTTTGTTTTTTGGATGTTTCAGGAAACACCATACACTTCTCCAGAGTGGCTGCTGGTAATTTACATCCCACCCATCAGCATAACAAGGCTCCCAGTTCTCCATGGCCTGTCCTGCCTTTCTGGATTTTACACTTTTTTCAGATGGCCCTTTTGACCAGGGGGCAGTGAGACTTCATTGTAGTGCAGATTTCCTTTGCAAGCTTGCTTGGTTGGCCAAAAAGGGCGTATGCGTTTTTTCCTGAATATATCCAGGAAAAAACGCATATGCCCTTTTTGGCCAAGTGCATCATTGTGGACGTTCTGCCTCTTTTCGTATGCTTTACATGCAATTCCAGTCTACCTCCTGAAATTGGTTTCCTGCAATTCTGCCCCGCTTTCAACTCCTCTTGGCAGCCTTACTTCAATATATTTTTGGACGATAGCTGTCATTTATAACTCTGCAGATTTGTGAATTACAGTGCCCCTGAGCTCCTTTCTTCAACTCGCTTTCTTGTGAGCTGGCCGCAACACTGCAGGATTGCTTCAGGCCCTAGTTTGGTTCCGGCACGGCATGCTGAGCCTTTGGTTAATTCCTCTTCCTGGTGGGAAATGAGAGTTAAATTTGCCCGTCCAGACACCTCCACCTAGTCTCTCATTGGTTCTCCCTATTCCTGTTCATTTTCCACAGAAATTGCAAACTGGGCCAAACAGGAGGTTAAAGGCACTGACTCTCCAAGTGGGGAGCGTGTTAGTAAAGCGTCTGGAATGTTGCACCCGAGTAGCAGGGGACGAAAACTGAGACACATTTGAACACGTTTTCCGATCACACGGTGGATCATACTCTGGGTTCCACATGCATGTTTTAGCTGAAAGAAGAATCCCTTAAACATGGAGAGTTGAGACCCATGGAATGGGTACCATGCAATATGACTTCAAAGGGTCTGCATTTGCTCACCGAACCTCACCAATCCTATCACTGCTGCGTTTATGCCGCTGTACACACGCTTGATTCTCTTTCGGAGACATATAAATCCATAGGTTTTAAGATTCTTACTAGTCAGGTATATTGTTAGGCGATTAATATGGTGTGTTGAGTCCACTTCGTTGAGCAAGGAGTAGCTCTTGCCTATTACATATTTGGCTTATGGGATGGTATCTGTGCTAATTTCAATCTCTTGTTGTATGCAGCACCCCAACTCACCTTTCCCCTTAAGCAAGCATAAGTTGGTTTTCTACATTTGACACCCTGTTCTGTTTAGTAATTCAGTTCCTGTGTAGCCAAGTTTACATTACGTGTAGTAGTGATATCTTATGATGTTTCTTTTTCTGTGTGACTTATTTCACTTAGAATCATCGTACCTGAATCCACTCATTATGCTGCTATGGGCCTGATGACATAGATTTCATTGCTGAGTGATATTGCATTGTACGTAAGTACCACAACTTCTTTATCCATTTTTCGCTTTCTGTGATATTGAACTTGTACTGTAAACGAGTTTCTTGTAAACAGAGCCGTCCCAAACTTTGGGGTGGCTGTGTCTTTTTGATTTTAATTTCCCTAAGCTATAGGACCATAAGTGGAAGTGCCCTAGGCTCTGTTGCTTTGTTTTTTGGATGTTTCAGGAAACACCATACACTTCTCCAGAGTGGCTGCTGGTAATTTACATCCCGCCCATCAGCCTAACAATGCTCCCAGTTCTCCATGGCCTGTCCTGCCTTTCTGGATTTTACACTTTTTTCAGATGGCGCTTTTGACCGGGGGGCAGTGAGACTTCATTGTAGTGCAGATTTCCTTTGCAAGCTTGCTTGGTTGGCCAAAAAGGGCGTATGCGTTTTTTCCTGAATATATTCAGGAAAAAACGCATACGCCCTTTTTAGCCAAGTGCATCATTGTGGACGTTCTGCCTCTTTTCCTATGCTTTACATGCAATTCCCGTCTACCTCCTGAAATCGGTTTCCTGCAATTCTGCCCCGCTTTCAAGTCCTCTTGGCAGCCTTACTTCAATATATTTTTGGACGATAGCTGTCATTTATAACTCTGCAGGTTTGTGAATTACAGTGCCCCTGAGCTCCTTTCTTCAACTCGCTTTCTTGTGAGCTGGCCGCAACACCGCAGGATTGCTTCAGGCCCTAGTGTGGTTCCGGCACGGCACGCTGAGCCTTTGGTTAATTCCTCTTCCTGGTGGGAAATGAGAGTTAAATTTGCCCGTCCAGACACCTCCAGCTAGTCTCTCTTTGGTTCTCCCTATTCCTGTTCATTTTCCACAGAAATTGCAAACTGGGCCAAACAGGAGGTTAAAGGCACTGACTCTCCAAGTGGGGAGAGTGTTAGTAAAGCATCTGGAATGTTGCACCCGAGTTCCACGGGACGAAAACTGAGACAGATTTGAACATGTTTCCCGATCACACGGTGGATCATACTCTGGGTTCCACATGCATGTTTTAGCTGAACGAAGAATCCCTTAAACCTGGAGAGTTGAGACCCATGGAATGGGTACCATGCAATATGACTTCAAAGGGTCTGCATTTGCTCACCGAACTTCACCAATCCTATCACTGCTGCGTTTATGCCGCCGTACACACGCTTGATTCTCTTTCGGACACATATAAATCGGTAGGTTTTAATATTCTTGCTAGTCAGATATATTCTTAGGCGTTTAATATGGGGTGTTGAGTCAACTTCGTTGAGCAAGGAGTAGCTCTTGTCTATTACATATTTGGCTTATGGAACGGTATCTGTTCTAATTTCAATCTCTGGTTTCATGCAGCACCCCAACTCACCTTTCCTCTTAAGCAAGCATAAGTTGGTTTTCAACATTTGAGACCCTGTTCTGTTTTGTAATTCAGTTCTTGTGTAGCCAAGTTTACCTTCCGTGTAGGAGTGATATCTTATGGTGTTTCTTTTTCTGTGTGATTTATTTCACTTAGAATCATCATACCTGAATCCACTCATTATGCTGCTACGGGCCTGATGACATAGATTTCATTGCTGAGTGATATTGCATTGTACGTAAGTACCACAACTTCTTTATCCATTTTTCGCTTTCTGTGATATTGAACTTGTACCGTAAATGAGGTTCTTGTAAACAGAGCCGTCCCAAACTTTGGGGTGGCTGTGTCTGTTTGATTTTCATTTCCCTAAGCTATAGGACCATAAGTGGAAGTGCCCTAGGCTCTGTTGCTTAGTTTTTTAGATGTTTCAGGAAACAGCATACACTTCTCCAGAGTGGCTGTTGGCAATTTACATCCCGCCCATCAGCATAACAAGGCTCCCAGTTCTCCATGGCCTGTCCTGCCTTTCTGGATTTTACACTTTTTTCATATGGCCCTTTTGACCGGGGGGAAGAGAGACTTCATTGTAGTGCAGATTTCCTTTGCAAGCTTGCTTGGTTGGCCAAAAAGTGCATATGCGTTTTTTCCTGGAAAAAACGCATACGCCCTTTTTGGCCAAGTGCATCATTGTGGACGTTCTGCCTCTTTTCCTATGCTTTACATGCAATTCCCGTCTACCTCCTGAAATCGGTTTCCTGCAATTCTGCCCCGCTTTCAAGTCCTCTTGGCAGCCTTACTTCAATATATTTTTGGACGATAGCTGTCATTTATAACTCTGCAGGTTTGTGAATTACAGTGCCCCTGAGCTCCTTTCTTCAGCTCGCTTTCTTGTGAGCTGGCCGCAACAGCGCAGGATTGCTTCAGGCCCTAGTGTGGTTCCGGCACGGCACGCTGAGCCTTTGGTTAATTCCTCTTCCTGGTGGGGAATGAGAGTTAAATTTGCCCGTCCAGACACCCCCAGCTAGTCTCTCATTGGTTCTCCCTATTCCTGTACATTTTCCGCAGAAATTGCAAACTGGGCCAAACAGGAGGTTAAAGGCACTGACTCTCCAAGTGGGCAGAGTATTAGTAAAGCATCTGGAGTTTGCACCCGAGTACCAGGGGACGAAAACTGAGACACATTTGAACACGTTTCCCGATCACACGGTGGATCATACTCTGGGTTCCACATGCATGTTTTAGCTGAAGGAAGAATCCCTTAAACCTGGAGAGTTGAGACCCATGGAATGGGTACCATGCAATATGACTTCAAAGGGTCTGCATTTGCTCACCGAACCTCACCAATCCTATCACTGCTGCGTTTATGCCGCTGTACACACGCTTGATTGTCTTTCGGAGACATATAAATCCGTAGGTTTTAAGATTATTTCTAGTCAGGTATATTCTTAGGCGTTTAATATGGGGTGTTGAGTCCACTTCGTTGAGCAAGGAGTAGCTCTTGTCTATTACATATTTGGCTTATGGAACGGTATCTGTGCTAATTTCAATCTCTGGTTTCATGCAGCACCCCAACTCACCTTTCCCCTTAAGCTAGCGTAAGTTGGTTTTCTACATTTGAGACCCTGTTCTGTTTTGTAATTCAGTTCCTGTGTAGCCAAGTTTACATTCCGTGTAGTAGTGATATCTTATGATGTTTCTTTTTCTGTGTGACTTATTTCACTTACAATCATCGTACCTTAATCCACTCATTATGCTGCTACGGGCCTGATGACATAGATTTCATTGCTGAGTGATATTGTATTGTACGTAAGTACCACAACTTCTTTATCCATTTTTTGCTTTCTGTGATATTGAACTTTTACCGTAAACAAGGTTCTTGTAAACAGAGCCGGCCCAAACTTTGGGGTGGCTGTGTCTTTTTGATTTTAATATTCCTAAGCTATAGGACCATAAGTGGAAGTGCCCTAGGCTCTGTTGCTTTGTTTTTTAGATGTTTCAGGAAACAGCATACACTTCTCCAGAGTGGCTGTTGGCAATTTACATCCCTCCCACCAGCATAACAAAGCTCCCAGTTCTCCATGGCCTGTCCTGCCTTTCTGGATTTTACACTTTTTTCATATGGCCCTTTTGACCGGGGGGCAGCGAGACTTCATTGTAGTGCAGATTTCCTTTGCAAGCTTGCTTGATTGGCCAAAAAGGCCGTATGCGTTTTTTCCTGGAAAAAACGATTACACCCTTTTAGGCCAAGTGCATCATTGTGGACGTTCTGCCTCTTTTCCTATGCTTTACATGCAATTCCCGTCTACCTCCTGAAATCGGTTTCCTGCAATTCTGCCCCGCTTTCAAGTCCTCTTGGCAGCCTTACTTCAATATATTTTTAGACGATAGCTGTCATTTATAACTCTGCAGGTTTGTGAATTACAGTGCCCCTGAGCTCCTTTCTTCAACTCGCTTTCTTGTGAGCTGGCCGCAACACCGCAGGATTGCTTCAGGCCCTAGTGTGGTTCCGGCACGGCACGCTGAGCCTTTGGTTAATTCCTCTTCCTGGTGGGAAATGAGAGTTAAATTTGCCCGTCCAGACACCTCCAGCTAGTCTCTCTTTGGTTCTCCCTATTCCTGTTCATTTTCCACAGAAATTGCAAACTGGGCCAAACAGGAGGTTAAAGGCACTGACTCTCCAAGTTGGGAGAGTGTTAGTAAAGCATCTGGAATGTTGCACCCGAGTTCCACGGGACGAAAACTGAGACACATTTGAACACGTTTCCCGATCACACGGTTGATCATACTCTGGGTTCCACATGCATGTTTTAGCTGAACGAAGAATCCCTTAAACCTGGAGAGTTGAGACCCATGGAATGGGTACCATGCAATATGACTTCAAAGGGTCTGCATTTGCTCACCGAACTTCACCAATCCTATCACTGCTGCGTTTATGCCGCCGTACACACGCTTGATTCTCTTTCGGAGACAAATAAATCCGTAGGTTTTAAGATTATTTCTAGTCAGGTATATTCTTAGGCTTTTAATATGGGGTGTTGAGTCCACTGCATTGAGCAAGGTGTAGCTCTTGTCTATTACATATTTGGCTTATGGAACGGTATCTGTGCTAATTTCAATCTCTGGTTTTATGCAGCACCCCGAGTCACCTTTCCCCTTAAGCAAGCATAAGTTGGTTTTCTACATTTGAGACCCTGTTCTGTTTTGTAATTCAGTTCCTGTGTAGCCAAGTTTACATTCCGTGTAGTAGTGATACCTTATGATGTTTCTTTTTCTGTGTGACTTATTTCACTTAGAATCATCGTACCTGCATCCACTCATTATGCTGCTACGGGCCTGATGACATAGATTTCATTGCTCAGTGATATTGCATTGTACGTAAGTACCACAACTTCTTTATCCATTTTTCGCTTTCTGTGATATTGAACTTGTACCGTAAACAAGGTTCTTCTAAACAGAGCCGAACCCAAACTTTGGGGTGGCTGTGTCTTTTTGATTTTAATTTCCCTATGCTATAGGACCATAAGTGGAAGTGCCCTAGGCTCTGTTGCTTTGTTTTTTAGATGTTTCAGGAAACAGCATACACTTCTCCAGAGTGGCTGTTGGCAATTTACATCCCGCCCATCAGCATAACAAGGCTCCCAATTCTCCATGTCCTGTCTTGCCTTTCTGGATTTTACACTTTTTCAGATGGCCCTTTTGACCGGGGGGCAGTGAGACTTCATTGTAGTGCAGATTTCCTTTGCAAGCTTGCTTGGTTGGCCAAAAAGGGCGTATGCGTTTTTTCCTGAATATATTCAGGAAAAAACGCATACGCCCTTTTTGGCCAAGTGCATCATTGTGGACGTTCTGCCTCTTTTCCTATGCTTTACATGCAATTCCCGTCTACCTCCTGAAATCGGTTTCCTGCAATTCTGCCCCGCTTTCAAGTCCTCTTGGCAGCCTTACTTCAATATATTTATGGACGATAGCTGTCATTTATAACTCTGCAGGTTTGTGAATTACAGTGCCCCTGAGCTCCTTTCTTCAACTCGCTTTCTTGTGAGCTGGCCGCAACACCACAGGATTGCTTCAGGCCCTAGTGTGGTTCCGGCACGGCACGCTGAACCTTTGGTTAATTCCTCTTCCTGGTGGGAAATGAGAGTTAAATTTGCCCGTCCAGACACCTCCAGCTAGTCTCTCATTGGTTCTCCCTATTCCTGTACATTTTCCGCAGAAATTGCAAACTGGGCCAAACAGGAGTTTAAAGGCACTGACTCTCCAAGTGGGGAGAGTGCTAGTAAAGCGTCTTGAATGTTGCACCCGAGTACCAGGGGACGAAAACTGAGACACATTTGAACATGTTTCCCGATCACACGGTGGATCATACTCTGTGTTCCACATGCATGTTTTAGCTGAAGGAAGAATCCCTTAAACCTGGAGAGTTGAGACCCATGGAATGGGTACCATGCAATATGACTTCAAAGGGTCTGCATTTGCTCACCGAACCTCACCAATCCTATCACTGCTGCGTTTATGCCACCGTACACACGCTTGATTCTCTTTCGGAGACATATAAATCCACAGGTTTTAAGATTCTTACTAGTCAGGTGTATTCTTAGGCGTTTAATATGGGGTGTTGAGTACACTTCGTTTAGCAAGGAGTTGCTCTTGTCTATTACATATTTGGCTTATGGCACGGTATCTGTGCTAATTTCAATCTCTGGTTTCATGCAGCACCCCAACTCACCTTTCCCCTTAAGCTAGCGTAAGTTGGTTTTCTACATTTGAGACCCTGTTCTGTTTTGTAATTCAGTTCCTGTGTAGCCAAGTTTACATTCCGTGTAGTACTGATATCTTATGATGTTTCTTTTTCTGTGTGACGTATTTCACGTAGAATCATCGTACCTGAATCCACTCATTATGCTGCGACGGGCCTGATGACATAGATTTCATTGCTGAGTGATATTGCATTGTACGTAAGTACCACAACTTCTTTATCCATTTTTCGCTTTCTGTGATATTGAACTTGTACCGTAAACGAGGTTCTTGTAAACAGAGCCGGCCGAAACTTTGGGGTGGCTGTGTCTTTTTGATTTTAATTTCCCTAAGCTATAGGACCATAAGTGGAAGTGCCCTAGGCTCTGTTGCTTTGTTTTTCAGATGTTTCAGGAAACAGCATACACTTCTCCAGAGTGGCTGTTGGCAATTTACATCCCGCCCATCAGCATAACAAGGCTCCCAATTCTCCATGTCCTGTCTTGCCTTTCTGGATTTTACACTTTTTTCAGATGGCCCTTTTGACCGGGGGGCAGTGAGACTTCATTGTAGTGCAGATTTCCTTTGCAAGCTTGCTTGGTTGGCCAAAAAGGGCGTATGCGTTTTTTCCTGAATATATTCAGGAAAAAACGCATACGCCCTTTTTGGCCAAGTGCATCATTGTGGACGTTCTGCCTCTTTTCCTATGCTTTACATGCAATTCCCGTCTACCTCCTGAAATCGGTTTCCTGCAATTCTGCCCCGCTTTCAAGTCCTCTTGGCAGCCTTACTTCAATATATTTTTGGACGATAGCTGTCATTTATAACTCTGCAGGTTTGTGAATTACAGTGCCCCTGAGCTCCTTTCTTCAACTCGCTTTCTTGTGAGCTGGCCGCAACACCGCAGGATTGCTTCAGGCCCTAGTGTGGTTCCGGCACGGCACGCTGAGCCTTTGGTTAATTCCTCTTCCTGGTGGGAAATGAGAGTTAAATTTGCCCGTCCAGACACCCCCAGCTAGTCTCTCATTGGTTCTCCCTATTCCTGTACATTTTCCGCAGAAATTGCAAACTGGGCCAAACAGGAGGTTAAAGGCACTGACTCTCCAAGTGGGGAGAGTGTTAGTAAAGCGTCTGGAGTTTGCACCCGAGTACCAGGGGACGAAAACTGAGACACATTTGAACACGTTTCCCGATCACACGGTGGATCATACTCTGGGTTCCACATGCATGTTTTAGCTGAAGGAAGAATCCCTTAAACCTGGAGAGTTGAGACCCATGGAATGGGTACCATGCAATATGACTTCAAAGGGTCTGCATTTGCTCACCGAACCTCACCAATCCTATCACTGCTGCGTTTATGCCGCTGTACACACGCTTGATTGTCTTTCGGAGACATATAAATCCGTAGGTTTTAAGATTATTTCTAGTCAGGTATATTCTTAGGCGTTTAATATGGGGTGTTGAGTCCACTTCGTTGAGCAAGGAGTAGCTCTTGTCTATTACATATTTGGCTTATGGAACGGTATCTGTGCTAATTTCAATCTCTGGTTTCATGCAGCACCCCAACTCACCTTTCCCCTTAAGCTAGCGTAAGTTGGTTTTCTACATTTGAGACCCTGTTCTGTTTTGTAATTCAGTTCCTGTGTAGCCAAGTTTACATTCCGTGTAGTAGTGATATCTTATGATGTTTCTTTTTCTGTGTGACTTATTTCACTTACAATCATCGTACCTTAATCCACTCATTATGCTGCTACGGGCCTGATGACATAGATTTCATTGCTGAGTGATATTGTATTGTACGTAAGTACCACAACTTCTTTATCCATTTTTTGCTTTCTGTGATATTGAACTTTTACCGTAAAGAAGGTTCTTGTAAACAGAGCCAGCCCAAACTTTGGGGTGGCTGTGTCTTTTTGATTTTAATATTCCTAAGCTATAGGACCATAAGTGGAAGTGCCCTAGGCTCTGTTGCTTTGTTTTTTAGATGTTTCAGGAAACAGCATACACTTCTCCAGAGTGGCTGTTGGCAATTTACATCCCTCCCACCAGCATAACAAAGCTCCCAGTTCTCCATGGCCTGTCCTGCCTTTCTGGATTTTACACTTTTTTCATATGGCCCTTTTGACCGGGGCGCAGCGAGACTTCATTGTAGTGCAGATTTCCTTTGCAAGCTTGCTTGATTGGCCAAAAAGGCCGTATGCGTTTTTTCCTGGAAAAAACGATTACACCCTTTTAGGCCAAGTGCATCATTGTGGACGTTCTGCCTCTTTTCCTATGCTTTACATGCAATTCCCGTCTACCTCCTGAAATCGGTTTCCTGCAATTCTGCCCCGCTTTCAAGTCCTCTTGGCAGCCTTACTTCAATATATTTTTAGACGATAGCTGTCATTTATAACTCTGCAGGTTTGTGAATTACAGTGCCCCTGAGCTCCTTTCTTCAACTCGCTTTCTTGTGAGCTGGCCGCAACACCGCAGGATTGCTTCAGGCCCTAGTGTGGTTCCGGCACGGCACGCTGAGCCTTTGGTTAATTCCTCTTCCTGGTGGGAAATGAGAGTTAAATTTGCCCGTCCAGACACCTCCAGCTAGTCTCTCATTGGTTCTCCCTATTCCTGTTCATTTTCCACAGAAATTGCAAACTGGGCCAAACAGGAGGTTAAAGGCACTGACTCTCCAAGTGGGGAGAGTGTTAGTAAAGCATCTGGAATGTTGCACCCGAGTTCCACGGGATGAAAACTGAGACACATTTGAACACGTTTCCCGATCACACGGTGGATCATACTCTGGGTTCCACATGCATGTTTTAGCTGAACGAAGAATCCCTTAAACCTGGAGAGTTGAGACCCATGGAATGGGTACCATGCAATATGACTTCAAAGGGTCTGCATTTGCTCACCGAACTTCACCAATCCTATCACTGCTGCGTTTATGCCGCCGTACACACGCTTGATTCTCTTTCGGACACATATAAATCGGTAGGTTTTAATATTCTTGCTAGTCAGATATATTCTTAGGCGTTTAATATGGGGTGTTGAGTCCACTTCGTTGAGCAAGGAGTAGCTCTTGTCTATTACATATTTGGCTTATGGAATGGTATCTGTGCTAATTTCAATCTCTGGTTTCATGCAGCACCCCAACTCACCTTTCCCCTTAAGCTAGCGTAAGTTGGTTTTCTACATTTGAGACCCTGTTCTGTTTTGTAATTCAGTTCCTGTGTAGCCAAGTTTACATTCCGTGTAGTAGTGATATCTTATGATGTTTCTTTTTCTGTGTGACTTATTTCACTTACAATCATCGTACCTTAATCCACTCATTATGCTGCTACGGGCCTGATGACATAGATTTCATTGCTGAGTGATATTGTATTGTACGTAAGTACCACAACTTCTTTATCCATTTTTTTGCTTTCTGTGATATTGAAGTTGTACCGTAAACAAGGTTCTTGTAAACAGAGCCGTCCCAAACTTTGGGGTGGCTGTGTCTTTTTGATTTTAATTTCCCTAAGCTATAGGACCATAAGTGGAAGTGCCCTAGGCTCTGTTGCTTTGTTTTTTAGATGTTTCAGGAAACACCATACACTTCTCCAGAGTGGCTGTTGGCAATTTACATCCCGCCCATCAGCATAACAAGGCTCCCAGTTCTCCATGGCCTGTCCTGCCTTTCTGGATTTTACACTTTTTTCAGATGGCCCTTTTGACCGGGGGGGGGCAGTGAGACTTCATTGTAGTGCAGATTTCCTTTGCAAGCTTGCTTGGTTGGCCAAAAAGGGCGTATGCGTTTTTTCCTGAATATATTCAGGAAAAAACGCATACGCCCTTTTAGGCCAAGTGCATCATTGTGGACGTTCTGCCTCTTTTCCTATGCTTTACATGCAATTCCCGTCTACCTCCTGAAATCGGTTTCCTGCAATTCTGCCCCACTTTCAAGTCCTCTTGGCAGCCTTACTTCAATATATTTTTGAACAATAGCTGTCATTTATAACTCTGCAGGTTTGTGAATTACAGTGCCCCTGAGCTCCTTTCTTCAACTCGCTTTCTTGTGAGCTGGCCGCAACACCGCAGGATTGCTTCAGGCCCTAGTGTAGTTCCGGCATGGCACGCTTAGCCTTTGGTTAATTCCTCTTCCTGGTGGGAAATGAGAGTTAAATTTGCCCGTCCACACACCTCCAGCTAGTCTCTCATTGGTTCTCCCCATTCCTGTACATTTTCCGCAGAAATTGCAAACTGGGCCAAACAGGAGTTTAAAGACACTGACTCTCCAAGTGGGGAGAGTGTTAGTAAAGCGTCTTGAATGTTGCACCCGAGTACCAGGGGACGAAAACTGAGACACATTTGAACACGTTTCCTGATCACACGGTGGATCATACTCTGTGTTCCACATGCATGTTTCAGCTGAATGAAGAATCCCTTAAACCTGGAGAGTTGAGACCCATGGAATGGGTACCATGCAGTATGACTTCAAAGGGTCTGCATTTGCTCACCGAACCTCACCAATCCTATCACTGCTGCGTTTATGCCGCCGTACACACGCTTGATTCTCTTTCGGAGACAAATAAATCCGTAGGTTTTAAGATTATTTCTAGTCAGGTATATTCTTAGGCTTTTAATATGGGGTGTTGAGTCCACTGCATTGAGCAAGGTGTAGCTCTTGTCTATTACATATTTGGCTTATGGAACGGTATCTGTGCTAATTTCAATCTCTGGTTTTATGCAGCACCCCGAGTCACCTTTCCCCTTAAGCAAGCATAAGTTGGTTTTCTACATTTGAGACCCTGTTCTGTTTTGTAATTCAGTTCCTGTGTAGCCAAGTTTACATTCCGTGTAGTAGTGATACCTTATGATGTTTCTTTTTCTGTGTGACTTATTTCACTTAGAATCATCGTACCTCCATCCACTCATTATGCTGCTACGGGCCTGATGACATAGATTTCATTGCTCAGTGATATTGCATTGTACGTAAGTACCACAACTTCTTTATCCATTTTTCGCTTTCTGTGATATTGAACTTGTACCGTAAACGAGGTTCTTGTAAACAGAGCCGTCCCAAACTTTGGGGTGGCTGTGTCTGTTTGATTTTCATTTCCCTAAGCTATAGGACCATAAGTGGAAGTGCCCTAGGCTCTGTTGCTTAGTTTTTTAGATGTTTCAGGAAACAGCATACACTTCTCCAGAGTGGCTGTTGGCAATTTACATCCCGCCCATCAGCATAACAAGGCTCCCAGTTCTCCATGGCCTGTCCTGCCTTTCTGGATTTTACACTTTTTTCATATGGCCCTTTTGACCGGGGGGCAGCGAGACTTCATTGTAGTGCAGATTTCCTTTGCAAGCTTGCTTGGTTGGCCAAAAAGGGCGTATGCGTTTTTTCCTGGAAAAAACGCATACGCCCTTTTTGGCCAAGTGCATCATTGTGGACGTTCTGCCTCTTTTCCTATGCTTTACATGCAATTCCCGTCTACCTCCTGAAATCGGTTTCCTGCAATTCTGCCCCGCTTTCAAGTCCTCTTGGCAGCCTTACTTCAATATATTTTTGGACGATAGCTGTCATTTATAACTCTGCAGGTTTGTGAATTACAGTGCCCCTGAGCTCCTTTCTTCAACTCGCTTTCTTGTGAGCTGGCCGCAACACCGCAGGATTGCTTCAGGCCCTAGTGTGGTTCCGGCACGGCACGCTGAGCCTTTGGTTAATTCCTCTTCCTGGTGGGAAATGAGAGTTAAATTTGCCCGTCCAGACACCCCCAGCTAGTCTCTCATTGGTTCTCCCTATTCCTGTACATTTTCCGCAGAAATTGCAAACTGGGCCAAACAGGAGGTTAAAGGCACTGACTCTCCAAGTGGGGAGAGTGTTAGTAAAGCGTCTGGAGTTTGCACCCGAGTACCAGGGGACGAAAACTGAGACACATTTGAACACGTTTCCCGATCACACGGTGGATCATACTCTGGGTTCCACATGCATGATTTAGCTGAAGGAAGAATCCCTTAAACCTGGAGAGTTGAGACCCATGGAATGGGTACCATGCAATATAACTTCAAAGGGTCTGCATTTGCTCACCGAACCTCACCAATCCTATCACTGCTGCATTTATGCCGCTGTACACACGCTTGATTGTCTTTCGGAGACATATAAATCCGTAGGTTTTAAGATTATTTCTAGTCAGGTATATTCTTAGGCGTTTAATATGGTGTTGAGTCCACTTCGTTGAGCAAGGAGTAGCTCTTGTCTATTACATATTTGGCTTATGGAACGGTATCTGTGCTAATTTCAATCTCTGGTTTCATGCAGCACCCCAACTCACCTTTCCCCTTAAGCTAGCGTAAGTTGGTTTTCTACATTTGAGACCCTGTTCTGTTTTGTAATTCAGTTCCTGTGTAGCCAAGTTTACATTCCGTGTAGTAGTGATATCTTATGATGTTTCTTTTTCTGTGTGACTTATTTCACTTACAATCATCGTACCTTAATCCACTCATTATGCTGCTACGGGCCTGATGACATAGATTTCATTGCTGAGTGATATTGCATTGAACGTAAGTACCACAACTTCTTTATCCATTTTTCGCTTTCTGTGATATTGAACTTGTACCGTAAACAAGGTTCTTGTAAACAGAGCCGATCCCAAACTTTGGGGTGGCTGTGTCTTTTTGATTTTAATTTCCCTATGCTATAGGACCATAAGTGGAAGTGCCCTAGGCTCTGTTGCTTTGTTTTTTAGATGTTTCAGGAAACAGCATACACTTCTCCAGAGTGGCTGTTGGCAATTTACATCCCGCCCATCAGCATAACAAGGCTCCCAATTCTCCATGTCCTGTCTTGCCTTTCTGGATTTTACACTTTTTCAGATGGCCCTTTTGACCGGGGGGCAGTGAGACTTCATTGTAGTGCAGATTTCCTTTGCAAGCTTGCTTGGTTGGCCAAAAAGGGCGTATGCGTTTTTTCCTGAATATATTCAGGAAAAAACGCATACGCCCTTTTTGGCCAAGTGCATCATTGTGGACGTTCTGCCTCTTTTCCTATGCTTTACATGCAATTCCCGTCTACCTCCTGAAATCGGTTTCCTGCAATTCTGCCCCGCTTTCAAGTCCTCTTGGCAGCCTTACTTCAATATATTTATGGACGATAGCTGTCATTTATAACTCTGCAGGTTTGTGAATTACAGTGCCCCTGAGCTCCTTTCTTCAACTCGCTTTCTTGTGAGCTGGCCGCAACACCACAGGATTGCTTCAGGCCCTAGTGTGGTTCCGGCACGGCACGCTGAACCTTTGGTTAATTCCTCTTCCTGGTGGGAAATGAGAGTTAAATTTGCCCGTCCAGACACCTCCAGCTAGTCTCTCATTGGTTCTCCCTATTCCTGTACATTTTCCGCAGAAATTGCAAACTGGGCCAAACAGGAATTTAAAGGCACTGACTCTCCAAGTGGGGAGAGTGCTAGTAAAGCGTCTTGAATGTTGCACCCGAGTACCAGGGGACGAAAACTGAGACACATTTGAACATGTTTCCCGATCACACGGTGGATCATACTCTGTGTTCCACATGCATGTTTTAGCTGAAGGAAGAATCCCTTAAACCTGGAGAGTTGAGACCCATGGAATGGGTACCATGCAATATGACTTCAAAGGGTCTGCATTTGCTCACCGAACCTCACCAATCCTATCACTGCTGCGTTTATGCCACCGTACACACGCTTGATTCTCTTTCGGAGACATATAAATCCACAGGTTTTAAGATTCTTACTAGTCAGGTGTATTCTTAGGCGTTTAATATGGGGTGTTGAGTACACTTCGTTTAGCAAGGAGTTGCTCTTGTCTATTACATATTTGGCTTATGGCACGGTATCTGTGCTAATTTCAATCTCTGGTTTCATGCAGCACCCCAACTCACCTTTCCCCTTAAGCTAGCGTAAGTTGGTTTTCTACATTTGAGACCCTGTTCTGTTTTGTAATTCAGTTCCTGTGTAGCCAAGTTTACATTCCGTGTAGTACTGATATCTTATGATGTTTCTTTTTCTGTGTGACGTATTTCACGTAGAATCATCGTACCTGAATCCACTCATTATGCTGCGACGGGCCTGATGACATAGATTTCATTGCTGAGTGATATTGCATTGTACGTAAGTACCACAACTTCTTTATCCATTTTTCGCTTTCTGTGATATTGAACTTGTACCGTAAACGAGGTTCTTGTAAACAGAGCCGGCCGAAACTTTGGGGTGGCTGTGTCTTTTTGATTTTAATTTCCCTAAGCTATAGGACCATAAGTGGAAGTGCCCTAGGCTCTGTTGCTTTGTTTTTCAGATGTTTCAGGAAACAGCATACACTTCTCCAGAGTGGCTGTTGGCAATTTACATCCCGCCCATCAGCATAACAAGGCTCCCAATTCTCCATGTCCTGTCTTGCCTTTCTGGATTTTACACTTTTTTCAGATGGCCCTTTTGACCGGGGGGCAGTGAGACTTCATTGTAGTGCAGATTTCCTTTGCAAGCTTGCTTGGTTGGCCAAAAAGGGCGTATGCGTTTTTTCCTGATTCAGGAAAAAACGCATACGCCCTTTTTGGCCAAGTGCATCATTGTGGACGTTCTGCCTCTTTTCCTATGCTTTACATGCAATTCCCGTCTACCTCCTGAAATCGGTTTCCTGCAATTCTGCCCCGCTTTCAAGTCCTCTTGGCAGCCTTACTTCAATATATTTTTGGACGATAGCTGTCATTTATAACTCTGCAGGTTTGTGAATTACAGTGCCCCTGAGCTCCTTTCTTCAACTCGCTTTCTTGTGAGCTGGCCGCAACACCGCAGGATTGCTTCAGGCCCTAGTGTGGTTCCGGCACGGCACGCTGAGCCTTTGGTTAATTCCTCTTCCTGGTGGGAAATGAGAGTTAAATTTGCCCGTCCAGACACCCCCAGCTAGTCTCTCATTGGTTCTCCCTATTCCTGTACATTTTCCGCAGAAATTGCAAACTGGGCCAAACAGGAGGTTAAAGGCACTGACTCTCCAAGTGGGGAGAGTGTTAGTAAAGCGTCTGGAGTTTGCACCCGAGTACCAGGGGACGAAAACTGAGACACATTTGAACACGTTTCCCGATCACACGGTGGATCATACTCTGGGTTCCACATGCATGTTTTAGCTGAAGGAAGAATCCCTTAAACCTGGAGAGTTGAGACCCATGGAATGGGTACCATGCAATATGACTTCAAAGGGTCTGCATTTGCTCACCGAACCTCACCAATCCTATCACTGCTGCATTTATGCCGCTGTACACACGCTTGATTGTCTTTCGGAGACATATAAATCCGTAGGTTTTAAGATTATTTCTAGTCAGGTATATTCTTAGGCGTTTAATATGGGGTGTTGAGTCCACTTCGTTGAGCAAGGAGTAGCTCTTGTCTATTACATATTTGGCTTATGGAACGGTATCTGTGCTAATTTCAATCTCTGGTTTCATGCAGCACCCCAACTCACCTTTCCCCTAAGCTAGCGTAAGTTGGTTTTCTACATTTGAGACCCTGTTCTGTTTTGTAATTCAGTTCCTGTGTAGCCAAGTTTACATTCCGTGTAGTAGTGATATCTTATGATGTTTCTTTTTCTGTGTGACTTATTTCACTTACAATCATCGTACCTTAATCCACTCATTATGCTGCGACGGGCCTGATGACATAGATTTCATTGCTGAGTGATATTGCATTGTACGTAAGTACCACAACTTCTTTATCCATTTTTCGCTTTCTGTGATATTGAACTTGTACCGTAAACGAGGTTCTTGTAAACAGAGCCGGCCCAAACTTTGGGGTGGCTGTGTCTTTTTGATTTTAATTTCCCTAAGCTATAGGACCATAAGTGGAAGTGCCCTAGGCTCTGTTGCTTTGTTTTTTAGATGTTTCAGGAAACAGCATACACTTCTCCAGAGTGGCTGTTGGCAATTTACATCCCGCCCATCAGCATAACAAGGCTCCCAATTCTCCATGTCCTGTCTTGCCTTTCTGGATTTTACACTTTTTTCAGATGGCCCTTTTGACCGGGGGGCAGTGAGACTTCATTGTAGTGCAGATTTCCTTTGCAAGCTTGCTTGGTTGGCCAAAAAGTGCGTATGCGTTTTTTCCTGAATATATTCAGGAAAAAACGCATACGCCCTTTTTGGCCAAGTGCATCATTGTGGACGTTCTGCCTCTTTTCCTATGCTTTACATGCAATTCCCGTCTACCTCCTGAAATCGGTTTCCTGCAATTCTGCCCCGCTTTCAAGTCCTCTTGGCAGCCTTACTTCAATATATTTTTGGACGATAGCTGTCATTTATAACTCTGCAGGTTTGTGAATTACAGTGCCCCTGAACTCGTTTCTTCAACTCGCTTTCTTGTGAGCTGGCCGCAACACCGCAGGATTGCTTCAGGCCCTAGTGTGGTTCCGGCACGGCACGCTGAGCCTTTGGTTAATTCCTCTTCCTGGTGGGAAATGAGAGTTAAATTTGCCCGTCCAGACACCCCCAGCTAGTCTCTCATTGGTTCTCCCTATTCCTGTACATTTTCCGCAGAAATTGCAAACTGGGCCAAACAGGAGGTTAAAGGCACTGACTCTCCAAGTGGGGAGAGTGTTAGTAAAGCGTCTGGAGTTTGCACCCGAGTACCAGGGGACGAAAACTGAGACACATTTGAACACGTTTCCCGATCACACGGTGGATCATACTCTGGGTTCCACATGCATGTTTTAGCTGAAGGAAGAATCCCTTAAACCTGGAGAGTTGAGACCCATGGAATGGGTACCATGCAATATGACTTCAAAGGGTCTGCATTTGCTCACCGAACCTCACCAATCCTATCACTGCTGCGTTTATGCCGCTGTACACACGCTTGATTGTCTTTCGGAGACATATAAATCCGTAGGTTTTAAGATTATTTCTAGTCAGGTATATTCTTAGGCGTTTAATATGGGGTGTTGAGTCCACTTCGTTGAGCAAGGAGTAGCTCTTGTCTATTACATATTTGGCTTATGGAACGGTATCTGTGCTAATTTCAATCTCTGGTTTCATGCAGCACCCCAACTCACCTTTCCCCTTAAGCTAGCGTAAGTTGGTTTTCTACATTTGAGACCCTGTTCTGTTTTGTAATTCAGTTCCTGTGTAGCCAAGTTTACATTCCGTGTAGTAGTGATATCTTATGATGTTTCTTTTTCTGTGTGACTTATTTCACTTACAATCATCGTACCTTAATCCACTCATTATGCTGCTACGGGCCTGATGACATAGATTTCATTGCTGAGTGATATTGCATTGTACGTAAGTACCACAACTTCTTTATCCATTTTTCGCTTTCTGTGATATTGAACTTGTACCGTAAACGAGGTTCTTGTAAACAGAGCCGTCCCAAACTTTGGGGTGGCTGTGTCTTTTTGATTTTAATTTCCCTAAGCTATAGGACCATAAGTGGAAGTGCCCTAGGCTCTGTTGCTTTGTTTTTTAGATGTTTCAGGAAACAGCATACACTTCTCCAGAGTGGCTGTTGGCAATTTACATCCCGCCCATCAGCATAACAAGGCTCCCAATTCTCCATGTCCTGTCTTGCCTTTCTGGATTTTACACTTTTTTCAGATGGCCCTTTTGACCGGGGGGCAGTGAGACTTCATTGTAGTGCAGATTTCCTTTGCAAGCTTGCTTGGTTGGCCAAAAAGGGCGTATGCGTTTTTTCCTGAATATATTCAGGAAAAAACGCATACGCCCTTTTTGGCCAAGTGCATCATTGTGGACGTTCTGCCTCTCTTCCTATGCTTTACATGCAATTCCCGTCTACCTCCTGAAATCGGTTTCCTGCAATTCTGCCCCGCTTTCAAGTCCTCTTGGCAGCCTTACTTCAATATATTTTTGGACGATAGCTGTCATTTATAACTCTGCAGGTTTGTGAATTACAGTGCCCCTGAGCTCCTTTCTTCAACTCGCTTTCTTGTGAGCTGGCCGCAACACCGCAGGATTGCTTCAGGCCCTAGTGTGGTTCCGGCACGGCACGCTGAGCCTTTGGTTAATTCCTCTTCCTGGTGGGAAATGAGAGTTAAATTTGCCCGTCCAGACACCCCCAGCTAGTCTCTCATTGGTTCTCCCTATTCCTGTACATTTTCCGCAGAAATTGCAAACTGGGCCAAACAGGAGGTTAAAGGCACTGACTCTCCAAGTGGGGAGAGTGTTAGTAAAGCGTCTGGAGTTTGCACCCGAGTACCAGGGGACGAAAACTGAGACACATTTGAACACGTTTCCCGATCACACGGTGGATCATACTCTGGGTTCCACATGCATGTTTTAGCTGAAGGAAGAATCCCTTAAACCTGGAGAGTTGAGACCCATGGAATGGGTACCATGCAATATGACTTCAAAGGGTCTGCATTTGCTCACCGAACCTCACCAATCCTATCACTGCTGCATTTATGCTGCTGTACACACGCTTGATTGTCTTTCGGAGACATATAAATCCGTAGGTTTTAAGATTATTTCTAGTCAGGTATATTCTTAGGCGTTTAATATGGGGTGTTGAGTCCACTTCGTTGAGCAAGGAGTAGCTCTTGTCTATTACATATTTGGCTTATGGAATGGTATCTGTGCTAATTTCAATCTCTGGTTTCATGCAGCACCCCAACTCACCTTTCCCCTAAGCTAGCGTAAGTTGGTATTCTACATTTGAGACCCTGTTCTGTTTTGTAATTCAGTTCCTGTGTAGCCAAGTTTACATTCCGTGTAGTAGTGATATCTTATGATGTTTCTTTTTCTGTGTGACTTATTTCACTTACAATCATCGTACCTTAATCCACTCATTATGCTGCTACGGGCCTGATGACATAGATTTCATTGCTGAGTGATATTGCATTGTAGGTAAGTACCACAACTTCTTTATCCATTTTTCGCTTTCTGTGATATTGAACTTGTACCGTAAACGAGGTTCTTGTAAACAGAGCCGGCCCAAACTTTGGGGTGGCTGTGTCTTTTTGATTTTAATTTCCCTAAGCTATAGGACCATAAGTGGAAGTGCCCTAGGCTCTGTTGCTTTGTTTTTTAGATGTTTCAGGAAACAGCATACACTTCTCCAGAGTGGCTGTTGGCAATTTACATCCCGCCCATCAGCATAACAAGGCTCCCAATTCTCCATGTCCTGTCTTGCCTTTCTGGATTTTACACTTTTTTCAGATGGCCCTTTTGACCGGGGGGCAGTGAGACTTCATTGTAGTGCAGATTTCCTTTGCAAGCTTGCTTGGTTGGCCAAAAAGGGCGTATGCGTTTTTTCCTTAATATATTCAGGAAAAAACGCATACACCCTTTTTGGCCAAGTGCATCATTGTGGACGTTCTGCCTCTTTTCCTATGCTTTACATGCAATTCCCGTCTACCTCCTGAAATCGGTTTCCTGCAATTCTGCCCCGCTTTCAAGTCCTCTTGGCAGCCTTACTTCAATATATTTTTGGACGATAGCTGTCATTTATAACTCTGCAGGTTTGTGAATTACAGTGCCCCTGAGCTCCTTTCTTCAACTCGCTTTCTTGTGAGCTGGCCGCAACACCGCAGGATTGCTTCAGGCCCTAGTGTGGTTCCGGCACGGCACGCTGAGCCTTTGGTTAATTCCTCTTCCTGGTGGGAAATGAGAGTTAAATTTGCCCGTCCAGACACCCCCAGCTAGTCTCTCATTGGTTCTCCCCATTCCTGTACATTTTCCGCAGAAATTGCAAACTGGGCCAAACAGGAGGTTAAAGGCACTGACTCTCCAAGTGGGGAGAGTGTTAGTAAAGCGTCTGGAGTTTGCACCCGAGTACCAGGGGACGAAAACTGAGACACATTTGAACACGTTTCCCGATCACACGGTGGATCATACTCTGGGTTCCACATGCATGTTTTAGCTGAAGGAAGAATCCCTTAAACCTGGAGAGTTGAGACCCATGGAATGGGTACCATGCAATATGACTTCAAAGGGTCTGCATTTGCTCACCGAACCTCACCAATCCTATCACTGCTGCGTTTATGCCGCTGTACACACGCTTGATTGTCTTTCGGAGACATATAAATCCGTAGGTTTTAAGATTATTTCTAGTCAGGTATATTCTTAGGCGTTTAATATGGGGTGTTGAGTCCACTTCGTTGAGCAAGGAGTAGCTCTTGTCTATTACATATTTGGCTTATGGAACGGTATCTGTGCTAATTTCAATCTCTGGTTTCATGCAGCACCCCAACTCACCTTTCCCCTTAAGCTAGCGTAAGTTGGTTTTCTACATTTGAGACCCTGTTCTGTTTTGTAATTCAGTTCCTGTGTAGCCAAGTTTACATTCCGTGTAGTAGTGATATCTTATGATGTTTCTTTTTCTGTGTGACTTATTTCACTTACAATCATCGTACCTTAATCCACTCATTATGCTGCTACGGGCCTGATGACATAGATTTCATTGCTGAGTGATATTGCATTGTACGTAAGTACCACAACTTCTTTATCCATTTTTCGCTTTCTGTGATATTGAACTTGTACCGTAAACGAGGTTCTTGTAAACAGAGCCGTCCCAAACTTTGGGGTGGCTGTGTCTTTTTGATTTTAATTTCCCTAAGCTATAGGACCATAAGTGGAAGTGCCCTAGGCTCTGTTGCTTTGTTTTTTAGATGTTTCAGGAAACAGCATACACTTCTCCAGAGTGGCTGTTGGCAATTTACATCCCGCCCATCAGCATAACAAGGCTCCCAATTCTCCATGTCCTGTCTTGCCTTTCTGGATTTTACACTTTTTTCAGATGGCCCTTTTGACCGGGGGGCAGTGAGACTTCATTGTAGTGCAGATTTCCTTTGCAAGCTTGCTTGGTTGGCCAAAAAGGGCGTATGCGTTTTTTCCTGAATTCAGGAAAAAACGCATACGCCCTTTTTGGCCAAGTGCATCATTGTGGACGTTCTGCCTCTTTTCCTATGCTTTACATGCAATTCCCGTCTACCTCCTGAAATCGGTTTCCTGCAATTCTGCCCCGCTTTCAAGTCCTCTTGGCAGCCTTACTTCAATATATTTTTGGACGATAGCTGTCATTTATAACTCTGCAGGTTTGTGAATTACAGTGCCCCTGAGCTCCTTTCTTCAACTCGCTTTCTTGTGAGCTGGCCGCAACACCGCAGGATTGCTTCAGGCCCTAGTGTGGTTCCGGCACGGCACGCTGAGCCTTTGGTTAATTCCTCTTCCTGGTGGGAAATGAGAGTTAAATTTGCCCGTCCAGACACCCCCAGCTAGTCTCTCATTGGTTCTCCCCATTCCTGTACATTTTCCGCAGAAATTGCAAACTGGGCCAAACAGGAGGTTAAAGGCACTGACTCTCCAAGTGGGGAGAGTGTTAGTAAAGCGTCTGGAGTTTGCACCCGAGTACCAGGGGACGAAAACTGAGACACATTTGAACACGTTTCCCGATCACACGGTGGATCATACTCTGGGTTCCACATGCATGTTTTAGCTGAAGGAAGAATCCCTTAAACCTGGAGAGTTGAGACCCATGGAATGGGTACCATGCAATATGCCTTCAAAGGGTCTGCATTTGCTCACCAAACCTCACCAATCCTATCACTGCTGCGTTTATGCCGCTGTACACACGCTTGATTGTCTTTCGGAGACATATAAATCCGTAGGTTTTAAGATTATTTCTAGTCAGGTATATTCTTAGGCGTTTAATATGGGGTGTTGAGTCCACTTCGTTGAGCAAGGAGTAGCTCTTGTCTATTACATATTTGGCTTATGGAACGGTATCTGTGCTAATTTCAATCTCTGGTTTCATGCAGCACCCCAACTCACCTTTCCCCTTAAGCTAGCGTAAGTTGGTTTTCTACATTTGAGACCCTGTTCTGTTTTGTAATTCAGTTCCTGTGTAGCCAAGTTTACATTCCGTGTAGTAGTGATATCTTATGATGTTTCTTTTTCTGTGTGACTTATTTCACTTACAATCATCGTACCTTAATCCACTCATTATGCTGCTACGGGCCTGATGACATAGATTTCATTGCTGAGTGATATTGCATTGTACGTAAGTACCACAACTTCTTTATCCATTTTTCGCTTTCTGTGATATTGAACTTGTACCGTAAACGAGGTTCTTGTAAACAGAGCCGTCCCAAACTTTGGGGTGGCTGTGTCTTTTTGATTTTAATTTCCCTAAGCTATAGGACCATAAGTGGAAGTGCCCTAGGCTCTGTTGCTTTGTTTTTTAGATGTTTCAGGAAACAGCATACACTTCTCCAGAGTGGCTGTTGGCAATTTACATCCCGCCCATCAGCATAACAAGGCTCCCAATTCTCCATGTCCTGTCTTGCCTTTCTGGATTTTACACTTTTTTCAGATGGCCCTTTTGACCGGGGGGCAGTGAGACTTCATTGTAGTGCAGATTTCCTTTGCAAGCTTGCTTGGTTGGCCAAAAAGGGCGTATGCGTTTTTTCCTGAATATATTCAGGAAAAAACGCATACGCCCTTTTTGGCCAAGTGCATCATTGTGGACGTTCTGCCTCTTTTCCTATGCTTTACATGCAATTCCCGTCTACCTCCTGAAATCGGTTTCCCGCAATTCTGCCCCGCTTTCAAGTCCTCTTGGCAGCCTTACTTCAATATATTTTTGGACGATAGCTGTCATTTATAACTCTGCAGGTTTGTGAATTACAGTGCCCCTGAGCTCGTTTCTTCAACTCGCTTTCTTGTGAGCTGGCCGCAACACCGCAGGATTGCTTCAGGCCCTAGTGTGGTTCCGGCACGGCACGCTGAGCCTTTGGTTAATTCCTGTTCCTGGTGGGAAATGAGAGTTAAATTTGCCCGTCCAGACACCCCCAGCTAGTCTCTCATTGGTTCTCCCCATTCCTGTACATTTTCCGCAGAAATTGCAAACTGGGCCAAACAGGAGGTTAAAGGCACTGACTCTCCAAGTGGGAGAGTGTTAGTAAAGCGTCTGGAGTTTGCACCCGAGTACCAGGGGACGAAAACTGAGACACATTTGAACACGTTTCCCGATCACACGGTGGATCATACTCTGGGTTCCACATGCATGTTTTAGCTGAAGGAAGAATCCCTTAAACCTGGAGAGTTGAGACCCATGGAATGGGTACCATGCAATATGACTTCAAAGGGTCTGCATTTGCTCACCGAACCTCACCAATCCTATCACTGCTGCGTTTATGCCGCTGTACACACGCTTGATTGTCTTTCGGAGACATATAAATCCGTAGGTTTTAAGATTATTTCTAGTCAGGTATATTCTTAGGCGTTTAATATGGGGTGTTGAGTCCACTTCGTTGAGCAAGGAGTAGCTCTTGTCTATTACATATTTGGCTTATGGAACGGTATCTGTGCTAATTTCAATCTCTGGTTTCATGCAGCACCCCAACTCACCTTTCCCCTTAAGCTAGCGTAAGTTGGTTTTCTACATTTGAGACCCTGTTCTGTTTTGTAATTCAGTTCCTGTGTAGCCAAGTTTACATTCCGTGTAGTAGTGATATCTTATGATGTTTCTTTTTCTGTGTGACTTATTTCACTTACAATCATCGTACCTTAATCCACTCATTATGCTGCTACGGGCCTGATGACATAGATTTCATTGCTGAGTGATATTGCATTGTACGTAAGTACCACAACTTCTTTATCCATTTTTCGCTTTCTGTGATATTGAACTTGTACCGTAAACGAGGTTCTTGTAAACAGAGCCGTCCCAAACTTTGGGGTGGCTGTGTCTTTTTGATTTTAATTTCCCTAAGCTATAGGACCATAAGTGGAAGTGCCCTAGGCTCTGTTGCTTTGTTTTTTAGATGTTTCAGGAAACAGCATACACTTCTCCAGAGTGGCTGTTGGCAATTTACATCCCGCCCATCAGCATAACAAGGCTCCCAATTCTCCATGTCCTGTCTTGCCTTTCTGGATTTTACACTTTTTTCAGATGGCCCTTTTGACCGGGGGGCAGTGAGACTTCATTGTAGTGCAGATTTCCTTTGCAAGCTTGCTTGGTTGGCCAAAAAGGGCGTATGCGTTTTTTCCTGAATATATTCAGGAAAAAACGCATACGCCCTTTTTGGCCAAGTGCATCATTGTGGACGTTCTGCCTCTTTTCCTATGCTTTACATGCAATTCCCGTCTACCTCCTGAAATCGGTTTCCTGCAATTCTGCCCCGCTTTCAAGTCCTCTTGGCAGCCTTACTTCAATATATTTTTGGACGATAGCTGTCATTTATAACTCTGCAGGTTTGTGAATTACAGTGCCCCTGAGCTCCTTTCTTCAACTCGCTTTCTTGTGAGCTGGCCGCAACACCGCAGGATTGCTTCAGGCCCTAGTGTGGTTCCGGCACGGCACGCTGAGCCTTTGGTTAATTCCTCTTCCTGGTGGGAAATGAGAGTTAAATTTGCCCGTCCAGACACCCCCAGCTAGTCTCTCATTGGTTCTCCCCATTCCTGTACATTTTCCGCAGAAATTGCAAACTGGGCCAAACAGGAGGTTAAAGGCACTGACTCTCCAAGTGGGGAGAGTGTTAGTAAACCGTCTGGAGTTTGCACCCAAGTACCAGGGGACGAAAACTGAGACACATTTGAACACGTTTCCCGATCACACGGTGGATCATACTCTGGGTTCCACATGCATGTTTTAGCTGAAGGAAGAATCCCTTAAACCTGGAGAGTTGAGACCCATGGAATGGGTACCATGCAATATGACTTCAAAGGGTCTGCATTTGCTCACCGAACCTCACCAATCCTATCACTGCTGCGTTTATGCCGCTGTACACACGCTTGATTGTCTTTCGGAGACATATAAATCCGTAGGTTTTAAGATTATTTCTAGTCAGGTATATTCTTAGGCGTTTAATATGGGGTGTTGAGTCCACTTCGTTGAGCAAGGAGTAGCTCTTGTCTATTACATATTTGGCTTATGGAACGGTATCTGTGCTAATTTCAATCTCTGGTTTCATGCAGCACCCCAACTCACCTTTCCCCTTAAGCTAGCGTAAGTTGGTTTTCTACATTTGAGACCCTGTTCTGTTTTGTAATTCAGTTCCTGTGTAGCCAAGTTTACATTCCGTGTAGTAGTGATATCTTATGATGTTTCTTTTTCTGTGTGACTTATTTCACTTACAATCATCGTACCTTAATCCACTCATTATGCTGCTACGGGCCTGATGACATAGATTTCATTGCTGAGTGATATTGCATTGTACGTAAGTACCACAACTTCTTTATCCATTTTTCGCTTTCTGTGATATTGAACTTGTACCGTAAACGAGGTTCTTGTAAACAGAGCCGTCCCAAACTTTGGGGTGGCTGTGTCTTTTTGATTTTAATTTCCCTAAGCTATAGGACCATAAGTGGAAGTGCCCTAGGCTCTGTTGCTTTGTTTTTTAGATGTTTCAGGAAACAGCATACACTTCTCCAGAGTGGCTGTTGGCAATTTACATCCCGCCCATCAGCATAACAAGGCTCCCAATTCTCCATGTCCTGTCTTGCCTTTCTGGATTTTACACTTTTTTCAGATGGCCCTTTTGACCGGGGGGCAGTGAGACTTCATTGTAGTGCAGATTTCCTTTGCAAGCTTGCTTGGTTGGCCAAAAAGGGCGTATGCGTTTTTTCCTGAATATATTCAGGAAAAAACGCATACGCCCTTTTTGGCCAAGTGCATCATTGTGGACGTTCTGCCTCTTTTCCTATGCTTTACATGCAATTCCCGTCTACCTCCTGAAATCGGTTTCCTGCAATTCTGCCCCGCTTTCAAGTCCTCTTGGCAGCCTTACTTCAATATATTTTTGGACGATAGCTGTCATTTATAACTCTGCAGGTTTGTGAATTACAGTGCCCCTGAGCTCCTTTCTTCAACTCGCTTTCTTGTGAGCTGGCCGCAACACCGCAGGATTGCTTCAGGCCCTAGTGTGGTTCCGGCACGGCACGCTGAGCCTTTGGTTAATTCCTCTTCCTGGTGGGAAATGAGAGTTAAATTTGCCCGTCCAGACACCCCCAGCTAGTCTCTCATTGGTTCTCCCCATTCCTGTACATTTTCCGCAGAAATTGCAAACTGGGCCAAACAGGAGGTTAAAGGCACTGACTCTCCAAGTGGGGAGAGTGTTAGTAAAGCGTCTGGAGTTTGCACCCGAGTACCAGGGGACGAAAACTGAGACACATTTGAACACGTTTCCCGATCACACGGTGGATCATACTCTGGGTTCCACATGCATGTTTTAGCTGAAGGAAGAATCCCTTAAACCTGGAGAGTTGAGACCCATGGAATGGGTACCATGCAATATGCCTTCAAAGGGTCTGCATTTGCTCACCAAACCTCACCAATCCTATCACTGCTGCGTTTATGCCGCTGTACACACGCTTGATTGTCTTTCGGAGACATATAAATCCGTAGGTTTTAAGATTATTTCTAGTCAGGTATATTCTTAGGCGTTTAATATGGGGTGTTGAGTCCACTTCGTTGAGCAAGGAGTAGCTCTTGTCTATTACATATTTGGCTTATGGAACGGTATCTGTGCTAATTTCAATCTCTGGTTTCATGCAGCACCCCAACTCACCTTTCCCCTTAAGCTAGCGTAAGTTGGTTTTCTACATTTGAGACCCTGTTCTGTTTTGTAATTCAGTTCCTGTGTAGCCAAGTTTACATTCCGTGTAGTAGTGATATCTTATGATGTTTCTTTTTCTGTGTGACTTATTTCACTTACAATCATCGTACCTTAATCCACTCATTATGCTGCTACGGGCCTGATGACATAGATTTCATTGCTGAGTGATATTGCATTGTACGTAAGTACCACAACTTCTTTATCCATTTTTCGCTTTCTGTGATATTGAACTTGTACCGTAAACGAGGTTCTTGTAAACAGAGCCGTCCCAAACTTTGGGGTGGCTGTGTCTTTTTGATTTTAATTTCCCTAAGCTATAGGACCATAAGTGGAAGTGCCCTAGGCTCTGTTGCTTTGTTTTTTAGATGTTTCAGGAAACAGCATACACTTCTCCAGAGTGGCTGTTGGCAATTTACATCCCGCCCATCAGCATAACAAGGCTCCCAATTCTCCATGTCCTGTCTTGCCTTTCTGGATTTTACACTTTTTTCAGATGGCCCTTTTGACCGGGGGGCAGTGAGACTTCATTGTAGTGCAGATTTCCTTTGCAAGCTTGCTTGGTTGGCCAAAAAGGGCGTATGCGTTTTTTCCTGAATATATTCAGGAAAAAACGCATACGCCCTTTTTGGCCAAGTGCATCATTGTGGACGTTCTGCCTCTTTTCCTATGCTTTACATGCAATTCCCGTCTACCTCCTGAAATCGGTTTCCTGCAATTCTGCCCCGCTTTCAAGTCCTCTTGGCAGCCTTACTTCAATATATTTTTGGACGATAGCTGTCATTTATAACTCTGCAGGTTTGTGAATTACAGTGCCCCTGAGCTCCTTTCTTCAACTCGCTTTCTTGTGAGCTGGCCGCAACACCGCAGGATTGCTTCAGGCCCTAGTGTGGTTCCGGCACGGCACGCTGAGCCTTTGGTTAATTCCTCTTCCTGGTGGGAAATGAGAGTTAAATTTGCCCGTCCAGACACCCCCAGCTAGTCTCTCATTGGTTCTCCCCATTCCTGTACATTTTCCGCAGAAATTGCAAACTGGGCCAAACAGGAGGTTAAAGGCACTGACTCTCCAAGTGGGGAGAGTGTTAGTAAAGCGTCTGGAGTTTGCACCCGAGTACCAGGGGACGAAAACTGAGACACATTTGAACACGTTTCCCGATCACACGGTGGATCATACTCTGGGTTCCACATGCATGTTTTAGCTGAAGGAAGAATCCCTTAAACCTGGAGAGTTGAGACCCATGGAATGGGTACCATGCAATATGCCTTCAAAGGGTCTGCATTTGCTCACCAAACCTCACCAATCCTATCACTGCTGCGTTTATGCCGCTGTACACACGCTTGATTGTCTTTCGGAGACATATAAATCCGTAGGTTTTAAGATTATTTCTAGTCAGGTATATTCTTAGGCGTTTAATATGGGGTGTTGAGTCCACTTCGTTGAGCAAGGAGTAGCTCTTGTCTATTACATATTTGGCTTATGGAACGGTATCTGTGCTAATTTCAATCTCTGGTTTCATGCAGCACCCCAACTCACCTTTCCCCTTAAGCTAGCGTAAGTTGGTTTTCTACATTTGAGACCCTGTTCTGTTTTGTAATTCAGTTCCTGTGTAGCCAAGTTTACATTCCGTGTAGTAGTGATATCTTATGATGTTTCTTTTTCTGTGTGACTTATTTCACTTACAATCATCGTACCTTAATCCACTCATTATGCTGCTACGGGCCTGATGACATAGATTTCATTGCTGAGTGATATTGCATTGTACGTAAGTACCACAACTTCTTTATCCATTTTTCGCTTTCTGTGATATTGAACTTGTACCGTAAACGAGGTTCTTGTAAACAGAGCCGTCCCAAACTTTGGGGTGGCTGTGTCTTTTTGATTTTAATTTCCCTAAGCTATAGGACCATAAGTGGAAGTGCCCTAGGCTCTGTTGCTTTGTTTTTTAGATGTTTCAGGAAACAGCATACACTTCTCCAGAGTGGCTGTTGGCAATTTACATCCCGCCCATCAGCATAACAAGGCTCCCAATTCTCCATGTCCTGTCTTGCCTTTCTGGATTTTACACTTTTTTCAGATGGCCCTTTTGACCGGGGGGCAGTGAGACTTCATTGTAGTGCAGATTTCCTTTGCAAGCTTGCTTGGTTGGCCAAAAAGGGCGTATGCGTTTTTTCCTGAATATATTCAGGAAAAAACGCATACGCCCTTTTTGGCCAAGTGCATCATTGTGGACGTTCTGCCTCTTTTCCTATGCTTTACATGCAATTCCCGTCTACCTCCTGAAATCGGTTTCCCGCAATTCTGCCCCGCTTTCAAGTCCTCTTGGCAGCCTTACTTCAATATATTTTTGGACGATAGCTGTCATTTATAACTCTGCAGGTTTGTGAATTACAGTGCCCCTGAGCTCGTTTCTTCAACTCGCTTTCTTGTGAGCTGGCCGCAACACCGCAGGATTGCTTCAGGCCCTAGTGTGGTTCCGGCACGGCACGCTGAGCCTTTGGTTAATTCCTGTTCCTGGTGGGAAATGAGAGTTAAATTTGCCCGTCCAGACACCCCCAGCTAGTCTCTCATTGGTTCTCCCCATTCCTGTACATTTTCCGCAGAAATTGCAAACTGGGCCAAACAGGAGGTTAAAGGCACTGACTCTCCAAGTGGGAGAGTGTTAGTAAAGCGTCTGGAGTTTGCACCCGAGTACCAGGGGACGAAAACTGAGACACATTTGAACACGTTTCCCGATCACACGGTGGATCATACTCTGGGTTCCACATGCATGTTTTAGCTGAAGGAAGAATCCCTTAAACCTGGAGAGTTGAGACCCATGGAATGGGTACCATGCAATATGACTTCAAAGGGTCTGCATTTGCTCACCGAACCTCACCAATCCTATCACTGCTGCGTTTATGCCGCTGTACACACGCTTGATTGTCTTTCGGAGACATATAAATCCGTAGGTTTTAAGATTATTTCTAGTCAGGTATATTCTTAGGCGTTTAATATGGGGTGTTGAGTCCACTTCGTTGAGCAAGGAGTAGCTCTTGTCTATTACATATTTGGCTTATGGAACGGTATCTGTGCTAATTTCAATCTCTGGTTTCATGCAGCACCCCAACTCACCTTTCCCCTTAAGCTAGCGTAAGTTGGTTTTCTACATTTGAGACCCTGTTCTGTTTTGTAATTCAGTTCCTGTGTAGCCAAGTTTACATTCCGTGTAGTAGTGATATCTTATGATGTTTCTTTTTCTGTGTGACTTATTTCACTTACAATCATCGTACCTTAATCCACTCATTATGCTGCTACGGGCCTGATGACATAGATTTCATTGCTGAGTGATATTGCATTGTACGTAAGTACCACAACTTCTTTATCCATTTTTCGCTTTCTGTGATATTGAACTTGTACCGTAAACGAGGTTCTTGTAAACAGAGCCGTCCCAAACTTTGGGGTGGCTGTGTCTTTTTGATTTTAATTTCCCTAAGCTATAGGACCATAAGTGGAAGTGCCCTAGGCTCTGTTGCTTTGTTTTTTAGATGTTTCAGGAAACAGCATACACTTCTCCAGAGTGGCTGTTGGCAATTTACATCCCGCCCATCAGCATAACAAGGCTCCCAATTCTCCATGTCCTGTCTTGCCTTTCTGGATTTTACACTTTTTTCAGATGGCCCTTTTGACCGGGGGGCAGTGAGACTTCATTGTAGTGCAGATTTCCTTTGCAAGCTTGCTTGGTTGGCCAAAAAGGGCGTATGCGTTTTTTCCTGAATATATTCAGGAAAAAACGCATACGCCCTTTTTGGCCAAGTGCATCATTGTGGACGTTCTGCCTCTTTTCCTATGCTTTACATGCAATTCCCGTCTACCTCCTGAAATCGGTTTCCTGCAATTCTGCCCCGCTTTCAAGTCCTCTTGGCAGCCTTACTTCAATATATTTTTGGACGATAGCTGTCATTTATAACTCTGCAGGTTTGTGAATTACAGTGCCCCTGAGCTCCTTTCTTCAACTCGCTTTCTTGTGAGCTGGCCGCAACACCGCAGGATTGCTTCAGGCCCTAGTGTGGTTCCGGCACGGCACGCTGAGCCTTTGGTTAATTCCTCTTCCTGGTGGGAAATGAGAGTTAAATTTGCCCGTCCAGACACCCCCAGCTAGTCTCTCATTGGTTCTCCCCATTCCTGTACATTTTCCGCAGAAATTGCAAACTGGGCCAAACAGGAGGTTAAAGGCACTGACTCTCCAAGTGGGGAGAGTGTTAGTAAACCGTCTGGAGTTTGCACCCAAGTACCAGGGGACGAAAACTGAGACACATTTGAACACGTTTCCCGATCACACGGTGGATCATACTCTGGGTTCCACATGCATGTTTTAGCTGAAGGAAGAATCCCTTAAACCTGGAGAGTTGAGACCCATGGAATGGGTACCATGCAATATGACTTCAAAGGGTCTGCATTTGCTCACCGAACCTCACCAATCCTATCACTGCTGCGTTTATGCCGCTGTACACACGCTTGATTGTCTTTCGGAGACATATAAATCCGTAGGTTTTAAGATTATTTCTAGTCAGGTATATTCTTAGGCGTTTAATATGGGGTGTTGAGTCCACTTCGTTGAGCAAGGAGTAGCTCTTGTCTATTACATATTTGGCTTATGGAACGGTATCTGTGCTAATTTCAATCTCTGGTTTCATGCAGCACCCCAACTCACCTTTCCCCTTAAGCTAGTGTAAGTTGGTTTTCTACATTTGAGACCCTGTTCTGTTTTGTAATTCAGTTCCTGTGTAGCCAAGTTTACATTCCGTGTAGTAGTGATATCTTATGATGTTTCTTTTTCTGTGTGACTTATTTCACTTACAATCATCGTACCTTAATCCACTCATTATGCTGCTACGGGCCTGATGACATAGATTTCATTGCTGAGTGATATTGCATTGTACGTAAGTACCACAACTTCTTTATCCATTTTTCGCTTTCTGTGATATTGAACTTGTACCGTAAACGAGGTTCTTGTAAACAGAGCCGTCCCAACCTTTGGGGTGGCTGTGTCTTTTTGATTTTAATTTCCCTAAGCTATAGGACCATAAGTGGAAGTGCCCTAGGCTCTGTTGCTTTGTTTTTTAGATGTTTCAGGAAACAGCATACACTTCTCCAGAGTGGCTGTTGGCAATTTACATCCCGCCCATCAGCATAACAAGGCTCCCAATTCTCCATGTCCTGTCTTGCCTTTCTGGATTTTACACTTTTTTCAGATGGCCCTTTTGACCGGGGGGCAGTGAGACTTCATTGTAGTGCAGATTTCCTTTGCAAGCTTGCTTGGTTGGCCAAAAAGGGCGTATGCGTTTTTTCCTGAATATATTCAGGAAAAAACGCATACGCCCTTTTTGGCCAAGTGCATCATTGTGGACGTTCTGCCTCTTTTCCTATGCTTTACATGCAATTCCCGTCTACCTCCTGAAATCGGTTTCCCGCAATTCTGCCCCGCTTTCAAGTCCTCTTGGCAGCCTTACTTCAATATATTTTTGGACGATAGCTGTCATTTATAACTCTGCAGGTTTGTGAATTACAGTGCCCCTGAGCTCCTTTCTTCAACTCGCTTTCTTGTGAGCTGGCCGCAACACCGCAGGATTGCTTCAGGCCCTAGTGTGGTTCCGGCACGGCACGTTGAGCCTTTGGTTAATTCCTCTTCCTGGTGGGAAATGAGAGTTAAATTTGCCCGTCCAGACACCCCCAGCTAGTCTCTCATTGGTTCTCCCTATTCCTGTACATTTTCCGCAGAAATTGCAAACTGGGCCAAACAGGAGGTTAAAGGCACTGACTCTCCAAGTGGGGAGAGTGTTAGTAAAGCGTCTGGAGTTTGCACCCGAGTACCAGGGGACGAAAACTGAGACACATTTGAACACGTTTCCCGATCACACGGTGGATCATACTCTGGGTTCCACATGCATGTTTTAGCTGAAGGAAGAATCCCTTAAACCTGGAGAGTTGAGACCCATGGAATGGGTACCATGCAATATGACTTCAAAGGGTCTGCATTTGCTCACCGAACCTCACCAATCCTATCACTGCTGCGTTTATGCTGCTGTACACACGCTTGATTGTCTTTCGGAGACATATAAATCCGTAGGTTTTAAGATTATTTCTAGTCAGGTATATTCTTAGGCGTTTAATATGGGGTGTTGAGTCCACTTCGTTGAGCAAGGAGTAGCTCTTGTCTATTACATATTTGGCTTATGGAACGGTATCTGTGCTAATTTCAATCTCTGGTTTCATGCAGCACCCCAACTCACCTTTCCCCTTAAGCTAGCGTAAGTTGGTTTTCTACATTTGAGACCCTGTTCTGTTTTGTAATTCAGTTCCTGTGTAGCCAAGTTTACATTCCGTGTAGTAGTGATATCTTATGATGTTTCTTTTTCTGTGTGACTTATTTCACTTACAATCATCGTACCTTAATCCACTCATTATGCTGCTACGGGCCTGATGACATAGATTTCATTGCTGAGTGATATTGCATTGTACGTAAGTACCACAACTTCTTTATCCATTTTTCGCTTTCTGTGATATTGAACTTGTACCGTAAACGAGGTTCTTGTAAACAGAGCCGTCCCAAACTTTGGGGTGGCTGTGTCTTTTTGATTTTAATTTCCCTAAGCTATAGGACCATAAGTGGAAGTGCCCTAGGCTCTGTTGCTTTGTTTTTTAGATGTTTCAGGAAACAGCATACACTTCTCCAGAGTGGCTGTTGGCAATTTACATCCCGCCCATCAGCATAACAAGGCTCCCAATTCTCCATGTCCTGTCTTGCCTTTCTGGATTTTACACTTTTTTCAGATGGCCCTTTTGACCGGGGGGCAGTGAGACTTCATTGTAGTGCAGATTTCCTTTGCAAGCTTGCTTGGTTGGCCAAAAAGGGCGTATGCGTTTTTTCCTGAATATATTCAGGAAAAAACGCATACGCCCTTTTTGGCCAAGTGCATCATTGTGGACGTTCTGCCTCTTTTCCTATGCTTTACATGCAATTCCCGTCTACCTCCTGAAATCGGTTTCCTGCAATTCTGCCCCGCTTTCAAGTCCTCTTGGCAGCCTTACTTCAATATATTTTTGGACGATAGCTGTCATTTATAACTCTGCAGGTTTGTGAATTACAGTGCCCCTGAGCTCCTTTCTTCAACTCGCTTTCTTGTGAGCTGGCCGCAACACCGCAGGATTGCTTCAGGCCCTAGTGTGGTTCCGGCATGGCACGCTGAGCCTTTGGTTAATTCCTCTTCCTGGTGGGAAATGAGAGTTAAATTTGCCCGTCCAGACACCCCCAGCTAGTCTCTCATTGGTTCTCCCCATTCCTGTACATTTTCCGCAGAAATTGCAAACTGGGCCAAACAGGAGGTTAAAGGCACTGACTCTCCAAGTGGGGAGAGTGTTAGTAAAGCGTCTGGAGTTTGCACCCGAGTACCAGGGGACGAAAACTGAGACACATTTGAACACGTTTCCCGATCACACGGTGGATCATACTCTGGGTTCCACATGCATGTTTTAGCTGAAGGAAGAATCCCTTAAACCTGGAGAGTTGAGACCCATGGAATGGGTACCATGCAATATGACTTCAAAGGGTCTGCATTTGCTCACCGAACCTCACCAATCCTATCACTGCTGCGTTTATGCCGCTGTACACACGCTTGATTGTCTTTCGGAGACATATAAATCCGTAGGTTTTAAGATTATTTCTAGTCAGGTATATTCTTAGGCGTTTAATATGGGGTGTTGAGTCCACTTCGTTGAGCAAGGAGTAGCTCTTGTCTATTACATATTTGGCTTATGGAACGGTATCTGTGCTAATTTCAATCTCTGGTTTCATGCAGCACCCCAACTCACCTTTCCCCTTAAGCTAGCGTAAGTTGGTTTTCTACATTTGAGACCCTGTTCTGTTTTGTAATTCAGTTCCTGTGTAGCCAAGTTTACATTCCGTGTAGTAGTGATATCTTATGATGTTTCTTTTTCTGTGTGACTTATTTCACTTACAATCATCGTACCTTAATCCACTCATTATGCTGCTACGGGCCTGATGACATAGATTTCATTGCTGAGTGATATTGCATTGTACGTAAGTACCACAACTTCTTTATCCATTTTTCGCTTTCTGTGATATTGAACTTGTACCGTAAACGAGGTTCTTGTAAACAGAGCCGTCCCAAACTTTGGGGTGGCTGTGTCTTTTTGATTTTAATTTCCCTAAGCTATAGGACCATAAGTGGAAGTGCCCTAGGCTCTGTTGCTTTGTTTTTTAGATGTTTCAGGAAACAGCATACACTTCTCCAGAGTGGCTGTTGGCAATTTACATCCCGCCCATCAGCATAACAAGGCTCCCAATTCTCCATGTCCTGTCTTGCCTTTCTGGATTTTACACTGTTTTCAGATGGCCCTTTTGACCAGGGGGCAGTGAGACTTCATTGTAGTGCAGATTTCCTTTGCAAGCTTGCTTGGTTGGCCAAAAAGGGCGTATGCGTTTTTTCCTGAATTTCAGGAAAAAACGCATACGCCCTTTTTGGCCAAGTGCATCATTGTGGACGTTCTGCCTCTTTTCCTATGCTTTACATGCAATTCCCGTCTACCTCCTGAAATCGGTTTCCTGCAATTCTGCCCCGCTTTCAAGTCCTCTTGGCAGCCTTACTTCAATATATTTTTGGACGATAGCTGTCATTTATAACTCTGCAGGTTTGTGAATTACAGTGCCCCTGAGCTCCTTTCTTCAACTCGCTTTCTTGTGAGCTGGCCGCAACACCGCAGGATTGCTTCAGGCCCTAGTGTGGTTCCGGCACGGCACGCTGAGCCTTTGGTTAATTCCTCTTCCTGGTGGGAAATGAGAGTTAAATTTGCCCGTCCAGACACCCCCAGCTAGTCTCTCATTGGTTCTCCCTATTCCTGTACATTTTCCGCAGAAATTGCAAACTGGGCCAAACAGGAGGTTAAAGGCACTGACTCTCCAAGTGGGGAGAGTGTTAGTAAAGCGTCTGGAGTTTGCACCCGAGTACCAGGGGACGAAAACTGAGACACATTTGAACACGTTTCCCGATCACACGGTGGATCATACTCTGGGTTCCACATGCATGTTTTAGCTGAAGGAAGAATCCCTTAAACCTGGAGAGTTGAGACCCATGGAATGGGTACCATGCAATATGACTTCAAAGGGTCTGCATTTGCTCACCGAACCTCACCAATCCTATCACTGCTGCGTTTATGCTGCTGTACACACGCTTGATTGTCTTTCGGAGACATATAAATCCGTAGGTTTTAAGATTATTTCTAGTCAGGTATATTCTTAGGCGTTTAATATGGGGTGTTGAGTCCACTTCGTTGAGCAAGGAGTAGCTCTTGTCTATTACATATTTGGCTTATGGAACGGTATCTGTGCTAATTTCAATCTCTGGTTTCATGCAGCACCCCAACTCACCTTTCCCCTTAAGCTAGCGTAAGTTGGTTTTCTACATTTGAGACCCTGTTCTGTTTTGTAATTCAGTTCCTGTGTAGCCAAGTTTACATTCCGTGTAGTAGTGATATCTTATGATGTTTCTTTTTCTGTGTGACTTATTTCACTTACAATCATCGTACCTTAATCCACTCATTATGCTGCTACGGGCCTGATGACATAGATTTCATTGCTGAGTGATATTGCATTGTACGTAAGTACCACAACTTCTTTATCCATTTTTCGCTTTCTGTGATATTGAACTTGTACCGTAAACGAGGTTCTTGTAAACAGAGCGGTCCCAACCTTTGGGGTGGTTGTGTCTTTTTGATTTTAATTTCCCTAAGCTATAGGACCATAAGTGGAAGTGCCCTAGGCTCTGTTGCTTTGTTTTTTAGATGTTTCAGGAAACAGCATACACTTCTCCAGAGTGGCTGTTGGCAATTTACATCCCGCCCATCAGCATAACAAGGCTCCCAATTCTCCATGTCCTGTCTTGCCTTTCTGGATTTTACACTTTTTTCAGATGACCCTTTTGACCGGGGGGCAGTGAGACTTCATTGTAGTGCAGATTTCCTTTGCAAGCTTGCTTGGTTGGCCAAAAAGTGCGTATGCGTTTTTTCCTGAATATATTCAGGAAAAAACGCATACGCCCTTTTTGGCCAAGTGCATCATTGTGGACGTTCTGCCTCTTTTCCTATGCTTTACATGCAATTCCAGTCTACCTCCTGAAATCGGTTTCCTGCAATTCTGCCCCGCTTTCAACTCCTCTTGGCTGCCTTACTTCAATATATTTTTGGACGATAGCTGTCATTTATAACTCTGCAGGTTTGTGAATTACAGTGCCCCTGAGCTCCTTTCTTCAACTCGCTTTCTTGTGAGCTGGCCGCAACACCGCAGGATTGCTTCAGGCCCTAGTGTGGTTCCGGCACGGCACGCTGAGCCTTTGGTTAATTCCTCTTCCTGGTGGGAAATGAGAGTTAAATTTGCCCGTCCAGACACCCCCAGCTAGTCTCTCATTGGTTCTCCCTATTCCTGTACATTTTCCGCAGAAATTGCAAACTGGGCCAAACAGGAGGTTAAAGGCACTGACTCTCCAAGTGGGGAGAGTGTTAGTAAAGCGTCTGGAGTTTGCACCCGAGTACCAGGGGACGAAAACTGAGACACATTTGAACACGTTTCCCGATCACACGGTGGATCATACTCTGGGTTCCACATACATGTTTTAGCTGAAGGAAGAATCCCTTAAACCTGGAGAGTTGAGACCCATGGAATGGGTACCATGCAATATGACTTCAAAGGGTCTGCATTTGCTCACCGAACCTCACCAATCCTATCACTGCTGCGTTTATGCCGCTGTACACACGCTTGATTGTCTTTCGGAGACATATAAATCCGTAGGTTTTAAGATTATTTCTAGTCAGGTATATTCTTAGGCGTTTAATATGGGGTGTTGAGTCCACTTCGTTGAGCAAGGAGTAGCTCTTGTCTATTACATATTTGGCTTATGGAACGGTATCTGTGCTAATTGCAATCTCTGGTTTCATGCAGCACCCCAACTCACCTTTCCCCTTAAGCTAGCATAAGTTGGTTTTCTACATTTGAGACCCTGTTCTGTTTTGTAATTCAGTTCCTGTGTAGCCAAGTTTACATTCCGTGTAGTAGTGATATCTTATGATGTTTCTTTTTCTGTGTGACTTATTTCACTTACAATCATCGTACCTTAATCCACTCATTATGCTGCTACGGGCCTGATGACATAGATTTCATTGCTGAGTGATATTGCATTGTACGTAAGTACCAAAACTTCTTTATCCATTTTTCACTTTCTGTGATATTGAACTTGTACCGTAAACGAGGTTCTTGTAAACAGAGCCGTCCCAACCTTTGGGGTTGCTGTGTCTTTTTGATTTTAATTTCCCTAAGCTATAGGACCATAAGTGGAAGTGCCCTAGGCTCTGTTGCTTTGTTTTTTAGATGTTTCAGGAAACAGCATACACTTCTCCAGAGTGGCTGTTGGCAATTTACATCCCGCCCATCAGCATAACAAGGCTCCCAATTCTCCATGTCCTGTCTTGCCTTTCTGGATTTTACACTTTTTTCAGATGGCCCTTTTGACCGGGGGACAGTGAGACTTCATTGTAGTGCAGATTTCCTTTGCAAGCTTGCTTGGTTGGCCAAAAAGGGCGTATGCGTTTTTTCCTGAATATATTCAGGAAAAAACGCATACGCCCTTTTTGGCCAAGTGCATCATTGTGGACGTTCTGCCTCTTTTCCTATGCTTTACATGCAATTCCAGTCTACCTCCTGAAATCGGTTTCCTGCAATTCTGCCCCGCTTTCAAGTCCTCTTGGCAGCCTTACTTCAATATATTTTTGGACGATAGCTGTCATTTATAACTCTGCAGGTTTGTGAATTACAGTGCCCCTGAGCTCCTTTCTTCAACTCGCTTTCTTGTGAGCTGGCCGCAACACCGCAGGATTGCTTCAGGCCCTAGTGTGGTTCCGGCACGGCACGCTGAGCCTTTGGTTAATTCCTCTTCCTGGTGGGAAATGAGAGTTAAATTTGCCCGTCCAGACACCCCCAGCTAGTCTCTCATTGGTTCTCCCCATTCCTGTACATTTTCCGCAGAAATTGCAAACTGGGCCAAACAGGAGGTTAAAGGCACTGACTCTCCAAGTGGGGAGAGTGTTAGTAAAGCGTCTGGAGTTTGCACCCGAGTACCAGGGGACGAAAACTGAGACACATTTGAACACGTTTCCCGATCACACGGTGGATCATACTCTGGGTTCCACATGCATGTTTTAGCTGAAGGAAGAATCCCTTAAACCTGGAGAGTTGAGACCCATGGAATGGGTACCATGCAATATGACTTCAAAGGGTCTGCATTTGCTCACCGAACCTCACCAATCCTATCACTGCTGCGTTTATGCCGCTGTACACACGCTTGATTGTCTTTCGGAGACATATAAATCCGTAGGTTTTAAGATTATTTCTAGTCAGGTATATTCTTAGGCGTTTAATATGGGGTGTTGAGTCCACTTCGTTCAGCAAGGAGTAGCTCTTGTCTATTACATATTTGGCTTATGGAACGGTATCTGTGCTAATTTCAATCTCTGGTTTCATGCAGCACCCCAACTCACCTTTCCCCTTAAGCTAGCATAAGTTGGTTTTCTACATTTGAGACCCTGTTCTGTTTTGTAATTCAGTTCCTGTGTAGCCAAGTTTACATTCCGTGTAGTAGTGATATCTTATGATGTTTCTTTTTCTGTGTGACTTATTTCACTTACAATCATCGTACCTTAATCCACTCATTATGCTGCTACGGGCCTGATGACATAGATTTCATTGCTGAGTGATATTGCATTGTACGTAAGTACCACAACTTCTTTATCCATTTTTCGCTTTCTGTGATATTGAACTTGTACCGTAAACGAGGTTCTTGTAAACAGAGCCGTCCCAACCTTTGGGGTGGCTGTGTCTTTTTGATTTTAATTTCCCTAAGCTATAGGACCATAAGTGGAAGTGCCCTAGGCTCTGTTGCTTTGTTTTTTAGATGTTTCAGGAAACAGCATACACTTCTCCAGAGTGGCTGTTGGCAATTTACATCCCGCCCATCAGCATAACAAGGCTCCCAATTCTCCATGTCCTGTCTTGCCTTTCTGGATTTTACACTTTTTTCAGATGGCCCTTTTGACCGGGGGGCAGTGAGACTTCATTGTAGTGCAGATTTCCTTTGCAAGCTTGCTTGGTTGGCCAAAAAGGGCGTATGCGTTTTTTCCTGAATATATTCAGGAAAAAACGCATACGCCCTTTTTGGCCAAGTGCATCATTGTGGACGTTCTGCCTCTTTTCCTATGCTTTACATGCAATTCCCGTCTACCTCCTGAAATCGGTTTCCTGCAATTCTGCCCCGCTTTCAAGTCCTCTTGGCAGCCTTACTTCAATATATTTTTGGACGATAGCTGTCATTTATAACTCTGCAGGTTTGTGAATTACAGTGCCCCTGAGCTCCTTTCTTCAACTCGCTTTCTTGTGAGCTGGCCGCAACACCGCAGGATTGCTTCAGGCCCTAGTGTGGTTCCGGCACGGCACGCTGAGCCTTTGGTTAATTCCTCTTCCTGGTGGGAAATGAGAGTTAAATTTGCCCGTCCAGACACCCCCAGCTAGTCTCTCATTGGTTCTCCCCATTCCTGTACATTTTCCGCAGAAATTGCAAACTGGGCCAAACAGGAGGTTAAAGGCACTGACTCTCCAAGTGGGGAGAGTGTTAGTAAAGCGTCTGGAGTTTGCACCCGAGTACCAGGGGACGAAAACTGAGACACATTTGAACACGTTTCCCGATCACACGGTGGATCATACTCTGGGTTCCACATGCATGTTTTAGCTGAAGGAAGAATCCCTTAAACCTGGAGAGTTGAGACCCATGGAATGGGTACCATGCAATATGACTTCAAAGGGTCTGCATTTGCTCACCGAACCTCACCAATCCTATCACTGCTGCGTTTATGCCGCTGTACACACGCTTGATTGTCTTTCGGAGACATATAAATCCGTAGGTTTTAAGATTATTTCTAGTCAGGTATATTCTTAGGCGTTTAATATGGGGTGTTGAGTCCACTTCGTTGAGCAAGGAGTAGCTCTTGTCTATTACATATTTGGCTTATGGAACGGTATCTGTGCTAATTTCAATCTCTGGTTTCATGCAGCACCCCAACTCACCTTTCCCCTTAAGCTAGCGTAAGTTGGTTTTCTACATTTGAGACCCTGTTCTGTTTTGTAATTCAGTTCCTGTGTAGCCAAGTTTACATTCCGTGTAGTAGTGATATCTTATGATGTTTCTTTTTCTGTGTGACTTATTTCACTTACAATCATCGTACCTTAATCCACTCATTATGCTGCTACGGGCCTGATGACATAGATTTCATTGCTGAGTGATATTGCATTGTACGTAAGTACCACAACTTCTTTATCCATTTTTCGCTTTCTGTGATATTGAACTTGTACCGTAAACGAGGTTCTTGTAAACAGAGCCGTCCCAACCTTTGGGGTGGCTGTGTCTTTTTGATTTTAATTTCCCTAAGCTATAGGACCATAAGTGGAAGTGCCCTAGGCTCTGTTGCTTTGTTTTTTAGATGTTTCAGGAAACAGCATACACTTCTCCAGAGTGGCTGTTGGCAATTTACATCCCGCCCATCAGCATAACAAGGCTCCCAATTCTCCATGTCCTGTCTTGCCTTTCTGGATTTTACACTTTTTTCAGATGGCCCTTTTGACCGGGGGGCAGTGAGACTTCATTGTAGTGCAGATTTCCTTTGCAAGCTTGCTTGGTTGGCCAAAAAGGGCGTATGCGTTTTTTCCTGAATATATTCAGGAAAAAACGCATACGCCCTTTTTGGCCAAGTGCATCATTGTGGACGTTCTGCCTCTTTTCCTATGCTTTACATGCAATTCCCGTCTACCTCCTGAAATCGGTTTCCTGCAATTCTGCCCCGCTTTCAAGTCCTCTTGGCAGCCTTACTTCAATATATTTTTGGACGATAGCTGTCATTTATAACTCTGCAGGTTTGTGAATTACAGTGCCCCTGAGCTCCTTTCTTCAACTCGCTTTCTTGTGAGCTGGCCGCAACACCGCAGGATTGCTTCAGGCCCTAGTGTGGTTCCGGCACGGCACGCTGAGCCTTTGGTTAATTCCTCTTCCTGGTGGGAAATGAGAGTTAAATTTGCCCGTCCAGACACCCCCAGCTAGTCTCTCATTGGTTCTCCCTATTCCTGTACATTTTCCGCAGAAATTGCAAACTGGGCCAAACAGGAGGTTAAAGGCACTGACTCTCCAAGTGGGGAGAGTGTTAGTAAAGCGTCTGGAGTTTGCACCCGAGTACCAGGGGACGAAAACTGAGACACATTTGAACACGTTTCCCGATCACACGGTGGATCATACTCTGGGTTCCACATGCATGTTTTAGCTGAAGGAAGAATCCCTTAAACCTGGAGAGTTGAGACCCATGGAATGGGTACCATGCAATATGACTTCAAAGGGTCTGCATTTGCTCACCGAACCTCACCAATCCTATCACTGCTGCGTTTATGCCGCTGTACACACGCTTGATTGTCTTTCGGAGACATATAAATCCGTAGGTTTTAAGATTATTTCTAGTCAGGTATATTCTTAGGCGTTTAATATGGGGTGTTGAGTCCACTTCGTTGAGCAAGGAGTAGCTCTTGTCTATTACATATTTGGCTTATGGAACGGTATCTGTGCTAATTTCAATCTCTGGTTTCATGCAGTACCCCAACTCACCTTTCCCCTTAAGCTAGCGTAAGTTGGTTTTCTACATTTGAGACCCTGTTCTGTTTTGTAATTCAGTTCCTGTGTAGCCAAGTTTACATTCCGTGTAGTAGTGATATCTTATGATGTTTCTTTTTCTGTGTGACTTATTTCACTTACAATCATCGTACCTTAATCCACTCATTATGCTGCTACGGGCCTGATGACATAGATTTCATTGCTGAGTGATATTGCATTGTACGTAAGTACCACAACTTCTTTATCCATTTTTCGCTTTCTGTGATATTGAACTTGTACCGTAAACGAGGTTCTTGTAAACAGAGCCGTCCCAAACTTTGGGGTGGCTGTGTCTTTTTGATTTTAATTTCCCTAAGCTATAGGACCATAAGTGGAAGTGCCCTAGGCTCTGTTGCTTTGTTTTTTAGATGTTTCAGGAAACAGCATACACTTCTCCAGAGTGGCTGTTGGCAATTTACATCCCGCCCATCAGCATAACAAGGCTCCCAATTCTCCATGTCCTGTCTTGCCTTTCTGGATTTTACACTTTTTTCAGATGGCCCTTTTGACCGGGGGGCAGTGAGACTTCATTGTAGTGCAGATTTCCTTTGCAAGCTTGCTTGGTTGGCCAAAAAGGGCGTATGCGTTTTTTCCTGAATATATTCAGGAAAAAACGCATACGCCCTTTTTGGCCAAGTGCATCATTGTGGACGTTCTGCCTCTTTTCCTATGCTTTACATGCAATTCCCGTCTACCTCCTGAAATCGGTTTCCTGCAATTCTGCCCCGCTTTCAAGTCCTCTTGGCAGCCTTACTTCAATATATTTTTGGACGATAGCTGTCATTTATAACTCTGCAGGTTTGTGAATTACAGTGCCCCTGAGCTCGTTTCTTCAACTCGCTTTCTTGTGAGCTGGCCGCAACACCGCAGGATTGCTTCAGGCCCTAGTGTGGTTCCGGCACGGCACGCTGAGCCTTTGGTTAATTCCTGTTCCTGGTGGGAAATGAGAGTTAAATTTGCCCGTCCAGACACCCCCAGCTAGTCTCTCATTGGTTCTCCCCATTCCTGTACATTTTCCGCAGAAATTGCAAACTGGGCCAAACAGGAGGTTAAAGGCACTGACTCTCCAAGTGGGGAGAGTGTTAGTAAAGCGTCTGGAGTTTGCACCCGAGTACCAGGGGACGAAAACTGAGACACATTTGAACACGTTTCCCGATCACACGGTGGATCATACTCTGGGTTCCACATGCATGTTTTAGCTGAAGGAAGAATCCCTTAAACCTGGAGAGTTGAGACCCATGGAATGGGTACCATGCAATATGACTTCAAAGGGTCTGCATTTGCTCACCGAACCTCACCAATCCTATCACTGCTGCGTTTATGCCACTGTACACACGCTTGATTGTCTTTCGGAGACATATAAATCCGTAGGTTTTAAGATTATTTCTAGTCAGGTATATTCTTAGGCGTTTAATATGGGGTGTTGAGTCCACTTCGTTCAGCAAGGAGTAGCTCTTGTATATTACATATTTGGCTTATGGAACGGTATCTGTGCTAATTTCAATCTCTGGTTTCATGCAGCACCCCAACTCACCTTTCCCCTTAAGCTAGCGTAAGTTGGTTTTCTACATTTGAGACCCTGTTCTGTTTTGTAATTCAGTTCCTGTGTAGCCAAGTTTACATTCCGTGTAGTAGTGATATCTTATGATGTTTCTTTTTCTGTGTGACTTATTTCACTTACAATCATCGTACCTTAATCCACTCATTATGCTGCTACGGGCCTGATGACATAGATTTCATTGCTGAGTGATATTGCATTGTACGTAAGTACCACAACTTCTTTATCCATTTTTCGCTTTCTGTGATATTGAACTTGTACCGTAAACGAGGTTCTTGTAAACAGAGCCGTCCCAACCTTTGGGGTGGCTGTGTCTTTTTGATTTTAATTTCCCTAAGCTATAGGACCATAAGTGGAAGTGCCCTAGGCTCTGTTGCTTTGTTTTTTAGATGTTTCAGGAAACAGCATACACTTCTCCAGAGTGGCTGTTGGCAATTTACATCCCGCCCATCAGCATAACAAGGCTCCCAATTCTCCATGTCCTGTCTTGCCTTTCTGGATTTTACACTTTTTTCAGATGGCCCTTTTGACCGGGGGGCAGTGAGACTTCATTGTAGTGCAGATTTCCTTTGCAAGCTTGCTTGGTTGGCCAAAAAGGGCGTATGCGTTTTTTCCTGAATATATTCAGGAAAAAACGCATACGCCCTTTTTGGCCAAGTGCATCATTGTGGACGTTCTGCCTCTTTTCCTATGCTTTACATGCAATTCCCGTCTACCTCCTGAAATCGGTTTCCTGCAATTCTGCCCCGCTTTCAAGTCCTCTTGGCAGCCTTACTTCAATATATTTTTGGACGATAGCTGTCATTTATAACTCTGCAGGTTTGTGAATTACAGTGCCCCTGAGCTCCTTTCTTCAACTCGCTTTCTTGTGAGCTGGCTGCAACACCGCAGGATTGCTTCAGGCCCTAGTGTGGTTCCGGCACGGCACGCTGAGCCTTTGGTTAATTCCTCTTCCTGGTGGGAAATGAGAGTTAAATTTGCCCGTCCAGACACCCCCAGCTAGTCTCTCATTGGTTCTCCCTATTCCTGTACATTTTCCGCAGAAATTGCAAACTGGGCCAAACAGGAGGTTAAAGGCACTGACTCTCCAAGTGGGGAGAGTGTTAGTAAAGCGTCTGGAGTTTGCACCCGAGTACCAGGGGACGAAAACTGAGACACATTTGAACACGTTTCCCGATCACACGGTGGATCATACTCTGGGTTCCACATGCATGTTTTAGCTGAAGGAAGAATCCCTTAAACCTGGAGAGTTGAGACCCATGGAATGGGTACCATGCAATATGACTTCAAAGGGTCTGCATTTGCTCACCGAACCTCACCAATCCTATCACTGCTGCGTTTATGCCGCTGTACACACGCTTGATTGTCTTTCGGAGACATATAAATCCGTAGGTTTTAAGATTATTTCTAGTCAGGTATATTCTTAGGCGTTTAATATGGGGTGTTGAGTCCACTTCGTTGAGCAAGGAGTAGCTCTTGTCTATTACATATTTGGCTTATGGAACGGTATCTGTGCTAATTTCAATCTCTGGTTTCATGCAGCACCCCAACTCACCTTTCCCCTTAAGCTAGCATAAGTTGGTTTTCTACATTTGAGACCCTGTTCTGTTTTGTAATTCAGTTCCTGTGTAGCCAAGTTTACATTCCGTGTAGTAGTGATATCTTATGATGTTTCTATTTCTGTGTGACTTATTTCACTTACAATCATCGTACCTTAATCCACTCATTATGCTGCTACGGGCCTGATGACATAGATTTCATTGCTGAGTGATATTGCATTGTACGTAAGTACCACAACTTCTTTATCCATTTTTCGCTTTCTGTGATATTGAACTTGTACCGTAAACAAGGTTCTTGTAAACAGAGCCGTCCCAAACTTTGGGGTGGCTGTGTCTTTTTGATTTTAATTTCCCTAAGCTATAGGACCATAAGTGGAAGTGCCCTAGGCTCTGTTGCTTTGTTTTTTAGATGTTTCAGGAAACAGCATACACTTCTCCAGAGTGGCTGTTGGCAATTTACATCCCGCCCATCAGCATAACAAGGCTCCCAATTCTCCATGTCCTGTCTTGCCTTTCTGGATTTTACACTTTTTTCAGATGGCCCTTTTGACCGGGGGGCAGTGAGACTTCATTGTAGTGCAGATTTCCTTTGCAAGCTTGCTTGGTTGGCCAAAAAGGGCGTATGCGTTTTTTCCTGAATATATTCAGGAAAAAACGCATACGCCCTTTTTGGCCAAGTGCATCATTGTGGACGTTCTGCCTCTTTTCCTATGCTTTACATGCAATTCCCGTCTACCTCCTGAAATCGGTTTCCTGCAATTCTGCCCCGCTTTCAAGTCCTCTTGGCAGCCTTACTTCAATATATTTTTGGACGATAGCTGTCATTTATAACTCTGCAGGTTTGTGAATTACAGTGCCCCTGAGCTCCTTTCTTCAACTCGCTTTCTTGTGAGCTGGCCGCAACACCGCAGGATTGCTTCAGGCCCTAGTGTGGTTCCGGCACGGCACGCTGAGCCTTTGGTTAATTCCTGTTCCTGGTGGGAAATGAGAGTTAAATTTGCCCGTCCAGACACCCCCAGCTAGTCTCTCATTGGTTCTCCCTATTCCTGTACATTTTCCGCAGAAATTGCAAACTGGGCCAAACAGGAGGTTAAAGGCACTGACTCTCCAAGTGGGGAGAGTGTTAGTAAAGCGTCTGGAGTTTGCACCCGAGTACCAGGGGACGAAAACTGAGACACAGTTGAACACGTTTCCTGATCACACGGTGGATCATACTCTGGGTTCCACATGCATGTTTTAGCTGAAGGAAGAATCCCTTAAACCTGGAGAGTTGAGACCCATGGAATGGGTACCATGCAATATGACTTCAAAGGGTCTGCATTTGCTCACCGAACCTCACCAATCCTATCACTGCTGCGTTTATGCCGCTGTACACACGCTTGATTGTCTTTCGGAGACATATAAATCCGTAGGTTTTAAGATTATTTCTAGTCAGGTATATTCTTAGGCGTTTAATATGGGGTGTTGAGTCCACTTCGTTGAGCAAGGAGTAGCTCTTGTCTATTACATATTTGGCTTATGGAACGGTATCTGTGCTAATTTCAATCTCTGGTTTCATGCAGCACCCCAACTCACCTTTCCCCTTAAGCTAGCGTAAGTTGGTTTTCTACATTTGAGACCCTGTTCTGTTTTGTAATTCAGTTCCTGTGTAGCCAAGTTTACATTCCGTGTAGTAGTGATATCTTATGATGTTTCTTTTTCTGTGTGACTTATTTCACTTACAATCATCGTACCTTAATCCACTCATTATGCTGCTACGGGCCTGATGACATAGATTTCATTGCTGAGTGATATTGCATTGTACGTAAGTACCACAACTTCTTTATCCATTTTTCGCTTTCTGTGATATTGAACTTGTACCGTAAACGAGGTTCTTGTAAACAGAGCCGTCCCAAACTTTGGGGTGGCTGTGTCTTTTTGATTTTAATTTCCCTAAGCTATAGGACCATAAGTGGAAGTGCCCTAGGCTCTGTTGCTTTGTTTTTTAGATGTTTCAGGAAACAGCATACACTTCTCCAGAGTGGCTGTTGGCAATTTACATCCCGCCCATCAGCATAACAAGGCTCCCAATTCTCCATGTCCTGTCTTGCCTTTCTGGATTTTACACTTTTTTCAGATGGCCCTTTTGACCGGGGGGCAGTGAGACTTCATTGTAGTGCAGATTTCCTTTGCAAGCTTGCTTGGTTGGCCAAAAAGGGCGTATGCGTTTTTTCCTGAATATATTCAGGAAAAAACGCATACGCCCTTTTTGGCCAAGTGCATCATTGTGGACGTTCTGCCTCTTTTCCTATGCTTTACATGCAATTCCCGTCTACCTCCTGAAATCGGTTTCCTGCAATTCTGCCCCGCTTTCAAGTCCTCTTGGCAGCCTTACTTCAATATATTTTTGGACGATAGCTGTCATTTATAACTCTGCAGGTTTGTGAATTACAGTGCCCCTGAGCTCCTTTCTTCAACTCGCTTTCTTGTGAGCTGGCCGCAACACCGCAGGATTGCTTCAGGCCCTAGTGTGGTTCCGGCACGGCACGCTGAGCCTTTGGTTAATTCCTCTTCCTGGTGGGAAATGAGAGTTAAATTTGCCCGTCCAGACACCCCCAGCTAGTCTCTCATTGGTTCTCCCTATTCCTGTACATTTTCCGCAGAAATTGCAAACTGGGCCAAACAGGAGGTTAAAGGCACTGACTCTCCAAGTGGGGAGAGTGTTAGTAAAGCGTCTGGAGTTTGCACCCGAGTACCAGGGGACGAAAACTGAGACACATTTGAACACGTTTCCCGATCACACGGTGGATCATACTCTGGGTTCCACATGCATGTTTTAGCTGAAGGAAGAATCCCTTAAACCTGGAGAGTTGAGACCCATGGAATGGGTACCATGCAATATGACTTCAAAGGGTCTGCATTTGCTCACCGAACCTCACCAATCCTATCACTGCTGCGTTTATGCCGCTGTACACACGCTTGATTGTCTTTCGGAGACATATAAATCCGTAGGTTTTAAGATTATTTCTAGTCAGGTATATTCTTAGGCGTTTAATATGGGGTGTTGAGTCCACTTCGTTGAGCAAGGAGTAGCTCTTGTCTATTACATATTTGGCTTATGGAACGGTATCTGTGCTAATTTCAATCTCTGGTTTCATGCAGTACCCCAACTCACCTTTCCCCTTAAGCTAGCGTAAGTTGGTTTTCTACATTTGAGACCCTGTTTTGTTTTGTAATTCAGTTCCTGTGTAGCCAAGTTTACATTCCGTGTAGTAGTGATATCTTATGATGTTTCTTTTTCTGTGTGACTTATTTCACTTACAATCATCGTACCTTAATCCACTCATTATGCTGCTACGGGCCTGATGACATAGATTTCATTGCTGAGTGATATTGCATTGTACGTAAGTACCACAACTTCTTTATCCATTTTTCGCTTTCTGTGATATTGAACTTGTACCGTAAACGAGGTTCTTGTAAACAGAGCCGTCCCAAACTTTGGGGTGGCTGTGTCTTTTTGATTTTAATTTCCCTAAGCTATAGGACCATAAGTGGAAGTGCCCTAGGCTCTGTTGCTTTGTTTTTTAGATGTTTCAGGAAACAGCATACACTTCTCCAGAGTGGCTGTTGGCAATTTACATCCCGCCCATCAGCATAACAAGGCTCCCAATTCTCCATGTCCTGTCTTGCCTTTCTGGATTTTACACTTTTTTCAGATGGCCCTTTTGACCGGGGGGCAGTGAGACTTCATTGTAGTGCAGATTTCCTTTGCAAGCTTGCTTGGTTGGCCAAAAAGGGCGTATGCGTTTTTTCCTGAATATATTCAGGAAAAAACGCATACGCCCTTTTTGGCCAAGTGCATCATTGTGGACGTTCTGCCTCTTTTCCTATGCTTTACATGCAATTCCCGTCTACCTCCTGAAATCGGTTTCCTGCAATTCTGCCCCGCTTTCAAGTCCTCTTGGCAGCCTTACTTCAATATATTTTTGGACGATAGCTGTCATTTATAACTCTGCAGGTTTGTGAATTACAGTGCCCCTGAGCTCCTTTCTTCAACTCGCTTTCTTGTGAGCTGGCCGCAACACCGCAGGATTGCTTCAGGCCCTAGTGTGGTTCCGGCACGGCACGCTGAGCCTTTGGTTAATTCCTCTTCCTGGTGGGAAATGAGAGTTAAATTTGCCCGTCCAGACACCCCCAGCTAGTCTCTCATTGGTTCTCCCCATTCCTGTACATTTTCCGCAGAAATTGCAAACTGGGCCAAACAGGAGGTTAAAGGCACTGACTCTCCAAGTGGGGAGAGTGTTAGTAAAGCGTCTGGAGTTTGCACCCGAGTACCAGGGGACGAAAACTGAGACACATTTGAACACGTTTCCCGATCACACGGTGGATCATACTCTGGGTTCCACATGCATGTTTTAGCTGAAGGAAGAATCCCTTAAACCTGGAGAGTTGAGACCCATGGAATGGGTACCATGCAATATGACTTCAAAGGGTCTGCATTTGCTCACCGAACCTCACCAATCCTATCACTGCTGCGTTTATGCCGCTGTACACACGCTTGATTGTCTTTCGGAGACATATAAATCCGTAGGTTTTAAGATTATTTCTAGTCAGGTATATTCTTAGGCGTTTAATATGGGGTGTTGAGTCCACTTCGTTCAGCAAGGAGTAGCTCTTGTATATTACATATTTGGCTTATGGAACGGTATCTGTGCTAATTTCAATCTCTGGTTTCATGCAGCACCCCAACTCACCTTTCCCCTTAAGCTAGCGTAAGTTGGTTTTCTACATTTGAGACCCTGTTCTGTTTTGTAATTCAGTTCCTGTGTAGCCAAGTTTACATTCCGTGTAGTAGTGATATCTTATGATGTTTCTTTTTCTGTGTGACTTATTTCACTTACAATCATCGTACCTTAATCCACTCATTATGCTGCTACGGGCCTGATGACATAGATTTCATTGCTGAGTGATATTGCATTGTACGTAAGTACCACAACTTCTTTATCCATTTTTCGCTTTCTGTGATATTGAACTTGTACCGTAAACGAGGTTCTTCTAAACAGAGCCGTCCCAACCTTTGGGGTGGCTGTGTCTTTTTGATTTTAATTTCCCTAAGCTATAGGACCATAAGTGGAAGTGCCCTAGGCTCTGTTGCTTTGTTTTTTAGATGTTTCAGGAAACAGCATACACTTCTCCAGAGTGGCTGTTGGCAATTTACATCCCGCCCATCAGCATAACAAGGCTCCCAATTCTCCATGTCCTGTCTTGCCTTTCTGGATTTTACACTTTTTTCAGATGGCCCTTTTGACCGGGGGGCAGTGAGACTTCATTGTAGTGCAGATTTCCTTTGCAAGCTTGCTTGGTTGGCCAAAAAGGGCGTATGCGTTTTTTCCTGAATATATTCAGGAAAAAACGCATACGCCCTTTTTGGCCAAGTGCATCATTGTGGACGTTCTGCCTCTTTTCCTATGCTTTACATGCAATTCCCGTCTACCTCCTGAAATCGGTTTCCTGCAATTCTGCCCCGCTTTCAAGTCCTCTTGGCAGCCTTACTTCAATATATTTTTGGACGATAGCTGTCATTTATAACTCTGCAGGTTTGTGAATTACAGTGCCCCTGAGCTCCTTTCTTCAACTCGCTTTCTTGTGAGCTGGCTGCAACACCGCAGGATTGCTTCAGGCCCTAGTGTGGTTCCGGCACGGCACGCTGAGCCTTTGGTTAATTCCTCTTCCTGGTGGGAAATGAGAGTTAAATTTGCCCGTCCAGACACCCCCAGCTAGTCTCTCATTGGTTCTCCCTATTCCTGTACATTTTCCGCAGAAATTGCAAACTGGGCCAAACAGGAGGTTAAAGGCACTGACTCTCCAAGTGGGGAGAGTGTTAGTAAAGCGTCTGGAGTTTGCACCCGAGTACCAGGGGACGAAAACTGAGACACATTTGAACACGTTTCCCGATCACACGGTGGATCATACTCTGGGTTCCACATGCATGTTTTAGCTGAAGGAAGAATCCCTTAAACCTGGAGAGTTGAGACCCATGGAATGGGTACCATGCAATATGACTTCAAAGGGTCTGCATTTGCTCACCGAACCTCACCAATCCTATCACTGCTGCGTTTATGCCGCTGTACACACGCTTGATTGTCTTTCGGAGACATATAAATCCGTAGGTTTTAAGATTATTTCTAGTCAGGTATATTCTTAGGCGTTTAATATGGGGTGTTGAGTCCACTTCGTTGAGCAAGGAGTAGCTCTTGTCTATTACATATTTGGCTTATGGAACGGTATCTGTGCTAATTTCAATCTCTGGTTTCATGCAGCACCCCAACTCACCTTTCCCCTTAAGCTAGCATAAGTTGGTTTTCTACATTTGAGACCCTGTTCTGTTTTGTAATTCAGTTCCTGTGTAGCCAAGTTTACATTCCGTGTAGTAGTGATATCTTATGATGTTTCTATTTCTGTGTGACTTATTTCACTTACAATCATCGTACCTTAATCCACTCATTATGCTGCTACGGGCCTGATGACATAGATTTCATTGCTGAGTGATATTGCATTGTACGTAAGTACCACAACTTCTTTATCCATTTTTCGCTTTCTGTGATATTGAACTTGTACCGTAAACAAGGTTCTTGTAAACAGAGCCGTCCCAAACTTTGGGGTGGCTGTGTCTTTTTGATTTTAATTTCCCTAAGCTATAGGACCATAAGTGGAAGTGCCCTAGGCTCTGTTGCTTTGTTTTTTAGATGTTTCAGGAAACAGCATACACTTCTCCAGAGTGGCTGTTGGCAATTTACATCCCGCCCATCAGCATAACAAGGCTCCCAATTCTCCATGTCCTGTCTTGCCTTTCTGGATTTTACACTTTTTTCAGATGGCCCTTTTGACCGGGGGGCAGTGAGACTTCATTGTAGTGCAGATTTCCTTTGCAAGCTTGCTTGGTTGGCCAAAAAGGGCGTATGCGTTTTTTCCTGAATATATTCAGGAAAAAACGCATACGCCCTTTTTGGCCAAGTGCATCATTGTGGACGTTCTGCCTCTTTTCCTATGCTTTACATGCAATTCCCGTCTACCTCCTGAAATCGGTTTCCTGCAATTCTGCCCCGCTTTCAAGTCCTCTTGGCAGCCTTACTTCAATATATTTTTGGACGATAGCTGTCATTTATAACTCTGCAGGTTTGTGAATTACAGTGCCCCTGAGCTCCTTTCTTCAACTCGCTTTCTTGTGAGCTGGCCGCAACACCGCAGGATTGCTTCAGGCCCTAGTGTGGTTCCGGCACGGCACGCTGAGCCTTTGGTTAATTCCTGTTCCTGGTGGGAAATGAGAGTTAAATTTGCCCGTCCAGACACCCCCAGCTAGTCTCTCATTGGTTCTCCCTATTCCTGTACATTTTCCGCAGAAATTGCAAACTGGGCCAAACAGGAGGTTAAAGGCACTGACTCTCCAAGTGGGGAGAGTGTTAGTAAAGCGTCTGGAGTTTGCACCCGAGTACCAGGGGACGAAAACTGAGACACAGTTGAACACGTTTCCTGATCACACGGTGGATCATACTCTGGGTTCCACATGCATGTTTTAGCTGAAGGAAGAATCCCTTAAACCTGGAGAGTTGAGACCCATGGAATGGGTACCATGCAATATGACTTCAAAGGGTCTGCATTTGCTCACCGAACCTCACCAATCCTATCACTGCTGCGTTTATGCCGCTGTACACACGCTTGATTGTCTTTCGGAGACATATAAATCCGTAGGTTTTAAGATTATTTCTAGTCAGGTATATTCTTAGGCGTTTAATATGGGGTGTTGAGTCCACTTCGTTGAGCAAGGAGTAGCTCTTGTCTATTACATATTTGGCTTATGGAACGGTATCTGTGCTAATTTCAATCTCTGGTTTCATGCAGCACCCCAACTCACCTTTCCCCTTAAGCTAGCGTAAGTTGGTTTTCTACATTTGAGACCCTGTTCTGTTTTGTAATTCAGTTCCTGTGTAGCCAAGTTTACATTCCGTGTAGTAGTGATATCTTATGATGTTTCTTTTTCTGTGTGACTTATTTCACTTACAATCATCGTACCTTAATCCACTCATTATGCTGCTACGGGCCTGATGACATAGATTTCATTGCTGAGTGATATTGCATTGTACGTAAGTACCACAACTTCTTTATCCATTTTTCGCTTTCTGTGATATTGAACTTGTACCGTAAACGAGGTTCTTGTAAACAGAGCCGTCCCAAACTTTGGGGTGGCTGTGTCTTTTTGATTTTAATTTCCCTAAGCTATAGGACCATAAGTGGAAGTGCCCTAGGCTCTGTTGCTTTGTTTTTTAGATGTTTCAGGAAACAGCATACACTTCTCCAGAGTGGCTGTTGGCAATTTACATCCCGCCCATCAGCATAACAAGGCTCCCAATTCTCCATGTCCTGTCTTGCCTTTCTGGATTTTACACTTTTTTCAGATGGCCCTTTTGACCGGGGGGCAGTGAGACTTCATTGTAGTGCAGATTTCCTTTGCAAGCTTGCTTGGTTGGCCAAAAAGGGCGTATGCGTTTTTTCCTGAATATATTCAGGAAAAAACGCATACGCCCTTTTTGGCCAAGTGCATCATTGTGGACGTTCTGCCTCTTTTCCTATGCTTTACATGCAATTCCCGTCTACCTCCTGAAATCGGTTTCCTGCAATTCTGCCCCGCTTTCAAGTCCTCTTGGCAGCCTTACTTCAATATATTTTTGGACGATAGCTGTCATTTATAACTCTGCAGGTTTGTGAATTACAGTGCCCCTGAGCTCGTTTCTTCAACTCGCTTTCTTGTGAGCTGGCCGCAACACCGCAGGATTGCTTCAGGCCCTAGTGTGGTTCCGGCACGGCACGCTGAGCCTTTGGTTAATTCCTCTTCCTGGTGGGAAATGAGAGTTAAATTTGCCCGTCCAGACACCCCCAGCTAGTCTCTCATTGGTTCTCCCTATTCCTGTACATTTTCCGCAGAAATTGCAAACTGGGCCAAACAGGAGGTTAAAGGCACTGACTCTCCAAGTGGGGAGAGTGTTAGTAAAGCGTCTGGAGTTTGCACCCGAGTACCAGGGGACGAAAACTGAGACACATTTGAACACGTTTCCCGATCACACGGTGGATCATACTCTGGGTTCCACATGCATGTTTTAGCTGAAGGAAGAATCCCTTAAACCTGGAGAGTTGAGACCCATGGAATGGGTACCATGCAATATGACTTCAAAGGGTCTGCATTTGCTCACCGAACCTCACCAATCCTATCACTGCTGCGTTTATGCCGCTGTACACACGCTTGATTGTCTTTCGGAGACATATAAATCCGTAGGTTTTAAGATTATTTCTAGTCAGGTATATTCTTAGGCGTTTAATATGGGGTGTTGAGTCCACTTCGTTGAGCAAGGAGTAGCTCTTGTCTATTACATATTTGGCTTATGGAACGGTATCTGTGCTAATTTCAATCTCTGGTTTCATGCAGCACCCCAACCCACCTTTCCCCTTAAGCTAGCATAAGTTGGTTTTCTACATTTGAGACCCTGTTCTGTTTTGTAATTCAGTTCCTGTGTAGCCAAGTTTACATTCCGTGTAGTAGTGATATCTTATGATGTTTCTTTTTCTGTGTGACTTATTTCACTTACAATCATCGTACCTTAATCCACTCATTATGCTGCTACGGGCCTGATGACATAGATTTCATTGCTGAGTGATATTGCATTGTACGTAAGTACCACAACTTCTTTATCCATTTTTCGCTTTCTGTGATATTGAACTTGTACCGTAAACAAGGTTCTTTTAAACAGAGCCGTCCCAAACTTTGGGGTGGCTGTGTCTTTTTGATTTTAATTTCCCTAAGCTATAGGACCATAAGTGGAAGTGCCCTAGGCTCTGTTGCTTTGTTTTTTAGATGTTTCAGGAAACAGCATACACTTCTCCAGAGTGGCTGTTGGCAATTTACATCCCGCCCATCAGCATAACAAGGCTCCCAATTCTCCATGTCCTGTCTTGCCTTTCTGGATTTTACACTTTTTTCAGATGGCCCTTTTGACCGGGGGGCAGTGAGACTTCATTGTAGTGCAGATTTCCTTTGCAAGCTTGCTTGGTTGGCCAAAAAGGGCGTATGCGTTTTTTCCTGAATATATTCAGGAAAAAACGCATACGCCCTTTTTGGCCAAGTGCATCATTGTGGACGTTCTGCCTCTTTTCCTATGCTTTACATGCAATTCCCGTCTACCTCCTGAAATCGGTTTCCTGCAATTCTGCCCCGCTTTCAAGTCCTCTTGGCAGCCTTACTTCAATATATTTTTGGACGATAGCTGTCATTTATAACTCTGCAGGTTTGTGAATTACAGTGCCCCTGAGCTCCTTTCTTCAACTCGCTTTCTTGTGAGCTGGCCGCAACACCGCAGGATTGCTTCAGGCCCTAGTGTGGTTCCGGCACGGCACGCTGAGCCTTTGGTTAATTCCTCTTCCTGGTGGGAAATGAGAGTTAAATTTGCCCGTCCAGACACCCCCAGCTAGTCTCTCATTGGTTCTCCCCATTCCTGTACATTTTCCGCAGAAATTGCAAACTGGGCCAAACAGGAGGTTAAAGGCACTGACTCTCCAAGTGGGGAGAGTGTTAGTAAAGCGTCTGGAGTTTGCACCCGAGTACCAGGGGACGAAAACTGAGACACATTTGAACACGTTTCCCGATCACACGGTGGATCATACTCTGGGTTCCACATGCATGTTTTAGCTGAAGGAAGAATCCCTTAAACCTGGAGAGTTGAGACCCATGGAATGGGTACCATGCAATATGACTTCAAAGGGTCTGCATTTGCTCACCGAACCTCACCAATCCTATCACTGCTGCGTTTATGCCACTGTACACACGCTTGATTGTCTTTCGGAGACATATAAATCCGTAGGTTTTAAGATTATTTCTAGTCAGGTATATTCTTAGGCGTTTAATATGGGGTGTTGAGTCCACTTCGTTGAGCAAGGAGTAGCTCTTGTCTATTACATATTTGGCTTATGGAACGGTATCTGTGCTAATTTCAATCTCTGGTTTCATGCAGCACCCCAACTCACCTTTCCCCTTAAGCTAGCGTAAGTTGGTTTTCTACATTTGAGACCCTGTTCTGTTTTGTAATTCAGTTCCTGTGTAGCCAAGTTTACATTCCGTGTAGTAGTGATATCTTATGATGTTTCTTTTTCTGTGTGACTTATTTCACTTACAATCATCGTACCTGAATCCACTCATTATGCTGCTACGGGCCTGATGACATAGATTTCATTGCTGAGTGATATTGCATTGTACGTAAGTACCACAACTTCTTTATCCATTTTTCGCTTTTTGCGATATTGAACTTGTACCGTAAACGAGGTTCTTGTAAACAGAGCCATCCCAACCTTTGGGGTGGCTGTGTCTTTTTGATTTTAATTTCCCTAAGCTATAGGACCATAAGTGGAAGTGCCCTAGGCTCTGTTGCTTAGTTTTTTGGATGTTTCAGGAAAGACCATACACTTCTCCAGAGTGGCTGTTGGCAATTTACATCTCGCCCATCAGCATAACAAGGCTCCCAGTTCTCCATGGCCTGTCCTGCCTTTCTGGATTTTACTCTTTTTTCAGAAGGCCCTTTGACCGGGGGGGCAGTGAAACTTCATTGTAGTGCAGATTTCCTTTGCGAGCTTGCTTGGTTGGCCAGAAAGTGCGTATGCGTTTCTTCCTGAATAAATTCAGGAAAGAACGCATACGCCCTTTTTGGCCAAGTGCATCATTGTCGACGTTCTGAGTCTTTTCATATGTTTTCAGTGCAATTCCAGTCTACCTCCTGAAATAGGTTTCTTGCAGTTCTGCCTTGCTCTCAGTGCCTCTTCATAGCCTCACTTCAATATACTTTTGGAAAATAGTTGGCCTTTATAACTCTGCAGGTTTTTGAATTGCAGTGGCCCATAGCTCCATTTTTCAGCTCTTATTTTTGTGATCTTGCCTCATATCCACAGGATTTCTTCAGGCCCTATTATTCTTCTGGGGCGCCTTGCTCTGCCTTTGGTTAATTCTTCTTCCTGAATTGAAATTAGAGTGACATGTGCCCATTGAAACCGCTACAGCTATTTTCTCACTGGTTCCCCCTATTCCCATTCATCCTCCGCACTAACTGCAGACTGTGTGATATCGGAACTTAAAGGCATTGACTCTCCATGTGGAGATGTTGTTAGTAAAGTGGCTGGAATGTTGATCCGGAGCCCCAGGAGAGGAAAATGAGGTGCATTTTAGAAACCTTTCCCGATCATATGGTATACCATCCGCTGGATTTCCCATGCATGGTTTAGCTGTAGGAAGATTCCCTTCAACTTGGAGTGTTGGGACCCTTGGAATAAGTAGCATGAAGTATTGCATTAAACTTTCGGCAGTTGCTCACCAAAGCTCTCCAATCCTTTCAGCCCCAAGTGTCCAGCCTTATGTCTTATCCAGCTGTGGGTTTATATGTGGTCATTCCAGGTTGCATCACAGCCCCTGAGCGAATTTTGTAAGAATTTTTCTCTCTTTCATTGTTTCTGCGTTTTGGTTTTAAAATTTATTTCTATAATGGGGTTTAGCTCATTTTCACTGCTGTGTTTGTGCCGCTCTGCTCACACTTGATTCCCTTATGGAGATATATCAATACATGGGTTTTAAGATTCTTATTACTCAGATATATTTCTCTGCGGTTTATAGGGTGTGTTGAGGCCAGTTCATTGAGCAAGGTGTAGATCTTGTCTGATACCTATTTGGTTTATTGAACGGTATCTGTGCTAATTTCAAACTCTGGTTTTATGCATCACCCCACCTCTCCTTTCCCCTTAAGCTGACATAAGTGTGTTTTCTAAATGTGAGACACTGTTCTGTTTTGTAATTCATTTTTTGTGCAGCCATATTTATCCTCCCTCTATAAGTGATATCTTATGATATGTTTCTTTCTCTGTTTGACTTATTTCAAGTAGTATTATCGGACCTCAATCCACTCTTTATCCTTCTACTAGCCTTATTACATTGATTTCATGGTGAAGAGATATTCCATTGTACATAAGTACCACATTTTCTTTATCCATTGTTCTCTTTCCTGGGATATTTAAGGTGTACTGAAGTTGAGGTTCTTGTAAACAGAGTAGCCCTAAACTGTGGTGTGCTTGTGTCTTGTTGATTTTTAGACTTCCCTAGATATACTCCCATGATTGGAAGTGCCCTATGCTCTGTCGCTCTGTTTTTTAGATGATTTAGGAACCACCATACACTTCTCCAGAGTGGCTCTCGGCAGTTCACACACTGTCCATCAGCGTATAAAGGCTCCCTGTTCTCCATGGCCTGTCCTGCATTTCTGGTTTTTACAATTTTTTCGGATGGCCCTTTTGACCGGTGGGAAATGAGACTTCTTTGTTGTGCACATTTGCATTGCTTGCTTGCTTGGTTGCCCATAAAGTGCGTATGCGTTTTTTCCTGGATATATTCAGGAAAAAACGCATACTCCCTTTTGGGCCAACTGCATCATTGTCGAAATTCTGCCGCTTTTCATGTGCTTTAAAGGCGAGTCCAATCTATCTCTTGAAATCTGTTTCTTGCAATTCTGTCTTGCATTCAGATCCTCTTCTTTGCCTTACCTCAACATATTTTTGGACGTTAGTTTTCATTTATAACTCTGCAGGTTTGTGAATTGCAGTGACCCTGAGCTCCATTTTTTAAGTTGCTCTTTTGTGAGCTGGCCTCAAAACCGCAGGATTGCTTCAGGCCCTATTTTGGCTCCGGCGAGGCGGGCTGAGCCTTTTTTAAATTCTTATTCTTAATGGGAAATTAGAGTGACATGTGCCCGTCCAAACCCCTACAACTATTCTCTCATTGGTTCCCCCTGTTCCCGTTCATCCTCCTCACAATTTGCAAAATGTGTGAAACAGAAGTTTAAATGTGCTGATTCTCTAAGTGGGGAGATTCTAAGTAACGTGGCTGGAATGATGAACAGGAGCACCAGGAGAGGATAAATGAGGTGCATTTTAGACACATCTCCCGATCACATGGTGTACAGTCCTCTGGGTTTTCCATGCATGTTTTAGCTGTAGGAAGATTCCTTGAACCTGCAGATTTGGGACCCATTGAATGGGTACCAGGTAGTATTACTTTAAAGGGTGTGCATTTCCTCACCCAACCTCACATTTCTCTTAGCGCGAACAGTTTCCAGCCTTATGTCTCATCCTGCTGTGGGTCTAGATGTGTTCAATCCATGTTGCATCACCGTCCCTGAGGAAAAGTTGTAAGAGGTTTTCTCTGTCTCTCTGTCGTTTATTTTTTTCAATTTATTACTATGTTGTTTACAGCTGATTTTCAAAGCTCTGTTTCTTGCTGCTGTACATCCACTTGATTCACGTACAGAGAGACATCAATAATTTCTTTTTCAGATTCTTACCAGTCATAGATATTCTTTTCCGGTGACTTGAGTGTGCTGAGTGCAGTTCTTTTAGCTACCGTGTAGGCCTTGTTGATTATCAGTTTGGTATTTGGAATGGTATCTTTGCTAATTTCAACCTCCTGGATGATGCCTCACCCCTCCCCACCTTTCCCGTTTAGCAGCCTTACGCGTGTTTTCTACATATTTATGTCACTTAGAATGATCATACGTAACTCCTCCGGAGTTGTTACAACTGGCCATATTTCATTGATTTCCAGGCTGAGTAATATTCCACTCTACATAAGTACCACATCTCTATCCATTTTTTCCCTCCAGAGACATTTAAGTTATATCCTAGTCGAGGATCTTTTAAACAGAGAGGCAGTAAACATTGGGGTGCCTGTGTCCTCTCGATTTTTGTTTTTCCCAAGATATACGCCCATGAGTGCAAGTGCCCTATGCTCTGTAGCTCATTTTTTAGATGCTTTAGTAAACACAATACACTTCTCCAGAATGGCCGTTGGCAATATACATTTCCACTATAAGCCTCACAGGGCTCCCTCTTCTCCTTGCCCTGTCCTGCATTTCTGGCGTTTACACTTTATGAGGATGGGTCTTCTGACTGATGCGAAGTGATATCTTTTGTAGTATTGATTTCCAGTGCCCACCTGTTTGGTTGGCTAAAAAAGTGTATGCCCTTTTCTTGAATATATACAGAAAAAAACGCATACAGCCTTTTTGGCCAACTGCAATGTCGGCAATGTTCAGCCCCTTTTCTTGTGCTTAATGGCGAGTCCTTTCTACCTCCTCAAATCCCTTTCCTGCCATTCTCCCTTGCTTGCCAATCCTTTTCTCTGACTTTCCTCAAGACATTTTTCAGTGATAGATATTTTCAACTCTGCAGTTTCGTGAATTTTACTGCCCCTGAGTTCCATTGTTCAACTTGTGTTTATGGGAACTGGCCACAAAGCAGTGGGATTTCCTCAAGCCCTATACTGTTTCCATGGGCAACCCTAGCCTTTGGTCAATTCATCTTCCTGATTGGAAATTAGAGTGACATGTGCCTGTCTGAACACCTAGGACTTGTCTCTCATTGTTCCTCATCCTTCCGCTTCATCCTCTGGACAAATTCCAAACTGTACGCAACAGGATGTTGACAGTGTTGACATCTCCAAGTGGGGAGACTGTTAGTAAAGACGCTGGAGGGGTGAACCCGAGCACCAGGAGATGAGGAGATGAGATGCCTTTTCCAAACTCTTCCCGATCAGACGGTATACCATCCTCTGGATGTGACAGACATGTTTTAGCAGTAGGAAGAGTCCCATTCATGTAAGGAGAACACCAGGGCTTTTTCAAAATCAGTGTCTCCCCGAAACCCAAACTGGGGAGTTTTTTAAGCTACGGCTACACATATGTTCATTAAGGGCCTTGGGAAGTAGGCAGAGTCCAAACTTTAGATGACTGAAGTCTTCAGGGTCAGAAGCCCTCACCACCGGCTTCCCTTAGGTTACACTTTAACTGTCATTGATAGATGATGTCAATAAAAATATCTATTCTTTTTCCGATTATTTCCCCTTATAGGTTATTGCACAATATTGAGTGTAGTTCCCTGTGCTATACAGTAGTTCCTTGTTGATGATCTATTTTATACATAGCAGTGTGTATGTGTTAATTCCAAACTGTTAATTTATCCCTCCTCCCACCTTTCCCCTTTGGTAATAATAAATTATAAGATTTTATACTTCTCAGAAATGGGGGAGCTGAAAGAGAGGTATCATTTTCAATGGAAAAGCATTTAAAACAAGATTGAAGCTTTAACCAAGATTATTAGATGTACATCCTTGGAAAGAAATCACTTCATTTCTCTAATATTGACCTGACAAATAAGACAAACCTTTTCACTGAACTTGCTTATAATAAAGTGATGGAAATATCAAATGGAAGTGTTAGAAACATCTTATTTTACCCGAGCCTTATAAACTGTTCTATGTTAACTACAGTTTGGCTCACACATCTGTTCATTGAAGTTACAATAGTCTCAATTTCTGTTACTGATCCTCCAGAGTGGACCCCAACAAGGGTCCCCCTGCCCAGTGTCATTGGGGCCAACAGATCGAGACTGAGTTTGGTTCCCAAGCAAAGGAAACTTTATATTTTCATCAGAGAATGGAGAGGTGAGAGCATGCACTACCCCGTGGGTTGTGGGCTGGGCTGCTGTGTAGAGATCCTGTCAGAGTCAGTGGGAGGGAGGGGGCGGAGCTCTCAAGGGCCGGGTTGGCTGCAGCTCAGGCTCTATATCTCGGAGTCTGCACTGGGCCCCAGGAGCTGAGGTGTCGACCCAGCCATTCTGCACCAGGAAATCTGGTCTGAAGTGCCGGGTGTGGAACCTCTGCATGCGGGACCCTAGGAGCATGTGAAATTAGACAAAGCACAAAGGATAAAAAAGGTCAGACTTGACTTTATTGCCCACATTCTATTTTTATCTCCCAGGGATTTTTAATGGGCTTTGCTGGGGACAAACCCCTCCTCTGCCTTTTGTCCCGTTCCTCATTCTTGGAGTGCTGAGGGTGCAGACCCTTCTTCTGTAACTGCTGAGTGCTGAGTTGGGAGCCCTCATACCAGGGGACGAGGGTCAGAATTTCTCCCCAGCAGCCTCCAGGTGACGTTGATTGGCCCCAGGACCCCTGCCTCCCTGCTCGTCCGCCTGAGCACCAGCATTGGAAGTGTTATAGATTCTAATGACCTTTAAGGGTCCAGGAAAGAGATGTGCAGAGACGCTGTGGGGGCCGGTTTCACCCCGCCCCACATTTGTTCGGCCACCTTAGGCTGACCGTTTCTGCCAGCCTAGATGCTCTGACCAGTAGTCTGCTCTTTCTTCAATTAGGCCCCTGAATTAACGTAAAAACAGCACCAGGTGTCAGAGCCCTGCCCGCTCAACTCCCAGACAGTCCAGGGTCAGTGGTGATCAAGGACCATGATGGCCACTGAGTCAACAGCCTTTTGAAGTAAACAGGAGTCCAGCCGGTCTTATTGGCCACCATCATCACGGTGTCTGTAGGCTTTTCTATGGTGACGGTGTGATATACGGTTCCCCCGCCAAGATTATTAGCTCCCCTCCGGGTGCAGGAAGTCCTGCAAGCAGTAGTCTACTCCTTCGGGACACACTATTGTTGTTTTATGAGAGAAACTCCAGGTCAAGTGATGTTCACACGAGTCGTCAT